>NC_090376.1:53977316-54577316 GCF_036365525.1 Heterodontus francisci | reverse complement strand
AATATATAATAGTAAGTGGGTAGGAAGAGGTGGGGTGGATCCTATTCGGGATAAAGACGGTGATATATGCTTTGAAGTGCAGGGCAAGGATCGAATGCTTAATGAACACTTTGTATTAGTGTTTACTAAGCAAGAGGATGCTGACAAAACATCAGTAGAAGCGGAGATGGTCGAGGTAATAGATGGGATGAAAAATGATAGGCGGGATGTACTGGAAAGGCAAGCCCAATGCTTAGATTAGATAAGCTGCTGGTCCAAATGGCTTGCATCCGTGGTTGCTAAAGGAAGTGGGGGTGGAGACAGTGGAAGAGCTTGCCATAATCTTCCAATCTTCCCCAGATACTGGTGCCAGAGGATTGGAGAATAGCAAATGTGACACCCTTATTCAAGAAAAGGTGTAAGGACATTCCTAGTAACTACAGGCCGGCCTGTCAGTTTAACATCAGTGGTGGATAAAGTTTTAGAAACAATAATCAGGGAAAAGGAATGAACAGGCACTTGGAAAGGTTTGAAATAAGTAAGGAGAGCCAGCATGGATTTGTAAAAGGCAGATCATGCTTCACTAATCGAAGTGAATTTTTTGATGAAGTAACAGAGAAGGTTGTTGAAGGGAAAGCAATGGATGTTGTTTATATGGATTTTAAGAAAGTGTTTGACAAAGTACCACACACAAGTCTGGTTAACAAAATTGTGGCTCATGGAATAGGAGGGTCAGTGTCAGTTTGAATTAAAAAATTGGCTTAAGGGCAAAAAACAGACAGTCATGGTAAATAGTTGTTTTTCAGGCTGGTAGACAGTGGTGTTCCCCAAGGGTTGGTGCTAGGACCACTTTATAATATAAATATATATAAATGACTTGTATATTAGAATACAGAGCAAAATTTCAAAATTTGCCCATGATTCCAAACTTCTAGATGTGGCAAACAGTGAAAGTGCTACCAATCGACTGCAACAGGGCATTGATAGGCCCTTAGAATGGGCAGACAACTGACAGATGGAATTTAATATAGAGAAGTGTGAGGTGATGTATTTTGGCAGAAGGGATAGGGAGAGACAATCTAGACTTAATGGTACTGTTCTGAAGAGTGTGCAGGAAAAGAGGGACCTTTGGGTTCATGTGCATTGATCTTTGAAGGTGGCAGGACATATTGAGAGAATAATTAGCAAAGCATCCTGGGCTTCATAATAAAAGTATTGAGTACAAAAGCAGGGAAGTTGTGCCGAACCTTTATAAAGCTCTGGTTAAGCCACAACTAGAGCATTGTGTCCAGTTCTGGTCATCACACTTTCAGAAGGATGTGAGGATCCTTGACAGGGTGCAGAGGAGATTTACCAGGATGGTTCCAGGGTCGAGGCATTTTAGTTACAAGGTTAGGCTGGAGAAGCTGGTGTTGTTCTCCTTGGAGAAAAGGAGATTGAGGGGAGATTTGAGATTTACAAGATTTTGATAGGATTAGATAAGGTAGATAAGGAAAAGCAACTCCCATTCGCTGATCATACAAGGACTAGGTGACACAGATTTAAGGTTCTGGGCAAGAAATACGGAGGATGTGAGGAAGCACTTTTTTAAGCAGCAAGTGAAACTCACTGCCTACGAGGGTGGTGGAAGCAAAGATGATAAATGATTTCAAAAGAAAATTGAATGGGCACTAGAGGGAAATAAACATGCAGGGCTACATGGATTGAGTGAGGGAATGGGGCTGGCTGGATTGCTCTACAGAGAGCCGGCATGAACTCAATGGCCAAATGGCCTCCTTCTGTGCCATAATGACTTTATGACTCTATGACAGATTCAAAAGGGGAGCACAGGCTGGAAATTAAGGTTGGCAAAAAAGGGTGATCACGTCATATTATTTTAATGGTAAAGCATTTTATTATTTTAATTTTATCTTTTAAAATTGTATGTAACTACATAGAGCATTTCTAGTTTCATATTTAATGTCTATTTAATTGGATGTGCTGTTTAATTGGGATATGTTGGAGCTAGTAATTCCTCTTTCCTGGTTCAACAGTGTTTACATTCCTAAAGCACTGATGAGCACTATGAAGACAACCTCCAGACTCTAAACAACCCATATGTAATACGTAGAATGCTCCTGCACTAACTACTTCCCAAATCCATTTGTACCTTCTACATAGTAAAAACACATTTGAAAAGCATGTATTTTAAAATTTAGTTTTGGCAGCCATTAATTGCAATGCAGACCTTTTGCAGTTTTGCTTCACCTGACCCTGACCTCACCTTGCTGTTAGCTGAGAATAGAAAATCTCATAGTATTGAAAGTATTGTATTCTCGGAGTCTTTTTGCCAGCTTTTATTGAACTTGTATGTCCTTCAGCACACTGAAAAGTATTCTCTTTGCTATTAGAAATGCCTGAATTTTCCTCTGATCTCTCCTAATTATAAAGAATACAGCTATTCTGATGAAATATTGCAGACCTGAAATGTTAACTCTGTTTCTCTCTCCACAGATGCTGCCAGATTCTAGTACTTTCTGTTTTTATTTCAGATTTCCAGCATCCACATTATTTTGCTTTTCTTTACTGCCATTTGTCATTTCCTTCTGTATTGTGACCAACTATATAAAACAGATTTCCAAAGCTGATACTGTTATCTGGGGAAAAACACTCTCTTGAAACTTGGTTCCCCTCCCACCGCCTTCACCCCCATGTATTAATGAAATAAGAAAAGTTAATTACTGCAATAGAGTCTGTCCAATAAGTACAAGTTGCTTGGAAACTGGAACTTTCCTTTAGTTGCAATGACTTGACAAAAGGTTCTACTTGCTGTGCAACTGAACACTGCCTTCATACAGATACAACTTGTTTTCTGCCATAAGAACCAAAGGAACAGGAGGAGTAAACCATTCAGCCCCACAGCCTTCTCAGCTATTCAATTAGATCATGGCTGATCTATACCTCAACTCCATTTACCCCACCCCCTGGATCCCAACCCCACTTAGCTCCTCATCCCATGATACCTTAACCAAACATTATGCTCCATTGCTTTGGAGCACCAACACATGGATATCATGGCTGATCCCCTTCACTTTACTGAGATCCTGTCCTCATCTGCCATCAATTACTGTGGGATACTGTTGAGCAAAGAAAAAAAGAAAGTCAAAGGAAGCATCATCCCAAAGTCATCTGGTGATGAGAACAAAATTGGTGTAGTTAGTCATTTGTCCACTGTAAGAGCCACAAGTGTGTGTGTATGGCCATAGCAACAATGAGGTTGGGAGGGGGCTGGAAAATAGGTCAGTAATTTTTTTTAACTGGTCTGCAGCAATTTTCTTTTAAAATTTGGCAGCAATTGTTCCAAGGAGCATAAAAAATTGAATAACCATCCAGCCAGTGGGTCATTTCAGTCATCTCCCAGGAGAATTTGTTCTCTTGATCTATGGTACCACACAGGAGACTATTGGAGAAGATTAAGGGATATAAAATTAATGGGAGGGTAACAAATTGGATTAAAAAACTAGTTTGAAAGGAGGAAGCAGAGAATAGGATTAAAGGCAGTTTCTAAGAATGGATGGCAGTGGGTAACAGTGTCCCACAGAGTTCTATTCTGGGACTGCTTCTGTTCACAGTGTACATCAATCATTTGGATTCCAAGTTAGAGGGAGTGGTGTTCAAATTTGCAAATGATACTAAAATCGGATGCATAAATAATCCTGAGAACCAAAAGACGCTGCAAGGAGTTATTGATAAGGTGGTGAAATGAACGAAGGAATTGCAGATGGAATTCAATGCCAGTAAATTTGAGATGTTGAATTTTGGTTTAAAAAAAACAAAAGCAATAATTATACTTAGAACGGGGAAAAGTAGGACGATGTGAAGAAGAGGGTTTTCACGTTTAAGTTCGCAAGACAATAAAAGCTGCGCCTCAAGTGGTTAAGGCCATAAAAATGGAACACTGGGTTTAGGGTATAGAATATAAACGGCAAAATATAATGACAAATCTATAGAAAACCTTAGTAAGACTACAGTGTGTAGTTTTGAGCTCCACACTTTATAACTAATGTTGAGGCTATAAAGAGAGTACAGCTAATTTTCACTAGGATGATGCCTGGTATAAGGAAATACAAATATGAAGAAAGACTTGTAAAAGTGTACCTGTTTTTATTAGAACTGAGGAAATTAAAAGGTGATTTGATAGAGGTGTTTAAAATTATAAAAGTTTGGGACATAATAGAAACGAACTCTTTCCAGTCATTGATTGATTTAGAATCAAGAGACATAGAGATAAGATTAAATGTAAAAGATTTAGGACAGATAATAAAAGAAATTTTATTTTACACAGAGAATTGTTAGGCTATGGAATAAACAACCAGAGTTAGTGATTGAAGGAGACAGCATGCCAACATTTAATAACAGGTTAGATAGGGAACAGAGCGGTTACATGAGATTAGGACTATTGACAAACACCAAGACGGTATGGTTGGGCCGAACCTTTCCATATTGTAATTTTATGTAAATCCATAAAGGGGCACATTTGTACCGATGCGATGACTGTAAACCCTTAAAAAGAGTTGTCATTCCGTGCATCTAATACAAGATTTATTTTCAAGATAATTATTTTAGAAACTGTTTATGGTGCAAATATTGACAAACTAGTCCAAAGGGAGGTGAAGCAATGCTAAACATCCCAAAAATGCATTGCTCACACTGTTCAGTCTTTGCCAGACTTGCGTTTACAATCCCCCTCCAATGTGTAAAGACACTTTACACTTCTCCAAATCATTGAGCTCAGACTAGTGTTTCTGTTAGCTGTTTTCATCGTGACGTTATTGCTCACATGACTGCGTTTTACTAACATCAAGAAATACGTTTTACTAACATCAAGAAATACGATTAAAAGGTGAAACGTGAAATTATTTTGTGCCTGCATTAAAATCTACTTTATTGCGTGAATAGCCCCTCTCCGGTAAGCACAGAGAGAAATGCGCATTGTCATCCAAAACGCAGGCACGCACATATTTGCAGACACACACTTTATCAGCAATAACTGATACATCCTGAGTGCTTCACGTTATTTTTCTCATGTCCAGCATCACAAACCACTTCCATGTAAAACTTTACGCTCGGTGTTTTACTTGCTCAATGTCTAGGTAAATGTGGTGAGTCCAGGGCTCGAACAGAAACCTTTATCATTGGATTTTGCCTAGCTGGATAGTTCAGGTACTGCTGCTTAGCAGGGTAATTATATAATTAATTGTACGTCCTCGGGAGATACAAAACCGCAAAGCTCCAGCGCCCAATATAAAAACGAAACTCAAAACACTGTCCTTGATTAGTTTTACATGGCAGCTTGTTCCCATGGAGTCTCTGACTTACCCTCATTTTGACAGTCTCAAATTGTGACTGACAGCAAGTTAATCTCAGATATACCACTCAAAGTCCTTTGGCGATGAATCAGACCAGACGTTCTTATTAAAAAGTGCATCTCTCATAACCACCTTAGGTGGCCAGTCATCCAAAGAACTGAAAAGACTGTTTTCCCACACAATTACAGCTAACAATCAAACAGATACTTCGAACAGATCCACAGGATACAAGTCTTTGAAATGAATGACTTAACCCACCCGACCTGAGGCCAAATTGCCCTGTTGCACCCGATTTGGTGCTGCAACAATCCAATTGTCACCTTTTTGCGACAGCTTTTTGGATCACAATGGGCCAGATCATTGGCCACAGAATCGTGGATTACAGATACAGGCCTCATCGAGCCTAGTTTGACCATTTTCTATACGATACCCTGAACCGCGGGACAGAAGCCAAAAACAGTCAAAAATGCTGCATTTTTTTTTATCACATAACATTCAAATTGTGTGCTTTCTCAGCTGTCAGTCTTGACGCACACACTGTGCTCAGAGTCCTCATAGACACATGGTCAGACATACCAGAGAAGTTTAAACTCCTAAATATTTGCTTTCACGTCAGAGTTTTAATTGGCATTTGTGTAATTGCTGCCAAGGACTGACAAAACCGCAATCTTGTTTTAGGATCAGAAAACGAAGACCCTCATTCTGCTGTGACCTTTCCCGAATCCCAGTATCAATCAGTTGAACGGAAAAGATTTATCCCGCAATAACCATTACAATCCAAAACAGTAAGCTGGAAACAACTCTGTCTACTTTGGCCAATGTTTGGTTAAATAAACCACAGAACAATCACATTCGAATAACATATGCCCAGAACAACATTCTTGTACTTGTCTAAAGAAAACGGAACGGTGGCTCCCATCCTGTGGGCAACAGCGTTCCTACAAAACAGACCGAGCTACATTTTGTACATAGTTGTCTAAATTCGCGGCTACCTTCTTCTCTCCTGTTCCTCCGCAGCCCGATATTCGAGTTTCCCCCGTCAGGGAGGAAGAACGGCTCTGACCAATGTTATCCTGTTGAGGCGACATAGTTTGAAGATGTGTAATTCCTTATTCGCCCTCTGAATTCATTATGGGGACAAGACAGCTATTCAGCAAACGGGGAGCTGAGATTCTTGGTGCTGCAGCTAACGGGAGCTTCATTCGGATGAGACTGGGCTCTCTCTCACACACACACACAGCAAGCTATTAGTCTGGGCAGAACTTCCGAATTGCCTGGCTATCTGACGATCTTGTTATTAAATAAGATTAGTTAAAGCCAGCGTCACTGCTTTACCATGGATACGACTCCTCTCGTGTCCAAGTATCCGGGCTCTGGGTCTTAAAGCCCCACAGGTTACCTACACTGCTGCGGGCAAATATCAGATGTAAATCTCTGTTTATTATGCATCTGGATAGCCGCTGTGTACAGGTCCTGTCAATCACAGTTCATTCTTCACCTCACGCTGGGTCTGATTACAGAAGCAAAGCGACTATCACTGCACCGAACACGCTGCTCCTCTATTTTCGCATTATTATCCGACAGAATACACACCTGTAATTTATTTTTGATCAAATATTAAACATGCATGTTCCCTTTGCTGGATTCCAGTGTTGAAAAATGAAGTCACTAATAAATAGATTCTAATCGGTTGAAATAAAATTCTGGGATTAAATGATTGCAGAAAAAGCACTGGAGTTCAGAAATGTTAGAATATGACGAGGATCTGGAATTCACAGACCAGAGGAGCAGGGAAGATTGAGGGGTGACCTGATCGAGGTGTACAAGATTATGAGGGGCATGGACAGGGTGGATAGGGAGCAGTTGTTCCCCTTAGTTGGAGGGTCAGTTACTAGGGGTCACAAGTTTAAGGTGAGGGGCGGGAGGTTTATGCGGGATTTGAGGAAGAACTGTTTTACCCAGAGGGTGGCGACGGTCTGGAATGCCCTGCCTGGGAGGGTGGTAGAGGCAGGTTGCCTCACATCCTTTAAAAAGTACCTGGATGAGCACTTGGCACGTCATAACATTCAAGGCTATGGGCCAAGTGCTGGCAAATGGGATTAGGTAGACAGGTCAGGTGTTTTAATGCATCGGTGCAGACTCGATGGGCCGAAGGGCCTCTTCTGCACTGTATTATTCTGTGATTATGTGAGAGGAAGAATCTGCTCAGGCTCTGTCCTCCGCCCTTCAAGATTGCTGTGATCAACCCCTCTAAAATCCACATTTAATCCTTTCATCCTTTCCATATATCGCCCAATCTCCAAGCTTCCTTTCCTTGCTAAAATATTTAAATGTCTCAATAGCATCCGGTTTCATATCCACCTGTCCCATTACTCCCTTTTTAATCCATTCAATCCTATTCCCACCCTGTCACCAATATATCACTTCTAATTGTGACCACAGCATTTTATCCCTACTTGGCCTTTTCATGGCATTCAACACGGTTGACCACTACGTCTTTCTGCACTGCTTCTCCTCTGTGACCTATTTCCATACACTGCCCTAGCCTGGTTCCATGTTTAACTGGCTCAATGGAATCAGCACCTCCTGTCTCACCCATCATGGTCACCTCAGTTGCCATTCTTTCCCTCATTTCCCTCAGCTACATGCTGCCCCCTTGTTAACATCATTCATAGGCATGCGGCCAGCTTTCACATATACGCAAAGACACAGATCTCCCTCTTTGCACCATCCTTAACTCCTGAACCACCTTGGTCCTGGATAAGCAATAACCTTAACTCAAGATCAGCAAGACCAAAGCCATCCTGTCTGGCTCCCACCAAAATCTCTGCACCTTACCCTTAACCTCCACCCCTCGCCCTGGCAACCGCTCACGTTGAGCTCGATTGTGCGCAACCTCAGTGTTCTCTTTAACCCTGATTTGAGTTTTAGATCCCATATTCTAGCCAGCACCAAGACTACCTATTTCCAGCTTCACAATATCGCCTGCCTCCATCCCGCCCTCATCTTCATTGCTGCTGCAACTTCATCACCTCCAAACTTAACTGATTTAATACTTCTTTTTCTCCAGTCTCCTAAGTACCACCTATTGGAATGCTTCCAACACACTGTCACCTGCATCCTATCCCCCATTAAGTTCCGTTCCCAAATAAAACCTGTCTTCATGAATCTTCATGCCCCCTCACATTCTCCAACACATTGTTCTCATTTACAAGTACCGCAATGCTCTATCACTCCCTCCTCCTTTCCCCTCAAACCTCCTTCTGACTCAACCCTCAACACTTGCCTCCTTAGCATCCCTCCCTCTCTCCGGTTCACCCTCGACAGCAGACTCTTGCTCCACACAGTGGAATGTTCTCCCTAAACCCTTTCACCTTACTACTCTCTTCCTTTAAAATCTTTCGCAAAACCGATCCCTTTTACTTTGCCTTGTATCACTTTCCTAACTCCTCTTCTCCCTCTGCCGGGTTCCCGCTTTTTTACCCCCGTAAGATGCTTTGCGATATGTTAGTACCTTAAAAAGTGGTTTAAAAGTTCGAGTTGTTGTCAGAAAATATACGAAATTATATTCTTTTCCAATTCACAATAATGGCTTCTGGTTTAATTTATTTTTTAGGAAAACTGTGTATTTACTTGTAATCATTCATCGACTATGATATAAACCATTATTAGTCGCAAATACACTTCGGCATTTGTGCACCTTGGCTATTTTAAGTTAGGTTACCATTCACGGAGGGCATTTGTACCTAGTAAGAGACGGATTAGTAGTGGATTAGAAATAGATACTCTTATGCAGACCGTCAGCACAAAATTAATCTGTCTCCTACTGGGAGGAAGAATGCCTATATATTTTTTTTAAAACCCTTCGAGACAAGTCAATATAACTGCTGCTCTGGTTTGCACATCTTCCTTGACTAGACTGCAGTAGAGCGATTGAAGTGGTGGACGAGAAGATTGCGGCCAATACTGATTGTTAAAATACAAAAGACCATTCTGTAGAAAGAAACACGATAGCAGGGGCGACTCTGCAATGCACGCTTTTACAGTTTATAGCAGCACTACAATTTACTTAAAGTTTTTGTTTTAAATTGCAATAATTATAATAACCTCTGACTGACGGCTCCCTTTTTGTATCAGGCTCGTGTATGTCGAGGTCATCAACTAATATCAAATTGAAATGAAATTGTCAAGAGTTACTGGGAAAGACGTATTGCAGATCGGCACTTCTGGTATGACCCTTAAACATACACATATATAAAAGCAAAATACTGCGGATGCTGGAAATCTGAAATAAAAACAAGAAATGCTGGAAATACTCAGCAGGTCTGGCAGCAGCTGTGGAGAGAGAAGCAGGGTTAACGTTTCAGGTCAGTGACCCTTCTTCAGAACTAGCAAATATTAGAAATGTAAAAGGTTATAAGCAAGTAAAGTGGGGGGGGGGGGGCAAGAGATAACAAAGGAGAAGGTCTAAATAGGACAAGGTCACACAATAGCTGACCAGAAGGTCATGGAGCAAAGGCAAACAATATGTTAATGGTGTGTTGAAAGACAAAGCATTAGTACAGATAGGATGTTAATGGACTGAAAATTGAACAGCCGCAAGTACAAACATGAAAAAAAACAGTTGGTAAGCAAACTGAACAAACTAAGATAAAATAAAATAAAATAAATACAAAAAATATATTAAAAAGGGAAAAAGAAAAAATAACTAAAAATAAAAGTAAAATGGGGGGCCCGTCATGCTCTGAAATTACTGAACTCAATGTTCAGTCCGGCAGGCTGTAGTGTGCCTAGTTGGTAAATGAGATGCTGTTCCTCGAGCTTGCGTTGATGTTCACTGGAACACTGCAGCAATCCCAGGACACAGATGTGAGCATGAGAGCAGGGGGGAGTGTTGAAATGGCCCGCAACCGGAAGCTCGGGGTCCTGCTTGCGGACTGAACGGAGGTGTTCCACAAAGCGGTCACCCAGTCTGCATTTGGTCTCCCCAATGTAGAGGAGACCACATTGTGAGCAGCGAGTACAGTATACTACATTGAAAGAAGTACAAGTAAATCACTGCTTCACCTGAAAGGAGTGTTCGGGGCCTGGGATAGTGAGAAGAGAGGAGGTAAATGGGCAGGCATTACACCTCCTGCGATTGCAGAGGAAGGTGCCATGGGAAGGGGACGAGGTGGTGGGGGTCATGGAGGAGTGAACCAGGGTGTCACGGAGCGAATGATCCCTTCAGAATGCTGACAGGGGAAGGGAGGGGAAGATGCATTTGGTAGTGGCATCATGCTGCAGGTGGCAGAAATGGTGGAGGATGATCCTTTGGATATGGAGGCTGATGGGGTGGAAAGTGAGGACAAGGGGAACCCTGTCGCGATTCTGGGAGGGAGGGGAAGGGGTGAGGGTAGAGGTGCAGGAAATGGGCCACACACGGTTGAGGGCCCTGTCAACCACAGTGGGGGGGAATCCTCGTTTGAGGATGAAGGAAGACATATCAGAAGCGCTGTCATGGAAGGTAGCATCATCAGAGCAGATGCGTCGGAGACGGAGAAACTGGGAGAATGGAATGGAGTCCTTACAGGAGGCAGGGTGTGAAGAAGTGTAGTCGAGGTAGCTGTGGGAGTCAGTGGGCTTATAATGGATATTAGTAGACAGCCTATCACCAGAGATGGAGATAGAGAAGTCTAGGAAGGGAAGGGAAGTGTCGGAGATGGACCATGTAAAGGTGAGAGAAGGGTGGAAATTAGAAGCAAAGTTGATAAAGTTTTCCAGTTCGGGACGGGAGCAGGAAACAGCACTGATACAGTCATAAATGTACCGGAAAAAGAGTTGGGAGAGGGGGCCTGAGTGGGACTGGAACAAGGAATGTTCGACATATCCCACAAAAAGACAGGCGTAACTAGGACCCATGCGGGTACCCATTGCAACACCTTTTACTTGAAGGAAGTGAGTGGAGTTGAAGGAAAAGTTGTTCAATGTGAGAACAAGTTCAGCCAGGCGGAGGAGGGTGGTGGTGGATGGGGACAGGTTGGGCCTCTGTTCAAGGAAGAAGCGGAGAGGCCTCAAACCATCCTGGTGGGGGATGGAGGTGTAGAGAGATTGGATGTCCATAGTGAAGAGGAGGCGGTTGGGCCAGGAAACAGGAAATTGTCAAAATGACGTAGGGCGCCAGAAGAGTCACGGATGTAGCTGGGAAGAGACTGGACCAGCGGAGAAAAGATAGAGTCAAAATAGGAAGAAATAAGTTCAGTGGGGCAGGAGTAGGCTGACACAATGGGTCTGCCGGGACAGTCCTGTTTATGGATTTTGGGAAGGAGGTAGAAGCAGGCTTTCCAGGGTTGTAGGACTATGAGTTTGGAAGCTGTAGAGGGAAGATCTCCAGAGGCGATTTTGCGGCTTTTCAATTTTCCGTCCATTAACACTCTATCTGTACTAATGCTTTGTCTTTCAACACACCATTAACATATTGTTTGCCTTTGCTCCATGACCTTCTGGTCAGCTATTCTGTGACCATGTCCTATTTACACCTTCTCCTTTGTTATCTCTTGCCCCACCCCTGCTTTACTTGCTAATAACCTTTTACATTTCTAATATTTGCTAGTTCTGAAGAAGGGTCACTGACCTGAAATGTTAACTCTGCTTCTCTCTCCACAGATGCTGCCAGACCTGCTGAGTATTTCCAGCATTTCTTGTTTTTATTTCAGATTTCCAGCATCTGCAGTACTTTGCTTTTATTTTAGTGTTTAATTCACTGCCACGTCTTTTCCAGGAATGCCTACCTTGAAGAAGTTCTGCTCTTCTCGCCAACGGGATTTTCGTTTGTCTCTTTTACCTTGTTCACCTCCATTGCTTTCTATTTCCCTCCTGGTGTTTGATAAAGTGTCTACCAAAACTCGTTTTCACAGCCACATCTCCTTCCTCAGTGACTGTCTCCGGCTCCGACTTATTCCACGTGGATTCCAATTGCAGTTTCACCCATCATGTTTTGAATCCACCCAGGATTACAAGTATCTCCGAGAAATACAACGTTCCTTGGACTGCTATTCTCGCCGTATCCTGAGATCCACACTCAGTGCTATGCACTGCCACATGCACACACTGAACCTCTCTCTCCAGCAGCATCGCCTCACCTTATGTCAGAGCTGTTCTACTCCACAGTTTCATTTCATCCTTCGTCTCATCCAACTCATTAACAAAAAACTTTTTTTCTTCCTTTCAGGTATCAAGGAATGCAAGCTCCAGCAGCTGATGTGGACTAATGCCCCTCCAGATCCTTATTCCCCTTCACTTCCCTCTGACCCCACCCCTTCTGATCTGACCCCTTGCCATGTATTCACTACACCCTCTGACCACCCCCTCTCTGACGCTGAACGTTCTGTACTCAGCAAAGGTCTCAGTTTAATCCCTTTGCGCCCCCACCTCAATGAATTTCGCGCTCGGCATGACGTTGAGCTCTTCTTCCGTCGCCTCCGCTTCCGAGCTCACTTCTTTGACCAGAAGTCCCTCCCCTGATCAGTAGACCCATTCATCCGCCTCCAGCTTTCTCCCTCTACCTGGACCCCTCCCCCTGGCCTCTTACCCGCTCTTGATCTTTTCATTGAA
The DNA here is from genome assembly GCF_036365525.1 of Heterodontus francisci. NCBI lineage: Eukaryota > Metazoa > Chordata > Chondrichthyes > Heterodontiformes > Heterodontidae > Heterodontus > Heterodontus francisci. The sequence continues at coordinate 54,564,396 of NC_090376.1, read as the reverse complement.
AACTGTCGGTGCGACATTGGTCATCTCAATTTCTCTGCCCCCCTCACTCACTCTAACCTGTCCCCCTCTGAACTTGAGGCACTCCGTTCTCTCAGGTCTAACTCCGACATTGTCATCAAACCTGCAGACAAGGGTTGTATGGAGTACCGACCTCTACCTTGCAGAGGCTGAGCGCCAACTCTCAGACACTTCTTCCTACCTCCCTCTGGACCATGACCCCACCTCCGAACATCAAGCTACTGTCCACAGGACTGTCACTGACCTCATCTCCTCTGGAGATCTTCCCTCTACAGCTTCCAACCTCATCGTCCCACAACCCCGGACAGCCCGCTTCTACCTCCTCCCCAAAATCCACAAACAGAACTGTCCCGGAAGACCCATTGTGTCAGCCTGCTCCTGCCCCACTGAACTTGTTTCTTCCTATTTTGACTCTATCTATTCTCCGCTGGTCCAGTCTCTTCCCACCTACATCCGTGACCATTCTATCGCCCTACGTCATTTTGACAATTTCCAGTTTCCGGGCCCCAACCGCCTCCTCTTCACTATGGATGTCCAATCTCTCTACACCTCCATCCCCCTCCAGGACGGTTTGAGGGCTCTCCGCTTCTTCCTTGAACAGAGGCCCAACCTGTCCCCATCCACCACTGCCTTCCTCCGCCTGGCTGAACTTGTTCTCACATTGAACAACTTCTCCTTCAACTCCACTCACTGTCTTCAAGTAAAAGGTGTTGCAATGGGTACCCGCATGGGTCCTAGTTACGCCTGTCTTTTTGTGGGATATGTCGAACATTCCTTGTTCCAGTCCCACTCAGGCCACCTCCCCCAACTCTTTTTCCGGTACTTTGATGACTGTATCGGTGTCATTTCCTGCTCCCGCCCCGAACTGGAAAACTTTATCAACTTTGCTTCTAATTTCCACCCTTCTCTCACCTTTACATGGTCCACCGCCGGCACTTCCCTTCCCTTCCTCGACTTCTCTACCTCCATCTCTGGTGATAGGCTGTCTACTAATATCTATTATAAGCCCACTGACTCCCACAGCTACCTCGACTACACTTCTTCACACCCTGCCTCCTGTAAGGACTCCATTCCATTCTCCCAGTTTCTCTGTCTCCGACACATCTGCTCTGATGATGCTACCTTCCATGACAGCGCTTCTGATATGTCTTCCTTTTTCCTCAAACGAGGATTCCCCCACACTGTGGTTGACAGGGCCCTCAACCGTGTGTGGCCCATTTCCCGCACCTCTACCCTCACCCCTTCCCCTCCCTCCCAGAACCGTGACAGGGTTCCCCTTGTCCTCACTTTCCACCCCATCAGCCTTCATATCCAAAGGATCATCCTCCGCCATTTCCGTCACCTCCAGCATGATGCCACTACCAAACGCATCTTCCCCTCCCTTTCCCTGTCAGCATTCCAAAGGGATCATTCCCTCCGTGACACCCTGGTTCACTCCTCCATTACCCTCGCCACCTCGTCCCCTTCCCATGCAATCGCAGGAGGTGTAATACCTGCCCATTTACCGCCTCTCTTCTCACTATCCCAGGCCCCAAACACTCCTTTCAGGTGAAGCAGTGATTTACTTGTACTTCTTTCAATGTAGTATACTGTACTCGCTGCTCACAATGTGGTCTCCTCTGCATTGGGGAGACCAAACGCAGACTGGGTGACTGCTTTGCGGAACACCTCCGTTCAGTCCGCAAGCAGGACCCCGAGCTTCCGGTTGCTTGCCATTTCAACACTCCGCCTTGCTCTCATGCTCACATGTCTGTCCTAGGATTGCTGCAGTGTTCCAGTGAACATCAACGCAAGCTCGAGGAACAGCATCTCATTTACCAACTAGGCACACTACAGCCTGCCGGACTGAACATTGAGTTCAGTAATTTCAGAGCATGACGGGCCCCCCATTTTACTTTTATTTTTAGTTATTTTTTTCTTTTTCCTTTTTAAAATATTTTTTTGTGTTTATTTTATTTTATTTCATCTTAGTTTGTTCAGTTTGCTTACCCACTGTTCTTTTTTCATGTTTGTATTTGCAGCTGTTCAATTTTCAGTCCATTAATACCCTATCTGTACGAATGCTTTGTCTTTCAACACACCATTAACATATTGTTTGCCTTTACTCCATGACCTTCTAGTCAGCTATTCTGTGACCTTGTCCTATTTACACCTTCTCCTTTGTTATCTCTTGCCCCCCCTCCCCCCACTTTACTTGCTTATAACCTTTTACATTTCTAATATTTGCTCGTTCTGAAGAAGGGTAACTGACCGGAAGCATTAACTCTGCTTCTCTCTCCACTGATGCTGCCAGACCTGCTGAGTATTTCCAGCATTTCTTGTTTTTATTTCTTAAACATATACAGTCGGACCTGGCTTATGGCATTTTTCATAAACAGTAGGTTTGATTCTCTGTCTACATTTGCCATTTAGAAAGCATTTCCGATGCAACAATGTACATACACGAATTAAAACAGAAATGTTGTTAATACTCAGTGGTTCAAGTGCAGTGTTACAGAGAAAAGATTTAATATAAAAATTTTAATAGTCCGGGCGAGGGCCCTTCACCTCACCGTCCTGAAAGCTTAGCCTGTCCTTTAGTCGTTTTTATTTACCTCAGAAATTAGAGCGGGTGGGGCCAATTTTGATCAAGGATTATATTACAGTTCTGGAGAGGAACCATATCATGGAGGAATCAAAGACTGTTTCTATTTGGTTAGAGTTACGGAACAGCATTGGACCTGTTACATTGATTGCTGTTGGCTATAGACCCCACCCCAAATAGTGAGAAGAAGGTGCCGAAGCAAACCTACAGGCAAATTTCAGAGAAAGAATTCCTAAAATGTGTTCAGGAGAACTTCCTTCATCAATATGTTTCTAGTCCAATGAGGAAAGAAGCAATGTGGGATCTAGTTCTTGGTAATGAAGTAGGGCAGTGGAGTGTGTTGCAGTGGGAGAACATCTAGGAAATAGTGTTTATAATCTAATTAGATTTAAAGTAGTTGTCAAATGAGTCAAAGAAAAATCAAAGATGAAAAAAATCCCACTGGAAGAGAGACAGTTTCAGTGATTTGGCCAGATTAAATTTGTCCTACTTTCCTCAGGTGGTCTGGAAACAAGAATTGGCCAGGAAAACAGTAAATCAGCAACGGCAGACCTTCAAGATGGAGATAGTTCACATACAAGCCAATCAAATTCGCACAAGGTGGAAAGATGGGGCATCCAAAGCTAGAGCTCCCTGGCTGAGAAAAGAAATACAGTTGAAAATTAAACAGAAAAAAGTGTACGACAAATGTCAGGTACAGAATACAGTTGAAAACCAGGAAGAGCACAGAGAGTGCTGGGGGAGATTGAGGGAATGGTAGCATAGTGGTAATGTTACAGGACTAGTAATCCAGAGGACTGAACTAATACTCCAGCAACAGGAGTTCAAATCCCACCATGGCAGCTAGAGGGTATTTAATTCAATTAATTAACAAATCTGGAATAAAAAGCTAGTCTCAGTTATGATGGATCATGAAACTACCAGATTGTCATGAAAACGCAGCTGGCTCACTAATGCCCTTCAGGGAAGGAAATCTGCTGTCCTTATGTGGTCTGGCCTACATGTGACTCCAATGTGGTTGACTTTTAACTGCCCTCTGAAATGGCATAGAAAGCCATTCAGTTGTACCAAAACTGCTAGAGAAAAGATGAATAAAAATAAAACCAGACAGACCACCCAGCATCAACCTAGGCCCCGAAAATTGGCACATGCTGCCCAATTGACCCTGCAAGGTCTTCCTCACTAACAACTAGAGACTTGTGCCAAAATTGGGAGATCTGTCCCACAGACAAGTTAAGCAACAAAGAACAAACAAAGAACAAAGAACAGTACAGCACAGGAACAGGCCATTCGGCCCTCCAAGCCTGCGCCGATCTTGATGCCTGCCTAAACTAACACCTTCTGCACTTCCGGGGCCCATATCCCTCTATTCCCTTCCTATTCATGTATTTGTCAAGATGTCTCTTAAACGTCGCTATCGTATCTGCTTCCACCACCTCCCCTGGCAACAAGTTCCAGGCATTCACCACCCTCTGTGTAAAGAACTTGCCTCGCACATCCCCTCTGAACTTTGCCCCTCGCACCTTAAACCTATGTCCCCTAGTAACTGACTCTTCCACCCTGGGAAAAAGCTTCTGACTATCCACTCTGTCCATGCCACTCATAACTTTGTAAACCTCTATCATGTCGCCCCTCCACCTCCGTCGTTCCAGTGAAAACAATTCGAGTTTATCCAACCTCTCCTCTTAGCTAATGCCCTCCAGACCAGGCAACATCCTGGTAAACCTCTTCTGTACCCTTTCCAAAACCTCCATGTCCTTCTGGTAGTGTGGCGACCAGAATTGCACGCAATATTGTAAGTGTGGCCTAACTAAGGTTCTGTACAGCTGCAGCATGACTTGCCAATTTTTATGCCCCGACCAATGAAGGCAAGCATGCCGTATTCCTTCTTGACTACCTTATCCACCTGCGTTGCCACTTTCAGTGACCTGTGGACCTGTACGCCCAGATCTCTCTGCCTGTCAATACTCCTAAGGGTTCTGCCATTTACTGCATACTTCCCACCTGTATTAGATCTACCAAAATGCATTATCTCACATTTGTCCGGATTAAACTCCATCTGCCATTTCTCCGCCCAAGTCTCCAACTGATCTATATCCTGCTGTATCCTCTGACAATCCTCGTCACTATCCGCAACTCCACCAACCTTTGTGTCGTCCACAAACTTACTAATCAGACCAGCTACATTTTCCTCCAAATCATTTATATATACGACAAACAGCAAAGGTCCCAGCACTGATCCCTGCGGAACACCACTAGTCACAGCCCTCCATTCAGAAAAGCACGCTTCCACTGCTACCCTCTGTCTTCTATGACAGAGCCAGTTCTGTATCCATCTTGCCAGCTCACCTCTGATCCCGTGTGACTTCACCTTTTGTACCAGTCTGCCATGAGCGACCTTGTCAAAGGCTTTACTGAAGTCCATATAGACAACATCCACTGCCCTTCCTTCATCAATCATCTTCGTCACTCAAAAAACTCAATCAAATTAGTGAGACATGACCTCCCCTCCACAAACCATGCTGCCTCTCACTAATAAGTTCATTTGTTTCCAAATGGGAGTAAATCCTGTCCCAAAGAATCCTGTCTAATAATTTCCCTACCACTGACGTAAGGCTCACAGGCCTATAATTTCCTGGATTATCCTCGCTACCCTTCTTGAACAAAGGAACAACATTGGCTATTCTCCAGTTCTCTGGGACCTCACCTGTAGCCAATGAGGCTACAAAGATTTCTGTCAAGGCCCCAGCAATTTCTTCCCTTGCCTTCCTCAGTATTCTGGGGTAGATCCCATCAGGCCCTGGGGACTTATCTAACTTAATGCTTTGCAAGTCGCCCAACTCCTCCTCCTTTTTGATAACGACATGACCCAGATTATCTACACTCCCTTCCCTAGACTCATCATCCACCAAGTCCTTCTCTTTGGTGAATACTGGTGCAAAGTACTCATTTAGTACCTCACCCATTTCCTCTGGCTCCACACATAGATTCCCTCCTCTGTCCTTGAGTGGGCCAACCCTTTCCCTGGTTACCCTCTTGCTCTTTATATACATATAAAAAGCCTTGGGATTCTCCTTAATCCTGTTTGCCGATGACTTTTCATGACCCCTTTTAGCCCTCCTGACTCCTTGCTTAAGTTCCTTCCTACTGTCTTTATATTCCTCAAGGGCTTCGTCTGTTCCCAGCCTTCTAGCCCTTACAAATACTTCCTTTCTCTTTTTGACTAGGCTCACAATATCCCTCATTATCCAAGGTTCCCAAAACTTGCCAAACTTATCCTGACATCCTCGTACATACTGAATCATACCATATCGCCAATGTCCCAGACACCTCCATCGCCATTCCTGGATATGTCCTGTCCTGGTGGTGGCATAGCGGTATGTAGTTGGGAGGGAGTGGCCCTGAGAGTCCCCAACATTAACTCAAGACCCCCTGAAGTCTCATGGCATCAGGTCAAACATAGGCAAGAAAACCTCCCGCTGATTACCACCTGTCACCCTACCTCAGCTGATGAATCAATGCTTCTCCAAGTTGAACACCACTTGGAAGAGGCACTGAGGATAGCAAGGGCACAGAATGGACTCTGGGCATGGGCCTTCAATGTCCATTACCAAAAGTGGCTCTGTAAAATCACTACTGACCGAGCTGGCCTAGTTCAGAAGGACATATCTGCCAGACTGAGCGTGTGGCAGGTGGTGATGAAGCTACAGCACAGGATACATGCATGCTAGACAGTGAAAGCAGCATGTGATAGACAGAGCTGAGAAATCCTGCAACCAACAGATCAGATCAAAGCTCTGTAGTCATGAATGGTGGTGGATAATGAAGCAACTGACAGGAGGAGGAGGCTCCACAAACATCTCCATCCTCAATGATGGCTGAGCCCAGAATATCAGTGCAAAAGACAAGGCTGAAGCATTTGCAACCATCTTCAACCAGAAGTGCCAAGTGGATGATTCATCATGGCCTCCTCCTGAGCTTCCCAGATGCCACTGTTCAGTCAATTTGATTCACTCCACGTGACATCAAACAACAGTTGAAAGCATTGGGTACAGCAAAGGCGATAGGCCCTGATAACATTTAGCTGTTATACTTAAGAGTTGTGCTGCAGAACTAGCCACATTCCCAGCCAAGCTGTTCCAATACAACTACAATACTGACATCTACCCGACAATGTGAAAAATTGCCCAGGTATGTCCTGTCCACAGAAAGCAGGACGAATCTAATCCAGCCAATTAACATCCCATCAGTATACTCTCAATCATCAGCAAAGTGATGGAACGTGTCGTTGACAATGCTACCAAGCAGCACTTGCTCAGGCAATAACCTGCTCATCGATGCTCAGTTTGGGTTCTGCCAGGACCACTTAGTTCATGACCTCATTACAGTCTTGATCCAAAGATGGACGAAAAAGCTGAATTCCATAAGTGAGGTGAGAGTGACAGCCCTTGATATTAAAGCAGTGTTTAACGGAATAAGGCATCGAGGAGCCTCTGCCTTTTACTTTCTTAAAATCTATTAGATTTCTAACTTCTCCCAGTTCTGATGAAAGGTCATCAACTGAAATGTTATCTCTATTTTTCTCTCCACAGATGCTGCCTGACCTGCTGAGCATTTCCAGCATTTTGTGTTTTTATTTCAGATTTCCAGCATCCATAGTATTTTGTATTTTCATAATCTAAATGGTGCTATTTTGAGGGGTGCAATAGCAAAGGGTCCTGGAGGTACACATTCACAAATCCTTGAAGGTGGTTGGGAAAGTTGACAAGCCAGTTAAGAAAGTGTATGGGATACTTGACATTGTAACTGGAGGCACGGAATACAACGTCAAGGATCACTGGTTATGCCTCAGTGTTATGTATAATTCTAGGCATCACATTTTAGGAAGGATGTCAAGGACTTGGAGAGGATACAGAGGAGATTTAATGAGACAATACCCCAGAGATCGATTTGGTTAGAGTGGAGAAGTAAAAAGGGGATAATCACATTACTGGGGGGATTCAACAGACCTCTGAAGCGAGAGAGAGAGAGGAGCAAATCTGCAGGGAAATGACAGATATGTGCAAGAACTATAGAGTAATGATATTGGGGGACTTTAATTACCCAAATATTGATTGGGATAATGTTAGAGTAAAGGGAAAGAAGGGGGAGGAATTTCTGAAATGTTTTCAGGAGAACGTCCTAGACCAGTATGTTCACGGTCTAACTAGGAAGGAGGCATTGCTGGATCTGGTGCTGGGGAATGAAGTGGGCCAAGCGGATCAAGTGGGGGGAACATTTGGGTAGGAGTGATCATTGTATCATAAGATTTAGATTAATAAAGGAGAAGAGCAAGAAACAATCTAAAGTAGAACTTCTAAATTGGAAGAAGGCTAACTTTAATGGGATGAGAGGGGATCCAGCCAGGGTAAAATGGAACCAAAGATTGACAGGAAAAACTGTAATGGAGCAATGGGTGATCTTTAAGGAAGAGATGTTTCAGGTAAGGGCTAGGTGCATTCCAGCTAGGGCGAAAGGTAAGGGAAACCAAAGCCAGGGCTCCTTGGATGACGAGGGAGATAGAGAATATGATAAAACAAAAACATGTCAGGTGAATTCTTCAAGCGAGAACCAGGCCAAATACAAAAAGTTGAGAGGGAACGTGAAGAGGAAAATACAACTGGCAAAGAGAGGAGATGAGAATAGAATGGTAGCTAACATAAAAGGGAACCCAAAAATCTTCTACCGGCATGTAACTAGGAAGAGGTGGAGTGGGGGCAATGAGGGACAAAAAGGCTGATATATGCTTTGGTATGTGAAAGGAAACGATTAGCAAGGACGAATGTCCATTGCAGGCAGCGACAGGAGAGTTTGTGGTAGAGAATAAGGAAATGGCGGAGAGACTGAACAATTACTTTGTGTCTGCCTTCACAGAGGAAGACACAGAAAATCTCCCAGAAATACTAAGGAACCAAGGGACTTGCAAAAATGAGGAACTGAAAGTAGTTAGTATCAATAAAGAGGTATACATGAAAAATTAATTAGATTGAAAGTTGATAAACCCCCAGGATCAGATGAGTTACATCCCAGAGTGTTAAAGGAGGTGGCTATAGAGACAGTAGATGCATTAGTGGTTATCTTTCAAAATTCTATAGATTCTGGAAGGGTCCCTGCAGACTGGAAAGTAGAAAATGTAACCCCACTATTTAAGAAGGGAGTGAGAGAGAAAACGGAGAACTATAGATCTGTTAGTTTGATGTCAATAGTAGGGAAAATGTTGGAATGTATTATAAAGGATGAGATAACTGGACACTTGGAAAATAATGATATGTTTGGGCAGAGTCAACGTGGATTTGTGAAAGGGGCATCATGTTTGACAAACCTGTTGGTGTTTTTGAGGTTGTTACTTGTAGGTGTATTTGGATTTTCAGAAGGCTTTTAATAAAGTCCCACACAGGAAGTTAGTAAACAGAATTAGAGCACATGGGATTGGAGGTAATATACTGCAATAGATTGAGAATTGGTTACAGACAGAAAGCAGACAGTAGGAATAAATGGGTCATTCACAGGATGGCAGGCTGTTACTAGTGGGGTACCGCAAGGATCAGTGCTTGGGCCACAGCTGTTTACAATCTATATAAATGACTTGGATATGGGCACCAGTTGTATTATTTCCAAATTTGCGGATGACACAAAATTAGGTGGGAATGTAAGTTGTGAGAAGGATGCAAGGAGGCTTCAAGGGGATTTGGACAGGCTAAGTGAATGGGCAAGAACATGGCAGATGGAATATAATGTGAAAAGTGTGAAGTGATCCACTTTAGTAGAAAAAACAGAAAGGCAGAGTATTTCTTAAATGGTGAGAGGTTGGGAAGTGTTAATAAGGGGGAGGTGCAAGAGGATTGGAAAATGGCAAATGTGACACCCTTATTCAAGAAAGGGTGCAAGGACATTTTTAGGGCCGGATCTTGTACTTGTCTGGAAGGTGGGTTTTGTGACCGGATGCCGGAGAACTAGAGTGGAACCGCCTGCCACGGAACCCGAACGCCAGGATTCCAGGTTCCAATCTTCCCGGGGTGGGATAGGCCAATGATGACCTTACTGCCCAGAGGCCAATTGAGGGCCTTACGTGGCCTATCAATGGCCAATTAAGGGCCTCTTTCTGCTGCCGTTGGGATCTTACCAGCAGCGGGGAGGGCCTCCACCATGGAGGGAGGACCACTGTGGGCTTGTTGGGTGGTGGGGGTTCCCTCCTTCATGGGACATTTGTGGCCCACAGAGGAACCCCCTGGGAACAACTGTACCCCCCACCCCCCACCCCGGAACCCCTCCTTCTGGACCCAATGACCAACCTCCTCATCCCCTCACTGGGGCCTTCCAGACTGGCCCTGGAGACCCCGCCTCAGCTACCTTTGTTCCGGGGTTCCACTGCTGGGCCTGGGTCCAAGGCCTCTGCAGTATCGGCAGTTGTTACCACTCGTGGTGGCGCTACAGATACAGCTGAGCTGACGGCCCTCTGATTGGTCAGCAGTTCTTGGAGGTAGGATCTCCATCTCTACAAAGTCTTTAAAGACCGGAGGATCACTCTGGGGGTACCTTCTGCTTTATCAGCCTGCTGCTGGGATCCCTGCTCTTGCACAAAATCCAGCCCCTAGTAACTACAGGCCGGTCAGTTTAACATCTGTAGTGGGTAAGGTTTTAGAAACAGTAATCAGGGAAAGAATCAACAGGCACTTGGAGAGTTTTGAAGTAATTAGGGAGAGCCAGCTCGGAATTCTAAAAGGCACAAAATGCTTGACTAATCTAATTGATTTTTTTGAAGAAGTAACAGAGAAGGTTGTTGAAGGAAAGCAATGGATGTTGTCTATATGGAAACTAAGAAAGCCTTTGACAAAGAACCATATAAAAGGCTGGTTACCAAATGTGAAGCTCATGGAATAGGAGGGTCAGTGTCAGCTTGGATAAAAAATTGGCCTAAGGATAGAAAACAGTGAGTCTTGTAAATGGTTGTTTTTCAGACTGGAGGATGATAGACAGTGATGTTCCCCAAGGTTCAGTGCTAGGACCACTGCTTTTATTGATAAACATAAATGACTTGGATATTGGACTACTTGGTACAATTTCAAAATTTGCCGACCATACCAAACTTAAAAGTGTGGTAGACAGTGAGGATGATGCCAATCAATTGCAACTAGACATAGATAGGCTAGCAGAACAGGCAGACAAGTGGCAGATGGAATTTAATACAGAGAAATGTGAGGTGTTGCATTTTATCAAAAAGGATTGGGAGAGGCAATACAGACTAAATGGTACAGTTCTAAAAAGTGCACAGAGACAGAGGGACCTAGGGGTTCATGTGCACAGATTTTTAAAGGTGGCAGGACATATGGAGATTGTAGTCAGTACAGCATATGGGATCTTGGGCATAATAAATCGAGTATTGAGTGCAAAAGCAGGGAGGTTATGCTGAACCTTTATAAAGCTCTGGTTAGGCCACAGGTAAGGCAAAAATGGTAAGGAGCCAGAATTAAAGGCTCTTTAACTGAATGCTTGCAGAATTTGTAACAAGGTGGTTGAATTGATAGCACAAATAGAAATAAATATATGATAGCCAGTACAGAGACATGGTTGCAAGGTGACCAAGACTGGGACCTGAATGTTCAAGGGCATTTGACATTTCAGAAGGACAGGAAGAAAGGAAAAGGAGGTGGGGTAGCTCTGTTAATAAAGGATGAGATCAATAGAATAGTGAGCGATGATCTTGGTTCGGAAGATCAAGATGTAGAATCAGTTTTGGTGGAGATAAGAAATAGCAAAGGAAAGAAGTCACTGGTGGGAATAGTTTATAGGCCTTGTAACTGTAGCTACAAAGTAGGACAAAGTATACATCAAGAAATAATGGAGGCTTGCAAGAAAGATACGGCAATAAGCATGGGTGATTTTAATCTTCGCATCGATTAGACAAATCAAATTGGCAAAGGGAGCCTGGAGGATGAGTTCATAGAGTGTATTCAGGACAGTTTATGAGAACAATACATTCTAGAACCTACCAGAAACCAGGCTACTTTGGACCTGGTAATATATAATGATACAGGATTAATTAAGAACCTCATAGTAAAGGATCCTACAGGCAAGAGTGATCATAACATGATAGAATTTCACATTCAGTTTGAGGGTGAGAAATGTGGGTCCATAACTAATGTTTTAAACTTAAAAGTAAAGTCAATTACAAGGGCATGAAGACAGAGATGGCTAAAGTGGGCTGGGAAAATAAGTTAAAAGGTAAGACAGTAGAGAAGCAGTGGCAGACATTAGCGGAGATATTTCATAACTCTTGACAAATATATATTCAATTGAGGAAGAAAGACTCTATCAGAAAGATGCACCATCCATGGCTAACTAAGGAAGTTAAGGATGGTATCAAAGTGAAAGGAAAAGCATACAGTGCTGTGAAGATTAGTGGTAGGCCAGAGATTTGGAAAATTTTTAGAAATCAGCAAAGGATGTCTCAAAAAATAATCAGTGGGAGAAATTGGAATATGAGAGAAAACTAAAAAGAAATATAAAAACAGACAGTAAAAGCTTTTACAAACATATAAAAAGGAAAAAAAGTAGCTAATGAGAAAATTGTCCCTTTGAGGGTGAGACTAAGGAATTAATAATGGGAAACAAGGAAATGGCACAGGCTTTGAACAAGCATTTTATTAGGGGAGGTGGTGGCGTAGTGGTAATGTCACAGGACTAGTAACCAAAAACCCAGGCTCCTGCTCTAGGGACAATGGCTTTGAATCCCATCATGTCAGATGGTGAAATTTGAATTCAATTAATTTGGGAATTACAAAGCTAGTCTAGTGATGACCATGAAAGCATTGCTGATTGTTGTGAAAACCCATCTGGTTCAGTAATGCCTTTTAGGGAAGGAAATCCATGTGACTCCAGACCCACTGCAATGTGATTGGCTGTTTAAGAAAAAAAATGCCCTCTGAAATGGCCTAGCAAGCCACTTAGTTCAAGGCCAATTAGGGATGGGCAATAAAAAGCATCCCAAGAATAGTAGAAAATCAAGAGGCAAAAGAGAAGAACTTTAAAACTATCACCAGAGAAAAGTTATGGAATACTAATGGGACTAAAAGCTAACAAGTCCCTTGGACCTGATGGCCTGCATCTAAGGGTCTTAAAGGAAGTGAATGCATTGGTTGTAATCTTCCAAAATTCACTAGAATCTGGAAAGGTCCCAGCAGATTGGAAAACCGCAAATGTTACAATCTATTCAAGAAAGGTGGGAGACAGAAAGCAGGAAACTATAGGTCAGTTTGCCTAACATCTGTGATTGGGAAAATGCTAGAATCCATTATTGAAGAGGTCGTAGCAGAACATCTAGAAAATCATACATGTCAACATGGTTTTTTGAAAGGGAAATTGTGTTTTACATCTTCTTTGAAGATGTAACAAACAAGATGGATAAAGGGGAACCAGTAGATGTAGTGTATTTGGATTTCCAAAAGGCATTCAATAAGGTGCCACATACAAGATAAGAGCTCATGGTGTTGAGGGTATTAGCATGGGTAGAGGACTCACTAATTAACAGGAAACAGAGAATTGGGATAAATGGGTCATTTTCAGGATGGCAAACTGTAACTAGTGGTGTGCCACAAGGATCAGTGCTGGGGCCTCAAATATTTACAATCTATATTAATGGCTTGGATGAAGGGACTGAGTGTATTGTAGCCAAATTTGCTGATGATACAAAGATAGGTAGGAAAGCAAATTGTGAGGAGGATACAAAGAGTCTGCAAAGGGACATAGATAGGTTAAGTGAGTGGACAAAAATTGTGACAGATGGAGTATAATGTGGGGAAATGTGAGGTCCACTTTGGCTGGAAGAATGGAAAAGAAGAATATTATTTAAATGGAGAGAGACTGCAGAGTGCTGCGGTACTGAGGGTGTCCTTGTACATGAATCACAAAAATGCAGTATGCAGGTACAGCACATAATTAGGAAAGCAAATTGAATGTTGGTCTTAATTGCAAGGGGAGTGGAGTATAAAAGTAGGAAGTCTTGCTACAACTGTACAGGGCATTGGTGAGATCGCACCTAGAGTACTGTGTACAGTTTTGGTCACCTTATTTAAGGAGGGACATACATGCATTGGAAACAATTCAGTGAAGGTTCACAAGGCTGATTCCTGGGATGGGAGGTTTGTCTGATGAGGAAAGGTTGAGCAGGTTGGGCCTATACTCAATGGAGTTAAGAAGATTGAGAGGTGATCTTATTGAAACATATAAAATTCTGAGTGAGATTGACAGGGTAGATGCTGAGAGGATGCTTCCGCTTGTGGGAGAATCTGGAACTAGGAGACACAGTTTCAAATTAAGGGGTCCCCTATTTAATACGGAGATGAGGAGGAATTTCTTCTCTCAAAGGGTCATTAATCTTTGGAATTCTCTTCCCCAGTGAACAGTGGAGGCTGGATCATTGAATATATTCAAGACTGAGTAAGACAGATTTTTGGTTGACAAGGGAGTCAAGGGTTAAGGGGGGCAGGTAGGAAAGTGGAGTTAAGGCCACCATCAGATTAGCTATGATCGAATTGAATGGCAGAGCAGGCTCAAGGGGCTAAAGGCCTACTCCTGCTCCTATTTCTTATGTTCTTATTTTGAGTATTGTGTCCAGATCTGGTTACCATACTTTAGGAAGGATGTGAGGGTCCTTGAGAGGGTGCAGAGGAGATTTACCAGAATGATTCCAAGAATGAGGGATTTTAACTACAAGGTTAGATTGGAGAAACTGGGGTTGTTCTCCTTGGAGAAAAGGAGATTGAGGGGAGATCTGTTGGAGGTGTACAAGATTCTGACAGGTTTGGATGAGGCAGACAAAGAAAGGCTATTCCCGTTATCCGATGGTAGGGGACGAGGGGACACAGATTTAAGGATTTGGGCATGAGATGCAGGGGGAAGCAGTAAGTGGTAATGTCTTGGAACTCGCTGCCTGTGAGGGGGTGGAAGAGGAGACGAAGAATGATTTCAAAAGGAAATTGGATAGGCTCTTGTGGAAATAAAGTTACAGGGCTCTGGGGGTTGGGCTGGGGAATGGGACTGATTGGATTGTTCTACAGAGAACCGGCATGGACTCAATGGGCCGAATGGTCCTTCAATGCTATTATGACTCTATGATTCCAAGAGATGAGGGACTTCAGTTATGTGGAGTGAATGGGGAAGCTGGGATTGTTTCACTTAGATGAAAGAAGATTAAGGGGAGACCTAATAGAGGTATTCAAACTGAAAAGGTTTTGACTGAGCAAATAGGGAAAAACTACTTGCTCTGGCAAGTGGGTCATTTAAAATAATTGGCAAAAGAACTAGAGGCAAAATGAGGATAAAACAGCTGGGATTTCACGAGGAAGTGGGGATGAGCCCACCTCTGCCTGAGGACTGTTAAATATGGTCATGGCTTCCGCCCTCGTTGACAGAATATCCTGCCAATCAGAGGGCCGGCAGCTCTTCAGTCCCAGCAGTACCATTGGCAACGGTGGCCATTGCTGGGACTGCACTCGGCCCCAGACCGAGCCAGCAATGGAGACTAGAGAATAAGGTGACTGGGGTCAGGGCTTGCCGGAACCTATCAGTCAGACCCGAGCTAGGCAGGGCAGGGGGTGGTGGGTTGGGTGGTGTCGATCGCGAGGGCAGGGTGTTGTGTTCCTGTGGGGGCTGCCCGTGCCGCTCAGGAGGCCTTTCGCGGGGCACCACTGAGCAGCCTTCCCAGGTGGCGAAGTGCCCATCCGCCATTGGCAAAATGCCAGCAGCTGTGAGGAGAGGCCCTTAAGTGATGGGTAGGTGATGGGCACAGCACCTCTGCCATCCCACCAGATTTTATGCCCCTCTCCCCGCCTCCCAGTCTGCTCCCGGTGGGGGTGGGTGGGTAGTGGGATGTAAAGTCCCGGCCAATATTTCACACGGAGCGTCGTTGTGACCTGGAATGCACTACCTGAAAGGGTGGTGGATTTAGACTACAAAGGAACTTTTAAGTGGCAATTGGACATACATAGGAAATAGGACATGTAGTTAAATTGAACTAATTTGCAAGGTTGTGGGGAGAAAGCTGGGGTGTGGGATTAAATTGATCCGTTCCTTCAAAGAAAGAGCCAAATGGCCCCATTCTGAGCTGTAAGATTCTCTGATGACAGACAGAGATTAATAGGCATTTATCCTTCCAATAAAGTATTTGTCCTTCCACTAATGTAATGTTTAAATAAAACGATGTATCACACAATTGACAATTCTGCAGCCACCATTAGCAGATCGTTGTCATTTTGTGTTCTTTATGAATCATGCTGGGGTCATTACACCGAGAAATGGAGTGAATTGAATTATAAATGCAAAATCCAGAAACACCCAACAATTGGACTGGATTTTACCACAATGCATTTAGCATATTTGCCGTAGCTAAGCAGCAAAATTATCAGATAAATTTGAAACCAGAAGTCATCAACTTTCAAGTTTTGTTGCATGTTTAGAGTTTACTAATACAGCATTCCTAAATCGATCAAGATCACAATGATCACATCAGTTCTCTTTATCAACTAGGTACACTAATGACATTGGGTTACTCATGGTCATTTCTACTGCTAAATACATTATACATAATAAGACTTTCTGTTGGATAGATATCTTCCCTGAATACACACACAATACTGAGGTCTGAGATTCCAATTGTGATGTTTATGGGAGAGGATGATGTGGACTCGAGGGATCAAAGATCACTTCAGGATGGCATGCTGATGTCTATGGTAACCATGATCTAAAGGGTTCTTCTGAGTTAGTGCCAGTATTCTTCTACGATGAAATCCTCAGGATTTGGCGAGAACTTGGCATCAACTCCAAAAGACCATAGTAGGGATTCATCTGCACTGAACTCAGAAAAGAAAAAAAAAACGGTGCAGTGTGCTGTACAACAAAAACTTGCATTTATATAGCAGCTATAACATAGAAAAAAGTCCCAAGGCACTCATAGAATACCTTAATGAACCAGATCAGTGGGAGATAGTCCACCCTGCACTGTATTGTCCAGATAACCATAGAGGGAAAGGTATAGACTGGATCTAAACTGAATTCATTTAAAAAAATCTGCTGCAGGTGAAAGGAAGGAAAATAGCAATGATAAAAGAAAGAAAGAAAGTCTTGCATTTATATAGTGCCTTTTACAATTTTAGGACAGCCGAAAGCACTTTTCAACCAATAAAGTACTTTTGAAGTGTAGTCACTGTTGCAATGTAGGGAACATGGCAGCCAATTTGCACACAGCAAACTCCCACAAACAGCAATGTGATAATGACTAGATAATCTGTTGTTGGGATGCTGATTGAGAGATAATTATTGGCCAGGACACCAAGGATAATTCCATTGCTTTTTGTCAAAGTAGTACCATGGGATCCTTTATAGTCACTTGAGAAGGCAGACAGAATCTCTGTTTAACATCTATATCTGAAAGTTGAGCCACGGCTGACATCATACACAGCAATGTCAAGATTAAAAACGTCCATGAAACTAACCTTTAGAGGCTGGCAAATAGGATTTTGTCTGAGAGATGCATACCCTCCATATTGCAGTTTGAAATTGTGATTTTGGTCCACAAGGAGAGGAATCTTAGTAAAACTGAAAACTACGAAGAAGTATCAATGACTTTTCAGTCATCAGAGGACATATAGTGGGTACATTGGAGGCCCATAGCATAATAAAAACTTACTGTCTTTTATTCTCCTAAGAAATGCATTGCCAAGGTTCCAGCTTTACACAGACTCAGGAGAAACCCACTCACATTGTTTTCGCTGACATTAGTAGATCTTTCAACCTATCGCTTCACGTGGCTCTCATGAAGAAGTTGAAAGCTGTGTGGCTGAATTCTTGAATTTATTCAGGATGTGTACTTCAACCTCAAGATCATAAAAGGCTAGGTCAGAGATTCACTAAATCTAGTACTCTTATAAGAGGAATGAGTCAATAGATCCACTGAATCCATGCTATCTAATGTCTTTATCAATTAAGAGGTGAGAACACCGTTGGAGTGTTAGATGAGGAGTGAGCTAGCTAAGGAAGGATAAACTGGCACACAAGACTGTAAAGCAACAGTGGGCTGATTTTAGGAAAGAGATTGTAAATGTCTGAGAGGAGAGGATTGTCAATTTGTAGATGATGATCAAAAATGGCAGAAGTATTAAATAAATACTTGGCACTAGCCTTTAGGGTCCAGGATAGGGATATCAGCGAGGAAGTAAATCCTGAAGTGGTTGAGAGTGAGATAAGTGTTAATATGATAGGAAAAATAAAAATGTTAAATGAATTAGTTAGGTTAAAAGGAGAATTAAGTGCTAGGGCCCAACAAGATATATCCTAAGATCCTCAGGGATGCGGGAGAAAATTGCTAAAAATCTTAGGGATCATATTTCAGGACTGTACTGAATGTGCTGGAGGACCAGATATTAATAAGATGGGGAATGGGCTAAAAAAGTGGCAATTGGAATTCAATGTCATTAAATGTGAGATGATACATTTCAGTAAAAAGATAACAGCTGTAATTATACAGTGAATGAAAATAGGTTAAGAGCTGTGAAACAGCAGAGGGATTCGGAGAATAGATTCATAGGATACTAAAAGCAGCACCTCAGGTTAATAAAGTTGTAAAAAAGCTAATGGAATGCTGCATTTTATCACAAAAATTATAGAATATAATGAGAGGTAATGATCAGCCTATATAACATCATAATAAGACCTCATTTAGGATACTGTGTGAAGTATGGGCTCCACACTATAGTAAAGATATTGAGGTCTTAGAGTGGATAATACATATATTCATTAGGATACTGCCTGGTATGAGGAAATACAAATATGAAGAATGACTTGTAGAATTAGGACTTTTACATTAAAATAATGAAAATCATGGGGCTAAAAGATAGAAGTATTTAAAATTCTGACAGAATGGGGCCAGGTAAATGGGTCAAAAACCTGGAGCTCCCCTTCGAACAGCACTGTGGGTGTACCTACACCACATGGACTGCAGCGATTCAAGAAGGCAGATCACCAATCACCTACTCAAGGGAAATTAGGGATGGGCAACAAATGCTGGCCTTCCCAGCAATGCTCACATCCCATGAATGAATAAAAAAAAGTGGATTGTTTCCAGTCGTTGAGCGGTCTAGAGTGAGGGACATAGATGCAAAATTTAAGAAGGAAAGAACTTGCATTTATATAGCGTCTTTCGGATCGCGTTAAGCTGCCCACTGAGCCATGGCAGACACCTTGATGTCACCAAGACTGAAAATTATAACATCTCTACCAGGGTATGTCAGACATCTGTGTTCACCACCTCCATTTCACTGCAGAGACAGTAAGGCACAAATGCAAAAGTATTGTGATAACCAATTTAGCAGGGCAGAAGCCTGCACCCGACCTGCACATTAATTCAGCCCTAAATCGTTCTAAGCCTTTTTTCAGGCAGCCCTGTTGGTATAGGACTTGTTAAAACATTTCAACATTGAAATGAGTCTCTTGCACCCATTTACAACCTGGATTCATAAATTCAAGCTTCGACTAGTATTTCCGGTCTGGAACAGCCTAACTTGAGGTCTTGAGAGGGATGTGCTGGAGGCTGCTGAAAGAGAAAGGACTGCAGAACTTTGAAAAATTTCATTTTTTGTGGATTTCTGAAGGAGTAGGAATGCTCTTCCTAGCTTCACCAAACAAATGCTGGCCATTGGCATGCACCTCCCCCTCCCAGTCCTAACCTTAGTGCTGGCCGAAACTTATTAGGACTCAACTGGGAAGCTGTGTCAGTCCACCCGATCGGTGCACACAGTATGCTGGAATTATGATGATGAGCCCCGAGGACTAACTTAAGATAGATCACACTCTGTCCAATGTCTACTTCCGATACTGAGTCATGCTACCTGCAGCAAGCTGCACTTTGTGGACTAGAAGGAGGTTGTGAAGACTTTCTGTTCATCCATTGAGTACCATCTGTCAGTGGACAGAAAGCCTTATGGAGCCTATGCCTTGATTCCTGGTTTCAGGGTGAAGCTCCACATGATGAGCATGAAATTGTAAAAACATTTAGACCCTGAGGGCACAAAGAGATATGGGGATAGGGTGAGAACGTGGAGTTGAGGTAGAAAAATCAGCCATGATATTATTGAATGGGCAAGCATGCTTGAAGGGCCGTATGGTCAACTCCTGCTCCTATTTCTTCTGTTCTTATGTTTATGTTCTCAGGAAATCCCATAGCCAATTAAGTACTTTCAAAGTCATTGTTGCGATATAGGAAAATGAGGCAGCCACTTTTTACTTGGTAAAATTCCGCAAACAACAGTGAAATAAATGATCAGATAATCTGGTTTTATTGGTTTTGGTTAAGGGTCAAATATTGGGCAGGGTATTGGGAGAACTCCACTTTCCTTCTTTGAAAGTGGCATAGGATCTTTTATATCCATGAGAGGGAACAGATGGGGCCTCAGTTTAACATCTCAACAACAGCTTGCATTTATATAGCATCTTTAACATAATAAAATGTCCCAAGGCATTTTGCAGCAGTTATGGAACAAAATATGACACTGAACCATATAAGGAGATATTAGGCCAAAAGACCAAAAGCTTGATCAAAGAGATTGGTCTTAAGAAGTGTGTTAATGGAGAAAGAGAGGTAGAGAAGCAGAGAGATAGAGGGAGAGAGTTTCAGAGCTTAGGCCTAGACAGCTGAAGGCACGGCCGCCAATGGTGGAGCGACTGAAATCGGGATCCATTAATGATCCAAAAGAGAGCACTTCCAACAGTGCAGTACTACTTCAATAAAGGCATTGAAGTGTCAGCCTAGATAATGTACTCAATTTTTTGCACTGTGTCTTGAACCCAAAACCATGTGACTGAGGTTAGACTGTTACCACTGACCCACGGCTGATACCTGACAAATTCAGAATGGTGGGCAGGAGAAATTACACAGAGTTCGTGAATCTGTGGAATTGACTTCTGGATTCCTGGCTGAGGCAGCAACTATGTTAGCATTCAAGGTTAGATTTGATAGGTAGCTGGAGAAAAGTGGGGGGTGGGGAAAGAGATACAGGAACAGGGTGGAAAAATATGATTCGTGAAATTTGCTCACATGGAGGGTTAATGCTGACACAGGTTGGTTTCAAGACAAGTGTTAGACATTTCTGAAAGAACTGTGGTGCTTCTTTCTCAGATGATGTGTTCTTTTGGCATATGCCTAGGATCAATAGCACTATACTTACCATCTCAAACAATGATCTAATGAAGGGGATACAATGGTGCTTATCTTCCTGTGCAGTATTATGGCACAGTTCTGGAAGGGATTTCAAAGGTATTGGAGGTTATTTTCCCTGATACAGCATCAGCACTTTAGGCACTAAAGAGATTCGAATTGCCCAAGATGGGGTCTTGAGCTGCAACATCTGGTTAGCCCACCTTAAGCGCAAGACCCATCTTGGTAAAACAGTTTAGGCGCACTAGGAACAGCCACCTTGTGAATGATCAAACTCTAGTTACCAATTAAATTGTCTCCTAATGCTCCTTACAGAGGCTACATGCCATTTTTCTGGCAACAACTAAAATTACGGACCTCTCATAACAGTGCCCAGAAAAGCAGGAGTAAAGAAGTCATTGGTGAAGATTACAAGTCTTTCATAAAGCCATGCTCAGCTTTCACTGTTCACTTGCTGATGAATCTGAAGAGGGCAGACCAGATGTTGTCCTGCGATGCATTCCAGAGACTGCAGCATCTCAGCACGGACTTGAACAGTCTGGGCTGCCTGGCCAATCTTCATCTGACTCCTCTACAGAAGAAATAGCATGCAACCTTCTTCCTGGCCAGCTAGCACCTGTGGGGTCCCTTCCATCCAGCCTGACTGGTGCCCACTAGAGCCCAGTGTGTGCCACAGTGAGGATCCATGTTCTACCCTAGTCTCTAAGTTACGCATGTTGTCGGTCTCTGAGCTGGTGCCTGCGACAGTGGTATTAATTGATACAGTGCCTTCTTCCTCCCTCTCCTCCTCCTCTTCCTCCAAGATGGGCTTGGGGAAAGGTGGCTGTTCCTCCTCTTCCAATTCCTCTGGGCAGGGGGGCGGGGTGCAGAAGGTGGATCCTGTTCCTGGGAGCCTGCCATGATAAAGCTAGAAGGCTGAGAGTACAGCACTAGTGTACCACTGTAGGAGGATGTGTGTGATGAGACCTCCATATAGAGCTTGGGTGTGAGGATAGGTTTGGTGGATCAGAGATCAGAAATAGTTGTGGATATGTAAAAAAGCTGGAGTGACCACATACCTCTTGGTGATATTTCATCTGTTCTGTGTCTGCAACTCCCATTCCTCAAGGGGTCTGATCTCATGGAGTCCTCCTTCTACCCTCTCACTCAAGGTTCTGCTAGCACCTGTTATGTGCTAGATTATCCTGGAAAAGAGAGTGGTGATTGTGAATGAGCATATTGGCAGGTTTGTTTGTGTGTATGATGCCCCACATGGTTAAATCTCTTTGCGATGTGTCTTAGATACGAGTAGTGCCTGTGAAGGATGCAATAGTGAGGGTTTTGTGATGGATGAAGTGTATTGTGGTTGTAATGCTGGTGGTGGTGCAGTTATTGAGAAATGTGCTTGTGAGTTAGGATCTTACCTTGACCACACACGTCAAATAGTAACATTTTTTCTTGCACTGTAGCCATGTACTAGGGGTAGGTCTCTTGGCTGTGTCCTCCTCAGCGATCTCCTACAACATCCGCTGCATTATTTGTCTCTGTGGCTTCCTTCCCCTCTGCAGGTACAGGACATCTCTCCAGTGCCACCTCCAAGAGCCCTGTCCCTTGGTCCCTGAGCCATCCAGATATATGCCATTGTCTGTCAGCCAGTGTACTCCACACCTTCAGTGGAATCTATATTTTTTGTAATTTCCAAAATATACTTTATTCATAAAAATCTATAAAAGTTACATTCCCAAACAGTTTAAAACAGCATCAAGTCAAAAAATACAAACAGTGCAAAGGTGATCAGTTACCTTCAATACAATCATGAGTTGCCTCACAACCCTTCCATTTCATTGTCATGCCATATACATTTTTACATTTACAGCACACAAAATTTCTCCGATACAGTTCGAGGGGTTTCCCATGGATCCAGCCCCTCAGTTCAGCTTGGTGGGGGGATCTTACACTGTGCTCTTTCCCCATTGAGCCTTTGCTGCGACTACCCCAAGCTTTAGTGCGGCCCTCAGCATATAGTCCTGGACCTTGGAATGTGCCAGTCTGCAACATTCGGTTGTGGACAACTCTTTTTGCTGGAAGACCAGCAAGTTTCGGGCAGACCAAAGGGCGTCTTTCACCGAATTGATAGTCCTCCAGCAGCAGTTGATGTTTGTCTCGGTGTGCGTCCCTGGGAACAGCCCGTAGAGCACAGACTCCTGTGTTACAGAGCTGCTTGGGATGAACCTCGACAAAAACCACTGCATCTCTTTCCACACCTGCTTTGCAAAGACACATTCCAGGAGGAGGTGGGCAACCATCTCTTCCCCACCACAGCCACCGCGGGGGCATTGTGCGGAGGGGGCGAGACTTCAGGAGTGCATGAAGGATCTGACGGGGAGGGCCCTTCTCACTACCAGCCAAGCTACATCTTGGGGCTTGTTGGAAAGTTCTGGTGATGAGGCATTCCGCCAAATGACTTTGACGGTCTGCTCGGGGAACCATCCGACAGGATCCACCGTCTCCTTTTCCCGTAGGGCCTTGAGGACATTCCGTGCAGACCACTGCATGATGGACCGGTGGTCAAAGGTGTTTTCCCGCAGAAACTGCTCCACGAAGGATAGGTGGTACAGCACGGCCCAACTGCATGGAGCGTTCCGCGGCAATGTGACCAGGCCCATCCTTCGCAACACCGGGGACAGATAGAACCTCAGCACGTAGTGACACTTGGAGTTTGCGTACTGGAGGTCTACACACAGCTTGATGCAGCCGCACACGAAGGTGGTCATCAGGATGAGGGCCACGTTGGGTACATATTTCCCGCCCTTATCCAGAGATTTGAACATCGTGTCCCTCCGGACCCGGTCCATTTTAGATCCCCAGATGAAGCGGAAAATGGCTCGGGTGACCGCCACAGCGCAGGAGTGGGGTATGGGCCAGACCTGCGCCACGTACAGCAACAACGTGAGCGCCTCGCACCTGATGACCAGGTTCTTACCCACAATAAAGAGAGATCGCTGGCCCCACATGCTCAACTTTTGTTGTACCTTGGCTACTCGCTCCTCAGGTTTTGGTGCACGCCCCCGCCCTTCCGAACCGTATCCCCAGCACCTTCAGGTAATCTGACCTGACGGTGAAGGGGACAAAGGATCGTTCAGCCCAGTTCCCAAAGAACATGGCCTCGCTCTTGCCGTGGTTAACTTTGGCTCCCGAGGCCAGTTCCAACTGGTCGCAGATGCTCATCAGTCTGCGCACGGACAGCGGATCCGAGCAGAAGACAGCGACGTCATCCATGTACAGAGAGGTTTTCACCTGAGTGCCTCCGCTGCCTGGGATTGTCACCCCTCTTATGCTCACATCCTTCCTAATAGACTCAGCAAAGGGTTCAATACAGCAAACAAACAAGACCGGGGAGAGAGGACAGCCCTGTCTGACTCCAGATTTGATTGGGAAACTTTCCGATTCCCACCCATTGAGTGAGACTGCGCTACTGATGTTTGTGTAGAGCAGTTGGATCCAATTGCAGATTCCCTCCCCAAACCCCATTTTGGAAAGCACGTCCATCATGTAGGTGTGCGATATCCTGTCAAAAGCCTTCTCCTGGTCCAGGCTGATGAGGCAGGTGTCCACCCTCCTGTCCCGTACGTAGGCGATCGTATCCCTGAGTAGCGCGAGACTATCAGAGATCTTCCTGCCGGGTACAGTACAGGTCTGATCGGGGTGGATCACCAACTCCAGAGCAGACTTGACTCGACTGGCTATGACTTTGGACAGAATCTTGTAGTCAACATTAAGCAGTGAGATGGGCTGCCAATTTCTGATTTCTGCCCTCTCCCCCTTCCGCTTGTAAATGAGGGTGATGATGCCTTTCCTCATGGATTCTGACATGCTGCCGGCCAGGAGCATACTTTCGTATACTTCCAGCAGGTCCGGGCCGACCCAGTCCCACAGGGCCGAGTACAACTCGACCGGTAAGTCGTCGCTTCCGGGAGTTCTACTCGTCTCGAAGGACTCGACGGCCTTTGTCAGCTCGTCCAGAGTTAGCGGCTTGTCCAGTCTTTCCCTCCTGCCGTCATCTAAGACCTCTGTGATAGATGACAGGAAGGACTGTGAGGCTCTGCTGTCTGTGGGCTTCGCGTCATACAGCCCAGCATAAAAGGATTTGCTGATCCTTAGTATGTCGGACTGCGAAGACATTACCGAGCCATCTTCTTCCTTCAGGCTGCTGATAACAGAGCTCTCTCTGTGTACCTTTTGGAAGAAGTAACGCGAGCACGTCTCATCCTGCTCGATGGAGCGGACTCTGGATCGGAAGATGATCTTGGAGGCCTCCTTGGCAAAGAGCAAGGCCTGCTGGCTCTTCACCTCTTGGAGGTCCTCCTTGACCTCGACCCCCATTGACTGCAACCGGAGCAGATTTTGCATACTTTTCTGGAGTCGGGACATTTCCCTCTGTCTCTCTCTCGCCCTCTGAACACCTTTGTGGATGAAGAACCTCTTGATGTTCTCCTTAATCGCTTCCCACCAGTGAACTGGAGACTCAAAGAGGGGTTTCACGGTCCTCCAACCTTTGTGATCCCCTTTGAGTTCCTCAACGTTCTCTGGGGTCAGCAGTGTCGCATTGAGCTTCCACGTCCCTCTGCCAACCCGCTGGTCGTCCTGTAAGTGACAGTCGGCCAGTAAGAGGCAGTGGTCGGAGAAGAACACCGGCTTGACGTCGGTGGATCCGACCGTGACAGCACGGGACACAAACAGGAAGTCAATCCTGGAACGGGCAGACCCGTCCGATCTTGACCATGTGTATCTGCGCTGCGCTCCGTCTGCAGGTTTGCTGAAGACGTCGTGCAGTTTGGCATCTTTAACTGTTTCTATTAGGAATCTGGACGTAGCGTCCAGTTTGCTGTCGTCACTGCCGGATCGTCCAGCCGCATCGATGATGCAGTTGAAGTCACCGCCTAGGATGACCGGCCTGGACGTCGCCAGCAGCAGTGGGAGCTGCTGGAAGACGGTCAGCCGCTCGCTGCGTTGTACCGGGGCGTACACGTTGATCAACCGGTTGTTGTACATTACGTCTGCTACATATACTGCTCCAGGGAAATTGATCCTAAAAAGTGCTTGAGTGCTAAATGTGCAAGTCTACATTTTAACACCTTCAGACACATTTAAATCATGGTGATCAGCAAATAGCCCCAAAACTGGGGGCTAAAATCATACTTTTAGGTGAGTCTTATAAGAGTTATCTGTCCCAATAATTGATTCATGTTAATGCCTGGTGGCTCTAGTGCAGGGGTTCTCAACATTTGTGTTTCTGAGGCTCCCTCCCATGTTACGAAGTTTCCACAAACCCCCCCCGTAACACAAGTATTTAAAAATTAGTCATACAAGTAAACAGATATATTTATTATTATTATTGTTTTACTTACTTAAAGTGTAACTTGCTGGTGCTGAACAAAAATTCTGTCAAAGCGTGGAGGTATCTTCAACAAGCATAAGTGCATGTCATGCGCAATTCTCATCCTGGCTCAGTTATGCAAGAAGGAATTGACTTCTTGCTAGTGGCGGAGAGTGTTCCTATTTCGAATGCAAGTTGATACCCTAAAGAATAGAGTTGTTGTAGTTGGAAAAGCAACAAGAAGCTGAGCAGTGCTCTGTGCTGGTAAGTTGTATGGATTTAGCCAATTAAACACCTCAATACCTATTATATACAACTGCAAGTTTTAAACTTCAGCAGCAAAATTCATCACCTTGGCACCAGCTCCCCTCAAGATGGCAGGACAGCACTTCCGGCCACATCCAGCATGGCCCGCATGTCATCCCTTTGCTGGGAAGGATGTTAGTACAGGCATGCTGTTGAAGCTTTCACAGTTTGCAGATCGTGGCGTCATGTGTTCAGCTACAGGAGGAAGACTCCACTAGTGCTATTTAAAGGGCAAACCATCCAATTTGCAGCTAAGGTGCTTTTGATTTACTGTTACTTTTGCAAAGTTTTTTGGAGGATTGGGGTATGTTTTTGAAGGTGCACTGGTGAGTTGTTGGATTTGAAAGGCAGTGTTACTCCATCCTGCCAGAGAGGTCAGAGGAGTTTTAGTGACCTGTCCACAGAAATGCTATACCAGTTATGGGGGCTGTCGTCAGTGTCTCTGGGTCTGCAAGGAAATGGAGCTGAGGCTGCAGAGAGGGGAAGCTCTGCTCAGAGGGAGGCCCTACCCACCATGGGCTTTCACAGAACACATCTCCTTCCTCCACCTCAACCAGGAACAATGCCTGAGGTGTCTGAGATTCATCAAGGAGGTGGTCTCTGAACTGTGCCAACTCCTTCAACAGGATCTGCAGTGTCACAGCAGGGTGATGACAGCGCTGCCAGTGGTCATCAAGATCACCATCACTCTCAACTTCTACACAAACAGATCCTTCCAGGCAGGAGCAGGCAACATTTTCAGCATTTCCCATTTCACCATCCATTGCTGCATCTGAGAGGTGACAGAGGCCCTGTACATGAGGAAAGAAGATTTCATCATTTTCTCTCTTAGCAGAGACAAGCAGGATGAAAGGACATGTGGCTTTTCCAGGATAGCAGGATTCCCAGTGGTGCAGGGAGGCATCGACTGCACACACATGGCTCTGCAGGCCCCATATGTAAATATAGAGAGGTGCAGGAACCACAAAGAGTTCCACTCCAGTGCAGTTGGTGTGTGACCATGCACAGACCATTATGTCGCTGAATATTCGCTATCCTGGCAGCAGCCATGATGCCTTCATCCTGAGGTAGTCTGCTGTTCCCTCAATCTTTTGAGCAAGAACCCAGAGGCTGGCTGCTTGGGATACCCCCTGTACACATGGCTGGTGTCTCCCCTTTGCCAACAGCCACACAAGGACAACAGACCTATAATGAGAATCATGCTATCATCAGGAATATCGTGGAGCAGACCATTGGCTTTCTTAAACAACATTTCCTGCCTGAACTGCTCCAACGCAGTCCTATGATATTCGCCGGAGAGTTTTTCCAAGCTTGTGATGGTTTGCTGCATCCTCCACAATCTCACTATTACGAGGGCTCAACCATTGCCACCAGGGGAGAAGGAGGAGAAAGAAGAGGAAGAAGAGGAAGAAGAGGAGGAGACTGAGGAGGAGGAGGAGGAGGACGATGAAGAAGACCGAGGGAGGGAGAAGGCATACGGCACCCCTTCACTCCAGCGAGCTATCCGTGAGTGCCTACTGAGACTCTGGTCCTTTAGGACATCATCTATTTCCCACCATTTCTCCACTTTTCCCCACCTTCCCATTCATCTGCAATGTCCTCTTAGCCAAAATCCAGCAATAAAAGACGCCAACAAAACCTTTCCACAACAACTTTATCCAACCCGTCCATTAATATGAAAATGGCTGAATTATTCACCTTATGCATCCCCTTAGTCTTGTGGGTGCCATTGCCTGACTGAGTGCTCCTATGCAATGGTACCCCAATGGCTGCAGCATGGCTGGTGAAAGGCTGCTGACTTTCGCTGGAGAGACTGTAGATAACCTTGGAGGACACCCTTGACCATCTCTGGGTCTTGAAGGCCTGGCATTGGACTGCACCATATCAGAATGGGTAGCAATCTGGGCTAGCTGGCTGAGAAGCAATAGCAAGGGCACCAGCAGTGACAACAGTTGGAGCACAAATGCTATCATCCTGAGAGAAGAAAGTAAGTTCTTGCTCCGCAGATCCACTGACACTCCTCAGGGGCGGCACCTCAATAATCCTAGTACTTTGTTGGGAGCACAGATTGCTGAACTGAGAGCCTGCATGTCCCTTTGAGTACGGAGATCCTGAGCCATAATGGCAGCAGTTTGAGCCTGCATGGCAGAAAGCTAGAATCTCATGATCTCTATCTGAGCTTCCACTGCAGTACTGAGATGTTGGGTGGCATCTGCCTGTGCTGTAGTGGAAGCTGAGACAGTGGCCAGCAGATGTTGAATCACAGCTAGGTCCACAAGTGCAGTCATGGAGCTGGTCATCACTTCCACCCTGTAAAGGGTGGGCTTCAACCTCTGTGGAATGCCCTGACACTTGTTGGAGGCAGAAACTGTCATACTCTTTGACAGTGACAAAAGGTTCTCTAGCAGATCTGCCAATGAACCAAGCATCTCAGCATATATGTTCATCAATGTTCTCCTGTAGGCCACCCCATCATTTGCGACCTTGCAGTCCATTGAGCTGGCACACAAATTATTCTTATCCTCTGGCATGGCTGCAGCCCACTCATGTCCGGTGACTCACCATTTGCAGATCCTGACTTTATACTACCATGTAAGGTACGTACTGTGCCAGTATTTGAGCTGGTGGCTTTGTGTATCAGATCAAGTGATGGTGCTGCTTCCTCGAAGGTTTGTAGCATCTCTCGCCCTTCCTCATGAGGCTGCACTGGCTGGCCAGGTGGCAGTTCTGGGGTATCTGAAAGCAGAAAATCAGAAGAGGAGGGTTGGGGTGAGGGAAGGGGGATGGGGTGGAAAGCAAAAAGGTCCATGGTCACACCATCTGCAGCTTGTTTATCATGCCAGATAGCAGGAGGAGGGTGAGCTGGAATTTGAGAAGGGACATAAGGCAGGAATATACCATCAACCTGAATGTTCTTGGCAGAACTAGATGCAATGACCTCGTCCCAGATGACCACATGAAGCTGAGCACAGTCTCCTCCAGCAGGCTTTGGTGATGTAAGTGTAAGATCATAAGAATTAGGAGCAGGTGTAGGCCATTCGGCCCCCTCGAGTCTGCTCCCCCATTCAATAAGGCCACGGCTGATCTGATTGTGGCCTTAACTCTACTTTCTGCCGACTCCCCATATTCCTTGACGCCTTTGTAGATCAAAACTCTGTCTAACACTGCCTTGAATATATTCAATGGCCCAGCTTCCACTGCTGTCTGGGGAAAAGAATTCCAAAGATTAATGGTAGTGTCAAACCCCTTCAGAATCTTATACGTTTCAGTAAGATCACCCCTCGTTCTTCTGAACTCCAATGCATATAGGCCCAACCTGTTCAACTTTCCTCATAAGACAACTCCTTGATCCCAGGAATTAACATAGTGAACCTTCTGTGAACTGCTTCCAATGCAAGCATATCCCTCCTTAAATAAGGAGACTAAAACTGTACACAATACACTAGGTGCAATCTCACCAATTTCTTGTACAATTGTAGCAAGACATCCCTAATTATATACTCCATCCCCCTTGCAATAAATACCAACATTCCATTTGCCTTCCTAATTACTTGCTGTACCTGCATGCTAATTTTTTGTGATTCACATTATTACGACCAGGTGAGAAAGGGGCCTAGGGGTTCCCTCTCAACCTTTGCCTGGCTTAACCATAACAAGGTTTAATTTTAAAATAGCATGCTTTTAGCTCCCCCCCAGTGAATCCTTGTTCACTGCTTTCCAATTGAAAGGCAAAGAAATCAAATCAGACAGGTTTTCTTAGATTTAAACAAGAAAGATGGAAGTTTATTAATCTTAAACTCTAACTTGGTTAACGACTACGAATACGCGACACGACCACGTTGGCATGCATACGTGATAAACACACACACAGATACAGATAGAAAAAGTAGAAGGAATTAAGGGGAAAAGTTGAGGCACTATCTGGTAGTTACAGTCCTTTGAGTTCGATGTCGATAGGTTATGCTGTTCACTGGGGTCCAGTGCACACTTTAACTTGTTTCGATGTAGGAGTCTTTTCTCTCTTGAGGTTTAAGCAACTTCAGTGGGTCTGGAGGTTTGTGAGAAAACGAGAGAGCGCCAGCCAGGAAACAGGCTCTCTTGTTCCAGGTTCAGTTGCAATCTGCAGTCTCTGTCTTCAAACTGTCCTGCGAGCACAATTTAAAACTCCAACTTGGACAGCAGGTTAGTCATGTGACTAACCCCTTATTTGGGAACAACTGCTCCTGCGGTTGTGGATTTCAAAGCTCTCGGTGGGGGGAGTGTAGTGCTGTCTCTTACACCGACAAGATGTGGATCACCATTGCCCAGGCCAATCCCTGTTAATTGAATCAGTGAGCAATTCTTTTGTCTCTCCATGCACTGTCCCTTAGTATGCAAATGTTTTTCTAGCCACTGCTGATCTGTTTAAACAAGCCATCTCTTCACTCCAGCAACAGTTTACAATTGATGTTCATATGACAAAATTAATATGCCTCATTCTTAGCAGGTGGGGGTCTTCATGACAACATACAAGGACACCCAGATTCCTCTATCACAGCATTCTGCAGTCTCTCTCCATTTAAATAATATTCTGCTTTTCTATTCTTCCTGCCAAAGTGGACAACCTCACATTTTCCCACATGATACTCTATCTGCCAAATTTTTGTCCTCACACTGAATATATCTATAATCCCTTTGCAGACTTTGTGGTCATCCTCACTACTTGATTTCTTGCCTATCGTTGTATCGTCAGTAAATTTGACTACAATAATTCGGTCCCTACATCCAAGTCATTAATATAGATCGTATATAGTTGAGACCCCAGCACTGATCCCTATGGCACTCCACTAGTTACAGTTTGCCAACCTGAAAATGCCCCATTTATCCCGACTCTCTATTTACTGTTAGTTAGCCAATCCTCTATCCATGCTAATATATTACTTCCAACACCATGAGTTCTTATCATGAGTTGTAGTAACCTTTTATGTGGCACCTTAACGAATGCCTTTTGGAAATCCAAATACACTAGATCTACTGATTCCCCTTCCTCCACCCTGCTTCTTGTATCCTCAAGAACTTTAATAAATTTTGTCAAACATGATTTTCCTTTCACAAAACCATGTTGACTCTGTCTGATTGTGAGATGATTTTCTAAATGTCTTACTACTACTTCCTTAATAATGGATTCAAGCATTTTCTCAATGTCAGATGTTAGGCTAACTGGCCTATTGTTTCCTGCTTTCCATCTCCCTCCTTTCTTGAATAGAGATGTTACCTTTGTGGTTTTCCAATCCGCTGGGACCTTTCCAGAATCTGGGGAATTTTGGAAGATTACAACCAATGCAACCACTATCTCTGCAGCCACTTCTCTTAAGACCCTAGGATGCAGACCATCGGATCCAGGGGACTTGTCAGCCTTTAGTCCCATTAGTTTTCCTAGTACTTTTTCTCTATTGATAATGATTAAGTTCCTCCCTCCCTTTTGCTTCTTGATTTTTTACGATTCTTGGATTGCTTTTTGTGTCTTCTACTCTGAAGACAGATTCAAAATACTTATTCAAAGGGCTGGAAAATACTTCTGGGAAAGTCCCGTCACAGGCCTCGACACTGGGAAGGCCCCACTCCATATTACCGGCGGCGGCGAGGCCTCGAGATGGCTCCCCGCTGCTCGGTGACAGCAGCTTCATTTAAATATGTAAATTTATTTTAATTAATAAATAAATACCTACCTCATCGCGCCGGCCGTTCCACTGTGATATTCCACCCAGTTGCTGGAACTCCTGCGCCTTTGGATCTCCATTTGGAGATCCAAGGCAGAACACAGGTGGGGAGGGGAGAGGAGTTAAATTTTCAGGTTGGGAGGGGGTGGGGAGCAGGGTGAAACCTTCCCGATTGGTCTAGGGAGTGGTGAGAAGGGGTAAAGGTCAGATTAAATAAACTTGGAGGTGGGGGGGGGGGGGGAGCGAGAAAGGTTGGGATCGTAATGTCAGTTTTTTTTGTGGGGGGGGGGTGAAAAAGAGGGGTTTGAAATTTTTAATACATTTTTCATTTTAATTTTTCAGGTCCTGTTACGTTAAAAATTTAAATTGTACTGAAGGGCTGGAAGCTGTTTAAAAATGGTGCTGGCGCTTGCTGATCTCAGCGGTGAGCTGGAAAAATTCAGTCCAAAGTCTCTACCATTTCCTTGTTTCCTATTATTAATTCCCCAGTCTCATCCTCTCACACTTACTTTAGCTATTCTTCCTTTTTATAAACTTGTAGAAGCTTTTACTGTCTGTTTTACATTTCTTGCTAGTTTACTGTCATACTCAAATTTCTCCCTCTATTTTTTTTAAGCCATCCTTCACTGTTTTCTAAAATTTTTCAAATCTTCTGATCTTCACATCATTGTACGCCTTTTCTTTCAATGTAATACCATCCTTAACTTCCTTACTTAGCCACGGATGGTCCTTCTCATAGTCTTTCTTTCTCAATGGAATATATCTTTGCTGAGAGTACCTGTCCCCCCATCGGTTCTGTTCTGTTCACTGTGGTTACAGGACACCTTGTCCTACAAGAGAGAGGGAAGAGTGTCAGTGATTGTGTCGCAACATGTTTGGGTGATGTGCCTACCATTGTTGAATAGCTGGAGCTGTGTGGAGGCAGTGAGAGGAGGGTGTAAACCTGGCATCATTGAAAGCTGTGTGAGGGTCAGGTGGAGTATCTGAATGTAAGGCCTGAGACCTGACTGCTGGGACTACTGATGGGTGAGTGATGGGGGTGTAGTGAATTGAGCAGCATGAGGTTGGTGGTGTGGTGTCATGTGTTGATGCATTCACTGACCATGACTACCCGTGTGAGGCCATTGAACTTCTTGCGCATCACTGCTGCCAGGTCTTCGGGGCGAAACTCCAGGAATTGACCTACCTGGCCACTTGTTCCGATTCCCTTCATGGGGGTGTTCCTTGTGGGCCTCCTGCACACACCGCCCCAATGGAAACATGACCTCTCTCCGCCTGTCAGCCTCCTGAACAAAGGCCTGCAGTGTCACATCTGTGAAGCTGGGAGGCCTCTCGCTTGGCTGTTGCTCCATTTGGTGTCTTTTTCTTTACAACTGCTTGCACTACAGGAAGTCAGTGAAAGCTTCTTTAAAATGAGTGCAGCTCCCCTTTAAGAGGGGCAGACTGCCTTTAAGAAGCACAGGCTAGCTGGAACACGTACTAGCCATGCACGCTGCTGGGTGTTGAGTGTTCAGCCAGCCAGCACAATGGGTCTCACTCAGCTGAATGCTACAATCATTCAAATAAGGAGGCAGCACAAAGTTTGCATGCTGCCTGTCCCACTGGGACATGACACAGGTTGATCCTGAATCGTGATTCTTCCACCCAAAAATAGGTTTAAACCAATTTTTAGCCCTTTGACTCTGGATAACCTGAATCTAAGAGTGCATTTACATTGTAGCCAGTAGTCTGAGACTAATAGCTCCAGTTCAAGTTTCAGCCAGGCAGAACGTTGTTTACATTTCTTAACTCCCATCTGGATAGAATTTTAACTGTCTTTTTTCATGTGGGCAACATTTGCAAGAATCACATTGTTATTGCCCAACCCTAATTGGTCTGAGAAGGTAATAGTGGTGGGCCTTCTCTTGAACATTTACAATTCTTGTGCTGTTGGTGCTCCCATGGCAGTTAGATAGGGAATTCCAGCATCTTGATCTAGTGATGAAGAAATGGCAGTATATGTGCAATTCAGGATGGTATGAGACTTGGAGGGAAACTTAGAGGTGCTGATGATCCCATGATCTTGACACTCTTGTCTTTCTTACTGGTAGAGGCTGCAGGGCTGTTGAAATAAGCTTTATGAGTTGTTGTAATACATCCTGTAGGTAGTACATATTGTAGTTACAGAATGATGGTGGTGGAAGGGATGAGCTGGTTGGAACTTTTCTTGTTGCAAATAGTTAATACCTGGTGTTATACTACTTGTCACTTGCCTTTCCTAGACTGACTAATCTAATCTGAGAAAATCTTGCAATGATACTTTTTTTAAATTGCTTCATGGAATGTGACGCTGCTGGCAAGGCCAGCATTTATTGCCCATCTCTAATTGCCCTTGAGAAGTTGGTGCTGAGGTGCCTTTTGAGCTGTTGCAGTCCCTGTGGTGTAGGTATACCCACATTGCTGTTAGGAAGAAAGTTCCAGGTTTTTGACCCAGCAATGGTGAAGGAATATTTCCAAGTCAAGATGGTATGTGGCTTGGAGGGGAACTTGTGGCTTGGCGGTGTTCCCATGCATCTGCTGCCCTTGTCCTTCTAGGTGGTAGAGTCCATGGGTTTGGAAGGTGCTGTCAAAGGAGGCTTGGTGAGTTGCTGCGTTTGTGTGATTGGTCTCCAAGAGCCATGACTATTTTCCTCTGTGTCAGGTATGTGAAGGGTTTCTCCTTGATCCCACTGACATCAATTTTACTAGGGCTTTTTGTTGCCCTACTCAGCCCTGATGTTGAGGGCAGCGATTCTTAACGCGCCTGTTTGGGAGAACGCTCTATGTATGCCTGGATACATGCAAGGACAGAGCTGTCTCCCAATAGTTAGAAAACTAAAGGTTTAGAGAGTGGGATTGCAAGAATCTGCTCTCTAAACATTTATGCTAAGATCAAGTCCAGCCAACTTTAAGCACTTTGCAAACCAGGTTTTAAACTGCACTGGATTTACATTTTTATGAAATGTCAAATGGAAGTGGTGTGAGGCTACTGCCTCCAAGGAGTTTCATGCCTTTTGGCCCTGGAGTTCAGGTCTAGCCATGTTGAAGTCATAACACAGGTATAGGGGAAACACTTTACATCACCGTTTGAATTGTAGAATAAATGCACCCTAAATTCTCAAGGCTTAGATAAGTCGCATGGGGAAGAGTATACTCATTTCATATCAGCCAAAGGTAACGTAAATGTATGTCTTCGTAGTTTGGGTGAGATGTAATGAAGCTAGATGATGAGTTTTCCGCTTGTCTGACACATTATAAACCAATAACAATAAACCTTTTTTTATTCATGCCATGTTTCTGGCAAACTGAAACAAAATTGAACTACCCTTCAGCAGTGGTGGTTGACTTTCTCTACAATAAGTTATGGCTAGGATATTCCTTCAATAATTCAGTCTTGTAATATTTTTGATTAAGAGGCTTGTTTTTCAACTAAGGCTTGTGAACAGAAAGTAATGTTGGATCGCATCATGAGGACTTTGCAAAACATAATGTTCATAGCATATGATCAAGATGCCAAGTTTAGTTATTTTTCAAATGCAAATTAACTACAGCATTATTTCAGAGAAATCTAATGGTTCTTGTCCAAAGATGTCAATGCTCATTTAACCAACCAGTGGTGCCTGGAACTATAAGTGGAACTGTGAGAAAGCAACTCATCACATTGGCACTCATATCCAAAATTACAAAGCTCAATTTTTGTGGGCCAGCAAAATACAACTTGTAAATACATTCACTTCATTAAGGAGAGACATCAGGATAGAAATTCATGTCCCCTGGTATTTGGGCGCAGGGTTCACAATTCGGGATCTGCCTGAACTGTTTCCGATCGAATCAGACAGCATATAAATTTGGTGCCCCCACTTCATCTGTACTATTGATGGGGATCCTGCCTCCAAGAGTTGCCAGCCAATTACAGGAGTAGCAGCTCAGTAGTATCAGCAGCGCCACTGGGAGCGGTACCACTGCTGGTACTGCACCAGGCCTTGGACCCAGGCCTGAGGTAAGTGAGGTGGGGTCGCCGGGGTCAGTCCGGCAGGCCCTGGCAATGGTGTGGGGAGGATGGGTGTTCTGTACAGTGGGAGGGGGGTCCAGTGAGGTGGGTTGCTTGCTGCTGGGGACCCTCCGTATGCCACAGATTGCCCCTAGAGGAGGGCCCCCTCCTCCCAAACCAACAAGGAGGTTGCCTTGTTTTACTGGGCAACCACCACGCGTGGCAGAGGTAATGCCAGCAGCAGGGGGAAGAATCCCTCAAGTGGCTGTTAATAAGCCTCTTAAGGGCCTCTATTGGCCTCTGGGCGGGCTGGCCATCTTTGGCCTATCCTGCCCCCCAACAAAATTGCTGTGTAACGGGAAGGCGATGGGCCCCCTGTCCCCCTTGCCTCCTGTCACAATTCTATGTGACCCCTGTCACCGAGCCCATTTCTGAGGGGCCCAAAAATATTCAGCCCAGTGAGTCATGCGGGCATGAATGGGCAGCAGCCAGGCCAGGGGTAAAAGATGGTTCATCTGCCAGCTCCCCAGTGGGCAAGGTCACAGATGAGCTCTGCTGCAGAAAATCCAGATGAGGACTTCGATACAGTAGAGCAATGATGAGCATGCACACTGAGATGCAGGGTGCATTAAATGGCCTGCCAGACAGCCTCCTATCACTGTCAAACATAGAAACATAGAAACTAGGAGCAGGAGTAGGCCATTCGGCAGTTCAAGCCTGCTCCGCCATTCATTATGATCATGGATGATCATCCCACTCAGTAACCTGTTCCCGCTTCCCCCCCATATCCTTTGATCCCTTTCGCCCCAAGAGCTATATCCAACTCCTTCTTGAAAACATACAATGTTTTGGCCTCAACTGCTTTCTGTGGTGGCGAATTCCACAGGCTCACCACTCTCCGGGTGAAGTAATTTCTCCTTATCTCAGTCCGGAAAGGTTTACCCCGTATCCTTAGACTATGACCCCTGGTTCTGGACTCCCCCACCGTCGGAACATGGAGGATTCCAGCTCCAAATTGGAAGAGGACATCACGCAGAGCTTGCCCTCTCTGCAGCCTCGGCTCCATCTCCCCTGTCGTGCTGCAGACCCAGGGGCACTGCAACTACAGCCCCTATACCTGTTGCAGCCTTTGTGTGGACAGGTCCTGCCAACTCCAGGAACTTACCACAACACCTCCAACAATCCAGAGTCCTTCCAGACACTTTGCAATAGCCAAAGTTCTTAAAAATCATCTGACCTGCAATTTCGGTGCCTTGCCTTAAAGAATGCTAGTACAGGGCCCATCTTGCACCTCTGCACCTGTTATTTGCAGAATGAGTATACACTCGCTGCCAGGACCAGCGCGGTCCAAATTAGGCATCCTGGCATCGCATCAGCCAGTTGGGCTGTGTGATGTCAGGATAGTGCTGCTTTACATGTTTCCAGCACATGCTGGAACACCTGCACGGGCTCCATTTTGATGAGGCAACGCCACGTGGGCTGCGCTAGAAGCGTGTTGTGGTGTTATGTGCTCCAGCAAAGCGACACTAGGCCTCTGTAGCCCTGCCTGCAGCAGAGATGTATCCCACGCTCAGTCTTAAATAATTTCAGGTATTTGCAGATATATGTGGACAGACACACAAGGCAGGATTTTCACATTGGGGCAGGAAACACAAACCAGAAGTGTTTCTGGGTCCTGAACCTGCCCTCAAGGGGTAGTAGGCACTGACCTGGGATTTTTACAGAGGGACCCTTTTAATTGGCATGGGCCTGTTATCCTGACAGCAGTCACAATGCTTTTTTTCCACACCAGTCAGCCATTCCAGCCATCTTCAAGCCACCATGTTGAACTAGCTGCTCAGCAATGAGGACTATCTACTCTACACATGGCTCACCCTCCCCTCCTCCATGCAACTACATGTAGGTAGCACTCCTATGACAGCAATGCAGCAAACAGGAAAATCACGGAGCAGACCATTGGCATCCTCAAACAACAGTTCCACTGCCTGGACTGCTTGGGAGGAGTCCTCCAATACTCACCACAGCATGTCTTGCAATTTGTGGTGGTCTGCCACATCCTCCACAATCTGGCAATCATGACTTCGGTGACTACCTCAGAAAGAGAAGGAAGGAGATATGCAGAACATCATCACTCCAGATGGGCTGTTTGCAAGCATCTTATCAGTTTTCGGTTCCCCTAAAAATAAAATCCCCAGATCACCATTACTACACACGTCCCACCTGACCATCCCTCTGTTAAGGACCATCACAGTGGCATGCAGCTGTGCCTACCCCCACTGGTTCTTTATTGCTCACTCCTGTCATGTGCCTCCTTGTCCTACAGGGAAAGGTAAAAGTGACAGTGAGTGTACTGCAATGTATTTGGGTGATGTGTCTGACATAGCTGAATAACTGGGCGTATGTGGAAGCTGTGAGATATGGGTGAAGCTTGCAGCAGTGGTACATGTGTGAGGGTGAGATGGAGCATATGAATGTTAGACGTGAGTTCTGATTGCTAAAGATTATTGATGGGCGGTTAATGGGCATTGTGCAATGCGTGAGTTTGGTGATGTAGGTAGGAGATGGCATTTGAAGATGCATTCACTGACCTTGGCCATTTGTGCGAGGTCATTAAACTTTTCTTGGTAATGAAGCCAGATCCTCAGGGCCAGAATCCTTGCACTGATCTCAGTGGCTATCTGCTCCCATTCTCTTTGAAGTGTATGTCTGGAGGGCCTCCTAGCCCCCTGTGGAAAGCTGTTATTAGGCCTCTTAAGGGTCTCAATTGGCCTCTGGGCAGGAAGGCCATCTTCAGCCTATCCCACCCCTGTCTAAATTGGGGTGTGATGGGAAGACGATAGGCCACCTCTTAGCCCATCTCCAGGGGGCCCATAAAATTCAACCCAGTACTCCAGATGTGGTCTCACCGAAGCCCCGTACAATTGTAGTGAGACTTCTTTATTCTTGTATACTAATCCCCTTGCAATAAAGGCCAACATGCTATTTTCCTTCCTAATTGCTTGCTGTATCTGCATGCTAATGTTTTGTGTTCCTTGTACGAGTACATTAACATTTACAAGTCTCATGCCTTTTAAAAAAAATTCTGCTTTTCTATTCTTACAACCAAAGAGAACAACCTCACTTTTCCTCACATTATACCCCATCTGCCACCTTGTTGTCCACTTACTTAACCTGTCTGTATCTCTTTGCAACCTCCTTGTGTCCTCCTCACAGCTTACATTCCCACCTAGTTTTGTTTTGTCAGTAAACATAGATACATTACTCTCTGTCTCTTAGTCTAAGTCATTAATATAGATTATAAATGGCTGAGGCCCTAGCACTGATCCTTAAGGCATTCTACTAGTCACAGCCTGACAACTTGAAAATGCCCCATTTATCCCTACTCTCTGCTTCCTGTCGGTTAACCAATCCTATATCCATGCTAATATATCACCCCCAAGTCCATGAGCCCTTATCCCTTATCTTGTGTGGCACCTTTTGGAAATCCAAGTATACTATATCTACTGGTTCCCCTTTATCTACCCTACCAGTTACTTCCTCAAAAAAGACTCTAATAAATTTGTCAAAGAGGATTCCCTTTTGTAAAACCATGTTGACTTGTTCTAATCATACTGTACTTTTCTAAGTGCATTGTTAAGACTTCCTTAATAATAGATTCTAGCACTTTCCTGACATTTGATGTCAGGCTAACTGGCCTGTAGTTCCCCGTTATCTGTCTCCCTCCTTTCTTGAATAGCAGTGTTACATTTGCTAACTTCCAATCTTCTGGGCCCGTTCCAGAATCTAGGGAATTTTGGAAAATCATAGCCAGCGCATCCATTATCTCTGCAGCTATCTCTTTTAGAACCCAAGGATGTAGGCCATCAGCTCCTGGGGATTTATTAGGTTTTAATCCCTTGAGTCTCTCCGGTATGTTTTCTCTGCTGATATTAATTACCTTAATTTCCTCACTCTCATTAGACCCTAGGTTATCCTGTATTTCTGATATGTAACTTATGTCTTCTACTATGAAGGCAGACCCAAAATATTTGCTCAATGTTTCAGCCATTTCCTCATTCCCCTTGATAATTTCTCCTGTCTGTACTTCTAAGGGACCAACATTTACTTTAGCTACTCTCTTCCTTTTTATATACTTGCATAAGATCCTACAATCTGTTTTTACATTCGTCTTCAAATAATTGCTGATTCATATGAAAAGTTCTAGATTCCAACCACTAAGTACTGCCCTTGAGAGAATTCAAACCAGTCCTGAAAGTGCAGAGTGCACATGTGTGGTAATAAATACAATTTGATCTCTTCTGCCATCCCCATTCAGGATCAACTTGTTTGTGAACTTAATAATAAGAAGTTATTAACGGCCAGGGCTGTTCATTTTTCTGCCCATTAACACCCTCTCTGTACTAACGCTTTGTCTTTCAGCACATCATTAACATACCATTTGCCTTTGCTCCATGACCTTCTTATCAGTTATTCTCTGTGACCCTGTCCTATCAACACCTTCCCTTTTGTTATCTCTTGCCCCATCCCCTGCTTTATTTGCTTAAAACCTATTACATTTCTAACCTTTGCCAGTTCTGATGAAAGGTCACTGACCGGAAACGTTAACTTTTCTTCCCTCTCCACAGATGCAGCCAGACCTGCTGAGTATTTCCAGCATTTCTTGTTTTTATTGTTTGTGAACTTGTTTCATTTCTGACCTCTATTGGCATCAGAGTTGGAGAGGAAAATGCAGTTCAGTTTGGCCCCAATTCCAAGCAAGGGATGTTCTAGACCACTGTTGAAACCCTAATATCACCTTTGCACTGCCCTTTGAAAATTAGGTCATCAAGTGTTGGACACATGTTTGCTCTACCAAGGCCTGTTTGCACAAGTCAACAACAGCTAATATCTTACTCCTAATGCTAAGCATAGCATGGATTTATGCCATGTTTGTACCACGACAAAGTGCAGTATTCCAGACCCAGTACGGGAACCTACAATATGGGAAGTGTCCAATTTATCTTTTTGGTACATAACCATAGTTTCTACTTTTAAAAAATTTATTCACCTTTCTTACAGGAGCCTCATAGGATTTCCATAGGTTGGCCTTACTGAGCATGCACGAGTGAGTGGGCTCTTGGCCAATGCAACATCTAATGTTTTTTTGGAGTGCACGACAGATTTGCTCAAGTGTGCGGGCCCTTTAAATTTTTTCACGTGACCGTGCATGCACAGTAACTTAAAAGGACCAACTTGGGCATGACCTGCAAAGGAATTCTCGGGTTGCTGCATGGCCATGTGGCCACACAGCTTAGGGGGAACCATTGCTCTCAGCTTGGATCAATGCTATTGACAGGAGCACCCTGTCAGCAGTGGGTAGGAAATACTCTGTAGCTGCAGCTCTTAAAGGCTGGGCAAAAAAATAGAAATGGCTGGACAACAAGACAGGGCATTTCCCTTGTCCAACATTGGTCTGGAGTTCTTTCTCCAACAACAATAAAATGCATTTATATTGTGCCTTTAACATAGTAAAATGTCTCAAGACACTTCATAGGAAAGTTATCAAACAAAAGTTGACACCGAGCCACATAAGGTGATATTAGGACAGATAAAGAAGTTGATTTTAAACATGGCCTTAAAGGAGAGAGAAGTAGAGAGACAGAGAGTTTTAGGGTGGGAGTTCCAGAGGTTAGAGCCTAGGCAGCTGTAGGTATGGCCGCTGTCGTGTTTTGAGAATTGCGTTGTACATATTGTTCACTTGAGGCTACCATGAGCCAGCAGGGGAGCTGAAAGAGAAAACAAAGGTAAACAGAATAAAGAAGACTCCGTTGTGTTCAACATTATGCTGTCTTAGTCTCTGCATCA
The DNA here is from genome assembly GCF_036365525.1 of Heterodontus francisci. Lineage (NCBI taxonomy): Eukaryota > Metazoa > Chordata > Chondrichthyes > Heterodontiformes > Heterodontidae > Heterodontus > Heterodontus francisci. Next base: position 54,522,336 of record NC_090376.1, on the reverse strand, counting down.
TATTCTTTACTAAACTCGGCTGAACCTCACTCCAGTCCCGAGAATATTACAATAGTGATGAGGTAAAAAAGAAAACAGATGGTGTAAAACAGGAAACATTGCTTTCAGGGATGAAGATTTTTGGAATGTTTTTGTCTACTTTTACAAACAGCATTTTAAGTTGGAAACTGTGTCAGTGACACACAGGAAGCTTGTACAGTGTATACACAAACATTGATCGCTCCAAAATAACCATCCAATCAAAAAAATATATATAATCTAGGATCATTGCAGAGTAGTTTCCTCTGAAAAAGAACGCAATCCTGGATTTTTGATCACACACTATCACTGTGGTGCTGATCAATATGACGCTGTCTATGCCCAATCTACCACCTTTTGATGTGCATTCAGAGCCATCATCTGTATCCCCACATTGGCAAAAGTGGCTGCGACGTTTCAAAGGCACGACGGCAAGTTTCGCAATCTCAGATGACACAAGGGAAAAGGCCTTACTTCTCCACTAAGGAGGTAAAGAATTAGATGATATCTTTGAGACACTTAGGCCTGAACAAAATGACTATGCCTCAGCAAAAAATGCTCCAATGACCTACTTTGCGCCCATGAAAAACACCATATACGAAACAATTGTTTTCCAATGTACTAAGCAAGAAGCAAGCAAGACAACTGACCAATATTGCACACAATTGAGGCAATTAGCAATCAAATATGACTTTGGTGATATTGAACATGTTGAACCGGAAATCAAAACATAAATAAATCGAAAGCTCTCCAGTCAATTATGCCGAAAAGCACTCGAAAAAGACAGAAAGCTGTCAGAGTTGTTGGAATTAGCAAGATCACCATCACTTCAAAGTCCAGAGCTACTGAAGTTGAGGCTGCTACCTGACTCCAATTTCAACTCCTGTGAACATGATTCATTGCTCATGTGCCAGGAAACTATGTTCAAAGCAACAACAGCCATCTCACAAACAGAGTTGTGACTTGTCCAAAGAATGTTTCCACTGTGCTGGTGCTTACCCACTCTGGACAAATTGTCCTGCTACTGGAAAACTGCTTGTGGAAAATCGAACCACTTTGCTCGTGGTTGTCACTCATCAGAAAAATCAACTACTAAGCCCAATACCAACAGGGGGGTGCCATGTATGCATAAAAGGCAAGAGAATGTAGCCAATGTAGAGGTGGATGACCCTGAAAATACTTTTGAGCTCTCTCTGACACAGCAAACAGCCACATGTGATAGTGACCACTAGTTGCTTGGATGTAGATGCTCTCAGATACAGGAGCGTCTGTCAATATCATGGAGTCAAAACATTCAACAAACTTCAGGATTGCCCCATTCTCTGCAAACCAGGGAATATGAAAATTTTCCCTGATAACAGTGAAAAATCCTCAGAACTTTTGAAATGTCAGTATCATTCAGAGACACGAGAACAAAAGCTGTATTCTGTGTCATATCTGGAAAGTGTAACACACTTACTAGTTTCCACACAATAACAGATCTGCACATGATTGCAGTCACATACGTGATTCCTACACATAATAAAAAAAGCATTCTCAAATTGTCTGCTGATCACTTCACTGATATCAGCAAACTGAAAGGTGTTATATGAAGGCTGCATGAAGACCCTAATGTGTCCCCAGTTGCACATCAATGGCGACAAATACCATTTACTGTCAGGAAACAGACAGAGAAGGAACTTCAATGCCTAACTGACCTTGATCTTATTGAGAAAGTTGGGGATGAGCCTACCCCTTGTGCTTCACTCATACAAGTCGTCAAGAAACCCAAGAGCGAGAACCAGATTAGAATCTGCATAGATATGCAATCACCAAACCAAGCCATACAACGGGAAAGACACTTGACACTGACAATTGATGATCTCAGAGAGAAAGTGAATTGTGCTAAACACTTCACTAAACTTGACCCCAATTAGAATACCATCAAATCGAGCTTGCAGAAGAATTCAGATATCTTACTGTATTCTCTACTCATGTCGGACTTTTCCAATAAAAGAGGCTCAACTTTGAGTGAGCTCAGCAGCTGAGGTATTTTAACTCTTGATTCAATCAGCACTTCAAGGACTTGAAGGCACGTTGAACATCAGTGATGTTCAACATCATCTATGGCCGCACTGAAAGTGAACTCAAGACACGCCAACATGCATGTCTACAACGTCTCAGAGAATGTAGCCTCACCTTGTACAAAGGCAAGTGCTTGTTTAAATTAAAGCAGAATTGAATTCTTTGGTCATGTGTTCAATGGTGGAGCAGTATCACCAGATCCAAGAAAGTTGAAGCCATTGCAAACGCTGCAGATCCTACAAACGTGCAGGAAATCCGGAGTCTGCTATGACTCGTCATGTACTGTAGCTGTTTCATTCCTGACCTCGCTATGCTATCTGCCCCCCTACATAATCTGACAAAAGACCACCAAGTGGGAATGAACTAAATCACACGGACGGTACACCAGATCAAATGACATTTGTCAGCAAGTTGCAGAAATGCCTATTTCAACCCTGAGAGAACCACCCAGCTAGTTGTCGATGCAAACCCTTTGGTGCAGTTCTTGTGCAGAAAGATAAGACAGGTAACCAATCAATCATTGCAATGGCAAGCAGATCACTAACTGTAGAGCAACGTTATTCACAAAGAGAGAGCAGCACTCTCAATCACATGGGGCATCTTACACTTTCATTTCTACTTATATTGAAGCGAGTTTAAAGTAACAACCGATCATAGAACACTAGTGAGCTTGTTCAACAATCCACATAGAAAACTACCCAATCGAATAGACCTTTGGGTACTCAAGCTACAAGAGTGCGAGTTCCTAGTTGAGTACCAGGCAAGCTCAACCCAACAGACTACCCTTCGCAACATGAAACTATCAACAATTGTTGGAAAAAACCCATCTGATTCACTAATGTCTTTTAGGGAAGGAAATCTGTCGTCCTTACCTGGTCTGGCCGACATGTGACTCCAGAGACACAGCAATGTGGTTGACTGTTAACTGCCCTCTGAAATTATCTAGCTAGCCAGTCAGTTCAAGTACAAATGGGCAACAAATGCTGGCCTTGCCAGTGACGCCCACATCCTATGAAAGAATAAAAAGAAATATCCGTTGCTGACAGTCGGTCCTACTGGTCGTGAGGAAAAGGTTGCCATATAACATCTTAATTACATAAGCCTAAATGCGGTGCCAAAGTGCTAAAACTAGCTGACATCAAAGCAGCGACAAAACAAGATGAGGCTTTGCAATTATGTATGGCAGCCTTGAAATCACAAAACTGGAAAGACGTAATCAAGAAAGCATCTACAAACAAAATCGCTCACACACTACGAGGTCTTCACAATGTTCAAAATGATCTCACCGTTACAACCACATCTGATCTCATTATGCAACAACTATATTGTCATTCCACACTTATTGAGGGAATGTGTTGTTGATATAGCACATGAAGAGCACCAGGGAACAGTCAAAACCAAACAACTGCTTAGCGAATAGATATGTTTCCCTGAAATTGACTGTATGTTAGAGCACAAAATGAATCGGTGTTTGCCATGTCAAGCAACCACAATGTCAAATCTTCATGCTGCTCTTAAGATATTCGAATTACCTCCAGGATCATGGATTGAAGTTAGCGTTGACTTCACAGATTTGCCCACTGGTGAACACCTGCTTGTCGTCACTGACAACTAAAGCAGATTTCCAATCGTGGAATTAGTCATATCAACTTCAACAAAAACAGTCATCCCAAAACTTGACCAGATCTTGGTCTTGTTTGGAATCCCTCAAATGGTAAGAAGTGACAATGGACCCCCATTCAGCAGCAGTGAGTTCAGTAAATCTGTGAACTAGCTAGGGTTCACTCATAGGAAAATCACTCTTGGCCAAGAGCTAATGAAGAAGTCGAAAGGTTTATGCAAACCTTGAATAAAGTGATACATACTGCTACAGCTGAGAACAAGTCATGGAAGCAAGAGCTTTGTCACTTTCTTTGTAATTACAGAGTGACTCCTCACTCGACTACTGGAAAACCTCCAACTACACTCATCTTTGCACATCCTATATGCACATGTCTTCCTGAGCTACCCTGTGGAGCTAATGATCAACATGCACGTGAATGCATTTGAGAACAGAAGGATCAAACGCAAACAAATCATGAAATTTAGAGCTACACTGCTTAAGCCAGGAGATAAAGTACTTGTGAAATGTGATGGTCATGTTGCAAAATAAACAATCCCTTATGATATCCAACCATTTGTTTTGACCAACAGGAAAGGATCAATAATCACTGCTAAGTGCGATTCACAAATCATCACAAGAAACATGTCATTTTTCAAAGCACTGAAAACACCACTCACAAGCATTGAATCCAGTTCTGACATCGACATCTCAGAAGAAGAACATGATTCAAACGAGACTACATCTGATGTCAGACGCTATTGTACTCGTGAGAGAAAGCACCCACCAGACTTAAGTATGTTACAAAGTGAACTATTTAAGTTTATTGTTTACACTTTTGGAAACAAACCATTGAAACGTGCTATGTCTCTCATTTACAAAAAGGGGAGGGACGTAGTGTTTTGAGAATTGCATTGGACTTATTGATCAATTCACATGGATGAATGAGACTTGGTGCAAGTTAAGATATAGGCAGCAGAATTTTGGATGAGCACAGGATTATGGAGAGTGCAAGTGGGAAGCCAACCAAGAGAGCATCAGAATAGTTGAGTTTAGAGGTAAAAAAGTGTCAATGAGGGTTCAGCAGCAGTTCAGCTGAGGCATGGGCGGAAACGAATGTTATGTGGGTATATAGAAGTAGGCTGTCTTGCTGATGGAGAGAATATCAGGTCAGAAGCTCAGCTCAGGGTCAAATAGATTGCAAATGGTCTGTTTCAGCTGGCCAGGGAGAGTGATGGAGTCAGTGGCTAAGGAATGAAAGTTGTGCAGCAAAGAACAGTCGCCTAGGTACAGCCCCAGGGTACCTAACAATATGAAAACTATGCACTCTGCTGAGCAGAGTAAATGCTGTCAAATAACTAAAAGGGCGGCCGTGAGAAAAAACAGGTTCATAGCCTTAGAAAGTCAGCCAAGGCAAGACTTGCCACTACTTCATTATACCAAAAAGAGGGGAACATTATGCATGCCACACTAATTCTGATCACACTGTTAAGCCATCATTGAGGTGACATGATAAGCCCTCAGAAAACAATTCTTTGTGCAACAGGGCAATTCCTGTTGTTATTTCCATTTGGAAAAGTAAACCCACAAAGCAACTTGATACCACATGTTCACATTAATCATGCACAACTAGAAATGCAGGGTGGTCATTAGCTATCACTCTTCAAACTTCCAGCATCTCAACACTACTCTATTTTATCAGGATAATCTGTACAGAACAAGAGGGAGCAAATCCAAGGGGATGATAACCCTTTACTTTTAGACCATTAAGTCAGATTCATGGAGAGCGTATAATGAACAGAGATCCAATGAGAGAAAGCTCTGCCTGACTTCACAGCTCCCAATCACCCATTCTACTCCTGAACCACCAGTCCTGGTGACTGAAAAATCAAAACTTTCAACTCTTTAAAAATGACATATTGATTTATTAGATTAGAACCTTTAGTAATCCAGTACCATTCCTGTTCTATATTCAAACTTCCCCAAACCTTATGTAAGAATATAACATAAGTGCTTCACTATTTGTATCTGTGAATCAGCAAAAGCAATCAATAGTTAACTGTCTGTGATACTTAAAAGTATCATGGCCCAGTTACCTAGTAAGCAAGTAAATGCATGTAAAGCTCTGGGTGATCGTGAGTTACTCTGCAGGTAATGCCCTGAACCAACACTGATGTAACTGATGACCATATCGTTCCACATATGTTATCTCATGTTTTTATTTTAATTACATTGTTGTAACTACTCAGACACTGTAACAACTATTAAATCGCCAGGGAACTAGTCTGAATCCAAAATGTTACACACACAGGCAACAAAATTAAATAAAAACTAAAAAGAACAATTACGATAACCGATACAAACAAATAATACAAACAGATTTTCATCCACTTTTAGTCAATATACTCTGAACAGCTCAGTTGTCAAAATCAGCAACTGGGAGGCACCACTATTTATGGCACACATTCAGTCACTCATCTCTCGCAATCGGAATTAAATCCTGCTCAAGTAAGAAGTTGAATTTGGATAAGAATCACAAGCAACCTGAGTTGCAGAAACCTAAGCCCACAATATAGAATTGCTCTGAATTTCTTACCCAAACCAACAGATTTTACTTTGAGTGGCCCAATGGTTAGAAGATAATAATGCAGCAGCGGTTTAATTTTTATATTTCTGATTATAAGGATTGTTGAAACAATGCAAGACATCAGTTTCGTTTAAAACTATGTTACATCTGGGCCAAAATAATCTAGCATTTAAGCATAGAACATGGGTGGATATTTTAAATTGATTTAGTTTGAATCATATCAGACACCTCTCTAATACTAAATAGCTCAGTATAAAATCCAGTTAACAGAAGATGATTTAACTAGAAAGCCCTTCAGCTCAAGTAGTTGAAGTAATTGTCTCCTAGTCAAAATATTTTGAGCTTGAGACCAGAGGCTGTCTATCACTTCAAGACCAGAGGATGTCTATCACTTCAAGACCAGAGGATGTCTATCACTTCAAGACCAGAGGATGTCTATCACTTCAAGACCAGAGGATGTCTATCACTTCAATTCACACTGTGCAAATACTATTTTTTTCTCAGCTAGATCATTGAATACTGTGTCACACAGAAATGGGGCACTGACAAACATTAGTTTATGCTGCTGAATTGTGTCTCTGGCTGGTCTATCCCAGAGTAACACCAACATGCCTATGAAGAAGCCTGGGGGTAGTTTTGTGGCTATTCATGAGAAAAGTGATGAAAGATGGGGAAAACATAACAGAAATAGAGTGAACACCAACTAGCAAAGTGTTCTATCCAGTAAAGTTGAGATTTGACTTATTTATGAAGACAGCTATTTCACATTGATGAATGCTTGGAATGGTCTGCCCAGCAAGGTGATCAAAGCTGAAAACATCAGAAACTTTAAGATGGAATTGGACAGGCATTTGGTGAGAAAATCAATTGAGGGATACAGGTGGCGAAATGTGTATTCGGAGGTCAGCCAGATGAACTGATAAGCCATTTTTAGTTGTGTATACTCCCACATTTATATGTACTGACCCTTAAGCAAAGATGAAAATACTTCATACTTTACCTGATTTAAATATTTCATAGAACCATAGAATGGTTACAGCATAGAAACATGCCAGTAGGCCCATCGTGTCTGTTCCAGCTCTCTGTAAGAGGAACTCAGCTAGTCCCACGGCCCTCACTTTTTCCCTGCAGCCCTGCAAATATTTCCTATTCAGATAATTATCCAACTCCCTTTTGAAAGCCATGATTGAATCTGCCTCCATCACACTCTCAGGTGTGCATTTCTGATCCTAACCACTTGCTGTGTAAACAAGTTTTTCTTCATGTCGCCTTTGGTTCTTTTGCCAGTCACCTTAAATTGGTGTCCTCTGGTCCTCAACCCTTCCACCAATGGGACGAGTTTCTCCCTATCTACTCTGTCTAGACCCTTCACGATTTTGAACACCATTATCAATTCTCCTCTCAATCTTCTCTTCTCTAAGGAGAACATCCCCAGCTTTTCCAATCTATCCATGTAACTGATTTCCCTCATCCCTGCAACCATTCTCAAATCTTTTCTGCATCCTCTTTAATGCCATCACATCCTTTCTAATGTGTAGTGCCCAGAGCTGGACACAATACTCCAGTTGAGGCTGAACCAATGTTTTAAAAAGGTTCACCATAACTTCCTTGCCTTTGTACTCTATTCCTCTATTTATAAATCCTGTATGCTCTGTTTACCCCTTTCTCAACCTGTCCTGCCACCTTTAATGGCACATATACCCCCCAGGTCTCTCTTCTCCTGCACCTCCTTTAGAATTGTATCCTTTATTTTTCATTACCTCTCCTCAATCTTCCTAACAAAATCACTTCATACTTCTCTACATTAAATTTCATCTGCCACATGTCCACCCATTCTACCAGTCTGTCTATGTCCTCTTGAAGTATATCACTATCTTCCTCACAGTTCACAATACTTCCTAGTTTTGTGTTATTTGCCAATTTTGAAATTCTGCCCCGGACACCCAAGTCTAGGTCATTAATATAGATCAAGAAAAGCAGTGGTCCTAATACTGACCCCTGGGGAACACCACTATATACTGTCCTCCAATCTGAAAAACAACCCTTTACCATTACTCTCCGTTTCCTGCCACTCAGCCAACTTCATATACATATTGCCACTGTCCCTTTTATTTCATGGGACTTAACTTAGCTCACAAGCCTGTTAAGTAGCACTTTATCAAATGCTTTTTGGAAGTCCATGTACAACACATCAACCCAATTACACTCATCAACTTTCTCTGTTAACTCATCAAAAAACTCAATCAAGTTAGTTAAACACAATTTACTCTTAACAAATCCATGCTGCCTTTCCTTAATTAATCCATATTTGTCCAAGTGACTGTTAATCTTGTCCCAGATAATCATTTCTAAAAGCTTGTCCACCACTAAGGTTAAGTTGACTGGCCTGCAGTTGCTGGGCTTATCCTTATCTCCTTTTTTGAACAAGGGTGTAATATTTGCATTTCTTCAGTCCCCTGGCACCACCCCTGTATTTAAGGAAGATTTGAAGTTTATGGCTAGCGCCACTGCAATTTCCACTCTTACTTCCCACAGTATCGCCGATGTATCTGACCCAGCCCTGGTGACTGATCAACTTTAAATACAGATAGCCTTTCTAATATTTCCTCTTTACCAATTTTTAGCCCATCCAGTGTTTCAACTACCTCTTCTTTCACTTAGACTTTGGCAGCATTTCTTTCTTGGTAAAGATAGATGTAAAGTACTCATTTAGTACCTCTGCCTCCATGTGTAAATCTCTTTTTTTAGTTTAGTTTAGTTTAGAGATACAGCACTGAAACAGGCCCTTTGGCCCACCGAGTCTGTGCCGACCATCAACCACCCATCTATACTAATCCTACACTAATCCCATATTCCTACCACATCCCCACCTGTCCCTATATTCCCCTACCATCTACCTATACTAGGGGCAATTTATAATGGCCAATTAACCTATCAACCTGCAAGTCTTTGGCATGTGGGAGGAAACCAGAGCACCCGGAGGAAACCCACGCAGACACAGGGAGAACTTGCAAACTCCACACAGGCAGTACCCAGAATTGAACCCGGGTCGCTGGAGCTGTGAGGCTGTGGTGCTAACCGCTGCGCCACTGTGCCGCCCTTTTGTGGTCCTGAATTGACCCCACTCCTCCTTTTACCACCCTTTTACTATTTATATGTTTATAGAAGACTTTTGGATCCCCTTTATGTTAGCTGCCAGTTTCTTTTCATACTCTCTTCACTGCTCTTAATTCTTTTTTCACTTCTCCTCTGAACTTTCTATATTCAGCCTGGTTCTCACTTGTATTATCAACCTGATATCTGTCATATGCACTCTTTTTCTGCTTCATCTTACTGTCTATCTCTTTTGTCATCCAGGGAGCTCTAGCTTTGTTTGTCCTACCTTTTCCCCTCAAGGGAATGTACCTCAACTGTACCTGAACTATCTCCTCTTTAGAGGCAGTCGATTGCTCCATTGATGCAGGAAGGATTATAATGATGTACACTGCGAGATGTCCCACTCCTCCAAGATTCAGTACTTACCTTTTTATCTGCTGTTGCAATCGGTGCAAAAGTGCAGTATGGAGGGAGTTCACAAAGTTTTTGATATTTCTTGTATAACGTGTCATATTCAGTTTGGTATAGTATGAGTTGCCGGGAAAGAAGTTCCACCGTGAGCTGGATGGCGACCAAGAGCGCAGTGTCAGCCTGGATGACGCCGAGATCGAGGAGGCCGTACAGGCTGTGGGCAGGCCCGCTTGCCAGGGTCGTAACCCCCGCTGGATGCCTCCCCCCTTCCCCCTCTGCACCACCTTTCCCCACCCCAACCCCCTCCTCCCTTGCACCCCCTTCCCCTTTGCACCCCCTTCCCAGCTCACCCCCCTGCACCCCCTTCCCCCACCCCCTCCCCCCACACCCTCAGGGATAGGAGCTAACAATCCCACTGCCTTGTGGGCATCTTGGGAGGGATCAAGGCTAAGGGAGTAAACCCTAACAGAAAATCTGGAGCGGAACCCCGAAGGCGGTCTTGTGTCACCTTTGGCACGTTTCTGGCAGTTCCTGCAGCCATACCAGTGCCAAACATTGTGCTCTGCACTTCTTTGGACCCCACTAGGAAGGCCGAGAGGGGAGTTTTGACGCTTGGGCAACTCACAACCTCCATACATCCGCCCAGGCTTGCGCTATGGAGACGTCACTCCATAGTCGTCTCACAGCGACCAAAACAACATGGAAGGCAGCAGTTATGGGTTATAAGTCCAGCTCAATTGGCGTAGAGGTTGGGCGCCACGGGTTGCCTTTGTCGGTGGGAGAGGTCGTCGCATCTCACTGGACAGCTACCGCCCGCCTCAAACCGGGCAGCCCACGGTCAGTAAGGTTCTGTTCCGCCACAGTCCACCTGCTTCAATGGGTGCTTGGAGCTCAGGGTCATTGCCCGACAAGTGGACTGTAACACCACACCAAACAGCACGACAAAAAAAGGAAAGAAGGTACCAGCCCTTCATTTTGCAAGCTGTAACTTCAGAACTATGTGTCCTGGCCTGTCGGAAGACCTTACACAAATCAACGATTCTCGGAAGACCGCCCTCATTAACAACGAGCTCAGTACACTCAATGTGGACATTGCAGCACTTCAGGACACACGCCTCCCTGCGAGCGGATCTCTAACAGAGCAAGACGACACCTTCTTCTGGCAGGGTAGGGATCCTGAAGAAGCAAGACAGCATGGAGTGGGCTTTGCCATCAGAAACTCTTTGCTCAGCATGATAGAGCCACCTTCAAATGGCTCGGAACGCATACTGTCCATCCAACTGCTCACCGCCTCTGGTCCAGTACACCTACTCAGCATCTATGCTCTAACACTCTGCTTCCCACCTGAAGTTAAAGACCAGTTCTATGAGAAACTCCATAATATCATTAGTAGCATTCCCAATACCGAACATCTGTTCCTGCTGGGGGACTTTAATGCCAGGGTTGGGGCTGGCCATGACTCATGCCCTCCTGCCTTGGGCGCTATGGCACTGGAAGGATGAATGAGAATGGACAGAGACTGCTGGAGTTGTGTACATATCACAACCTCTGCATTACCAACTCGTTCTTTCAAACTAAACCCTGTCACCAGGTTTCTTGGAGGCACCCAAGATCACATCGTTGGCACCAGCTGGACCTCATCGTCACAAGGCGAGCCTCGAGAAACAGTATCCAAATCACGCGCAGCTTCCACAGTGCGGACTGCAACACCGACCACTCCCTGGTGTGCAGCAAAGTTAGACTCAAACCAAAGAAGCTACATCACTCCAAGCAGAAGGGCCGCCCGCACATCAACACTAACAGAATTTCTTATCCACAGCTGTTACATAAGTTTCTAAATTCACTTGAAAAGCCCTTCAAAACAATCCTACAGGGGATGCAGAGACCAAGTGGGCCCACATCAGAGATGCCATCTATGACTCAGTAATGACCACCTATGACAAACGTGAGAAGCAGAATGCAGACTGGTTTCAATCTCACTTTGAAGAGCTGGAACCTGTCATAGCCGCTAAGTGCATTGCACTGTTGAACTACAGGAAAGCCCCCAGTGAGTTACCATCCATAGCACTTAAAGCAGACAGAAGCGCTGCACAAAGAACAGCCAGGCGCTGTGCAAATGACTACTGGCAACGCCTATGCAGTCGTATTCAGCTGGCATCCGACACTGGAAACATCAGAGGAATGTTTGATGACATTAAGAGAGCTTTTGGGCCAACCATCAAGAAGATCGTCCCCCTCAAGTCGAAATCAGGGGACACGATCACTGACCAATGCAAGCAAATGGACTGCTGGGTGGAGCACTGATTAGAACTGTACTCCAGGGAAAATGTTGTCACTGAGACCACCCTTTTGCAGCCCAGTCTCTGCCAGTCATGGATGAGCTGGACATACAGCCAACAAAATCGGAACTCAGCGATGCCACTGATTCTCTCGCCAGTGGAAAAGCCCCTGGGAAAGACGGCATTACCCCTGAAATAATCAAGAGTGCCAAGCCTGCTATACTCTCAGCACTCCATGAACTGCTTTGCCTGTGCTGGGATGAGGGAGCAGTACCACAGGACATGCGCGATGGCAATATCATCACCCTCTATAAGAACAAGGGTGACTGCGGTGACTGCAACAACTACCGTGGAATCTCCCTGCTCAGCATAGTGGGGAAAGTCTTCACTCGAGTCGTTTTAAACAGACTCCAGAAGCTGGCTGAGCGTGTCTAACCTAAGGCAGAGTGTGGCTTCTGAGCAGAGAGATCCACCATTGACATGCTGTTCTCCCTTCGCCAGCTGCAGGAGAAATGCCGTGAACAACAGATGCCCCTCTACAATGCTTTCATAGATCTCACCAAAGCCTTGTCAGCAGACATGGTCTTTTCAGACTACTAGCAAAGATTGGATGTCCACCAAAGCTACGAAGTATCACCTCATTCCATGACAATATGAAAGGCACAATTCAGCATAGCGGTGCCTCATCAGACCCCTTTCCTATCCTGAGTGGCGTGAAACAGGGCTGTGTTCTCGCACCTACACTGTTTGGGATCTTCTTCTTCCTGCTGCTCTCACATGCGTTCAAGTCTTCAGAAGAAGGAATTTTCCTCCACACAAGATCAGATGGCAGGTTGTTCAACCTTGCCTGTCTTAGAGCGAAGACCAAAGTACGGAAGGTCCTCATCAGGGAACTCCTCTTTGCTGACGATGCTGCATTAACATCTCACACTGAAGAGTGTCTTCAGAGACTCATCGACAGGATTGTGGCTGCCTGCACCAAATTTGGCCTAACCATCAGCCTCAAGAAAACAAACATCATGGGGCAGGACATCAGAAATGCTCCATCCATCAATATCGGCGACCACGCTCTGGAAGTGGTTCAAGAGTTCTTCTACCTAGGCTCAACTATCACCAGTAGCCTGTCTCTCGATGCAGAAATCACCAAGCGCATGGGAAAGGTGTCCGCTGCTATGTCCAGACTGGCCAAGAGAGTGTGGGAAAATGGCACACTGACATGGACACAGAAGTCCGAATGTATCAAGCCTGTGTCCTCAGTACCTTTCTCTACAGCAGCGAGGCCTGGACAATGTATGTCATCCAAGAGCGACGTCTCAATTCATTCCATCTCCGCTGCCTCCGGAGAATCCTTGGCATCAGGTGGCAGGACCGTATCTGCAATGCAGAAGTCCTCGAGGCGGCCAACATCCCCAGCATATACACCCTACTGAGCCAGCGGCACTTGAGATGGCTTGGCCATGTGAGCCACATGGAAGATGGCAGGATCCCCAAGGACACATTGTACAGCGAGCTCGTCACTGGTATCAGTCCCACCGGCCGTCAATGTCTCCGCTTTAAAGACATCTGCAAACGTGACATGAAGTCCTGTGACATTGACCACAAGTCGTCGGAGTCAGTTGCCAGCGATCGCCAGAGCTGGCGGACAGCATTAAAGGTGGGGCTAAAGAGTGGCGAGTCGAAGAGACTTAGCAGTTGGCAGGAAAAAAGACAGAAGCGCAAGGAGAGAGCCAACTGTGTAACAGCCCCAACAACCAATTTTATCTGCAGTGCCTGTGGAAGAGTCTGTCACTTTAGAATTGGCCTTTATAGCCACTCCAGGTGCTGCTTCACAAACCACTGACCACCTCTAGGTGCATTGTCTCTCGAGACAAGGAGACCAAAGAAGAAGAAGAAGAAGATTGCTCCATTACAGTTTTGCCTACCAATCTTTGACTCCAATTTACCTGGGCCAGATCTATTCTCACCCATTGAAATTGGCCCTCCCCCAATTAATTATTTTTACTCTGTATTGCTCTTTGCCTTTCTCACAGCCAACCTAAACATTATGATACTATGATCACTGTCCCCTAAATGTTCCCCTCCTGACACATGATCCACTTGATTCACCTCATTCCCCCGAACCAGATTCAGAAATGCCTCCTTTCTCATTGGGCTGGAAACATATTGATCTGGAAAAGTCTCTTGAACACAATTCAGAAATTCTTCTCCCTCTCTGCTCGTTACACAATTACCATCCCAGTCTATACTAAGATAATCAAGGCTCTACATTTTGCCTGCACTTCAAATGCAACTCATTTGCACTTTGGGATGTCCTGAGGATGAAAGAATTATTATATAAATATAAATACAAGATTTTAATCAACACTATCTGCATTAACACACAGAATTAAAATTCATAGTACATTTTACAAATGCAAAGAGGAAATGCATCACATTCCTCACAAGTGGCATCTTTTTCTTTTTAATGGGAGTAAGTGGGTGCTATTTTGAATACTGCATTAATTTTTGAAAATGTTTTCATTTACTATCTAGATTTTTCCTCCTTGCTGTTTATTATAACTATGTTTGTTTTCTGTTGCTACCCTTCCACTTCATCTGCTTCAGCTTTGCATTGATAATATTGTAAAAAAAAACACAATTACTGTACCTTTTGCTATCTCCCTCATGTCAGTATAAGTTGCACATTCAACATGTGAACAATCTTGTCATTTTCTAATACTGTCAATGATTAAGTCCCAATTATAACAGCAACAATAGAACAAGGCAGATTTTTGATTTTGTCGCTTCTGATTTATAGGCACAACTTCTGAGAGAGAATATCGGGCTATTGCCACTTGCAACTGCTGATTCATGAATATAAGATCATAGGCTGTAAGTGTGTAATTTCCCTCTATGCGCTATCAAGCTCTGTCCCAGAAGTAGACAAGCAGAAAATTTATCTTAATAATGTTTCAAAATGTCCCTCAATTTAGTGGGAGAGAGATTGCAACACATCCTGGGGTAAGCCTAAATCAGTCATGAATATCTCAACCTCCAGAAAACGATAAGTCATCTTTCAACAAACAGTATGGATTTTACAGCATTCCGATGACATTTACTGTCAGTGAGTAGTACTATAAAAGGGAACATCCAAGAATTTAAGATAAAGCCCTTTCGATATGAGAACAGACTGACTGATAGACTGACTGCCACTGTGCTGGCAGCACTGGATTATGAGCATTGTACAGCTCTATTTTGGTGATACACCACAGTCATGAATATCAAAGGATTTCTGTTCCCTCCACAGCATCTTTACAAGTCAATAAAGAGCATTCTTTTGTCTGTCTTCGTGGTTTATGGTAAATATTGGTACTCTTCTTCTGTACATCAAATAACAGAAAGTTCTTAGATAAGAATTCTTAGGATCAAAGGCTTTGGGCTGATTTGTTTAAGACATGGTATTTGAAGCACTGAAGCTTAATTTTGAATGTTAGTGTAAAGTTTAATTTACAACTTCTCCATTTAAATGTCCACAAAAGAATATCTTTATTTCCTTGGGTGTATTTTGAAGAGTAACGTAGGAACTTTGTTGCAGTGCAAAAATTGATATGGTATCAAAACAAATTTTAACACTTTAGAGCACTGTTAAGTGTGCAGAGTGTTCCTGGAATTTAGAGTTTTCCAGTTACAACAGAAACAAACCCAATAATTCTGTAGCAGGTACAAACTCAGCTAATCGGGGCTTGTTTCTTTTTATACTTCTTTCCATTGGCCTTTTAAGTGTAGATTTTCCAACTTTCTGACAGAAGTTGAGCAGTGCACAGATCTCACCCTATAGTGTGGGGAGCCCCGGTAAATTTCCAGGATCAGCCTAGTTTAAAGATTTAGAGTGAGTCTCAGCATGGTTATTACCTCTTATCTTGTAGATGTGTTTACCTGAATGAACCGGCATGGTCGACAAACCCACCAACCTACCTCCTCCCCCACCCCCAAAATACACAGTCCGTGACAACCCCCAAAATATATAACCTGAGACACCCCCCCCAGAATTTACAGCCTGAGACACCACCACCACCCCGCCCCACCCCCCCCGCAAATATACAGTCCCTGACACCCCAGAATATACAGACACCACTCAAAATAAACACCTGAGACAACCCCCAGAATATACAGCCCATGACCCCCACCCCCCCCAAACCAAAATTATACAGGCTGTGACACCTCCCAGAATATACAGGCCATAATTAATACACACCCTCAGAATATGCAGTTCTGACATCCCCCCAGAAAATACAGCCTGAGTTGCCCCAACAATAATCATCCTGAGACACCCTCTATATTATACAGCCCATCACACACCCCAGAATATACAGCTTGTGACATTGCTTCCCCATCTCCATGATTATACAGCCTGATACCTCTCCCCCATTCCACCACCACCAAGTACAACCCAATTTTGCACTGGAGAATATCATACAGGCATTAGACCACTTATTTTCATTTGCAAAAGGCCTAACGCCTGCTGGATGCCTTTTTTAGCAGACACCAATTTGACGGGCAGCTCATTTCCAGCTCATAATGTCCGCTTCCTGTCCACCAGATGTGAGTCTTAGGCTGCAGTTTAGCACACAACAAACAGGTGTGGTGCCATCTCATTTCTAGGCCTGTCACGAGGAAAATGAAGGGGGAACTTATACAGATGTTTATTGCTGCCTCTTCCTTAATGTGTTACCTTATATTTATCCATATTATTATCTAATCTGTCATACTCAGTCCATCCATTCTACTCATTACCTACCACATAGCTTCATTGCCACCAGCAAATGCAATACTATCACCACAGACTCTATGCCACCTCATTCACAAGTATGGTGAGCAACAGGTGCTCAAGAACAGATCACTCTAAGAACAACATTGGCTACATTATCAGTGTTAATTGTATATCAATAGTTTAATTATATGCAGGTAGGAGATGTTACGTAAGTTTCTAAATTCACTCGAAAAAGCCCTTCAAAACACTCCCACAGGGGATGCAGAGACCAAGTGGGCCCACATCAGAGACGCCATCTACGACTCAGCAATGACCACCTATGGCAAACGTGTGAAGCGGAATGCAGACTGGTTTCAATCTCACATTGAAGAGCTGGAACCTGTCATAGCCATTAAGCGCATTGCACTGCTGAACTACAAGAAAGTCCCCAGCAAGTTAGCATCCGCAACACTTAAAGCAGACAGAAGCACTGCAGAAAGAACAGCCAGGCGCTGCGCAAATGACTACTGGCAACACCTATGCAGTCATATTCCGCTGGCCTCTGACACCGGAAATATCAGAGGAATATATGATGGCATTAACAGGGCTTTTGGGCCAACCATCATGAGGATTGCCCCGCTCAAATCTAAATCAGGGGACACAATCATTGACCAACGCAAGCAAATGAACCGCTGGGTGGAACACTACCTAGAACTGTACTCCAGGGAAAATGTTGTCACTGAGACGGCCCTCAATGCAGCCCAGTCTCTGCCAGTCATGGATGAGCTGGAGGTACAGTCAACAAAATCGGAACTCAGTGACGCCATTGATTCTCTAGCCAGCGGAAAAGCCCCTGGGAAGGACGGCATTACCCCTGAAATCATCAAGAGTGCCAAGCCTGCTATACTTTCAGCACTGTACGAACTGCTTTGCCTGTGCTGTGACGAGGGAGCAGTACCTCAGGACATGCTCGATGCCAATATCATCACCCTCTGTAAGAACAAGGGTGACCGCGGTGACTGCAACAACTACCGTGGAATCTCCCTGCTCAGCATAGTGGGGAAAGTCTTCGCTCGAGTCGTTTTAAACAGACTCCAGAAGCTGGCTGAGCATGTCCACCCTGAGGCACAGTTTGGCTTTCGAGCAGAGAGATCCACCATTGACATGCTGTTCTCCCTTCGCCAGCTGCAGGAGAAATGCCGTGAACAACAGATGCCCCTCTACGTTGCTTTCATTGATCTCACCAAAGCCTTGTCAGCAGACGTGGTCTTTTCAGACTACTAGCAAAGATTGGATGTCCACCAAAGCTACGAAGTATCACCTCATTCCATGACAATATGAAAGGCACAATTCGGCATAGCGGTGCCTCATCAGACCCCTTTCCTATCCTGAGTGGTGTGAAACAGGGATGTGTTCTCGCACCCACACTGTTTGGGATCTTCTTCCCCCTGCTGCTCTCACATACGTTCAAGTCTTCAGAAGAAGGAATTTTCCTCCACACAAGATCAGGTAGTAGGTTGTTCAACCTTGCCAGTCTAAGAGCGAAGACCAAAGTACGGAAAGTCCTTATCAGGGAACTCCTCTTTGCTGACGATGCTGCATTAACATCCCACACTGAAGAGTGTCTGCAAAGACTCATCGACAGGTTTGCGGCTGCCTGCACCGAATTTGGCCTAACCATCAACCTCAAGAAAACGAACATCATGGGACAGGACATCACAAATGCCCCATCCATAAATATCGGCGACCACACTCTGGAAGTGGTTCAAGAGTTCACCTACCTAGGCTCAACTATCACCAGTAACCTGTCTCTCGATGCAGAAATCAACAAGCACATGGGAAAGGCTTCCACTGCTATGTCCAGACTGGCCAAGAGAGTGTGGGAAAATGGCGCACTGACACAGAAGACAGAAGTCTGAGTGTATCAAGCCTGTGTCCTCAGTACCTTGCTCTACAGCAGCGAGGCCTGGACAACGTACGTCAGCCAAGAGCGATGTCTCAATTCATTCCATCTTCTCTGCCTCCGGAAAATCCTTGGCATCAGGTGGCAGGACCGTATCTCCAACACTGAAGTCCTCGAGGCGGCCAACATCCCCAGCATATACACACTACTGAGCCAGCGGCGCTTGAGATGGCTTGGCCATGTGAGCCACATGGAAGATGGCAGGATCCCCAAGGACACATTGTACAGCGAGCTCGTCACTGGTATCAGACCCACCGGCCGTCCTTGTCTCCGCTTTAAAGACGTCTGCAAATGCGACATGAAGTCCTGTGACATTGATCACAAGTATTGTGAGTCAGTTGCCAACGATCGCCAGAGCTGGCGGGCAACCATAAAGGCGGGGCTAAAGCGTGGCAAGTCGAAGAGACTTAGCAGTTGGCAGGAAAAAAGTCAGAAGCGCAAGGAGAGAGCCAACTGCGTAACAGCCCCGACAACCAATTTTATCTGCAGCACCTGTGGAAGAGACTGCCACTCTAGAATTGGCCTTTATAGCCACTCCAGGCGCTGCTTCTCAAACCACTGACCACCTCCAGGCGCTTACCCATTGTCTCTCGAGACAAGGAGGCCAAAGAAGAAAGAAGAAGAAGGAAGATGTTAACTGGGGTCTTACTTGAGCTCTTTTATGGAGACACTTATTGAGATTGGTGGAGGTTTTGAGTGAGGAGCTACTTGTTTGTAATTTTTTTTTTAAACTCTGCTCAATAAATGTGAAACTGAGGAAAGATAATCTCCAGCATTATCTTTCTACAACAAGCTTTCTGGAATTTAGCAATCTTAAGCCAAATCTACCCATTCACCATCCCAACCAATCTCATCTGAGGAATTTGCTAAACTCCTTTCCAAAGTTCATTATTTGATGCCATTCATTTACTTTGTTTTTACTGCAGACAATAGTTAATGGCCAGGATTTTCTGCTTCCTCAGCCTGCAATTTCCCATTGATTAAGATGAAGACGACCAAAAATCATGGGCTGATGAACACATAAGCAGATATCCCTGGTTAAAAAAATGACTTTTCTATCTGCTTCCAGACTCTGCATTTGCCAAAAAAAATATCTATTTCAACTCAAGCCTTTTTTAAAAGTGGTGTAATAGATGGTGTGATGCAAGTCTTTCACACTCCAAGTCTTCTGACACATGGGGTCTGGTCTCTCATTTCCATACTATATATGTAAAAGCGGGTCAGCTTTATACCAGATATTTTATAAAAAGAATTTATAACACATTCATTCCTTTAAGAAAATTATAGAAAGAATATAGTCAAATATTGTGGGTACTAAGAATGTGACATGACAGCTTCCCTTATGGTTGAACTGGCAATGGCAATATTGAACTAAGCCATATATAACAAAGAGATTCCAGATTTATTCCTCAGTCTGCGCTGAGTTAGTTGATCCCAGCAGGGGTGGCGGTAGGGAAACCAAAATTGTTTTCAGTGCTCCTGGCTTCAGTCAGCTGTGGTTCCCAATCTTGATCACAATCCATGGAGTCCTGATGGGAAGTCCCACTCCAGACACTAGGTAAAGAAAGGATCAGACTCAGTTATGACACTGATAAAATATTCTGCCAATACTTAAGGTTTAGACTAATGTGGACAAATGCCAGTTGGATGAGATACATAGCGTGCATCAAGCACCTATGGAATTCTACCCCAGCAGAATAAGCACCTTCAGGAGACAACAGGAAAAAAAATCTCACTGATTCTTAAAACCTCTCTGTTTGCATTATTGTGAATGAAAATGAACTTCCATTGTTCTTTAAATGGCAGAAGTTTGAAATAGTGAACAATGTATGCATCAGATTTATAACCAAACATTTATCTAACAGTGGGTGAACTTAAAGCCAATGACATGCCATGTGGTGGATAGGTTAGTAAAGAAAATGTCTGGAAAAATGGTCAGATGGCTTATTTTATTCAGTAAGGGCCCCTCCTAATCAATTGGCTGGTGTTTTAATCATTGTATGGTAATGCCTTACTACTGTGTTTAATTCGCTGCAAATAATATGATCTTATAGCAATTATGCCATGGTAGAATTACAGCTAAAATAAAATGGGTGTGATATTTGAGCATACATAATTCTGGTTCCGAACTTTCTAACCAAGAATGATACTTTTTATTAAAAGGCGAGTTCTTACATAGACTGTTGAAGTGAAGTTAGCATGTAAGTCATATGTTCACAGCAGAGAAATTCACAGCAGTTCAAAATCTGCTCTAGTTTCGTGAATCTTTTCAGCAATGTTTTGTAGTAATCACAGGAAAGGAGGTTCAATTTTATCTGGATTTTTATTAACTTTTAGAATAAAATAAACATAGAATAAGCATAGAATAAACAGAAATTACATGCAGGTAATGAAACAGATGCTGGACAAGTGCCTTTGGGGTTATAAAAGATCCCTCTGTACTCAAATGCAGAGGCAAAGGAAACATTCTCGCAGAGGATTTTTGTCCTGCCCAGAATCTGAAAATTGAAGTCAATCAATTTCCTACCAATTTGCAAATTCCCCTTAAATGTAACGTGAAGACAGGAAACAGTTAAGATGTGATGCCACATTCTTTGAAGTACAAATTCAGAATGCCTCACATATGAAACCCAATTTTACTTTGACCCCTCGAACAAAATTTAGAAGTTTCATTACGATGGGTGGTCTTGTTTTTTTTAAACTGTCAGCTGTGTAAATGGTTGTCAGCATGTCGTCATCTGGTAGAGTGTGGCACTCGGAATTCAACATGCTGTTCTTTATAGTTACTGCTGCCTATTTTTTTCTATTCATTCTTGAGGCATGGGTATCACTAGCAAGAGCAACAGTAATTGTTAGATACAGTTGGGATATTAATATATGTTGGGGAGAAATTGGTTAGCGTCCAACTATGGGTGGAAAATGGGCTGCAATGTGCACCTGAAGACATTGGTCCGAAGATGTTCCTGAATTGGTCTACAGGCCTCATTATCATGAAACTGGCGAGTTTCAGGTGTCAATTGAGTGCCTCTGGTTGGCCCCAGAACTAATTTGGCTTGCTTGGACAATAGCAGCAGCCCTCAGGTAGGTCTTGGGAAGCGGGGTGGCAAACAGCAGAGAGCAAGCATGAGCTGACTGCAGCCTTGCTGTGTAGTAGAAGGTGCACTCCTGTTCCTCCTGGCCCCACATTAAGGTAAATGAAAGAAAGTTCACTTACTTTATCTTCAACCACTAGTTAGCTCTGTGTGGAGCACAGTGCAAACTCACCTGCATGCTCTAAACCCCCATTCAGGAAGACGGAGCTTGCCATAATTGGAGTGGCAATTTCTGAGGCCATGGACAGTGACAGGGCTAAGACCATAGAAGATGATGGAATCCTCACAACTAATCCTCCTCACATCTCACTATCTCCTCATCCACACTGTTCTGGTTTACAAGCTGCAGATGGTGTAAGCATACACCTCTTACTTGCCCCCCTCCCCTCACCACAATCTTACCCTTGTGCTTTTGTCCTTTCAGATACACAAGGGGTACAATCTGGCCAGGCAATGGAGGAGGACCAAATAGACAGTGAAGGTGAAGGCACACCATCACCTGATTTCACACGCGCAGCTATCAGCTCAGATACTGACACAGCATGCACCTTAGAGGGTAGATTAGAGGTTGGAATGCATGTGGTGAAACACCGAACATAAATGCATTGCAACCAGGATATACGCCAAGGATAGCGCAGGTGTCAGCCCGCTGGAGGGCAAGGTTGCACATGCGTTCTACTGCAGAGGACTCAGATGAGGGCTTCAAACATGCAGGCTGCAGCCAAGGCTAATGGGTATACATGACAAAATACTTGGTGCATGGGGAGGCCTGCCAGAAAGCCTGCCCTCAGTATCAAGAAGCATGGAGGAGTCCGGCACCAACTTGGTACAGGGCTATACACACACATCCTTTCCAGCATGGAAATGGTGGTCAACCCCAACAACACACTTGTGGACCCAAAATGGCACAGCCTCTGAAGCTGATGTCTCAACTTCCATTGTAGCACAAGTAGGTTCCACCAAAAGCCTGCGTGCTACAATGTAAGCTCAGATTGAAGTCATGCAAGGACAGCTTGCTGCCATACAAGCTCAGACTGCTGCCATCATGGCTGCAGATACTAGTGTTCAAAGGAGCTTGCAGGGTCTCACAGCAGTGCATGAATCAGTGCTCCAAAAGATTATTAGGATTGCTGAGGTGCCACTCTGAAGGATGGCAGTGACTCCATGGAGCACAAATCTATTTTCTCTCTCGAGAAGACAGCATTTGTCCTCCCACCCCTGCCACTCAACCTGTGCCCTTGCTGTTGCCCATCAGCCAGCCTAGACTACTGCCACCCATGCCAAGATGGTGCAGTCTGAAGCCAAGCCTTTTAGGCCCAGAACTGCTCAAGGTTATCATCCAAAGCCATCTGCAATATCCTCCACTGAAAGCCAGTAACCTTCCATCCACCATACTGTAGCCACTGGGGTAACACTGTGTAGGAGCATGAGGACAGTAAAAGGCACATGGAAGATGGACAGTAAGGGAATGCCCAAGGTTGATTAGATTATGTTTGTATGCAATGTGGCATGTTTTCATTGATTACATTTGGTTTGGATAGTTTATTTTGTGGTGACTTTTACCCTTGTATTGTGGCCAAGATGATGATGTGATTGTCAGTGAGAGAGGAAATATAATGAGTTGGTGAATGGGAAATCGGGCTTGCAGTTACTGGTAGCCCACTCAAATTAGTTCAGGTAGGAATGGGCTGTCTAGGTTGCTGCCTCTCTTCCTCTTCTTCTTCATCCTCCTCCTCCTGTTCCACATCCCTCCTGCTCCTCAGATTTGTGCCTGATAGCTGGTGGCAAGGGCTGTCCCCTCATGATGACAAGGCTGTGCAGCATGCAGCGTACCACCAAGAATCCTGACACCCACT
Organism: Heterodontus francisci; assembly: GCF_036365525.1. Classification (NCBI taxonomy): domain Eukaryota; kingdom Metazoa; phylum Chordata; class Chondrichthyes; order Heterodontiformes; family Heterodontidae; genus Heterodontus; species Heterodontus francisci. The sequence continues at coordinate 54,498,641 of NC_090376.1, read as the reverse complement.
CAGCTGACGACCTCAGGGTTCCTCCAGAGTGGAACTGTTGCTTTAGCACACCAGCCAACCTTTTTTATTCTTTCATGGGATGTGGGCATCACTGGCAAGGCCAGCATTTGTTGCCCATTCCTAATTGACCTTGAAGGTTGTGGTGAGCCAGCTTCTTGAACTGCTGAAGGCCATCTGGAGCAGGTACTTCCACAGTGCTGTTCAGAAGGGAGTTCCAGGATTTTGACCCAGTGACAATGAAGGAACGGTGATATATTTCCAAATCAGGATGGTGTGCGGCTCGGAGGGGAACTTGCAGGTGGTGTTGGTGTTCCCATGCATCTGCTGCCCTTGTCCTTCAAGGTGGTGGAGGTCATGGGTTTAGAAGGAGCCTTGATGAGTTGCTGCAGTGCATCTTGTATATGTGCACCGTTGGTGGAGAGTGTGAATGTTTAAATTGGTGCATAGGGTGCCAATCAAGCAGATTGCTTTGTCCTGGATGGTATTGAGTGTTGTTGGTGCCGCATTCATCCAGGCAAGTGGAGAGTATTCATTCACACTCCTGACTTATGCCTTGTAGATGGTGGACAGGCATTAGGGAGACAGGAGGTGAATTACTCACCTCAGAATTCCCAGCATCTGATCTGTTCTTGTAGCCTCAGTATTTATATGGCTGATCCAGTTCAATTTCCAGTCAATGGTAACCCCCATGATGTTCATAGTGGGAGATTCAGCAATGGTAATGCCATCGAATGTCAAGGAGAGATGGTTAAATTCTCTTTTTGGAGATCATTATTGCTTGGCACATTTTTGTGGTGTGAATGTTACTTGCCACTTATCAGCCCAAGCCTGAAAGTTGTCCAGGTCTCAATGCATATAGACGCCAACTGCTTGAGTACCTGAGGAGTCGTGAATGGTGCTGAACATTGTGCAATCATCAGCAAACATCCCCACTTCTGACCTTATGACGGAGGGAAGGTTATTGATGAAGCAGCTGAAGATGGTTGGGCCTAGGACACTCCCCTGAGGGACTCCTGCAGCGATGTCCTGGGACTGAGATGAATGGCCTCCAACAACCACAACCATCTTCCTTTTGTGCTAGGTATGACTCCAACCAGTGAAGAGTTTTCCCCCTGATTCCCATTGACTTCAATTTTGCTGGGGCTCATTAATGCCACAGTCAGTCAAAGGCTGCCTTGATGTCAAGGGCAGTCACTCTCTCTTCACCTCTGCAGTTCAGTTCTTTTGTCCATGTTTGGACCAAGGCTGTAATGAGATCAGGAGCTGAGTAATCCTGGCAGAACCCAAACTGAGTATCCAGTGAGCAGGTTATTGCTGTGTAAGTGCTGCTTGATATCACTCTTGAATGACACCTTTCCATCACTTTACTGATGATTGAGAGGAGGTTAATGGGATGGTCATTGGCTGGATTGGATTTGTCCTGCGTTTTGTGGATAGGACATACCTGGGCAATTTTCCACTTTGTCGGGTAGATGCCAATGTTGTAGCTGTACTAAAACAGCTTGGCTAGGGGCACAGACAATTCTGGAGCACAAGTCTTCTGTAGTATTGTCAGGATGTTGTCAGGAGCCTTAGCCTTTGCAGTATCCAGTGACTTCAGTCATTTCCTGATAATTCGTGGAGTGAATCGAATTGGCTGAAGATTGGCATCTGTGATGCTGACGACCTCGGGAGGAGGCCAAGATGAATCATCCACTTGGCACTTCTGGCTGAAGGTGGTTGCAAATGCTTCAGCCTTGTCTTTTGCTCTGATGTGCTGGGCTCCCCCATCATTGAGAATGGGGATATTTGTGAAGCCTCCTCCTCCTGTTAGTTGCTCTATCACATTTCTTGTGGCAGCATGGCTCGCTTAGTATGCATGCTGTGCCTATGTGCATGCGTTGCCCACTGGAGTCATGGGCCACCCTTTGGTTTCCTGCAGTATCTGAAATGCAGCTGACATGGTGGACTACCACAGAAAGAAGGCATCATGACTGCTGCCAGGATATCAGGCATTGACCTGCATGATGTGCTGTCTACGGTGTTACACCAGCTGGACATTGAGGGAGTGGAATCCTTTTTGGTTCCTGTACATGGCATGTGGTGCTCACAAAGTAATGTGTGTGCAGTCTATGGTACTCTGTACCATGGGGAAGCCTGCAATCCGATCAAATCCTGGTGCTCACTTTGCCTGCTTATCTCTGGCAAGAAAGAATGAAATGAAGTTAGCTCTCTTTGAATAGAGAGCCTCAGTAACCTCCTTTATGCAGCAGTGAGATGTTGCTAATATCTCCAGTACCAAATTGCAAGGAGCCAGGTGCGTAAAAGTTCATCACCATGGTCACCTTCACTGCCACTGGAAATGTGATCCTTACCCTGGTCTGAGGCTGTAGTTATGGCTGCAGCTGTTAGCAGATTTCAGTGAGGACCTCCTTAATGAAGCCAGGATGTCTCACCTATTGGTCCTCACAGAGGTTCAGGCAGGCTCCCTGAGTGGATACGGCTTCCTGCTGAGAGCCATTCTCCCTGCTGAGAGCTCCTCCTCTCTTGTTAGCAGCTTGTCTGGCTCTGCATGGCCTCCACTCATTCTCCCAATCAAGCTCTATTCCAAAAGGAAGGCCTACTAGTGCACCTGAGTACTTCAGCACCTGCCACACCACTCCTAGTACACTTTTAAAACTTGGAACAACTATGGAAAGAACCACAAACATGTAGAACTATAGCAACAGGAGAAGAAATCAACCAGCAACTGACCTGTAAGTAATTGTTGATCCCTTTACTGAGCACTGATGGGGCTGGGGGAGGGATCCTTCCTGCTGCAGATTTGTGAGTTTGAGAGGGCGTCGGCTGGACCGTTGAGCTGTAAAATGGCAGCGCTGGCATCAAATCAGTGATGCATGCTGATTGATGTCATAATGGCCTCCTCCTGTGCTGTAAATTACTCTATGACTCTATGATCTGCCTATTCTGCATAGTTTCAGTGGGCATCTCTGTGTACGTGCTAACGCCCTCACCAAGATGGCGTCCAACTTGCTTTGCGTCACAAGTGTGCGTGCATATCAAGCCATTTTAGAACACTAAGAACACTCATCGTGCCTAAAAAACAGGTGCTACCGAGCCCAATTTCTTGCTCCATATCTCAGGAACAAACCGGAAGAGATTGATTAAAGCAAAATACTTCAGATGCTGGAAATCTGAAATTAAAGGTCACAGACCTGAAATGTTAACTCTATTTCTCTTTCTACAGATGCTGCCTGACCTGCTGAGTCTTTCCAGCACTTTCTGTTTTTATTTTGGAAGAGATTGGTGCTTGTTCAGTAGTCAAGGAATTTTCCCCAATATGGGTGGGCATCTCTCAACTATTTTGAAAAATTGTGGTCTCTTGTAACTTGAAATATTGGTACCTATAAAGAATTAGGGTCTTTCTACTTGTTAAATAAAATCAAAGCCTATTAAAAGTAAAAACAAATCTAGACTCCTATAGCTATTAAAACAATGGAACCACTTCAACGTTAAAAAGATCAGGGCATTTTCATCCTTTTCCAACCCCTATCCCTCAATCTTTCGAGCCTAAATCCACACTGAAGGACTTCCCGAACTCCACCATTTCTGAGGTTGTCTTGCAACCTCCACACAAGCATTTGTCTAACTCCATCCAACTACTCAGGTAGTTTTCCCACCTCTACACCTGTCCCAGCCCCTTGGTCCCTGTCACTGACCCCACAACCAGAGTACATATTGGGTGGTAGCAAATTGGTAGATTGTTTTACACCCTGTTTGATTTTCTTTTCCATTAAACTATGTGACGTCATTCTTCATTATCTTCAATCTTTTACTGTGCTTCTATCTGATTGTCAATTTCTCTACTATTGTGTGAGCAAATTTTGATATTGCACTTCTTACATATAAATCTAAACCACCTGGACGGCGAATAAAAATAAATGGTCAACAAGCATGCCAATTTATCAATGGGCCGGCCTGTGCCCAATCTGTGCAGAGGTTGGTCCCACTAATGAATTAGTGGGGCCCATCTTTTAGACGATCCAGGCAGATGCCTAAAATATGTTAAGGCTTTTGGATATGTAAATTAGGGACCTAATGCCTGTTAAAGGACCCCTATGAGAAATTATTGACCAATCAGCAGGAAAGATGTTAGTTTTGACCTGCTTAGGATTTTTCAGTGGTTCCTGGGGATACCAACCAAAGGTAAGTATTTACAATTTGGTTTCTTAATAAGATATCTTCCTGTGGAGCCAGGAGAGGATAGATTCTCTGACTCCACATTAGTCTTTTAGATTTAGAACATTACAGCGCAGTACTGGCCCTTCGGCCCTCGATGCTGCGCCAACCTGTGAAACCATCTGACCTACACTATTCCATTTTCATCCATATGTCTATCCAATGTCCACTTAAATGCCCTTAAAGTTGGCGAATCTACTACTGCTGCAGGCAGGGCGTTCCACGCCCTTACTACTCTCTGAGTAAAGAAACTACCTCTCACATCTGTCCTATATCTATCACCCCTCAACTTGAAGCTATGTCCCCTCGTGTTTGCCATCACCATCCGAGGAAAAAGACGCTCACTATCCACCCTATCTAACCCTCTGATTATCTTATATGTCTCTATTAAGTCACCTCTCCTCCTCCTTCTCTCCAACGAAAACAACCTCAAGTCCCTCAGCCTTTCCTCGTAAGACCTTCCCTCCATACCAGGCAACATCCTAGTAAATCGCCTCTGCACCCTTTCCATAGCTTCCACATCCTTCCTATAATGCGGTGACCAGAACTGCACGCAATACTCCAGGTGCGGTCTCACCAGAGTTTTGTACAGCTGCAGCATGACCTCGTGGCTCCGAAACTCGACCCCCCTACTAATAAAAGCTAACACACCATATGCCTTCTTAACAGCCCTATTAACCTGGTTAGCAACCTTCAGGGATTTATGCACCTAGACACCAAGATCTCTCTGTTCATCTACACTACCAAGAATCTTCCCATTAGCCCAGTACTCTGCATTCCTGTTACTCCTTCCAAAGTGAATCACCTCACACTTTTCCGCATTAAACTCCATTTGCCATCTCTCAGCCCAGCTCTGCAGCCTATCTATGTCTCTCTGTACCCTACAACATCCTTCGGCACTATCCACAACTCCACCGACCTTAGTGTCATCTGCAAATTTACTAACCCACCCTTCTACACCCTCTTCCAGGTCATTTATAAAAATGACAAACAGCAGTGGCCCCAAAACAGATCCTTGCGGTACACCACTAGTAACTAAACTCCAGGATGAACATTTGCCATCAACCACCACCCTCTGTCTTCTTTCAGCTAGCCAATTTCTGATCCAAAGCTCTAAATCACCTTCAACCCCATACTTCCGTATTTTCTGCAATAGCCTACCGTGGGGAACCTTATCAAACGCCTTACTGAAATCCATATACACCACATCCACTGCTTTACCCTCATCCACCTGTTTGGTCACCTTCTCGAAAAACTCAATAAGGTTTGTGAGGCACGACCTACCCGTCACAAAACCGTGCTGACTATCTCTAATGAACTTATTCTTGATTTATGGCAGTCAGTACTGGAGTGAATTAGTGGGTAGAGATTCTAGCTCAGCAGGTCAACATTGGGCCAAATGTTCCACGAATGTTCAGGCCCAAGAATCCTTAATGCAGTAATGAGGGAGGTAGGTTCATTTGTGATGTGGTTATTAAATAGTTCCATTTTATTTTATCTGTTTCTCTAGAAGTGTAAGAAAATCATCACAACATATATTCTTTACCACCAAAATAAATATTTCTATTTGCTTAGTATTCTTAGACACTCTCTAAAATAAATACAGAGGCTCTTAGGTTACCTTTCAGCTGGAGAGAAGTAAGTCAAAACAATTCCTGGTTCATTTTCTTTTTCTTTGACCCTTTTTCAGTTTCCTTTCATTCATCAACCATTGTATAAACAGACATGACATGGAGAACACTGCCATAAAACCAGCTGAAATACCAATAACTAGATTCATGTGCCAAAAACAAAAGCCTGCCTCACGAGCCATATTTCAATTACTATTTAGTTATCTGCAGTATATAACACTGGTGTCACAGTCATAGAAACAGACATATAAGGACAATATTATTGCACTCATGACAAGCTGAAAACCAAGCAGTCTTTAGTTGGAAAATACTTTTCACAATGCTGTAATCATATTAAACAGACCAACAGCTCTTTGCAGGTGTACTTGACAAACTAGAGACATAAAATACAGTTAGCAAAACCACTTAGCAAACTTCGTGCTACCAACTGATGATAAGATTATGGCAGAATACTCTGCAGATTTTAACATTATTCCCTCATGATTTTTTTGCTTATCCTATTTTATGTGAGTGAGAGTGCACCATGAAAAGAATGAAACTTGTTAAGATATTTTGATCTAATTTTTTTTAAACTGGGTTTTGTTTGCCATTCTACTTCTCTAAGGGGTAGAAATTCCTTCACATCCCAACAATTTTTAGAGTGCGAATTCAACATTGGACTTTAAAAATTTGCAGTCAGATGTCCTGTGCTTGAAGTGCACACAAAAAGCGGCCACAGCTATATTGATAAAGGCATCCCTGGCGACCACCTGAAATGAACACTGACCTTATTAAATTATGTTACTGGTGACCATGCACTTGAATTAGGATCCTGTCACAAAACTGGTGCCTGGGAACCTTTCATTCACACTTTCTTGTACCTGCCCAGAAAAGCATAGTGTCAACACTCAAGAAGCAGGCTGAAGCAGTGCTATTTAAAGGGATCCTACCTCTATTAGGATAAGCCACTGGAAAGTCATTTTTGGCTACTAAAGATTTTTGAAGCCATAGTTTGGCTGTTTTGGCAGTAATTCAGAGTACAGAACAGTTAAACTGCTGACCTTTGGCTGCAGCTGCACTTTGACCCCATGGCTGCAGGGGGCCCAGAACAGGTGAGAATGTTGTTGTGATTACCATTAAGACTGCCACAATGGTAACAGCGGACATGACAGCGGACCTTTGGTCGGTCAAAGAAGACAACAAAGGAGAAAAATGCCAAGAAGACGTTACAAAAAGTGAGTCTTCTGGAACAGGATGTCATACGTGTAATGCATGCCACAGGAGCAGTTCATGAATTAAAGGTCCCATGCACTTAAATGGATAGACTGCGCATAACAAAAGAAAATTAAGGGAACATTAGTTGTAACATCTTCATACTGCGCCAGGCCTTAATCTCCCCAAACTTCAACCCAGACTAGTGGGTGTCAGGCTGTCTCCTCTACTTCTGGCTCATGACTTCTAACAGGAACCCTGATACAGGCACAGAGCACCGACACAATGAGAGGCACACCAGAACAAGAGTTGTCATTGAGCAAACCACACGTCTCCTCAAACAAAGGTTCTGGTGCCTGGACTGAACTGGTGCAGTCCTACAGTGTAAATCTGAGCAAGTCTCCCAATTTTTAGTGCTTTTCTGCATGCTACTGTAGACCCAGTAAAAACACATATAGTAAAAACACAATAGAACTTAATTAAAACAAAGGGGCCAGTAGCACAACAATGAACAGTGTGTTGAAGGGAGGATGGGTAAAAGAGGCCACAGCACACAGATGGCCAAGGAGTTGTAGATATGATTATAGAAAAGGTATTGAGGAGGATCCCAGAAACTAGGAGTCATCATGGACACCAGATATGGCTAAACCCATAATAGACAATGGGAAACTGTGAAGTTTTGAACATGTTCTCACTGAGCCAAATAAGGAATTATCATTGTCATTATACCAGACCCCTATGAGTAAGTAAGAGGGTGGGTCTTAAAAACAAGATTTAACCCCTGACTGAAACTGAGGAAGGTACGAGAACCCTGGGGAAGAACACTTGAGAAGATACCCTGAGCTAGGGGCTCAGAGAACAGAAGAGCAGCCGCAAGTCCGAGACTGATCACCTCGTGTCTTGACAGGTAGTATACTGTACAAGGAATGAGAGCTTGTACTTTGACGATTTAGTGTGTGAATAAAATATTGATAGACCTTTCACCAATCAGATTCCGTGGATTCTTTAAGAGTAGATTGCGTGTTAGGCACAACACTACCCAATGATGCCATTCAGTACGGTCAAGCCTTGCAATCAGCACAGATAGAAGGAGTGCAGGAGCAAGATGAAGAAGATGATGATTATACCAAGGCAGACCAATAATGCCAGCTGCCAGAAATGTGAAGCAATGAATTGTCAAGAAGAGACTCTCCTAAGCAAATCCTCCCCTCAGCACACAAACAATCCCAACATGTGTTCCACTCTTTCCACCCAAATTCTGAATGCTCTCCAACACCACTGCCTTATTGGTTTTCCTCCTAGATAACTATGAATTTGTAGACCAAAAGCAAGGCTAACAAATAAAAATTGTTTACTTCACATCAAGCACATTGTGCATTTTAAAACCTTTCCCTCCCCTATATATCGGTATTAAATCACCCTAGTGCAATCCCTTTGTGGCTGTCCTCTGTGCTTATTGACCTATTCTGGTGCTGTTACAGTTTTTTCCCAGTCGTTGGAACCTGGGTGATGGAAGGCTGCTGATCATCCACTGAGGGCACTTGAGATAATCATGGTGGCCCATCAACATTCTATGTTAGCAATCTGTCGAGATTGTAATTATGCTGAAGTTTTTACTTTTCATCAGCTCTGGGCCTTGAGGGCTCAGTTGCAGACTGCTGTATCTCAGCTTCAGCTGGGGCAGTCTGAGAGACCAATAAGGGCACTGGGTCAGAAGCTGGCGTGGAGACAGGTGAGATGTCATCCTGAGAAAGGACAGCATAAGCTTCTCCCATGGAGCCAAAAGCACTCTCATGGGGCCCACTCTTTATGACCCTACCTGCTCTTCAGCATAATAGATCTCTCCTTCCAGCTATTTGCTTCCTGGACCATTCCAACCCCTTGCCCATAATTCTGAAACTAGTGCTCATTGAGTCTTCCAGTGCACATGCCTCTAACTGATCCTTTAATGTATGCTTAGTACCACTCTCCAAGCTGGTGCTTGTTAAAGTAAAGTTAAAGTATGCAGTGCCATCTTCTGTGATGCTTTCTGTCAGCTCCTGATCTTCCCGGTGTTCTACATTTTGTTGATTTGAAAGGGAACAGAGGGACAAGGGTTAGGTTTTAGTGTGAAGGATAAATCGAGATAGGTGAGTGGCTGCTGGAAGCAGTTGCACTTTATTATGTTTATTTGGTGAGGGTAAGAAGTTACAGAGTGAAAGAACTTTGCAGGATGTGTCCTCCAGACTGGCCACTTGTGACGCCCCTGAATCTCCATGACTTGCTCCTTAAGTGAGTTGAGGGCCTAATCGATGCTGTTTCCTCCCCTCCTCTCTACTATTGTTCACCAGCTTTACCTGCAAGAAAGCTGGATGAGTGTTATTGGTCACCCAGTGAGATGGCTTGAGGATTTTCATGTCAAAGTTAAATAGTGGTGCTGGTGTGTGAGTAGGTGAAGGCAGTACTAGTCAAGAGAATAGGAGGTGCAGAGTGTAGCATTGGCAGCAGAAGGCTTTTTAATGAAGTGTACTGCAGTGAATGGAGAAGAACGCTGATACTCGGGAGGGAAGGCTGGTGAGTGCTGGGACTGTTTTTTATTCTTTCATGGGATGTGGGCATTGCTGACAAGGCCTGTATTTGTTGCCCATCCCTAATTGCCCTTGACAACTGAGTGGCTTGCAAGGCCATTTTGAAGAGCAGTTAAGAGTCAACCACATTGCTGCAGATCTGGAGTCAAATGAAGGCCAGACCAGATAAGATTTCCTTCCCTAAAGGGCATTAGTGAACCAGATGGGTTTTTATGACAATCGATGATAGTTTCATGGCACCATCACTAAGACTAGCTCTCAAGACCAGATTTTTATTAATTAAGAATTTATTAATTCATTCAATTTAAATTTCACCAGCTGCCGTGGTAGGATTTGAACCCAGGGTACTAGCCTGGGCCTCTGGATTAGTAGTTCAGTGACATTAGATTACATTCAAATGGTGCAGATTTATGCAGACAGTGATGAGAGACTGGTGTTCGGATTCTTACCATAGCAACCCTGCTCAGATCCTTAAACTTCTTCCTATATTGGAGCCAGGTCTGTGGAATGAAACTTTTGGTGCTGGCACCCTCCACCACCTGTGCCCACTGCTGCCAACCAGCTTGGCACAATAATTTCCTGCTGCTTGGTGGGAAGAAGACATCCTTCCTGCAGTCGACCTCCTCCACCAAAACCTCCATTGCAGTGCCAGCAAAGTGAGGGGCTTTTGAAGTATTTGCTTCTTCTGTGATTTCCTGAGCTGCCTTCAGGTAACCTGCAACCAAAGTGCGCCTCTTCTTAAGAGGTACAGACTGTATTTAAATAGCGGTAGGAATGGAGGAGATTGAAGGCCCTGATGTGAGCTAGCAGTCAACAATGAGACTAGCACTGTCAGCCCCTTATTTAATTACAATGAGGGCCACTGACCAATTTAACAGTCTTGTTCCACCCACATAATTAGGTGTCATGCCGATTCTCAGCCTGGAAACAGGCAACATGAATTTCTATCCCTTTGTGTCTTGCTGTCTTTCCTGTTCTCTCAATGTTTTCTGTTCCTCTGCTTTGCTCATACTTACTGATTTGCTGGATAATGAACATCTCATTTTTTTTTAACAGCCATACAAGAGTTTTTAGACAATGGCCTGAATTTTATGGCCCACAAAGGAGCGGGCTAGTGGTGGGGGGGAGGCGTAAAATTGAGTGGCAGGCAGGGAGGTGCCGTTCCCTACCCCCTCCCGCCCCTGCCGCAATTTTATGCAGGTTGGCGGTGGCAAGAAACGGCCCGCCTGCCCCAGGCCAATCAAGGTCCTTAAGTGGCTAATTAACCACCACTTAAGGGTCTCCTCCCGCCGCTGTTGGTATTTTACCCTTGGCAGCCAGACGGCAAAGGCCTCAAAAACCCCGCCTGATAAAACCAGGCGGCCTTCTTGCGGTCTGGGGGATGGGCCCTCCTGATTGGGCACCCTGTGCCCCACAGAGGGCCACCCCAGAAGCCCCAACTGTCCCAATGCACAACACGCACCCCCCCCCCCCACCTAACCAACTCCCCTTGCCTTGCTGGGGCTCAGCGATTGTCCCCAGTGCGGCCCCAAAAATTTACCGTAGTTCTGGGGCTGTCCTTCCTCTTGCTGTGGTGGCTGGGTGTAGTCCCAGCAGTGGTCACTGCTCCCTGTGGCGCTGCTGGAACTAACAGCTGCCGGCCTGCTGATTGGCCAACAGCTCTATTAGGCATGACTTCCTGTCTCAAGGAGGTGGAAGTCCTGCCCAAGACCAATTAAGGGCCTGAGGAACAAGAAATCCTGGCCTGGCTCCCCTGGCCCGCCGGAAGTGGACTCGCCCCCGACTTTTCAGCTGGTGGGCAGGGCCTCCCACCCAACATAAAATTCCAGCCAATAAATATTTTCTCAAGCAATTGGCTTAGTTTAAAATGTATCATCAGTTTCATTGACTGAGCAGAAACAATAGCAGTGTAAATCATTATAGATTGATAAGTTATTCTGCATCCCTGCTGGAGTTGGAAGAAATTGCTTTACCCACTGAAGACAATAATTCCTCATTTATGCACACTGCCACACAACATGAATTCACTGAATATCCTGTACATTAAACAGGGAAAAATCAAGGATGTTATCACAATAAGCATTAACATGAGTTTTAAGAATCAATCGTAACTGTGTTGAACCTATGAAAAAGCAATTATAGATCAGCTCACCAGATTTGAAGCTGTCGATTCCTAATTAGAGACAGTGGAATATTATGGCAGCTCTTTTATCATCTCAGTGCTAAGAAATTTCCTTGGGGAAAATTGTTGGTACGTGATAGGTCTCTGTTTCTGTTGATTGCAATTATTTGCCTTGCAACACATTTAAGATCATTAGGAGCTGGGAGCATTTTTAAATAAATAAAACTGTATCATAGTTGTGAAGCCACATTTGAAAAATATGCTGTGTAATACAGAAAACATATTTCGTTGCATTGGATGTGCAGTATTTTAGCCTTTGAAGGAGGAATGTGATGCAAACAATTTAAATACAGTTAGATGGATTTGTTTGATCAGATAATGCAAGTGAGAAGGAGACGATAATAGAGAAGAAGTCAGAACCTGGTGAGCAGATGCCAGTGTCATGCACGGAAGGAGCCGTGATGAAATAAACAATGAAATGGAAGAATTATGAATTTAAAATGTCAACTGCTAAACAAAATCACAAGAACATGGACACTTATACACAATCGGACCCCTCCTGTACCATAAATCTAAAAACTCATCTGCAAAGATGAGGCTCGTCAACCTCATCTGAAATAGCTTTGGAGAGAACCCCTTTGAAACTGAAAGGAGCTACTGCATATTAATGACTCTGATCGACATGAATAAACTAACAGAAGATGCTGGAGACAGTCTGACTCATTGCCAAACTGAGAGGAATAAGGTGTGGAGTAGCAACATCACAACAGAATTATTCCCATTCAAATATCAAAGGACGGTCATGGTTGTCATCCTGAGCCATTGTGTGGTCACAACAGGGGAGAGGGCCATACATCTCCCACAGAAACATCAATGTGATAAATTTTGACCTTAAAAAGGTAGCTCTCTGAAGAAAGAGAGAGAGAGGAGAGAACAAGGCAGCATCACAGTAGGCCTGTGAGAAGGATCTGGCAAGCAAGAGAAGAACCCTGCTGACTAAGAACAGACACCACACAGAGACACAAGTGACTTTGAGATTAACCATCTGTGAAGGTAACAAACTACACACCATCAACTTTGGGCTATATTACAACCACCAGAGCTCTACAATACCTCCAAAAGTTCAGGACTGTGAATAATCAGGACTGCCACTTTAAAAAAAAAGACTTTTCCTCCTGAGAAGACTCAATAATCTTCTGTAAACCATGAACACTTGAGACTTTATGCTACCTCTTAACCTTTTCTCTCTATCTATCTATTCTTGTGTATGTATGTGTGTGTGAATGTGTGTGTGTGAGTGAGGTTGCAATCATTTTGGGATTTGTTTAAAAATAAATAGTTATCTTTTTGTCATTTGTCTGTTTATTTGATCCTAAAAACACTCAGGGTCTAAAGCATCATTTTAACAAAAAATGATTGCGGTCAATTGGGAGTTGAACAATGGGAACCACCCCTTACCACCTGTCCATAACATCAGCGTACATCCTTCTACAGAACACAGGTACCTCACAGGGCCCTACATTTAAAATAAGGATGCTTTTTGAACACAAAACATATTTGCTGTCAATAAAGAGCATGCCAAGCACTCCGCAAGGTGCATTACCCACATGTATACAGTTGTGAATGACTTTGAATGTACGAAACGTAAAGGATCATCAAATGCTGTAATTAAATCACTCCCGGCACAGAAAGCTGGGTGGCACTGTATATTAAAATCCCGTATTTTCTCTCTGACAACCATAAGGATTCATTTTCAGATGAGATAGCTGGGGGACAACAAATGGAGGGTTTGCAATATTGGTTAAAGAGACAATTACATCCGTGAGGAGGGATGCTACGCTAGAAGGATCATCAAATGAAGCAAAACGGGTTGAACTGAAGAACAACGCTATGGCGTTGGAAGGATGAATGAGAACGGGCAGAGACTGCTTGAGTTGTGTACCTATCATAACCTCTGCATTACCAACTTGTTCTTTCACACTAAACCCTGTCACCAGGTTTCATGGAGGCACCCAAGATCGTTGGCACCAGCTGGACCTCATTGTCACAAGGCGAGCCTCCTTAAACAGTGTTCAAATCACACGCAGCTTCCACAGTGCGGACTGCGACACCGACCACTCCCTGGTGTGCAGCAAGGTTAGACTCAGACCAAAGAAGTTGCATCATTCCAAGCAGAAGGGCCACCCGCGCATCAACACGAGCAGAATTTCTCACCCACAGCTGTTACAAAAATTTCTAAATTTACTTGTAACAGCCCTTCAAAACACTCCCACAGGGGATGCTGAGACCAAGTGGGCCCACATCAGAGACGCCATCTATGAGTCAGCTTTGACTACCTACGGCAAAAGTGCGAAGAGAAATGCAGACTGGTTTCAATCTCATAATGAAGAGCTGGAACCTGTCATAGCCGCTAAGCGCATTGCACTGTTGAACTACAAGAAAGCCCCCAGCAATTTAACATCCGCAGCACTTAAAGCAGCCAGAAGCACTGCACAAAGAACAGCCAGGCGCTGCGCAAACGACTACTGGCAACACCTATGCAGTCATATTCAGCTGGCCTCAGACACCGGAAACATCAGAGGAATGTATGATGGCATGAAGAGAGCTCTTGGGCCAACCATCAAGAAGATCGCCCCCCTCAAATCTAAATCAGGGGACATAATCACTGACCAATGCAAACAAATGGACCGCTGGGTTGAGCACTACCTAGAACTGTACTCCAGGGAGAATGCTGTCACTGAGACTGCCCTCAATGCAGCCCAGCCTCTACCAGTCATGGATGAGCTGGACATACAGCCAACCAAATCGGAACTCAGTGATGCCATTGATTCTCTAGCCAGGTTAAAGAGACAATTACATCCGTGAGGAGGGATGCTACGCTAGAAGGATCATCAAATGAAGCTATACGGGTTGAACTGAAGAACAAAACATGGGAAATTAGGGGTGTAGTATAGACCCCCAAATAGTCAGAAGGAGATAGAAGAAAAAAATGTCGGCAAAGTGCTGAGAAGTGCAGAAACTATAAGGCAGTAATAGCAGGGAATTTCAACTAACCTCATATTAAGTGGGATAGAATCAATGTAAAAAGGTATGAAGGCCGCAGAATCATTAAAATACATTCAGGCGAGCTTTTTTAGTCAGTACGTAGCAAGCCCAACAAGAGAATGAATAGTTTTGGACTTAGTTTTAGGGAATAAAGCTGGTTAGGTGGAAGGGGTATCAGTAGGAGAGCATTTTGCTGGTAGTGATCATAATTCAATTGGATTTAGCGCTATTATGGTAAAGGAAAGAGATCAATCAGGAGTAAAGGTTCTCAATTAAGGAAAGGCCAATTTTACTAAGCTGAGATGTTATCTGACAAAAGTGGACTGGAAACAGCTACTTGAAGGTAAATCAGTGTCATAGCAATGAGAACCATTCAAGGAGGAGATAAGTGAGGATTCAGAACAAGTATGTTCCCACAAAGAAAAAGAGTGTGACTCCAAAATCTAGACCTCCTTGCATGTCAAGGAGCATACATAGTAGGATAAGGCAAAAAAGGAAGCTTATGTCAGACATCAAGCATTAATTATTGCAGAAAGCTTAGAGGAGTATATAAAGTGCAGGGGTGAAATTAGAAAGGAAATTAGGAAAGCAAAACAAGGGCATGAAAAAAATATTGGCATGTAAAATCAAAGAAAACCCAAAAATGTTTTATAAATACTGTTACAATCAAGTGAGGAAGGGTCGAAAGGCTTCCCTCTTTTCCTTCTCGTTGCTTGACCACAACAGGTTTAATTCTTTCTTAAAGTGGATGTACTGGCCAATTCAGTAGGTGTTAGATTACTTACTTGCTATGATCATAAGAACCAATTGGACAAGTTTTCTTGAGTTAACAAAGAAAGAGATTAACTTTATTGTACCTAAACCAAACTAATAAAATAATAAATAACATACCAACTTTCACTCACACACACACAGTCTGGAGGTTTACACACACAAACAAGTTACAGAGTGGGGAAAGGTAGATTGGTTGAGTAAGAGGTCATAGAAAAAGGGTTTACAGTCTGTGGGGTTTGGTGATTCAGCTGGCTTCTAGCTGAATTCAGTGGTCCTGAGGCTTTTATTTTGAAGAGGTGGATGACTGGTTTGATGAGTCTCTTGGAGATAGCAATGTGGATGATTTCCTCCAATGGGGTTTCTGATTGTAGCCGGAGTATGCAAAGGTGATCAATCAACAGGCAGGATTTGAATGCTATCCAGAAGGAATGGAGACAGAGAAAGGGACCCCCACTTCGGGCATGTTTATGTCTGAGTGCAGTTGATTCTCCTCTGCTGCAAAGAAAACACCAGCTTAAAACCACAGATGGGGAGAGGCTTGTCACCTGACAGTCACTAACCGATTCAAACCTAGCAGTTAGCAGTATTTCTTCTTCTTGCTGAGAGAACAGGTAGTTCCTTTAAACTTCCTGGGTCTTGGTTCTTGCTGGGACTGAGCAGACATTTTGTCTCTCTCCTCACAGTCCTTTGCAATGTAGGATACCGTGTAGCAAACCAGGTGATCATCTTAAGCTTTTCTTTCTTAAATGTGTTTTAAAAAAATAAATTCAGATCTCCAGTCAGTGGATTAAAGAAAATTATCATTCAGCAAAGCCATTGGCATAACAATACATAAAGAGCAAGAGGGTGACTAAGGAAAAAATAGGGCCTATCAAGACCAAAAAGGTAACCGGAGTATGGAGGCAGAAGATATGGGCATGGTTCTTAATCAATACTTTGTACCTGTCTTCACAAAAGAGGGGGATTATGCAAACATTGTAGTCAAGGAGGGGCAGTGTGAAATATTGGATGGGATAAACATCGTGAGAGAGGAAATATTAAGGAGTTTAGCATCTTTGAAAGTAAATAAGTCACCAGGCCCAGCTGAAATATATTCCAGGCTGCTAAGAGAAGCAAGGAGGAAATAGCAGAGGGTCTGACCATTATTTTCCAATCCTTTCTGGCTACGCGCATGGTGTCAGAGGACTGGAGGACTGCTAACGTTGTACTATTGTTTAAAAGGGAGAAAGGGATTGATCGAATACTTACACACCAGGTTGGATTGATCAAGGACAGTCAGCATGGATTTGTTAAGAGAAGGTCATGTCTGACTAACTTGATTGAGGACAGTCAGTAAGAGTAGTGCATTTGATATTGTCTACATGGATTTTAGCAAGGCTTTGGACAAGGTCCCACATGGCAGACTGGTCAGAAAAGTAATAGCCCATGGGATCCAAGGGAAAGTGGAACGTTGAATCCAAATTGGCTCAGAGGCAAGAAGCAAAGTGTAATGATTGATGGGTGTTTTTGTGACTGACAGGCTATTTCCATTGAGGTTCTGCAGGATTCAGTGCAAGGTTCTTTGTTTTTCATTATATTTTTTCAATTATTGAGACTTGAACGTAGGGGGGGATGCTTAAGAAGTTTGCAGATGATACATAAATTGGCCATGTAGTTGATAGTGAGGAAGAAAGCTATAGACTGCAGGGAGATATCAATGTACTGGTCAGGTGGGCAGAAAAGCATAAAATGGAATTCAATTTGGGGAGGGCAAACAAGTCAAGGGAATACATAATAAATGGTAGGATACTGAGCAGTGTAGAGGAGCAGAGGGATTTTGGAGTGCATGTTCACAAATCCCTGAAGGTAGCAGGACGGGTAGGAAAGATAGTTAAGAAGTCATATGGGATACTTTCCTTTATTAGATAAGGTATAGAATATAACAGCAAGGTGATTGTTCTAGAACTGTATAAAACACTAGCTAGGCCACAGCTAGAGTGCTGCATACAGTTCTAGTTGTCACATTACAGGAAGGATGTGATCCCACTAAGAGAGGAGATTTACGAGGATGTCACCAGGACTGGGAAATTTTAGATATGAGAAAAGATTGGATAGGCTGGAGTTCTGAAGAAGGGTCACTGACCTGAAACATTAACTCTGCTTCCTGCTTCTCTCTCCACAGATGCTGCCAGACCTGATGAGTATTTCCAGCATTTCTTGTTTTTATTTCAGATTTACAGCATCCACAGTATTTTGCTTTTATTATATTGGATAGGCTGGAGTTGTTTTCTTTGGAGCAGAGGAGGCTGAAGGGAGTTTTAACTGAAGTGCATAAAATTATGAGGGGCCTAGATAGAGTGTGTAAGAAGGACCTATTTTCTTTAGCAGAGGTCAATTAAACAGGGGCATTAATTTAAAGTAATTGATCGAAGGATTAGAGGGGAGTTGAAGAGAATTTTTTTTTCACTCAGAGAGTGGTGAGCATCTCGAACTTACTGTCTGAAAGAGTGGTAAGAGGCAGTTGAAGTGCCATAGCCTACAAGGCCCCGGACCAAGAGCTAGAAAGTGGGATTTAGGTGGATAGTTCTTTTTTTGGCTGGAGCAGATATGATGGATTGAATGGCTCCTTCAGTGCCATAAATTTCTATGATTCTATCTCTTCTGTGCTTCTAAATGAAATGAGTTTTGAGGCAGTCTTTAATCAGCTCCTAGTGGGCATGGGTTCACGACATAAAACACGTCATCATTCAGAAATAAACAGCATCAAATCAACAGAGAGACTACTGGAGTATCTGGTGTGGGAAATGGAAAAATTGAAACTGCTGCAGGAGGCAGTTAAGGTTAAGGTTAATGTCAAGATAAATGTTTGAAATAGTGATGAAGGAGCATTATC
Source organism: Heterodontus francisci (assembly GCF_036365525.1). Classification (NCBI taxonomy): domain Eukaryota; kingdom Metazoa; phylum Chordata; class Chondrichthyes; order Heterodontiformes; family Heterodontidae; genus Heterodontus; species Heterodontus francisci. The sequence continues at coordinate 54,480,221 of NC_090376.1, read as the reverse complement.
TTTCACTTAACTTACATAAAAACTAACTTGGGAGTGCTTGGTGCTTATAATGAGGTACAAATAGTGCAAAACGCTCCATTTGCAAGTACTGGCAGCTCTCACTTGAGCAGCACAAAATTTACTCCAGCATTTATTTAAAAAAAACACTAATCTCTCTTGGCACAATGTTTGAGATTGAACATTCCTCTATGTCTCATATTAGAGAACATTCTGGGGACTAAATTGGATAGGTCCCGAAAATGGGCATGGGGATCGCAATGCATAATTAACGCACATCCATTGATTGCAATGCAGGCAGCACGTTTGTTGCGTTTCCTCTTTCTTGTTGTAAACAGGCCAATCAGATGAGATCGGCGAATCTAAAAGGTGGTTTCTTTTATTGAAGGTACTAACTTGGATAAATCAATACTGGGAAGGTACGATGCACGTATTGTTTCTGTAGCTGTTTTCAACAACTGCTTAGCGATCACATGGGTCTGTACATCACATCCTGTCTGGTGATTGACAGCTGTTTCAGATACGCCCCTTAAAGCAATACCACAACAACACCAACTTCATGTTGCCTGCTCATTCGAATGATTGCCGCATTCAGCCAACACTAACTGTGCTGGTAATTGCACACATCAGCATGGGATCCAAAATCTTAACTTTCTAACACGACTTAAATCTAGCCTCCATCTCTTAAGGGGGAGGTGCATTATGGCTGGAGCAGGTGCTGGCAGTCATGCAGGAAGTGAATCTGACCTGGGAAATGGTGAAGAATGGTGCAACATGGCAAAGAGCAGGCTCCAAGGTTTTCAGACACTACACTGGAGACATTGGCGGAGGAGGTGCAAAATAAAAGAGATGTCCTGTGTCCACAGGGGGCAAAGAGGCTCTCCAGACATATTCTCAAAAGGCAGTGGGAGCAGACAGCCATAGAGGTAAATGCCAGGAGTCAAGCCCCGAGGACCTGGATGCAGTGCTGCAAAATTTCAATGATCTCACATGAGTGATCAAGGTCAGTAAATGCATCTTCATATGCCATATCCTACCAACTGCACCACTAGCCTTACACACTTCTCAATGTACCACACCCCTATCACTCATTTACCAACAATCACTATCAATCAGAGCTTATACTTAACATTCATATGCTCCACTGCACCCTCACGCACTTAGCACTGCTGCAAGTTTCACACCCACATCTCAGAGCTTGCCCACAGTCAGTTATTGAACCATGACAGCCACATCACCCAAACGTATTGCATGACACTCACTGACACACTTCCCTCTCTCATGTAGGATAAGGTAGCACACAACTGGAGGCAGCAGGAGCTAACTGGAGGGAAACAGCCGCACCTGATGGAGACCGTGCTGGCCATTATTGGATCGCAATTGCTGAGCCTGTGGTCAGCGGCGGGGCTGAATCAGTTGAAGATGATGGTATCCTAATACCTTTGGAGACAAAATGGCACCTGTAGCAATGAAAATTCAGGTGCTACAGAGCCAAGTTTCATGGCCAAGTCCCTTTTTTTGTTTTTACAGAGATATTGGCCCAGGCTTTGGCACTAGAGGCCAGCAGGCTAAAGTTTTTGGACAGCAATCAGAAGTCCCCAAAACACAGCCATTACAGCATGTAGAGGCCTCTCAGACTTTCTTTCCCCACTCTGGGCTCTAGAGCCTCCCTAATGGCAGGCCTGCACGAGGGGACCAAGTGGGCTATCTAAATGACCTAAAGCTGCAAAAAGAAGCATAGAACCATAGATTGATACAGCACACAGGGAAGATATTCGATCTGTGTGCCAGCTCTTTTAATGAGCAATTCAATTAATCCAACATTCATGCTTTTTCCCCATAAGCCTGTAATTTTTTTTCTCTTTAAATACTTATCCAATTCTCTTTTGAATGTTACTATTGAATCCATTTCCACTACCCTTTCAGGTAGAGCTTTCCAGATCACAGCAGCTCGCTATGCAAAAAAATGTTTCCTTATGTCACCTCTCATTCTTTTGCCAACCATCTTAAATCAGTGTCAGATGGTTACCAAAGCCTCTGCCACTGGAAACAGTTACTCCTTCTACTCTATCAAAACCATTCATGATTTTGAACACCTATATCAAATCTCCTCTTAACATTCTCTGCTCTGAGGAGAGCAATCTCAGCTTCCCTCCACATAGTAACTGAAGTCCCTCATCCATGGTGCCAGGCTAGTAAATGTCTTCTGCAGTCTCACGAAGGCCTTGACAATAGGTCATTTTAGGCCAAGCACAATATTGAGGGTGTTTCATTTACCTAGTGCTCAGGTTCTCAGTGCCCAAAAGAAATGTGATCCTCATTTGTTGATGTTTCTGTTTTACCTCATTGTCTGTTGTGTTATTGCTTTCTTCAGCAATAAGGTACCAGACAATGATGAGTTGAATGGTAGTTAAAGAGTGGATTCTTTATCATGAAGTAAAAAGTTTACAAGAGAGCTCTATAATACACATGCGATTAGGCGACTAACAAGACTCCAACTGAACTATCACATGTTGGTTGATGTCACTTCCTGTGATGATGTGTGAAGTACTCAAACTGTTAAAGTGATATCACAATATCCCCCTTTCCTAAAATGGAAATACACAAACGATAAAGTATATACATAATGAAATAGAACAGTTTTGAACAATATTTACATATGCACTGACTCTCAGATCCTTCAGTCAAGTGTCTCTAAAATGTCCAGGTGGTCTGACTTGACCTGATCTTGTCACAGTGTAGCTTAGTAGAGAACTAGATTTGTCAGCATTTTTTTCATGACCTGTATGTGTATTCTGACAGTTATCCTGTGCTTGAACATGACACCTGTCACTTTTCTTCGCTATTTTCTCTAGATTGGAAAGTGAACGTTCTTGAAGCAATAGGATTGCCAGGCACAATGCTGTTAGCTAGTTCCCTCAGTCAACAGCTGTTTCCTTTTAGTACCGCTCCATTAGGGGTGGTAACTTCATACAACCTTGGTTCATTGCAGATTTTGGACACTTCCACAGGAAACTATGTTCTCTCCTACGGGTGGATCACTCTAACCTCTGTCCAAGCTGTAATAGTGGTGGTTCCACAGCTGCATGTTTGTTTCTCTAACAGTTTGTCCTGTATTGATGAAGATATCATGAAATGATGATGTGGAAGAGTCATTTTGATTTGTCTTCCAGATATAATTTCCACAGGTGATGGTAATCCTGGGCTGATTGATGTTGCTCTTACGTGTAACATGACTACATGCAGGTCTTGTTTGGTCTCTCGACACTTTACAATCAGTGACTTGACTGTACATACCATTCTTTCAGCTAGGCCATTTGACCAAGGGTAAGGCGGTGATGATGTGACATGGTTCACTGTCCATTTCCTGCATGTCTTCAAATGGTCCATTGTCTGATACTAACTCCTCCGGGGGACCAAATAAGCTACAGATTGATCTGATTGTGTTAACAACCAATGCGCATGACGTGTCCCTCAATTGACTGATTATGGAGAATTTGGAGAAGCAGTCGGTTAGCATTAGATAATCATCACCTTTAACAGAGAAGAGGTCAGTGGCTATCCTTGACCAATGATGTGATGGAATTTTGTGCGGGTGGAGTGGCAGTCTATGTCAGTTTGGTTGATGCTCTTGGCATGCGCCACATAACCGTACTGTTTGCTCAATGTCACTGTAATTCCTGGCCAGTAGACAGTTTCACATGTAAGTCTTCTGGAATTCTCAATGCCCATATGACCTTGGTGCAACTATGACAGTATGTCAAGGCGAAGCGTTTGTGGAATTAAAGCTGACTTCCTTTGTAGATAACTCCACTGGAAACCCCCAACTCATCTTGGTATGGCCAAAAGATTCTGTGTTCTGCAGGAACGTCTTGTATTGTGTCAGGCCATCCTTTGACAGTGAGTCCTTTAAAATTGGGTCTTTGGAAGTTCCTCACACTTCCTTTGTCCGAATCATATCAAATCTATCTGGTATACATCTTCCAGCTCTTTGTCAACTTTGTCAACCTGGACATCTAATGGAATGTCTTCACACTTTCTGGGATTGGGTAGTCTGCTAAGGATGTCAGAGGTCACCATAAGATTCCCAGGCTTATATCTGACCTCACAGTCATACCCTTGCATGTTAATTAATAGTTGTAGTCGAGGTGGCATGCTGGTCAGTGGTTTCTACCATATCATCGCAAATGATTTGTGATCCATCTTGACTACGAAATGCTTGCCAAAGCGATAAATGTGAAACTTGGTGATTCCGAATACCAGTGCGAGTATTTCCCTTTCAATGTTGGAATAGTTGGACTGTGTGGGTGATGAGCTTTTCAAATCCAAAGCAATTGGATGACCCTCTTGCAATAAGCATGCCCCGAGGCCTTTTAACGAAGCATCTACTTCAGAATGGTATCTTTATTTGGGTTATAATACTGTAACCATGCCTCTGTCAACGGTGATCGTTTTAGTGAGTCAAATGCATGCTGTCACAGATATTGCACAAGGAGTTCCCGTAGAGATGAAGACTTCTCAGAAAAATTTGAGATGTAGGGAGCTAGGAAATTAAATAGATGAAGACATCTCCATAAGTCTTCCTTAGCTTGTGGACTAGGCATAGACAGAATATCCTCTACCTTGCTGGGATCCGGTCTTATGCTTGTATCCGAGTAGATTGAGCTGAAGAAGTTGATGTGTCTCGCATTAATGGCAAATGTCTTGCTGTTGAATAGAAGGCCTTCCTTTCTGGCTGTTTGCATTAGGATGTGCAGATTCCTGTCATGCTCCTCTTTTGTGCTGCCCATTACTGCTATATTGTCTGCAATACAGACACATCCTGGTACATTCTCAGTGATATGAGCCATCCATTGTTGAAATAAATCCTGGCTTACTGATAAACTAGATGGTAAGCATAAAAAACAATATCTTCCAAATGAAGTCCTGTAAATAATTAGCTCATGTGAGCTTTCGGAGAGATGGACCGACCAGTATCCATGTTTTTCAGCTAGCTTCGAAAAGAATCTGGCTCTTGCAAACTTTGGATTTAACGCTTCCAAAGTAGGGATTTTATGAGGACATTGTTTTAACAGCCAGGTCAGACTTCTAGGGTCTAAACATATCCTGATGGTGGTGTCTTTTTTGATTACAGCCCTTATGGAGCTGCACCAATCCATATGCTGCTGCACACACCGAATAATCCCTTGCCTCTCCGTAAAATCCAGATTGGCTTTCAGTTTGTTCTTTATATGGATGCTATATTTTCTTGGTGGATCTATAGAAGGAATGGCATGTTCCCTCTGTCATTCCCAGAAAAGATTATGTTCCTAGTTTTAAAGTATGAACTTTATTCAATGTGGACTCTTTGTCCACTTTTTAAAGGAAAAGTCAATTTCAATGTGCTGCAAGATGGCCAGCGAAGGTCAGATAACCTGGCCTGCATATTCAAATTGCCTCACTGTCTCGAAAGGACAAAAGGATACATTTCAGATTAAAAGTTGTTGACTACACCCATTCTGAAACCATCAAGAGACATTCCTGAATTGAATTCTTTTCTTCTGAGACAAGGAAGGTGTGAAGTAGCCACATTTTATCAGAATGATATTCATCCAGACATCAATAGATAGCCATGGATTCCACATCCTGGTCCTTTGTGTGGTCACACAAGGGAAGAAGACCATGTGTCAAATAACAGAAATGCTAGTATAATGAATTTTGACCTTAAACAGTAACCCTCTGGAGAGAGTGGGTGAGATCACAGCAACATGACAAAAGGCAGTCCAGCCAGGGGCTGTGGAAAGATCCAGCCTAAACAAGAAGAAACCCTGATGCTAATTCTATACCTCAACTTGGTGAAAATGATCACCACCTCCAGTCTGAAATCTTAACCACAAGAAATCTACAACACCTCAACAAATTCAAGACTACAAACAACCAGGCCTGCACCTTTTAAAAGAGACTGTCCCACTTGGAAGATTCACCAGGTTTACGGTAAACCATGAGCACCTATCAGACCTTGAACTCTTACCCTTCATCTTCTATCTATCTTCTCTTGAGAGTGCATGTGAGAGTGAATGCATGCATGAGTGGTGTTGCGAACATTTTGGGAACGAATATTGTTCAATGAATAGTTAATCTTCTGTTTTAAACCTACAAGAAAACCTGTCTTTTGTCTGTTTATTTGACCCAAAAAAGCAATCAGGGGCTAACTTATCATTTTAAACTAAACACGATTGCGGTCAGTTGGGAGGTGAACAGGGGGAACCATGTAGAGTAGCATCTCCCCTTAAACTTACCACAGTATCGAAATGATCTGAGTACATTTGTTGCAAATCCAGGATGGACTCAATGTGATCACATCTATTTTGATCGCGTGTCCTTGGCACACTGCTAATCTCATGGATTGTCACAATTCTAAGCTTACTACATGCCGGTAGCCCTGCAACTGCTGGACCATTAGTATCAACAATGTAGAAAATTTGCTGTGACCACGAAGAGTTTCTGTACCTGCTCTCCAACCTTATTGTTCCTGTACATTTGATCGGAGAACAGTTGTACACAGTAAGTCTTGGCTTTGTAGTTTGTATCATGGCTTCCCATCTTGCCGGGTACATATCTTTCAGAATTCCCAGTGGCAAAATATTTGCACTTGCTCCTGTATTGACCTTGAGTTGCAACTTGTGCTGGTCACTCTTCTATATGATGTCGCTAGTGGCAAATGCTTCCTGCTGTGTAACTGCATCCATCTGGTGTGCAACTGTTACTGTGTGAAAAGCTTGTTCACCATCAGTGCCCTCTTTATTGCTCACATCCTTGTCTATCTCATGGATATGCTTGTGTTTGCATTGACCACTTATGAATGCATCCCTGCTTCTCTCACAAGATGGTGTTTGTTTCTTGTCAGGTTGTGGCCTGCTGTGACTTCTGGACAATTTTCCATTACCAGACCTCCTGCACAGCCTTGCCCTTTCAGACAACACACCTTGCAGTTATCCAAGTAAGCTGGACAATTTCTTAGTTGGTGCATCAGACCACATATTTTGCCTTGCTGAGGTAACCTGATTACCTCGCCTATGGTTGTTGTCTCACGTGCTTGTTAGCACTGCCTGCTTGCAGCTGTGGCCTCAAACCTCCTGCCTTCTTTCAGGAGACTTTCAATGTCATACCCATTTTCTTGGGCTTGTAGATCTTTCTGAAAAGTTTCTATCAGGATAAATGCAATGACCAATTCTATTGTACATTCGGATAATTCCACTTGGGAGAAATCACAGACTTTTCCTTTCTTGTGGTATCTGCTTACAAATTGGTCGATGGTCTCCTTGGACTGCTATCAGTATGCCATCAGTTCCAGATGATGGATCCATAAATTAATCTTGACCTTCAGCTGGTCTTCTCATTGGGTCCCTCTGGTCCGCTTCAGATAGCCCCGAGGTATTAATACAGCCCTTCATTGCAATTATTATTTTGATCATTTGCTTGTCAAACTCTGTGAAAGCCAGATTCAAAAAGCAGAATTCCATGTGTTGTTTGAAGAATTGGAATTTGGGGAGGAGATCTTGGGCTTGCCAACTCATTGATGGTATTTGGTAATCATGGTACCAAATTTCTTGTCTACAAGAATCCTTGGCTGGAGCTTTCCCCTTTAAATTACTCCTTCTTTTTCTTTTCTTTATTTTGACGCTTTCCCTGAAGGGAAGAAAATTTGCATGTCTGCTATGTCAACAGCGTTGAACTTCACCCATGCCCTGTGCTCAGTCCCTGCATCACGGGCTTTCAGCTGCAATCACGGAGACTTCACCCATGAAGCGTTATGGCAGGAAAACACACCGCGCCAAATGGTGGTGCCACTCTACATCCCCGACGTGAACCGACTCTAGTCGCTTTTCCTAAGCCCGATTCTGCCTTTTTTTGTCGGCCACTGTTGAAATAACATCCCCCTTTCTTGTACTAAAACACTCCTGAGCACCGAATTCAGCAGATGGTCATTGAACCTGTCAGTATCATGCCACCGCCACTACCTCCGATGATGTGTCATGTTGTGCTGTCTTTGATGGACTCCAAAGGGAGCGATTGCTGATCCCGATGTCTCTCTCGAGATCGCTGTCCCCATTGAACACTGTTGCTGAGCCTCTCTGCAGTACTGCTACTTCGATGTGTTCTGCTGCCTCCATGTTGTGGTCTTCAAATGCACATTGATGCCACGCTGCCACCATATTGTGTTATTAACTTCTTCAGCAATATGGTACCAGACGATATTGAGTTGAATGGTAGTTCAAGACGGATTCTTTATTGTTATGTAACAAGTTTACAAGAGAACTCAAAAATACATGTGTGCCTAGGTGACTAACACAACTGAACTAACACATGTTGGTTGATGTCACTTCCTTTAATGATGTGCGGGGGGTTGGCAACATGTCCGTACACAGACACCAGTGTCTGTGGTAAAAATTTTGAGGTTCGTGAGTGGTAATTTCAGGTATGAGAAATTTTCCATTGACTTCTTCCAGACAAGTCCAACTTTTAAAAAAATCGCAGCCATTAGTTTCACAGCTGACAGGTGCTAGGAGCGGGAACAGAGCTTCCGAACCTTGGACATGTTCAAGGTTTACCAGCAGGTTCCAATTTTTTTTTAAAAAACCTGCCGAAAAACCATTGATGATTGTTTGCTTAGTTACTTTATTTATAGGGAGAAATGTGTTTTAAATCGGACTCTGTTTTGATGGCATTAGATTGGCTATCCACTTTATATACAGCTTTATTGGTCCCATGTCCATGGCTGAGTCAATAAGTTTGTCAAATTTTCCATGCTGCAACATGTCAGTGCCTATCCGTGATGATGTGTGAAGTACTCAAACTGTTAAAGTGATATCACAACATTGCCCATTATATCCACACTATTAACAACTACCACTAGAGCTCCTTCTTTGGTTCTGAGAGATCAATGGCCACAATCAGTGGCATACCAAATTTAGTCATTTCCATTGGGTTATGAATTCACACTCTATTATAAAAGGCCATTTTGTAATGAAAAACACAATATTTTAGAATATGCAATAAATTTTAATTTAGTAAGTGCGCAGACTGTAGCTGAAGACAACCTACAAGCAGGCAATCTACAAAATGTAACTTCAGAGTACATCCAGTTAATAAATGACATTGAAAGTCACAGACAGTACTGGCAGGCAGCACATGTACAGTTTATGTACCTAAATTTTACTGTTGGTGCAGAAAAGCCCAACACCCCTCACAATAACTTCCCTTTGTCCAGCTTGTTTCCATATCAATTACTCAGATTTTGTATTCAACAGACCCTGTTGCTGTGGTAGTGTTAAACTGATAATGTCAGTGTCAGACCCACAACAGTAGGTTTAAACAGATCAATAGGTCAGACCAGTTCATTTTGTGGACTAACACATGTTATGAATTCTTCTGATATTTCCAAAACTATCAATCAGAGGATGGACTTCTGCTTCTGTAACAAGTGCTACATGTGCTGTCAAACATTGTAAATATTTCAACAGAGATTGGAATAAATTATGTTACACTGAAAAGGCTGAGCTGTTCCCAATCTGAACACTTACACAACGCTTAGTTATTAGTGATGGATGTTTCAAGTGCTTGAACCTTATTATCTTGCCATGGGGCACTTGTTGATTCAGTGTAATGTTAGCGCTCTGGTTATTCTCAGCTGTATAGAGAACATGTCCTCATTCGTCAAAATCTATAAACAAGTTAGGTTTATGCTATTTTATCATATTTATCAATATGTCTATTAGAATTGGTGGTAAATAGTGATACTATTTCTAGACCACAATAATGTTACAACAATACCTTATCACCCTGTGTATTAACCTTTAAAGCATCCACCATAGTGTTTATTATGCTAACCCTGAAGTCTTCCTGTTTATTTCACAGCATCTGAAATGATGGTGTCTTATACTGCATCACAACAAATTTTATTGCTTCTTAACAACTGTAACAACTTCTTTGGCTTCCTTGTCTCGAGAGACAATGGGTAAGCGCCTAGAGGTGGTCAGTGGTTTGTGGAGCAGCGCCTGGAGTGGCTATAAAGGCCAATTCTAGAGTGACAGACTCTTCCACAGGTACTGCAGAAAAAATTGGTTGTCGGGGCTGTTACACAGTTGGCTCTCTCCTTGCACTTCTATCTTTTTTCCTGCCAACTGCTAGGTCTCTTCGACTCGCCACTCTTTAGCCCCACCTTTATGGCTGTCCACCAGCTCTGGCGATCACTGGCAACTGACTCCCACGACTTGTGGTCAATGTCACAGGACTTCATCTTGCGTTTGCAGACGTCTTTAAAGCGGAGACATGGATGGCCGGTGGGTCTGATACCAGTGACGAGCTCGCTGTACAATGCGTCCTTGGGGATCCTGCCATCTTCCATGCGGCTCACATAGCCAAGACATCTCAAGCGCCGCTGGCTCAGTAGGGTGTATATGCTGGGGATGTTGGCTGCCTCGAGGACTTCTGCGTTGGAGATACGGTCCTGCCACCTGATGCTAAGGATTCTCCGGAGGCAGCAAAGATGGAATGAGTTGAGATGTCGCTCTTGGCTGACATACGTTGTCCAGGCCTCGCTGCTGTAGAGCAAGGTACTGAGGACACAGGCTTGATACACTCGGACTTCTGTGTTCCATGTCAGTGCGCCATTTTCCCACCCCCTCTTGGCCAGTCTGGACATAGCAGTGGAAGCCTTTCCCATGCGCTTGTTGATTTCTGCATCGAGAGACAGGTTACTGGTGATAGTTAAGCCTAGGTAGGTGAACTCTTGAAACACTTCCAGAGCGTGGTCGCCAATATTGATGAATGGAGCATCTCTGACGTCCTGTCCCATGATGTTCGTTTTCTTGAGGCTGATTGTTAGGCCAAATTCATTGCAGGCAGCCGCAATCCTGTCGATGAGTCTCTGCAGACACTCTTCTGTGTGGGATGTTAATGCAACATCATCAACAAAGAGGAGTTCCCTGATCAGGTCTTGACGAGGACTTAAACTAATTTTTAATTTATGGAATGTAAAATATGAAAGACGTTTTGTAAAATCAGTTTTTCCCCCTCAAGAAATATACTTATTTGTATTGTCATAAGATCTTCTTCTTCTTCTTCTTTGGCCTCCTTGTCTTGAGAGACAATGGGTAAGCGCCTGGTGGTGGTCAGTGGTTTGTGAAGCAGCGCCTGGAGTGGCTATAAAGGCCAATTCTAGAGTGACAGACTCTTCCACAGGTGCTGCAGATAAAATTGGTTGTCGGGGCTGTTACACAGTTGGCTCTCTCCTTGCGCTTCTGTCTTTTGTCCTGCCAACTGCTATTCTCAGGATTTTAGGAGAATAATTCGAGAATCAACATCAATTAATATTTCCCCTGAGTGTGAAAGGTTATCAAACCTGCGTAATAATGATTAACTGTAGCCATTACATTGTTTGGATTTATAATGTGATTATGCCTTAAATGTTGTAATCCGAAACCTACACAAAACCATCCACTCAACGGAGTTGTAACATGAGAATGGATGCAGAAATCAGAGCTGCTTGTGACCCCTCTGGTCAAGAGTTGATACCATAATACTCACCAATTGACTGCTGAAGTCAATGACCATCATTACCTGGCCCACTGGCTGCAAGAATTCCAGAACAAGCTCTGTATATTCTCCTTACTGTGCATATTGGTGCAATTTCTATATTCTGGAACAAGTTAAGTGTGACTCTCAGATGTTTTATGTAAACAATTTCTTCCCTTTACTTTATGTTCAGATGGCTGCTATCCTGCCATTTACACCTCATTCAGACACATCTTTTGTTTCTTTACTTGTCCCATTATTACTCCCTTTGGTTTTGTACCATGAAACCTTTTGTCATTTAATCTCTTCTGCCCTCCACCCTATCACAGACCTTCCCTTTTAGTCATAGAGTCGTAGAGCATAGAAACCAGGCCCTTCGGCCCACCGCATCCATGCTGACCATAATGCCTATCTATACTAATCCTACCTGCCTGCATTAATTCCATATCCCTCTATGCCTTGCTCATTCAAGTACCTGTCCAGATGCCTCCTAAATGTCGCTACTGTTCCTGCCTCCACCACCTCCTCAGGCAGCTCATTCCAGATACCCACTATTCTTTGTGTGAAAAATTTACCCCTTTGATCCCCTTTAAACCTCCTCCCTCTCACCTTAAATCTATGCCCTCTAGTTTTAGTCACCCCTACCATGGGAAACAGTTCTACTTGTTCTACTTCCACCCCACCGCGCCTCCACCTTCCACTTGCTCAAAACCTATTGCTAGGGACCTGCCAAATTCACTGTCAAATTTCACAAATTTTAAGAATCATGAATTTCATGATTTCACATATTTAAATCGTAAATTTCCAAACCTGCGACCTCTACCACCTAGAAGGACAAGGGCAGCAAATGGTTGGGAACACCACCACCTGCAAGTTCCCCTCCAAGCCAGACACCATCCTGACTTGGAACTATATCGCTGTTCCTTCACTGTCACTGGGTCAAAATCCTGGGACTCCCTTCCTAACAGGACTGTGGGTGTCCCTACCACACATGGACTGCAACGGTTCAAGAAGGCAGCTCACCACCACCTTCTGAAGGGGAATTAGGGATGGGCAATAAATGCTGGCCTGGCCAACGACGCCCATGTCCCATGAATGAATTTTTTTAAAATTCACGGTGTCGCAACAAACCATGAAATTGATCTACATAAAACAAAAAAAGACAAGGGAGGTTTCTGGTTTCAAATGGCATTTTTTGTATACTCAAAATCTATTGCAAAAATCTGCCTTTGAACAGGTCACATTCTTAAATCGCTGAGGTCAGTGGTTGAATGTGAGCATGAAGCAACCTACAACTGTCTCTTTCTTCATTCCCTGTCTCTGTGCTGTGAACACATGTCCGTGTTTAGACACAGCTCTTTCTTGGTCCACAGGGTTTGTTGGAATTGTCAGACAGCGCTGTGCTAGCCTTGCAAGGTGGGGGATTCTGCATTCCACAGAGTTCCAAAATGGCAGGACAGGCAAAGTACAATCTGCGTCTTTTGCAATGCTTTTATAAGCAGGAATCTCCAGCCTACAGTTGTCGTCAAAGCCAGGAATCACATCAAACGAGTTTAAATCCATTGCTTGACTCTTTTCCGTAACAGTAATATTGTTTGAGGTTCTTTGACATGCAAGAAAACTCCTGTTGAGCACAGGCATTTAATTCAGTGTTATCAGTGTGTTGTTTGTTTGACTGTGCTTCATCCAAGAACAGTACATCCATTACTTTATTTTAAGCTTTGTAGATTGTGACCTGTCGAGATTCAAACCAAGTGATTAAATCCATCAGTCATATAACATTCTTGTCAACAAACTGAACCTCTTCATTAAGCTGAGCATCATTTAGAAGGGTTACAATGTCTGTTAAAAACCCATGTTTTCTGTATTAGTCTGAGCTCTTCTGAGATGAAGTCTGAATAGTATTTCAGGTGAGCTGTATGATACTGTACTGCCCAAAACCAAGAATTCCAAAGTGTAATTACTGGCTCTGGAGGAAGTGCAATGTTTTGTTCCCCAATTTTAGCTACATTTGCAATGGGTTTGTTGCCTGTATCGAAACTTGTGGTCAGGGCAGTGTTTAGAGATCTTTTTAATGTAGTTGACCAGTTTGTCGACTTTACCAAACTTGCTTTTCCACAGCTCACCAACAAGAGAAATTATTTGAGCATTACATGTAATATGGATAGCATTAGGCATTACACCTTGGAGCACAGATTTGAAAGATTTTGTCATGTAAGTTGCATTGTCATTAATGAAAGCAGACATTTTGTTGAAATCTGCACCATATTTTGAAATGGCTTTGATTATTGCTTAGAAAACTGTTGTGTAATTAACAGCTTCTAAGTGGACGCAGTCTACAAGCACTGTTGTTAGCTTTCCTGTACATCTTCAGCCTTACTAGACATTAAATCAAACAAAACATGCAGCACATAGCTGCCTTGCCCATTGGTGGACTTATCACAAATAATTCCAAAAGATTCACATGCGTTAATCTGAGACTTCATCTCCTCATAATGTGTAGTAAAAACCTTCGGTAAGTAATCCTGTCATGGTTTATTTGTACTTGGTAAGCAACCATCATTTTGCACATTACATTGAATGAATCCACAGCTTTGGGTGATCAAGTTTTTCCAATAGTATGTTGGCACTGGTAAAAGCATCCACAAGTTCCATTGTAACCAAGTGCCGATTTTCTGAGCTTTCTGTCGACTTTTTAAAAAGAGATGAAATTGTTGCTTGTTTTTTTGTGTGTTCGTTTTTCAGCAGTGCAGTGTCGGATGCTGCCTTTCTACTCTGATGGTTTTTGGACTCTACGTGGTGCAGAACCAACAGATGCTGCCCGACTAGCCGAGTATTTCCAGCATTTTCTGTTTTTGTTTCAGATTTCCAGCATTCGAAGTATTTTGCTTTTACACTAATAGGCTCTTAACTTAAAGCAATTTTTAGAGTGCTGTTTCAGTGCAATACTCCCCTATTGATCTATACTCCCCTTTTAACACTAAGAGTGGATTTATTGCAATGTGAACCAGTTATATTAGCCACATGTGGCTGACCCATGCCAAATTCTAAATAGCACTGTATATAGTTTGTGCTGACTACACAGGTGCACATATACACTGTCCAATTGGCTTGTGTGTGAAGTTTTGCTGGGAGTTTGGGAGCAGGCTGAGCCTTTGGTTTAACTAAGAAAGGTCAAGGCCCATGGTGCACGATATCATCAACGCTGAAGAGCAAAAGAAAAAAAAGGGGAAAATCAGAAAGTAGTGATTAGTAATGCTAAGCTTCAGTTTCAGAAGCCTAATGATTGTAGGAGAAAAGACAAAGTGATGTTAGGAGTTCAGTAATTTGAGCTCTGGTGTTACCTACATTACACTCCAAAAATTAGTCTGAATGTGATGCTAGAGCACTCTAAATTGCACAAAGACCAGTTCCATCTGTCCTTTATTTATTGTCGATCATTTGGATTTCTTGGTCAGATATGGAGGGGTTTATCCCCCATCCAAAACAGGCAAGAGCTTCTTTAGTGCAATCTGAAAGGGTGGGTATGTCCTGCAGGACACAAAGTCTAAGGCAGGCCAATGACACCTGGCATTTAGGGTTGCAGGGGACTGACTACTCAGATGGCAATTCATATAAAGGCTACTCAAAGGGAAGATTTTTTTTTTACTATTTCTGGGCTGCTTTTGCTTATTTATTTCTTAAGCTGTTTTCCCATTGGCATTTAGTGTCTCATGAATTTTTGTACCATTTGTTCATAATCATTACTTTGTTGTCACCAACACCATTATTGGTGTCAATCAATATCCCAATGAAAATCCTACAAGTTGTCATCTTCGGAAGAAGAGTAGGGTCTACAGAAGGCGTGTGAGAAGCACTCTGTACTTTCCTTCCAACACTAACATACTTGTATTTACAGAGATCAGATAAGTTATCTTAAAAACAAAAAAACTTCAAATGCTGAAAATTTGAAACAAAAACGAAGAATTCTGGAAATACTCAGCCAATCAGGCAATATCTTGGTGAGAACAAACAAGTTGACATTTCAGGTGTGGGCCCTTCATCAGAATGACCATGGTATTCTGTTGATGAAAATCAGCTTCAACAAGTTAGACTAAAAGACCATACAATAAGCCTTCGACAAAATGGAAGTGTACAGAGGAGGTTCAGCATTGCAGCTGGTATATTTGGAGCCAAGGAGGATCGACAGAGGAAAGTTCAGAGCAGCACTGGTCATAGTAGTAAATAGAGAAAATCAAGAGGTTAGAACAGAGAGGAAGGTAGAAGCTTTAGGTGAGACAAGGATTACCTACCAGACAACAATCATTTTCTTGTTAAGAGGCTCCAGATAGGGAAGCTAGATAGAAAGTTAAACTCTTCAAGGGGGAAAAATTGTTTGAACTATGTTACGAAGATTTCCATTTTTTGTATTAAAACTTGGGATTCTATATTTTTAAAAACTGAAAAGGATTTCAGTGAACATTGAGATATCTGGAGATAGCTAAACCTTAGGGCTGCTTTTGGAAGGAAGGCAGGGTCAACGAGAGGTTCCTGGTTTTGACCAGTAAACAAATATTGGAAACCAGATAATTTCAAGGAAACCAGCAGGGGGTTTGACCTCAGAGCTACCCTTTATGTGACAAGAGATAATTTATGATTTGGCATGTGACTTGTTTCTGGAAGGTTTTGGTTTAATTTTTGAACTGTTTAAAAGCCAGTGGGTTTGGACTAAAGCAGGTAATTGGAATTTAATTTTGACCTGCCTGGAGATCAGAAGAAGAACCAGAAAAAATATTACCTCTCTGTAAAGAATCCCTGCTGTTGAAAAGCAAAATCTTGTATGAAGTGGTACTGTTGCCTCCTGTATTTTCAAAGAAACCCTTAATTTGCAGAATTTTGCATCTTTAAGAAGGGGACTTTTGCATCGAATGTGAGAACTGACACTTGTTGCTACACCCCTGATGGAAGACCTATATGAAGCCTTCTACTATTGAAGTTCTTTGAACACCTACCCATCACAGACTTTATAAAACACTGGTTAGGCCACAGCTGGAGTACTGTGTACAGTTTTGGGCACCACATTATAGGAAGGATGTGATTGCACTGGAGAGGATGCAGAGGAGATTCACCAGGATGTTGCCTCGGCTGGAGCATTTCAGCTATGAAGAGAGACTGGATAGGCTAGGGTTGTTTTCCTTAGAGCAGAGAAGGCTGAGGGGAGACCTGATAGAGGTATTCAAAAATTATGAGGGGCATTGATAGGTTAGATAGGAAGTAACCTTTTCCCTTAGCGGAGGTGTCAATAACCAGGGGGCATAGATTTAAGGTAAGGGGCAGGAGGTTCAGAGGGGATTTGAGGAAAAAAAATTTCATCCAGAGGGTGGTTGGAATCTGGAATGCACTGCCTGAAGAGGTGGTAGAGGCAGAAACCCTCACAACATTTAAGAAGTATTTAGATGAGCACTTGAAACGCCATAGCATACAAGGCTACGGGCCAAGTGCTGGAAAATGGGATTAGAATAGTTAGGTGCTTGATGGCCGGCATGGACACAATGGGCCGAAGGGCCTGTTTCTGTGCTTTATAACTCTATGACTCTATGACTGTTCATCAACTTCGCCTGGAAAGATTTCAAGTAGCATTCGACTTTGGGACACCTCACCAGCCAAAGAACCTCCTTCCCGTTCATGGGAGTCTAAGTTTTTTTATTCCTATGAAACAGCTGTAAACCAAAATCCCTTTTGTTCCCAGTTAACCGGTTTTTGGATGTATGTGCTTGTGTGTGAGGGCTAGGAAAAAATAAGGAGCTTTAATATCTCAATTCATATATAGATTTACTTCGTTATTGGTTAAGACTTGGCTTTATAATAAGTGGTAAATTTTGTTGTTGATTAAAGAAACCTGGTTGGTGTGTTTTATTCTGGGGACAAATAGAGTATCTAATTGGCTGTTTCGGTAAGTGAAAATTTATTGATATGCTGTGAGCTGTTGAGAAGAGGGACTGAAGTAACAGTGCACTCCTTCTGCCTTGGTCGTAACAACTAAGAGAGGAAATCTCATGTGTAGTTTTAGAAATGGAAGAAATGTGAAGGTTCCATTTAGATTGGAGTAGATAGCAAGGCAAAGAATGTCAATAGATAAGGAAAAACCCTGGCTGGAATTTAAAGCCCCCAGCAGCAGGCAGGTGGCAAATGGCCCGCCCACCCTTAGGCCAATTGCGGCCCTTAAGTGGCCAATTAACTGCCACTTAAGGGCCTCTTCCTGCCACCTCTATTATTTTACCAGCGGCAGATGGGCACTTTGGCACCTGAGGAGACTGCCTAGTAATACATCAAGGCCTCCTGTGGGCTGGTGGGGAGGCGGTTGCCCTCCTGATCTGGCACTCTGTGCCCCATGGAGGACCCCCCCCCCCCCCCACCCAGTAACATGGGCCACCCCTGCTAGAACAACCCCCTCAGCCCTACACCCTGATTCCTCTCCCTCCCCACCTCACCAGGGCCTAGCTGATTGTCCCCGGTGAGGCCCGACCACCACTTACCTTTTTGGAGGCAAACGTCCATGGTCCTCCTCTCGCTGGGTGCAGTCCCAGCAGTGGCCACCACTCCAGGTGGTGCAGCTGGGACTGAAGAGCTGCAGGCCCATTGATTGGATGGCAGCTCTTGGAGGTGGGACTTCCTGCCTCAGAGGCAGAGTCCCCATATAAAGCCAATGTGGGACCTGAGCTACGCAAAATAGCAGCGTGGCTCCCCAGCTTTCCAGCCAGCGAGCAGGACCACCACCTCACTGTTAAATGCCAGCCTATGAATACAGTGAATAAACGTACAAGATGATAGCTGTTGCTCAGACTTAATAGACACATGGTTGATGTGGTTTATATGGACTTCTTCCAAAAGTCATTTGATAAAGTGCAACCTAATAGGTTTGCCAACAAAGTTGAAGTCCATGGAATGAAAAGAACAGTGGCAGCACGGATATGATGTTGACAGGGTGACAGGAAACAGAGAACAGTGGTTAACACTTGTTTTTTGGATTAGTGGAAGGTATATAGTGGGGTTCCCTCGGGGTCAGTACTCAGACCTCTCCTTTTCTTGAAATATATTGATAACTTAGGCATAGAGGGCACAATTTCAAAATTCGCAGATGACACAAAACTTGAAATTGTGAACTGTGAGGAGGATAGTGATAAATTTCAAGAGGACATAGACAGGCTGGTGGAATGGGCAGACACGTGGCAGATGAAATTTGTTGCAGAGAAGTGTGAAGTGATATATTTTGGTAGGAAGAATAAGGAGGCAATATAAAGGGAACTATTCTAAAGGGGGTGCAGGAACAAAGAGACCTGGGGTATACGTGCGCAAATCGTTGTAGGTGGCAGGGCAGATTGAGAAAGTGGTTAAAAAGGCATATGGGTTCCTGAACAATTGCATATCATATGAGGCTTTCAGTGCTACACACAGTGAGTGAAGGAATACTTGCTGGTGAAGCCTGAGAGTACAAAGAGCACTGTGCAATCTCCCAGGCATTAAAGGTAAGCTTTTGACGTTCTTTAACAAAATGAAGGGAAGTGTTTGTAAGTGACAGACATGCTGAGTGCATTGTGTTCTTGATTGGTATAGCTGCCAACCCTTGTCCGACATAGTGAGATCATTATGGCACTCAGTTGCCAGGTGTGGGTTCATCAGTTTGACACTGATTGACCTGCCCATTTCTTCTCCTGTCTTCCTTCCCTGAAACAGAGGTAGAACGTGAGTCCAGGACTGCAATACTGTATGGATACATTCAGGGAGAGAAGGGATTAAATACTTGCAAGAGAGGTAAATTTTCCAGTACTGTGATTCAGTTATCTAAATTTAAACACATTTCAACTTAAAGATTTAGGTCTCTGTAACAGCTGAAGGCAAACAAGATGGGGAGCAGAACAGCCTAAAATCTGTGAGATGCAAAATAAGAGATTATAAACAAGTACTGAAAATCTCCTCGGCGTTTTCCCAATAGTTTGCCATAACTTCAGGGGAAGCTCCAGAGAAACACTGTTTATACACTGTATCCAGGATTTCTGCCAAAGTTATGGTGGCCAATTGGGAGAGCCCCGGTAGAAATTCCTGGCATATATGTTTGACAAAAAACTAAGCAGAGATGTGAAAAATTAAATGTTTAAACACTTTAATGGCCAAGTTCATTTTTTGGTTGTGGAAACTAAGGGCTGAATTTTTAGGCCCCAACAGGGTGAGCACTGAGGCGGGCGGACGTGGGGTTTCGTGCAAGTGGCGGATAGCCAATTAAGGCCTATTGTCAGAGGCTAACAAGAATTTTCCAGCAGCCTTCAGGCTCCCCGAGGCATCAAGAACTAGGCCAGTTGCCTAGAGGTGGCCTCCGTGAAGCAAACCAGGGTGGGAGGGACGAGCACTCCAGACAGGCTTTGAGGCCCTCCCTGCCTGCTTAGCCTCAGCTGTAGCCACAGGCCGTTGTGTGGAGGGGTTTCCCCTCCATGATGGTGGCCCGGCTGCTAAGGGCATTTTTTTACTTTAAAGTTGGATAGCGGGCACCTCCATCTTGGGGTGCCCTCTCTCTCACTCACCTGAAAAAGTAATAGCCTGCTGCTTCTTCAGTGCTGGAGAGTCTCATTCTGGCAGCTGTCCTTAATTGGACAACGAGGCTGCCCTCTGGTCATTAATTGGCCAATTCAGGAGAATTCACTGCTGGGTAACTGTTCCCTACACAGGGTGGGTTTCTCACCCCCATTTGACCTGACATCTGGGTCCCGAAGCTCATGGGCAAAATTCTGCCTTCAGTGAAAAAAGTCAAGATAGTGGCCCAGGCAGGCACAGACAGTTCAGAAAGCTGCTGAAAAATCACTGGCCAGTGTGCACTCAATTTACTTAGGCAAATCCCATATTAAATCTAGGCAAAGGAAGGTAAAATAGAAATAGTCAACACAAAATGTGTGACAACAATGTGACAATGGGAATTCAAGAGATGCGAACAGGAAGTGCGTAGAGATGTAAATTTAAAAAAAAACAGCTACTGCATTTGTCTAATGCTAGATTCAGATGAAATTAATTGAACAAGGCTTTTGTTCCTTTGCATTCAGGAAAATTTCAGCTGTGGTAAGAGTGAGAGTTATTGCCGTATTTTAAGAGCTTGCCGCCGATCTCGGTGGCGAGCTCAAAACACCAAAGAGCCACCACAATCTCCTGCGCAGCGGCTCATTTAAATGGGCAGGGTCGCCCACCCCCACCTCCAGTCGCATGGAGGGGGCAGGCTGTCCGTCGCCGGCAAGCTGTCCGTCGCCGGCAATGGCTTCAGCTGCCTGTGTGCAGGCACTGCCGCAATATTTAAAGGGCAGTCAGCCCTACCGACACATTAAAATTTTTAATGAAGTAAACCCCCCCCCCCCCATAACAATTACAGTATCTATTTGCCCTTTCCCCCCACAAAACACTTACCTTTTACATCTGACCTTCCCCGCAAACTGCAGAGTTTAAAGGTCAACCCTTCCCACCATTCCCCCACCCCATAGTGAAAATCCTACCACCTCCCCCATCCCCACCAGTGTGGCGCTGTGTTTTCCCAGACAGAGATTTGAAGGTGCGGGAGCGCCGGCCACCACGCTGAAGATCACGGCGTGCCCTCAAGATCACAGGTAAGTCTATTTAAATGTAATCATTTTCTTGATTTAATTATTTTAGTTGAGGTCCTGTTATGCAGCAGCGGGGGTGCTTCCACGGAGCCTCGCTGCTGCCGGGTGGATTGGGCTGGGCCCTCACGGTATTGATGGTCCATGGCGGGCCACATCAGGAGATATCTTCATCCTTAATCAATTTTCCTTAACATTCCTTCTGAACTAACTGACAGCAAGATTACAACATCCAATATGTTGATAGGGTTAGATGAAATATGATGGAAGAGCAGGGGACTGCAACCTTTTGTACCTGAAGAGCCTCTTTTAAAAAAAGGTCACGTTTGTTGACAACGCAGCTACTAAATGCCGCACTACCCAAATGCACGAAGCTTGCACGTGCGCTGGCAACGTTGGCAAGACACACTCTGAAAATAAAGACTCTACAAATGTGTAGAATTACGACAATTTTTCAACTACTGATTCTTGTGATATATTAAAAAAAATTCGAATAGCACATTCAGAATAATTTATCATCTCAGCTATATTAGAAACAGTAATAGTCGCAACCATAAAAACCTGTTCTTTGAATCAAAGGCATTATCTATAACCAAGGTGTAGCTGTGCCACTCGAACAGTTTTATTTAGAGAACGATGTTTTTTGCTAAAATAATCATTTGAAACTATAAAGTGTAGCATAATGATGAGCCTTTTATCCCCACAGTAAAAGCATGGCTCTTACTTTACTTGACTTAATTATTTTTAGGCTTTTTTCATGTTAATCCGATCCAACTGGAAAAGGTTGGGAGCTGCAAATGAGATGTTAAAGAGCTGCAAGCAGCTCCTGAGCCACAGGGTGCATACCCTGGTATAGAGCCTAAACACTGGCATAGATACATTTGGCCAAATGGCCTATTCCTGTGTTGTAAATGCTAGGTAATACTATGCAATTGCTTATCACAGCAATTCTGGGAGAGCACATCACTAGAATTCAGAACAGATTATTGTGTCCAGTACTCCAATGAAGAAGAAGACACTCAAAAAAAATCCCCCAAATACTTTCAAATATTATTATTGTTAAAAACTCGGTTGTATGCTGGAAGCTAAGTGCACAGCTTGGGAGTAATAGTGTATGAAAAATTCACAAATGATGACATCATGTCCATTAACTCATGAGGACACCTCCTATGCTGTGGGTATCTTCTATGATCTCAACAGAATGTGAGAACTTCAAAACATAAATGAAACTCTGCTGCAATCTGATCAATTGATTGTTAAGCCATTTTGTTCCAATATTTAAGTGACAATATTAATTAACTTGTTTTGTCAATGTTTTGTAAATGATGTCAGCATAAAATGTTTTTATCATCTTTTTCTACCTCAGTATACAAAACAAATATTAATGTGTGAGACAGAACATTTTTTCCAAATGAGAAACATTTGATTCCAAAGGTACAATTGCTAGGCTATGTTAACCGCTAACATTTTCAATTTTAATAAAGAAGTTCAAGCACAGAGCTCAATGACTGCAACAGGATTCCTTACCTTTTTGTCTTTCCAGGATTAAAAATATTGATAATTCTGTACTAGAATGACATCATTAACTTCATACCATGAATTATTACATTGCTGAAATTTGTTTGAAATAATTCAGAATATTACATTTTCTACACTGCTGATTTTTGCAGAATGCTAGCCAGTTATAGAACCAAAATTGGGTGGGTTCTGTAATGAGCAGTTAATCTGCTCCACCAGTTACCACTATTTTGAAAGAAAAAACAAATGAGTTTAATCTTGAAAGCTCTAATTACCACCCTACCGTTATTGTTATGAGTTATAATATTTACAATTTCTTACAGCTGTAAGAGAGAAAAAGAGAGACAAAAAAGAGATACATTTCCAGGATCAAATTTATTATTTGCACAGATCCCTTGGAAAGTAATAAACCAATGCTGCTACATATATTCACCCCTTTCCCCAACTGATGCAACTCATGCTGTTCCCTTTCCCTTAGCTAAACCTCCCATTCAATCCAAACTTCACCCTCCACAATGATGCTAAATCAAGAGTCCTCCTCCTTCTCCTCCACCACTGCTGACAAACCATTGAAGCCCCATTGCAAAATTGTCAAGCTCCAGGACCCCCAATCCAATTCTACCAAACCCCAGCACCATCCCTCAAACTACCAAAGAGTAGCTCTGTCCCCATATGCAATTAAGCCCCATTCCCTCCCCAGTGCTGCTAAGATTTTTTTATTCTTTCATGGGATGTAGGCGTCGCATTTGTTGCCCATCTCTAATTGCTAATCTACTTGAGAAGGTGGTGGTGAGCTGCCTTCTTGAACAACTGCAGTTCATTTGGTGTGGGTACACCCACAGTGCTGTTCGGGCAGGAGTTCCAGTATTTTGACCCAGCGACAGTTAAGGAACAGTGATATAGTTCCAAGTCAGGATGGTGTGTGGCTTGGAGGGATACTTGCAGGTGGTGATGTTCCCACACATCTGCTGTCCTTGTCCCTCTAGGCGGAAGAGATCATGGGTTTGGAAGGTGCTGTCGAAGGAGCCTTGATGAGTTGTTGTTGCAGTGCATCTTGTATATGGTACACACTGCTGCCATTGTGTGTCAGTGGTGGAGGGAGTGAATGTTTAAGGTGGTGGATGGGGTGCTGATCAAGCAGGCTGCTTTGTCCTGGATGGTGTCAAGCTTCCTGAGTGTTGTTGGAGTCGTACCCATCCAGGCAAGTGGAGAGTATTCCATCACACTCCTGACTTGTGCCTTGTAGATAGTGGACAGGCTTTGGGGAGTCAGGAGGTGAGTTACTCGCCGCAGAATTCCCAGCCTCTGACCGGTGGCCTGTTCTTGTAGCCACAGTATTTATGTGGCTGCTCCAGTTCAGTTTCTGGTCAATGGTGACCCCCGGGATGTTGATAGTGGAGGAATCAACGTCGAATGTCAAGGGGAGATGGTTAGATTCTCTCTTATTGCAGATCGCCATTGCCTGGCACTTGGTGAAGTATGAGCTATTGGCCTCATGCTGCTGTATCTTGCATCCATGTTGCTGTATTTTCTCAGCTTTAAAAGTGGTAAGGAACAACAATTAAATACTTAGGGAAAAGTATATATATTATAATAAATAAAGGCCATTCATTCACAATTTTCATAAAATTATCAGAGTTGTGAAACTCAAACCCAAAGCATCATAAAAGAGTCCCAGAACATATTTAAAATAAAATGGAACTTGACTTCTTGCTGGATTTTCCTCCATAATCGGGTGGCTAAAATTACGAGAGAGTAGGGAAGTAAGGCTTATCACTGCCTCCCTGCTCTATCACAGCCCCTGATGGCTTCCCTTTCCCCAGCTACTACATGCAAATGCCCACAGGGAGATGGACCCCAGGACTGCCTGGAGAAAGATAGCAGTAGATGGGAGGTAGCAGCTGTACTGGTTCTAAAGTCTTCTGATGGAGGGAGAAAGCCTACTGTAGGCCTTGTGTCCTTCCAATTTAGCCCTCAGTATTAGCTATGTAAGCCTCGGCAAAGGTCTGTTAATCATAAAGGCTCTTCAGGCCCTCTAAGATGCCATGCCATTTGTTTTGGTGCTGTACTGGTGGTCGTGCCACATCACCACCTCATTCACATTGTTTCTTTTGGCTGGAGGAATCCTGCTCGAAGCTCATTTGTGCATCCTAAATGACTACTTAATCTGGAAAATGGGCTTAGACCAGAGTAGAGCTGGAAAAACTGATGGAAGTTCTGCACCTCACGCCATCCCAAACAGCCAATTCAGCCACTGTAAATCAGGGGTCTTGATGTTTATTACCTACATGGCATAAAAAGCCCTACTGTATAAAACAGCACGTACTCTGACTTACAGTGAGCAACACCACTGGTCATCATAAAAATTTTAACGCAGGGATCAAGGCCACAACTCAGCCTGGACCATGAAATGGCCACACTTCCACTGGACCTGCTGTCACTCAGCATGTCACTCGGCCTGCCATTCTTCCACCAGAGTGGGGGACAAGGAAACTCTCAGCCTGAGAATCCCCTCCCTGGTCACGTTCCTGCTGATAATATGGCTAGAAACTCTGCCTCAAATGAGGCCCCATGGAAAATGTCTGAGAAGACCTGGGGCTAAATTTTTGGGACCCCCCCACCACCCCCCCCCCCCCCCCACCGAAGACAGAAATGGAGGTTGGTGGGTCCCGAAATGACAGGCACAGGGTAGCTTGTCAACTTCAAGGCGCGATCCCGGCATCGGCAATAATTGCCAGGGTGGGGGGAATGGCAGGACAGGAATCCTGCTCTCCTCCCAATTGAGAGTCATTAAGAACTTGTTGAAGAGGGAGAGTGGAATATTTAATGGGACACGTGTTTCAGAAGCTGTCAGTTTCTGAACAGCTGAGGGGAGGTACACAGTGGGGAGCCAGCTCCATACAAGAGTCAGCAGGGCAAAGAGTGACTAGGCACTTGGTAAGGGGGTGCCTTTGGCACTACACAGTTGGCAAGAGCAGAGGTTTTGAATGGGGTTGGCACTTCCTTGGCATTGTGGGGGCAGAAGAGCAGGGGACAAGGCTACCAAGGACAGTTGGGCAGCCACCTGCCCAGAATGAAGGCTCCAGCTGGCAATGTGGGCACGACTGTCAGATTTTGAGCTCAGTGGTGATGAGGGTCAACACCCTCCGCAGGAAGGGCAGAACCCGGGCATGAGGGGGGCTCAGGAGAGCAAAGACAGACAGGAAGGCAATGAAGGCCAAACCCTCAATACAGGATCGACCACCGAAGACAGAGCTACCTGGAGATGGCGAGAACCAGTAACATAGGAGTATACGACTCTCTAGGCAGATGGTCACAGACTTCTGTGCCCTCATCACCGAGAGCTTGCAGCTCACAGCACTTGTCGCCACGCCCTGCCAATGGCTGTCAAAGTCGTTGTAGCCCTGAACATCTTTGCTTCTGCCTCCTTCCAAGGATCAGCTGCAGAGCTTAGTGGTATCTCAAAAACAGCTGGATAGCACTGCATCTCGCAGGTCACTGATTCCCTATTTGCCAGAACTGGACAGTACACTAATTTAATGACAGACACAGCCTCACATGAACAGAGGGCATTAGGTTTTGCTTCCATCGCTGGATTCGATTGCACCCATGTGGCCATCAAGGCACTCAGTGAAATTCATCAACAGGAAGGGCTTCCACTCCCTCAACAGCCAACTGGACTGCGACCACAACAAGAGCTTTCTCCACAAACAGGAAATGCTGGAAATACTCAGCAGGTCTGGCAGCCATCTGTGGAGAGAGAAGCAGAGTTAATGTTTCAGGTCAGTGACCCTTCATCAGAACTGGCAGATTTAAGAGCTTCCTCCATATGTACACTCGCTTTCCTGGCAGCTGCCATCACTCCTTCATCATCCACCAGTCCCGGCGGCCTCAGATGTTCACTCCAACCCCCAAAGTGCATGGATAAATCCTAGGGGACAAGGGAAATCCCTTGAAAAAATGGCTACTGACTGCATACAAAGGTATCGAGGCAATACAATCAATGCCACCTGCTCAGCAGGACAACCATTGAGCAGGCCATTGGGCTTCTGAAAATGCTATTCCGGTGTCTGGACCAGTTGGCGGTTCCCTCCAATACCATCCTGCAAGGATCTCGGTCATTGTGATAGTCTGCTAAGCTCTCCAGAATATGGCCCTCCAGGGAGGTGTGGACCTTGAGGATGATGAGGCCCTGGAAGGAGATAGCTCATCGTGGGAGGAACAAGAGCAAGAGGTGAGAGAGGAAAAGGAATTGGAGGCAGATGGAGATGACACGGAACAGAGAGGTGCTCCTGCTGCACAATGAGGTGACCTCCTCCTGCCACCCTCCAGCAAGAGGGCCTCTTTCCTCTCCCTCATGGCCTCCAGCATTAGATCCAGGTTGGCATCAATGAAGCGAGGGTCTGCGCTGCCCCGGGTGCCAGGCCTCTGGCTCCCCTGTGACATCTCACTTCCCTTTGGTGCTGTGGAAGGATTTGGCATAAACCGCAGATCTGTCCCTCAGGACAAACAGCAGTCTATGTGATGGCTGCTGTGGGAGTCTAAATGAGTCCCACACTTCATCTGACCCACCTCCATTCCCACTCCCACTGGCTCTGTGGACACGTGACCTGTCTCCATATCAATTAGGACTCACCCCTGTGAAAATCTGAACTTTATTCAGTTTCCCACTGGAGGCGGGTTTCTGACCCACAAACAGACCCAGTTCATATTTCCCGCCTCCGTGACAAAAATTCAGCCTCTGGATTCAGCGCTTCCAGGTCCTGGCCTAATTTGAATTCGTAACATGAGTGCACCGGAAGGGCTACACATTTTCAGCTGAAAGCACTTTAATTTTAATCAGCAGCGTGTTTTAAAATGCCAGTGTTGTCACTCAACCTATCTGTCACTAAAGGAAGTTTCCAGCTGGTTAATGTGCTAGCTGTTCTTATAGTTATTAAATACTCAGCTCCATTCTGATCACGAGCACTGTTTAAAATGAGATACTCAGTGAAACTGCTGACCAATAGAGCTGAGCGTTTGCTGGCTCGAAGACTAGTGGTTACTGTAACAGTCGATCTTACAGACACAACACACATTCTGCTCACTTACACTTCATTAAAACCAGATTGATATGGTGCCAGTGATTGGAGCATTGTCTTGAGTCTGTTGCAGCAATTGTTATACATACCAGCTGGTTTTACAGTAAGCAAGCACTCAACCCTCCTACATTCACTCCCACTTTCATTCAGCATCTAATCTTAAACAGTTCCAGTCACCACAGCAGGCTGCTTACTGACTGTAAGACCAGATGCCACAGTTATCAGCTGCAAATTAGCTTGAATGCTAAATGACTGAAGAAAGGTAGAAGAGCAGTATGATAAAATACACTGATTTACTACCACTGATAAGTCCAGTGAGGAGAAGCTGACCTGCACCAGTCCCTCAGATTTCACAGCAGGACCTCCAGGTAAGAGTCAGAGACTGGGGTGGCGGATATCTTTCCACTCCTGTGGTTGTTGAAGCATCCGGAATCAATCTCCAGTTCGGCCATTCTGACCCATGCTGGGGTTCCTTGACCTAAAAATCCTTCCTTTGTCAAATTCAGTGTGTCATCCTGCCCAACCTCACTGGCCGTGAAACCCAGAAGTGAGATGGCAATGCCATGGCTGAGTTAAGGAGCTACTGCAAAGCCCGTTTCAATAACAACTTGTTCCTGACTACTACTGGCCTCCCCGCTGCATACAGGTCTGTTAGAATAAAATTCCGCCCATAGTCTTGATATCCAGAGGAGCTCAGGAATTTGGAAGTCAAATTTGAGAAATGATCCAGCGCTTACAAACAAAGAACAGGCTCTTACATCCATATAATTCAGCAGGCATCAGCAGCCCTCTAGTTTCTTAGACAGATGGGCAATCTTCAGAGGTGAGCCTAGACAGTGATTGTCAACTGAATATTTGACTGTGGAGGGAATCACAGTTAGCCAATCTTGTTGCCACCTGACATACACTGAGAATTATCAGAAGGAGGTCACTGGATAATGATCTGCTCTCTGATTTAGCTTAAAGGTAGTGAGGCCAATTGTAGCATCCCCACCATTACCTTACCATTAAAATCAGTTATCTCAGCACAGACCTGAAGCTTTCCTTCCCCACATTACAATAGTAAATTTCAAAAGGACATATACTTCAAATGGAAAAACTTATGAGGCTCAGGGGAAAGAGAAGAGGAGTGGAACTAAGTGTATAGCTCTTTCAAAGAGCCAGCACAGGCATGATGGATTGAATGGCCTCCTTCTGTGCTCTATGTCATGCTCACGAGAAGTGCAGCAATGAAAATACAGAACCAACTGAAGAGTTATAAAAAACTGGAACAGTTTTAAAGAGATTGGTTCATGTGTTGTCAACAAAATGGAGGACAAGATACATAACCCTCAGCATCTCTTGCAATCAAAACCACATCCATGGCTACTAAGACTGAAAACCAATTAAGCCCTGTCTACATGGAAATGTGAGAGACAATCACACCTGGATGTGAGCTATACTCAAACACAATAAGACAAGACTGTTCTCAGACTTCCCGCCTTCAAATAACCTCCATTACAATGAAGTGTGAACCACTCTCATATCCTCAGAATTGGGCAATCATCAAGGCCATTTTACAGCCCAGTTAGGACTGAAACCTGAAGTCACATGGACAAAGCCAACCCTTGTAAAAATATTTACCTTAAAAGGTAATCGTTTTGAGAAACAAAGGGGGGAGTATTTTCAGTTCAGGTCTAGAGACAACAACATCAGTCTGCTCTGTCCTCAGCCACACTGTACAACAAAAAGCCATCTTGAATTCCAGCAAGGCTGAGAGAGAGAGATCATTTCAAACCAACACAGTTGAATGCTGCTGAGACAAGTTAGAAACTAGCTACGGAAGAGACAAGAGAGTGCCTTTGAAAAAAAGACTTTTCTATAGGTGAGAATTGACCTAAGACATCAGCACCATCTTCAACCCAAAGTAAACTGCCAGGAGACTGCAACAGCCCAACGAATACCAGACAACCAACAAACAGGCCTACAACTTTAAAAAATCATCTTCTGAGGAGGATTCCACAGGTTATTCCTGAAACAACAGAAGTTACAACCTGAACTCTGAACACCTCTTACCCTATACGTTTCTATCTATCTTCTCTTGGGAGTGAGTGGGAGAGTGGATGCATGCGTGAGTGGTGTTGCGATCTTTTCGGGATTTGTTTAATATAAACAGTTATCGTTTTTTTATCTGCAAGAAAACCTGTCATTTATCTGTGTATTTGGCAAATAAAACACAAAAGGTTAATATGCTCGTAACAAAAACACTTGCTGTGGTCAGTTGGGAGGTGAACACAGGGAACAAGCCTCACCATCACCCACCTGGCCATAACATTTATGATTTTATTATTAATAAGAAACTGGGAGGGAAACAACAGAATAAATACAAAGGGCCCTGGCTACATTTGCCATGCTCTATTGCACAGCATACTCGGAGGAACAGGGCAATGCAGCAATTTGGGGCAACACAGAATAATGGAATGCAGTTTCAATTCCACACCACATATTACTGATGTTAATTAAATCACTGCAGGGAAGCTGTCATACATTTCCTCCCATCTGGTCCACAGCAGCACTAGCAGATGTCTCGGAGAACATTGACCGTAGTCAGCGTGTGGACAAAATTTATTCTCAAAGGAAAAAACAACTCCTAATATCAACACAGTTTTATCATCATGTATCTACACAGTACAAACAAATGGTTTCAAACTGGACATCATCCATTTATTTAATAGAAGGCATTAATTCTGTTCGAGAGATCATTCATGCTTACTGATAATGGCTGAAAATCTTTGAAAAGCCAGGAGATGTGTCAACTTTACAATCAGGTTATTTTTGTCAGCAGAATCCAGACTGGCCAACAACACACAGGAAACTCACTATCAAAAAGCTTTCCTAATTAAAGTGCACTGTGGTACTGGCATTTCATACGTACTTCAGCCAACAGTACCAAGTACTGTCACATCATCCTCTAAGGAAGGCTGTTAATTATCTTTCCACAACAATTATTACACCACATTGCTAATATAGAAAACTTCTGTTTTCAAACTTACTTTTACTATGTGAACGAAATGATGAGATGGAATTAGTGCTACAAAAATAAGCTTCAGGAAATGGGTTAGATCAGTAAACAGTGTAGTTTTGTTAGTGCTGTGTTGAAGCAATATTGTCTGTTTTACATTGTGGGAAATTAAGGGGTTTGGCTCTATTCCACTTAGTTCAAAATCTGTCGCATTAAAGCCACAATTTCCTGCTAAAATATGCTTGTTTTATTTTCATTAAAGTCCACATAAAATTGACCTTATTTAGAAATATGTAACCCAATGACATACTCATGCATCTCACAGAGATCATTAGAAAAATAAAAGGCTCACCTAATATTGGAGTTATGTTTTATACTGATATTGTTGAAGTGCCAGAATTTTATAATAATAACACATTCTCTATAATTCATAGAATCTTACAGCACAGAAGGAGGCCATTCAGCTCATCATGCCTGAGGCAGCCCTTTGACAAAGCTATTCAATTAGTCCTACTCCCCTGATCTTTCCTGATAGGCCTGCAGTTTATCCAATTCCCATTTGAAAGTTAGTATTGAATCTGCTTCCACTGCCAGTTCAGGCAATGTACGTCGATCATACTAACTCACTATGTAAAAAAAAATTCTCCTCATCTCTTATACCTGCCTCTTTTGTCAATAATCTTAAATCTCTAGTTACCAAACCTTCAGCCAATGGAATCTGTTTCTCCTTATTTACTTGACTTTCATGACTTTGAATGGCTCTATGAAATCTACTCTTAACTGTCTCTGCTCTAAGGAGAACACACCTAGCTTCTCCAGTCTCTCCACATAACTGAAGTTCCTCATCCCTGTATCATTGTAGTAAATCTCAAGACTCTCCAAGGCCTTAATATCCTTCCTAAAGTGTGGTGCTCAGAATTGGACACAATCCTCCATTTAAGGCCTAACCAATGATTTATAAAGGTTTAGAATACATTCCTTGCTTTTATACTCTATGCCTCCATTTATAAAACCCAGGATCCTATATGATTTTCTTAACAGCCTTATCAACTTGTCCTGCCAACTTCAAAAGTTTCTGTACACAAACCTGCAGGTCTCTCTGTTCCTGCATCGCCTTTAAAATTGTAAAATTCTATTTCACTGGCTCTTTCCTGGATTCTGCATCCTGGCAGTGGAAGCAAATTCAATACTAACTTTCAAATGGGAATTTATAAATACTTGAAAGGGAGAAAGCTGCAGGCCTATGGGGAAAGATCAGGGAAGTGGGACTAATTGGATAGCTTTTTCAAAGGGTAGGCATGATGAGCTGAATGGCCTCCTTCTGTGCTATAGGATTCTATGAATTATAGAGAATGTGTTATTATTATTATAAAATTCTGCATTCTGAAGAAGGGTCACTGACCTGAAACATTAACTCTGCTTCTCTCTCCACAGATGCTGCCAGACCTGCTGAGTATTTCCAACATTTCTTGTTTTTATTTCTGCATCCCTTTTTCCTTTTTCCACATGGTAAACAAAGATCAGGATATCTTTATTAAATAATATTGAAATTATATTTTTAATTTAGGTAATATAATCCAGAGTTTCATGCAAGCTTAACAATTTGTGCAGCACTTTACAAAACAAATAGCAGTGGAACAGTCTGTGCCAATCTATGTAGGCATTTGTCCCACTCCTAAATTAGTGGGGCCTATTTTTCAGGCATCCCAGACAGATTTTTCCACTGAGGCTATAGCAGGTTGGGACTTCTGCCCAATGCTCAAATTTGGGCCTGACCAAAATCAGCTATTTTGAATCATTTTTGTAAACTCAGAACAGAAGACCCACCACTGATTCAGCATAGGACGATCCTGGAGCAGGTAATAGCATATTGCTGCAGGATTTAAACACCTGCAGCAGCTGTAAGGGCTAATCTTTGCAGCAGAACTGTTCTTTAGAGTGAAGGAGAACAGTGGAGAAGAATGCCAGTCCAACCAGCTACTGGATGGTGCACACCCCGTTTTTCAGAGGTAGCTATAGAGATGTTACTAAATGAGCTGCAGCTGAGGAGGGACATTACATGAATGACTCAGGGATGAGGCCAACCAGAGGAACAATGAAGGAAGATAATATTGGCAATAATTACCACCTTCACACCCCATTACCTGGTTACCTAGTGCGGAAATAAGTTTAATGACCTGTAAAAGGAATCAGCTGCACCTTCCTAGTATACAATATATTGGGAATTTACAACTGCCTTCTCTTCAATGTAATAAATGCCTTCAATATTACTGACTGTTACGACCAGGTGAGCAATGTATCTAGGGGTCTCTTGCTGTCTTCACCTGGTCTTACTGTAACAGGGTTTAATTTTAAACACACTGTGTTTTGAGCTCTCCCTTCGTGAATCCTTGTTCACAGCTTTCCAATTATAAGGCAAATAAATGAGCACAAACAGGCTTTCTTTGGTTTAAAGCAGAAAGATGAAATTTATTAAACCTTAAACTTAAACTCTAAGACGGTTCACAGCTACAGATATACAACTCGCTCATGCTAGCATGCACACACGATATAAACATGCAAAATAGGGACAGAAAAGAGCAGAAGAAAAGATAAGTAGTTTGAGGCAATATCTTGTTATTGTTTCTCAAGCTCACTGTAGTCCTTGATTGAAGTTATATTCTTGCATTTCGTTGGGGCCCAGTAATCTTCTTAAAACTTTGTTCACGTGGCAAACCTTTCTCTCTTTGAGTTTCACATGTCTTCAATGGTTTCAGTTCCCTAAGAGATGAGCAGGCAGGCAGGCAGGAGATGTTCTTGCTTCAGTTCCAGGAGCACACACCATTCTGCCTCAAATCCCCTTTGTTGGGAGTTCAAATTCAAAAGAACTCCCAAGTTGCCCAGCAGGCTACTCATGTGACTAGCTCCTTATATGGAACAGTCTCTTCAAAAATCTTTTGTGGAAAGTGCAAATTCTCTGCAACAGCCCTAGTCATGTGACTAAAACTGGTCTGACCACTTCTGTGTATTGGGAAGCAACTGTTGAGGCCACCATTGTTTCAACATTGTCTGGTATTATGCAAATTTCCTTCCACTCAGGACTTGCAATTTTATGTTTCTGTTCATGTGGCAAAGTAACGTGTGCCTCAGTCTTGGCAGGTGGGAGTTTGCCTGACACTGACCATGAGTGTCATTACTGCCCTTTTCAATATACACTTACACATTTGCCTTACATTGATATTTTCTCTTGAAAGTTTCACATGGGGTGAAATGGATTGGATGAAGTCCCTGTACTCATTCTATTATGCTCTGCTATAGGTCAACACATCAGTTGTGTGCTGCACACATTATGGGCTGAATTTTATTCTCCCGCTACCGAGACCAGCGACGAGTGAAAAAATGGCAGTCCACACACACAGGCTATGTGCCGCCATGCCGCTGCGATCTAGCGCGCAACAACTCATTTAAATACACATCCCAATCACATGGAGGGGAAAACCTCAGTGACACCGATAATTCAACCCATAATGTGTGAAGGGCGTCAGCTGCCTCTGCGCAGGTGCTTGTGCCATTTTCAAAGGGATGCCAGACCTGTAAAGAAACTCCAGAGTTGAACGCCATACCCCCCTTCACACTACACTGTAAATAAATTTCAGACCCTTGCCTCCCAATACAATGAAAATAAATGGTCGCTCTATTACGCCCCCGCCCCCCCTTCCAAAAACACTTACATTACAGGGCGGCACAGTGGCGCAGTGGTTAGCATCGCAGCCTCACAGCTCCAGTGACCCGGGTTCAGTTCTGGGTACTGCCTGTGTGGAGTTTGCAAGTTCTCCCTGTGAATACGTGGGTTTCCGCCGGGTGCTCCAGTTTCCTCCCACAGCCAAAGACATGCAGGTTGATAGGTAAATTGGCCATTGTAAATTGCCCCTAGTGTAGGTAGGTGATAGGAGAATGGTGGGGACGTGGTAGGGAATATGGGGTTAATGTAGGATTAGTATAAATGGGTGGTTGTTGGTCGGCACAGACTTGGTGGGCCGAAGGGCCTATTTCAGTGCTGTATCTCTAAATAAATAAATAAATAAGATTTGACCTCTCCCCCCACCAACTGCACAAAGTACAGAGGTCACCTTTTCCTCCCCACATTAGAAATGCAGAGTTGACCCCATTCCCCCCCCCACCCACTTCACTAAAAATCCTAAGTTCCCCTCTTCCCCACCTTGGTGGCGCCAGCTTTCCCTGGACGGGAAAGTGAAGGTGCGTGTGTGCCACCTGTCACATGGAAGATCCCGGACAGCCGGTAAGATTGCAGTGAATGGTATTTAAATGTATTCATTTCCTTTATTTAAATATTTAAAGTTGGGTTCCATCACCGAGCGGGAAGGGGGGCCACCACAGAGCCTCGCCACCACCTGGAAGATCAGGCCTGGCAATCCCAGTGTTGGGCTCCATGGTGGGCCACTGCCACTGCAATCTTCCGGCACCCCACACCAACCCCCCAACCACCGTTCCCCGCTGCCACAAAGCCCAACATTGGGAGCTCAACAAAATCCCGGCTTATAAAACACAAGTACTGCAAATCTCAAGTAAACTTGGATCTTCCACAACCCAATCTAACCTCTGCTTTGCTCCTCTAGACATAGCTGGACAAGAAGACACAGATGAGGTGGGAGAAAATGTAGCCCCTCTGCATGAGGCCCTGTTAATATTACGCTATGCATATCTTAATCTACCAAGAACAACACCAGAGACATATGCCAAGGCGCAGTAAAAAGTGAGGCAGGAATGTGCACAGGGAATGCACAATGTATGAGTGAAAGCGGAGATGATGAATGATTTCAAAAGGAAATTGGGTAGGCACTTGAGGGAAGTAAACTTGAAGGGCTACAGGAATAGAGCGGGACAGTGGGACTGACTGGATTGCTCTACAGAGAGTCAGCACGGACCTGATGGGCCAAATGCCCTTCTGTGCTGTAATGACTCTATGGGTAGGAATTTCCTGCAGGCTTCAGGATCCTATCATCAGGCTGAAATGGGGGTCAGAAGCCCGCCCTGTGGGAAACAGTCACTCACCTGTGATTTTCTCTGGATTGGCCAGTTAGTGGCCAGAGGTCAGGCTCGCCATTCAATTAAGGATGGTGGGCGGCCTCTCGGCCGTCCCGCTTGAAAACAGCAGCAGAATGCCATGGCAGGTAATGTGAGGGAGTGGGTGGCCCAAAAATGGAGACATCCTTTCTCCAACTTTTTAAAATTTAAAGGAAAAAATAGATTCAGCAGCCAGGTCACCATTGTGACTGGGAGGAGTCCCTTTATAGGGTGGCTTATGGCTGCTGCTGAACCCAGGCAGGCAGAGAGGGCCTCTAAACTTCCCTGGAGTGCTGGCCACCGGGAAGCCACCTTCAGGAAGCTAAACTGTCCTCCGCCCCCTGCAGAGACCTGGAGGCCAACTGGAAAATCTCAGTTGGTCTCCAACAATTGGTCTTAAGTGGCCATTAATATGCTGAATTGGTTACCCACCACTTGCAGGTGAGCAGCCTTGCCACCTGCTCATCTCACCTCTGAGAAAATGGCCCACAGCAGAATTGAGCTGGGGAACTGGCATGCTGGCCAGAGACGCTGTTTTTAGCGCTCGCCTGTCTTCTTTCCTAGCTACCTGGCAGGGGCTAAAAATCCTGCCCTATGACTCTATAATGGCTGGTCAGATATCTGCCATTAAGGCCTAGAATGAGAGATTGGAGAGAGCTGCCTCCTTTGGTCTCCAAGCTCTTAGGACTGAGTTATAAGAATGTCTGGTTCTAATCTTGAATCCTGCAACTTCATTTCCCCAAATGGGTAAGCTACTGAAGAGAGAGGTGTTTCCAATTCCTCTAACCTACCCACATCATTCAAATCAAGCTGATGGTGAAACCCATGACAGGTCCCTCATGCTGTTAGTTGGACAGACCTTCAACTCACCACAGTTATAGCAACAGTTGCGCTACAGAGGAACTTCAAAGCTAAATTGTGGATAAACATAACTTGCAGTAAGTAGTTCACTGTGTTTGCCAACGATGATCCACAGTTTGTCATTAAGAAATTACACAGCCAGTGTATATTGTAACATAAGCTTAAACTGTCAGGGTTAAAATTTGTAATTTAAACCTTCCCAATTTCTCCATACTACACTCTTGTCTATTTGTTACATTCAGTCATTTTGAAGTCAAACATAACAAAATGCAATTACTAAAAGCTAAGTTTACAATAAATTTAAAAGAAGAAAGCTGTAACAGCGACATGCCTAATTTTGTTCCTGTGTCTTAAAGCAAGCTAAAAGAAACCCAATGGTATTTAAAATATTTAGGTTTCCATCAGAATTATCAATAAACCATGAAAACATAATTACAGTTTAGCTAAAGATTGACTGGCATTTAATTGAAGCCCAAAATAATTATTAGTCATTTGTATGTTGATGATTCCATGGATTATTTTTTAATATGAACACCTGTACTTTACTCTTAAATGAGAGAGAGTCATAGCTCCTTGTGGAGCTGAAAGAATAGGCTGATGGATTGAACTTCCACCCACCTGCAGTATGTCCGAAACAATGGTGTGCTCTTCTAGTTCCGCTAGGATCTAAACCTCATGTCACAGATGAGAAGCTGTGGACAAGCATGACATGTACCAGATGTATTAAAGTAGATTTGATTATTACAATTAGTTCTAATTGTACTTTTCAAATGGCCCAGCATTACTTTGGTTGTTTGAGTGAAGAAGAGGTTGACCAGCTAAATTCTAATTAAAATTAATCTGTAAAGTGCAAATGAAATGGAGCAAATGAGACAGCAGGTTTTGTTGATTTTATTTGTGCATTGCTTAAATTATATTTCTTCATTTTCTCCTCTTTTTGATTTCTCCTCCATTTGATTCACTACATTTCCTCGGGTGGCACGTCATCCCCAAAAGAGAACTAGCCGAAAATCACAGGCTGAAATATGTATCATGCACGCACTGAGGCAAGGCACAGGTGCCAAGATTGGTTTAGTTTATTTAATACTGGATGTGGTTAGACTGAGCAACCTAGAATTGCCATTGACAGCCAACAGCTAATTGACAGCTAATCGCGAGGCAGCAGGGGGAAATTGGATGGAGATCCACCTACTTTCGTGCCTAATCCATTTCTAACCATCATTCCTACTGGTTAGAAGAAGTGCCATGGAAGGACTATGCAAAGTGGCAAAAATGACATTGTGACATTACATGCCATATTTTTCATCAATTGCACTGAATCATATTCAAGCCTGTTTAAAAAGGATGTTTAAGATTACTTTATGGTCTGGACAAGGGCTAGCATCATGTTTACGGGTGCAGCTAAAAGCCCGAAAAATGTGTGGTCAGCATCCGAGGCCCATCTAATGCAGTTTTCAGATGGCCTGGAAATGGACGGGGAACACAGCACCTGTTTTGGATAGGAGGATGCTTACACTTGCAAATCCGGGTGCTATGCCAGTTGCAATTTTCACATACAAATGGCCGCACAGTGTGCCGATTTTACCTGACAGTGGCCTAACCAGTGGATCTTAAAGGTCCAGAAAAAGACTCAAAACTATTTTTGGGGGTGAATTTCTGTGGGTACAGAAACAGCAAAAGTGTTCCTCCTGGTTTAACAAAAATACTGTGGCTTCCTGCTGGTCCCTACTCAAACAGAATCATAGAATCACAGAATAATACAGTGCAGAAGAGGCCCTTTGGCCCATCGAGTCTGCACCGATGCATTAAAGACACCTGACCTGTCTACCTAATCTCATTTGCCAGCACTTGGCCCATAGCCTTGAATGTTATGCCGTGCCAAGTGCTCATCCAGGTACTTTTTAAAGGATGTGAAGCAACCCGCCTCTACCACCCTCCCAGGCAGTGCATTCCAGACCGTCACCACCCTCTGAGTAAAAAACTTCTTCCTCAAATCCCCCTTAAACCTCCCACCCCTCACCCTAAACTTGTGTCCCCTCGTAACTGACCCTTCAATTAAGGGGAACAGCTGCTCCCTATTCACCCTGTCCATGCCCCTCATAATCTTGCACACCTCGATCAGGTCACCCCTCAGTCTTCTCTGCTCCAGCGAAAACAACCCAAGCCTATCCAACCTCTCTTCATAGCTTAAATGTTCCATCCCAGGCAACATCCTGGTGAATCGCCGCTGCACCCCCTCCAATGCAATCACATCCTTCCTATAATGTGGCGACCAGAATTGCACACAGTACTCCAGCTGTGGCCTTACCAAAGTTCTCTACAACTCCAACATGACCTCCCTGCTTTGGTAATCTATGCCTCGATTGATAAAGGCAAGTGTCCCATGTGCCTTTTTCACCACCCTATTAACCTGCCCTTCTGTCTTCAGAGATCTATGGACAAACACGCCAAGGTCCCTTTGTTCCTCGGAACTTCCCAGTGTCAGGCCATTCATTGAATACTTCCGTGTCACATTACTCCTTCCAAAGTGTATCACCTCACACTTTTCAGGGTAAAATTCCATCTGTCACTTTTCTGCCCATTTGGCCATCCCGTCTATATCTTCCTTTAACCCAAGACACTCAACCTCACTGTTAACCACTCGGCCAATCTTTGTGGTACGTCACTGGACATTGGCTTCCAGTCACTAAAACAGCCGTCTGTCATCACTCTCTGTCTCCCACAGCTAAGCCAATTTTGAATCCACCTTATCAAGTTACCCTGTATCCCATGTGCATTTGCTTTCTTGATAAGTCTCCCATGTGGGACCTTGTCAAAGGTTTTGCTGAAATCCACATAAACTACATCAACTGCACTACCCTCATCTACACACCTGGTCACACGCTGAAAAAATTCAATCAAATTTGCTAGGCATTACCTCCCCCTGACAAAGCCATGCTGACTATTCCGAATCAAATTTTGCCTCTCCAAGTGGAGATAGATTCTCTCGTTCAGAATTTTCTCCAATAGTTTCCCTACCACTGACGTGAGACTCACTGGTCTGTAGTTCACTGCTTATCTCTACAACCTTTCTTAAATAGTGGGACCACATTAGCTGCTCTCCAGTCCTCTGGCACCTCCCCCGTGATCAGGGAGGAATTAAAAATTTGGGTCAGAGCCCCTGCAATCTCCACCCTCACCTCCCACAGCATCCTGGGACACAAATCGTCCGGACCTGGAGATTTGTCCACTTTTAAGCCTGCCAAAACCTCCAATGCCTTGTCACTCCCCATGACAATTTGCTCAAGAACCTCACAGTCTCTCTCTCTGAGTTCCATATCTACATCCTCATTCTCTTGGGTGAAGACAGATGTGAAGTATTCGTTCAACACCCTACCAATGTCCTCTGGCTCCACCCACAGATCTCCCCCTTGGTCCTTAATGGGTCCTACTATTTCCCTGGTTATCCCCTTCCCATTGATATAGAATATCTTGGGATATTCCCTACTTTTACCAGCTAGAGCTTTCTCATATCCCCTCTTTGCTCTCCTAATTGCTTTCTTAAGCTCCATCCTACACTTTCTGTACTCCACTAATGCTTCCATTGATTTGCTCTCCTTGTATTTGCTAAAAAGCCTCTCTTTTCCTTCTCATTGTACCCTGAATGTTTCTGGTCATCCATGGTTCTCTGGGCTTGTTGCTCCTACCTATTACCCTATAGGGAACATGTTGGGCCTCTACTCTCCCCATTTCCTTTTTGAATGTCCCCCACTGCTCTTCTGTAGATTTCCTGACAAGTAACTCTTTCCAGTCTACCTTGGCCTGATCCTGTCTTATTTTACTAAAATTCGCTCTCCCCCATTCCAAAACCTTTTTTTGCAACTTGTCTATTTCTTTCTCCATAACAAGCTTAAATTGTACCATGTTGTGGTCGCTATCACCAAAATGTTCCCCCACCAGCACATCAACCACCTGTCCGGCTTCATTCCCCAGAATTAGGTCCAGCACTGCACCTTCCCTTGTTGGATCCTCTACATATTGAGCTAAAAAGTTCTCCTGTATACATTTTAAGAATTCCACTCCATCGAAGCCCTTAACACGATGATTATCCCAATTAATGTTGGGAAAGTTGAAATCACCTAATATAATTACCCTATTATTATTTTTACACACCTCTGCAAATTGTGCACATATTTGCTCCTCAATTTCCCACTGACTATCTGGGGGTCTATAATAAACACCTAGCAATGTGGCTGTCCCTTTTTTATTCCTAAACTACCCATAAAACTTCATTTGATGCCCCCTCCAAGATATCATCTCTCCTTACTGCAGTAACTGACTCCTTAACTAATATTGCAATGCCCCCTCCTCTTTTACCCCCTCCTCTGTCTCGCCTGAAGATTCTATATCCCGGGATATTGAGCTGCCAATCCTGCCCCTCCCTCAACCATGTCTCCGTGATGGCTACTATATCACAATTCCACATGTCAATCCTTGCCCTTAACTCATCCGTTTTACCTGTAATACTCCTGGCATTAAAGTAGAGGCCATCCATCCTGGTCTTACTCCCTTGAAACTTACTTATTCTGTAATCCCTCTGACTTGTTTGCATTCCTGTGTTTAGCTGTGTCCCTATTCTGCTAGGAGTCTGTGTCCCCTCCCCCTGCCAAATTAGTTTAAACTCTGCCCAACAACACTAGCAAACCTGCCAGCAAGGATGTTAGTCCCCCTCTGGTTCAGATGTAGACCGTCCCGCTTGTACAGGTCCCACCTTCCCCAGAAACAGTCCCAGTGGTCCAGGAATCTAAAACCCTCCCTCCTGCACCAACTCTTAAACCACGCGTTCATCTGCGCTATTCTCCTATTTCTATACTCGCTAGCACGTGGCACTGGGAGTAATCCAGAGATTACAACCTGAGAGGTCCTGCTTTTTAGTCTATTGCCTAACTCCCTGAATTCTTGCTGCAAGACCTCATCCCTCTTTCTACCTATGTCATTGGTACCAACATGTACCATGACCTCTGCCTTATCACTCTCCCCCTTCAGGATGCCCTGCAGCCGTTCAGTGACATCCCGGACCCTGGCACCAGGGAGGCAACACACCATCCTGGAGTCACGTTGATGGCCACAGTAGCGCCTATCTGTTCCCCTGACTATAGAATCCCCTATTACTATTGCTCTTCCCCTCTTTCCCCCTTCCTGTGCAGACAGTCTGCTTGTGGTGCCAGAAGCTTGGCTCTGTCCGCACTCCCTGGAGGAAACAGCCTCATCAACCTCCAAAATGGAATACCGATTTGCCAGCGGGACCCCAGGTGGACTCCTGAACTACTTGCCTGTTTCTCTTGGACTGCCTGGTGGTCACCCATTCCCTTCCTTCCTCAAGTCCCTTCAGCTGCGGTGTGACCACCTCTCTAAACGTGCTATTCACGATGCTCTCAGACTCGAGCTTCCAGGAGCTGCAGCTGGACACACTTCCTGCACATGTGCTGGTCCCGGGGACTGGAAATGTTCCCGGATTCCCACATGCAGCAAGAGGAGCAAACCATGGCTTTAAGCTCTCCTGCCATGACTAAAACCTTTAAATTTAAAACTTTAGAAGACTATTATTTTAAAAAATCAACTAAATCTTGCTAAAACAATGACTTACAATTCAATCCAGTTTGAAAAATACCTACCAGGACTTATTCACCAGTCAGCTGTGCTCTTTGGAAACTCTCAGCTTCCCTCATGCTCTTTGAGGACAGGTAGGAAATGAAAGGAGCTCCTCGCTCCCTCCTCACCAAACTCCCTCAGTCACAAAACTCCCACTTTAGCACTCTAATGCAGCCTTCCAGATACAGCAAAGCACTTGTTTACTACCCACCAATAGCAAGCTACATTCAAGTGAGGTCCCAACTTGAAAATGATTTGGGTCACTTGAAACCAACTTTGAGCCAAAAATCCTTTATTGCTCAGTCATTTTTGTTGTTTTGATTTTTTTTTTTGCTGTTGTCTATTCTGCCTATCATGCAGTACCAGTTTCTATGCTAGAGTAATCCAAATCTAATTCTATTGTCCCATGCTCTCCTTGTAGTCTTGTACCTTCATCTATTTCAAATAATAATCCAATTTTTGCAATGATGCAATGATCTCTGCCTCAACCATTCCATGTGGCAAAGTATGTTATGCTCTAACAACCCTTTGTAAAGTAATACTCCTATCCTGTCTCCTCGTTTCCTTAAAGACCATTTTACATTTTGCTCATCATCCCTGAATCCCCAGCCCTCGCTTTATCAAAGCTCTTCAATTTTAAAAACCTCTGTTAGAATTTTATGCTCTCCCCCGTGGTGGGTTTGAAGGTGGGAGAGCATAAAATTGGGGATGATGGCGGGATGCGGGATTCCGCCACCATTCTGCTTCTGCTGAAAATTAGTCCAGGGCGGGAAAGCCTGTGAACGGCCTTCCCGCCCCGCTGCTATTTGAGGCCCTTAACTGGGTAATTAATCCCTAATTAAGAGCCTCTTCCTGCCACAGCTGCAATTATCCGTGCGGCGGTTGGCCTTGTCGCTGCACGGGAAGCACAGCATGAAAAACCGTGCGGGCTGCTTCCCGGCTGCGGTGGGTTGTTGGGGGCGGGGGGGGTCCCTCATTCAAAGGCACTTAGTGCCTAAACGAGGGACCTGGCATCGAGAAGGAGGGGACCCACTGAAGGTCACCCCCTCCCCTAGCTGCCAACCACACTCCCCTCCACAACCCCCACCCCACGAGACCCCTCCCACCCTGACCTACCTTAAGCCTGGTTCCAAAGCCACTCCTCAGTGTCTGGTCATTGCAGCTATAGCAGCAGCCACTGCCTCCGCGGTAGCACTGCAGCTGCCGCCCTTTGAGTGGCCAGCAGCTCTGCAAGGCTGGGACTTCTGGTGATGGGGTCATAAATCCTACGGAAGGCCCGCTGCTGTCAAGTTAAGTACCTGATTGGCATTAAATTCAGTGGGCCTTCTGTACAAGAGGTGACGCAGGGATCTCGCCGTCGGTTTCCCCCTACGTCAACGCCCCGCCGCCAGCATAAAATTCCACCACAGTGTCTCAAGTTTCTCCTCACACCTAAAGTATCCCATCCTTTTCACCATCCTGATCAATCTATACTGAGGGTCTATTGACCCTTTCCCCAATCTGCTGCAACAGAAAATTAGGAAATGCATTCACCACACGTCAATTCCAAATGTGGCATGAAAAGACATTTGGTCCATGTACTGACCAACTCCTTGACGGTGATCAGATTATGCCTTTCAAGCACCTAGAGGACAAATCCCACTATTCCAGGGCTTCTGGTCAAGTTAAGCTTCTGGTCAGTGGTGATCCCCATAATTTTAATGGTGGGGACTCAATGATGTTGATGCTGTTGAAGATCAGAGGGAGATTGTTGGATTGTCTATTGT
This sequence comes from Heterodontus francisci, assembly GCF_036365525.1. Lineage (NCBI taxonomy): Eukaryota > Metazoa > Chordata > Chondrichthyes > Heterodontiformes > Heterodontidae > Heterodontus > Heterodontus francisci. The sequence goes on along the minus strand of NC_090376.1, from coordinate 54,436,132 downwards.
TGGAGCTGGTCATAACCTAACACTTCTGAAGCATGAATGTTACCTGCCACTTGTGAACCCAAACCCGGATGTTATTCATGTGCTGCTTCGTTCTCAGATGAGTTATGAATGAAGCAAACACTGGAATTATTGCAAAAAAACACATCCCTGACTTATGATGGTTGTGTCATTGATAAAGCAGCTGAAAATGGTTGAAGTTGGCCTGAGAAACTCCTGTAGCAATATCCCGAGACGACATGCTTTGCACCATACTTTCCTCCTGGTCAAAAAACAACACATAAGTTTGAAAAAGGCCTAGGAATGCAGAATACATGTGGAAGGGAAAAGGATATAGAGAGGCCCTCACAACCTGCAGCAAAATACCTGAGGGACAGCCCAAGATTATATCTGAGTTTGCCATATCTCAAGACACCTTGGAGATTCCACCCTTCTCTGGGTGATAACTGATAGTGGGACTTTGACCAGAAGAATATATTTCTAAATGTGTTCTGGTCATGTCACCACATGCAAATACATCTGGCATGGACTTGATGGGCCAAATGGCCTCCTTCTGTGCTGTAACCATTCCATGATTCAATGTTCTGGGCAGCAGTCTAGGACACCCACTAAAAGCATAGCAGGCCTCACACTCTACCGAGACTGGGATCAAGCCCCCTGAAATACATAGGTGAGGATAACTGGAACTATTAGCTGTAAGTAGATACATTCCCCCATGGGTTGAAGTACAACCCTTCCCACAACATATGGGTGAAACACCTGTAGGGTATATGTATAAGCTCCACCTGGAATGTGAAAGATGCCAGATAATCTGAAGGTCTCTTCGACAACATACTTATCTCAGGCACCTTCCACATAAACTCAGACAGCCTCCCATAGTCAGAATGGGAGACCAAAATAACAGCCCCCTCACAGTATCACACAAAGGGCAGCAATCCTACCCTGCAAATAGGTGGGAACCTTGATACTCCTTGACCCAGTTAAACCCACAGAACATCAACAACAACACTAACAACTTGCATTTATAGGAGGCGATCATAGAGATGGACGGACGGACGGCCATAGAGGGATTTGAAAACAAGGATGAGCATTTTAAAACCAAGGCATTGCTTAACATCAGCAAATTACACTAACCTAAACAATGCAAATCTTCCAATTTGTCATAACCATTCTGACAACCCTAAAGAAATTCTCCTCTAAGTATCAAATAACAAAACTCTCCTGTGGCTATATACATATATGCATGCATTGTCAAAAAAAAAATGATGGGCGGCATGTTGGCATTGATTTTAAACAGCTCACAGGCATATGCACATTGGGACTATGTGTTGAGTTATGTAAGAGAGGAACATAGACAGGTAAACAGAGTAGGACAGACACTTATGTCTCCTTTTCTAATTTTTTCCAAAGCATCAAATTCTTTCATGATGACTACTGTGATTTGAGATATCACAGATCTCAATATTATCAAAACAGTACGGTTTCACTCATTGTCACTACAACGATTTATTGAAATATAGAGCATCAGGAGTTACAATACAATCCTTCCAATTGGCTTTTAAAATATGATTCTTTAAACATGTTAGTTGAAATTTGAGTTCCTTCTGAACCTATTTTTGTATTTTACTCTTTTGAAGTGTTCTATCTATTGGAAGAATAAGTTTATGGCAGAAGTTAATCTTAGTTAATCCAAATAGTTATTTCAGCTGGGCCAAAATCTATATATAGTCTCAGAATTCTTTTAAAGTGATGGAATTCAGCAGTCTACAGGAATCCTGAACTAAAATCATGCTACAGCTAAGGCCATTTTCAGTTGAAGTAAGCTTTCATTTATGCAGCACTGTTTATTTTAACAGCAGCGTCAGGAACTCAGCTCCGAGGTGAAACTCAGTGGTGCTTTACATCAGCTACAAACTTCCCCAAGGGGTCAAACTAAGATTAGAAACTTGTTGGGTGAAGAACATGAATCCATGTCATATCACTCTAATGCAGCCAGGATACAATGGACTTTGCCGTTACACTGATTTTGATCTTATCAGGGATTTGCCTTGTCAAACTTTATCTTAAGTTGGCTTCAATTTATTTTTGCAGTATTTTCATTCATTTCTTTCTATAATACAACTAATCTACAATTACTATGAATATAAAAATTCAGCTGGAAAATACCTGGAAGAGAGGTAGATACCTGGTGCAGGATGTAAATTCCGCTGGCGCTTTAAGGGGTAATGGTCGCATTGGAGGTAGCAGGAACCTGGGCTACAGGAATGACAGCCAGATCAAACAACTAAGTAGCAAATTCTAGGCATCTATATCTGCATTCCCCTGTAATTGGGATAAGGAGAAAGAGGGATCTATTGTTTGAGATTGAGCACTGGTGATTTTCACCTCCTTAAACTTCACCAGAGCAGTCAAAGTTAGTTATCAGTTCCCTTTACCCTTCTTTGCAGTCTCTTTATATGTATGATCAGATACCACTTGAACATTAATTGACTGAATTTCTTTTATGTGGTCATAAGGTTGATGCAAGTAGCCCTAATGCCCACATGGTTACCCTGTACTATACCCTGGACTCTTGGATGCACTGATACTGGATGGACGTTCTTTTCCACATCCCAATGATGCCTCCTCTATTCCCCATCCAAAATTACTTTCCATGATCTTTAATGAAGAGTAAAATTAGGTGGTATGTAAAATGGGCATTCAACTCAAACCTGACCCATTCCCACCAGGCAGGTAAAAATCAGGATATTACTGTTTGAAGTATTGATTTTGAAACTGTCAATGCCATTTTTCTCACTGATACAGATTTGATTTTTATGCCTCCTCATTAATCTGTCAAAGTTTATCTCAAACCTTTATTCTACCTGACTGGTCCTTGCTCCTGTCAATACTAGCTCATGGTTTCAAGATCTCCATTGAGTATCATGATCTCTTTTCAGTGATTGACACTTATAATGCCACTATACATTGTCCACCGATATATAAAAACGTCTAGAAGTATAAAGCCTGCCTCAGACTCAGCAAAGAGCCACAGCAATTTTCTCATTTGCTGGAAAGTTTTCTAACTCACAAGTTAGGATTTAATCCGAAGGGCAGAATTTTAAGCGGACTTCAGAGATGGGAACAGAGGTGGGGGGTGGTGGCATTATATCAGGATGGGAGATATCAGACCGGAAGTCCAACGTCGTGACTACCCATCCCAATTTTATATATGGTGTTACGACTGAGGCGGGAGGAGCGCATTGTTTATTCTAGCCCCACTTCTCCACAGGTCACAACATATTATTTTACCTTTTCTCGCTTACCGATACAGTTAATCAGAGACTCTATTTTTCCCAGAATAAAACACACCAACCAGGTTTCTTTAATGAACAACAAAATTATCAGTTTATTATAAAACAAGTCTTAACCAGTAATGAAGCAAAACATAGAGACACAGATTGAAGTATAACAGCTACCTTTTTGCTTTAGCCCCTTATATACATACATCGGTTAACCAGAAAAATAAAATGGATTTTGGGTTTAGAGCTCTGTTACCGAAAAAAGAGAGTAAAAAAATACATAGGCTGAATACCTAAAGAGAGAAGACATGGAAAGACGTCCTTTATTTTGATTTGGTGTCCCAATTACGTATAGATGGCTGTCACTGGAATCTTCCTAGAACAGTTCCTTCCAGGTGATGTTGAAGATCAGCTTGAGTAGTCTTTCCCAGAAATACAGCTGCAGAGGCTTCAGACAGGCCTTACAGTAGAAATGCGGCAACAGGGGTTTCAGTTCTCACACATTCGATACGCAGGCTTTCTTCAAATACAGGAGGAAAAAGGATACTGACACACTGGATACACAGGGATTCTTTCCAAGAGAGAGTAAAAAATGAGCTGGGTTTTCTTGGCAGGAAAAAAACAACTGTCCTTTTTAACAATTCAAAGTGAAACCAAAAGCATTTCAGAAGTCAAGCCTCCTGACCTCTATAAACCTTGACCTGTCACTTCTCTGTAAACATCTTCTCCAAGTCAAATCAGCAAGTTCCCTAGGGGTATTTTATCTGAAAACAGGAGGCTCCCAGTATGGACTTGTTTACAAGCCAAATCCAGGAATCCTACTGGTGACTTCTTTTAAAAAAAAACACAAAGTTCAGCATCTCTTCAAGCTTCCAGATAAATCAATGTCCAGAATTAAACTATAAGCTCTTAGAATTAGAATTAGAATTAGAATATTACAGCGCAGTACAGGCCCTTCGGCCCTCGATGTTGCGCCGATCATCTGACCTACACTATTCCATTTACATCCATATGTCTATCCAATGACCACTTAAATGCCCTTAAAGTTGGCGAGTCTACTACTGTTGCAGGCAGGGCGTTCCACGCCCCTACTACTCTCTGCGTAAAGAAACTACCTCTGACATCTGTCCTATATCTTTCACCCCTCAACTTAAAGCTATGTCCCCTCGTGTTTGCCATCCTCATCCGAGGAAAAAGACTCTCACTATCCACCCTATCTAACCCTCTGATTATCTTGTATGTCTCTATTAAGTCACCTCTCCTCCTCCTTCTCTCTAACGAAAACAACCCCAAGTCCCTCAGCCTTTCCTCGTAAGACCTTCCTTCCATACCAGGCAACATCCTAGTAAATCTCCTCTGCACCCTTTCCAAAGCTTCGACATCCTTCCTATAATGCGGTGACCAGAACTGCACGCAATACTCCAGGTGCGGCCTCACCAGAGTTTTGTACAGCTGCATCATGACCCCGTGGCTCCGAAACTCGATCCCCCTACTAATAAAGGCTAACACACCATATGCCTTCTTAACAGCCCTATTAACCTGGGTAGCAACTTTCAGGGATTTATGTACCTGGATACCAAGATCTCTCTGCTCATCTACACTACCAAGAATCTTCCCATTAGCCCAGTACTCTGCATTGCTGTTACTCCTTCCAAAGTGAATCACCTCACACTTCTCCGCATTAAACTCCATTTGCCATCTCTCAGCCCAGCTCTGCAGCCTATCTATGTCCCTCTGTACCCTACAACACCCTTCGACACTATCCACAACTCCACCGACCTTCGTGTCATCCGCAAATTTACTAACCCACCCTTCTACACCCTCATCCAGGTCGTTTATAAAAATGACAAACAGCAGTGGCCCCAAAACAGAACCTTGCGGTACACCACTAGTAACTAAACTCCAGGATGAACATTTGCCATCAACCACCACCCTCTGTCTTCTTTCAGCTAGCCAATTTCTGATCCAAAGCTCTAAATCACCTTCAACCCCATACTTCCGTATTTTCTGCAATAGCCTACCGTGGGGAACCTTATCAAACGCCTTACTGAAATCCATATACACCACATCCACGGCTTTACCCTCATCCACCTGTTTGGTCACCTTCTCGAAAAACTCAATAAGGTTTGTGAGGCACGACCTACCTTTCACAAAACCGTGCTGACTATCGCAAATGAACTTATTCTTTTCAAGATGATTATAAATCCTGTCTCTTATAACCTTTTCCAACATTTTACCCACAACCGAAGTAAGGCTCACAGGTCTATAATTACCAGGGCTGTCTCTACTCCCCTTCTTGAACAAGGGGACAACATTTGCTATCCTCCAGTCCTCCGGCACTACTCCTGTCGACAATGACGACTTAAAGATCAACAACAACGGCTCTGCAATCTCCTCCCTGGCTTCCCAGAGAATCCTAGGATAAATCCCATCTGGCCCAGGGGACTTATCTATTTTCACTCTTTCCAAAATTGCTAACACCTCCTCCTTGTGAATCTCAATCCCATCTCTTAAATAGATATTTTACAAAAAATAGAAGCACTCTCGTAATAATGGCGGCAAACATGGAGGGTGGAGAGCAGACATCAACGTGATGGGCAAGCAATTAAGACAGGCCTATTGACAGTGATTTTATTCCTAGTTTTAAAATTTTATTAACGGTGCTCAGGAATCACGGGCTTCAGAGACTTGCCTGGTTGACAGAGGCAACATGAAGGTCATTGCTGGCTGCAAGGAGAGGCTATCGGGAGAGGTGGCACTGACTACCAGGAAGGGTGGAGAAGGGAGAGCATCAGGCATCATTTGAGGAGTGGAGGCAAAGGGCAAGTGCCACCCCATCAGAGGTGACAAGTGGAGGGAGGGGGGGTTGTTGTTGTTGCAGTGAAGGCCTTGAACTCAGGGAGAGACCACCTATCATGGGCCTCATTCATCCAGGCATCAGGAGGAGGTTGAAGAGGAGGTGCAGCAGAGCGGGAGGCAAGTCCAGGCACAGACAGCAACCTATGAGCCCATAGAAGGGTCAGCATCAGCCTCCAGACAGTGGAGAAGGTCACAGAGGGGAAAACCAGCAACCGCTCCCACTCAGAAGAAGCTACCCTCCAGAGATGATCCACTGGTTGAGGCTCAACTACCTACACATGTCCGAAGGGCAGTGCTAATGAAGAATCCTCCTCTCCAGGGAGACTGTCACTGACCTTTGTGCTATGATGCTGAATGAGCTGTGCCCCAGGGACTTGGTGGAAAATCAATGCCAGTGGCACTGAACGTCTATGCCTCTGGATCATTCCAGGCATCCACTGGGGACATGTGTGGGATCTCACAGTCAGCAGCCCATCAGTGCATCAAGGAGGTCACCAATGCCCTTTACAGGAGGCCCAGCGACTATGTGTGCTTCCGCTCGGATCCCAACTCTCAAGCTGAGAGAGCCATCAGGTTCGGGCCATTGTTGGCTCCTGCAGACCAGCCAGCAGACTTCATTAACAGGAAGGGCTTCCACTTCCTCATTGTACAACTTGTCTGCAACCACCATAAAAAGATCCTGTAGGTCTGCACACTTCCTAGGAAGTTGCCAGGATGCCTACATTTTGAGGCAGTACCGGGTGCCAGAGCTTTTCTGGCCTCCCGCGCACCTCCAAGGATGGATCCTTGGAAACAAGGGCTACCCACTGAGCACATGGCTTCTGACGCCTCTGAGGAACCCTCGCACAGATGCAGAGGACAGGTACAACACCTGCCATGGAACAACACGAGCAACCATCGAGCAGGCCATTGGTCTATTCAAGATGAGACTCAGGTACCTAGATTGGTCCAGTGGAGCCCTTTGGTATGCGCCAGCAAGGGTCTCACACATCACAGTGGTCTGCTGTGCACTGCACAACCTGGCACTACAGAAGAGGGAGGCTTTGAGTGATGAGGATAGTGAGGAACGTGCTGCCTCCTCAGATGATGAGGATGCAGAGAAGGACGTTGGCCAAGCATCGTTAGATGAAAGGCCCAGGGACAACAGGAGGGAAGCCATGAGATATGTGCAAGGGAAGCTTGCATTACTTTTATACATTCTTATTTCTTTTGAACTGTACTGCAATTGTAGGTTGACCAATAAAGACTTAGCTTCATGCAGCCCTGTTGTCTCCTTCCTTCAGGAAGCATTTGTTCAGCACCCAGGTTCATGAAGCTCAGCTGGAAAGGCTCCATACAGAAATGGGTACAGTAGGCACTGAGAGGCCATCAAGGTTCTCTGATGCTGCCATGGAGGGCCTGGTGCAGGCAGTGAGGAGGGATATCCTCTTTCCCCCAGTTGACTAAAAACCCACCAGGCAAAATCTCTATCGCCAGTGGAAAGACGTCACTGAGGAGGCAAGTGCCAGAGGTTTAGTGCCCAGGACATGGTGGCAATGCCACAAAAAGTTCAATGACTTCACCAAGTTGTCAAGGTAAGAACATTGCTCTCTTAGGGTGGAATCTTCCCGGTTCCACTGGGGTGGGTTTGAAGATTGGTTTGAAGGCGGGGCCAGAAGAAAACTTGGACATGAGGGCATTACGTTGACGGGCTGACATTTTCCTGCTTCCAGGCGATCCTGCCAGATGTGGGTGAACAATGGAAGCAGCTACCCACCCGGCAGTGGCAGGTAACCAATAATTACTAATTAAGATCCTATTGTGGGGAACAGGGAGGACTCCGCCAGGATCTTCCTGGCATCAGAGAGGCCTCCTGATGAGTGCTGAGCCTGGCAGGCTGGGGGCTGACCATCGGAGCTGGAGGCTCTATCTCAGAATGACCAGGACATGGGCAAGAAAGGCCGCATTCCTGACCCGAATGATTCCTCCGAGGGGCCTACCGGCTTTGGCCCTCATCAGTTTTGATTTTGATGCATGCCTCCGAGGGCGCCTCCATTTTGAGGCGCCCTTGTGCTCTCCTTGCTGCCTGGGCAATACCCACCTCTCCCAGTGGAGCTGTTGGCCTTCCATGGCCTGCAGACTCAGGAACCCGCCCACTGACTTAATTCGATGGGGCTTCTGGAGGCGGCCTCTTAATTGGTGGATGGAAGTCACAAACCATTGGGGATGGTACCCGCCACGATGGTTTGTCCACGATAAAACAATATTTTCAATGGCGGCAAGATTCCATCCTTGCTCTTTTTTCCCACCTGTCAATGGGGTCTGTCCTAGTGCACCATTCCTTCTGGCAACCAGCATAATTAGGGAGCTTTCTCCTTATAATTGCAATTCCATTAATTGAAATTTTTAGGAATAGTTCTTCTTTCTTCTTTGGCCTCCTTGTCTCAAGAGACAATGGGTAAGCGCCTGGAGGTGGTCAGTGGTTTGTGAAGCAGCGCCTGGAGTGGCCAGTTCTAGAGTTAAAGGCCAGTTAAAGGCCAGTTCTAGAGTGACAGACTCTTCCACAGGTGCTGCAGATAAAACTGGTTGTCGGGGCTGTTACACAGTTGGCTCTCTCCTTGCGCTTCTGTCTTTTTTCCTGCCAACTGTACAATTTAAGCAATCCGTGCAGCAGCTTTATTTTGTTACTGTATTTGCTTTATATCCCTTGGCAATGAAAATGTTTTTAGTCGGTTCAATAAGGCAGAAATATGTTATTTTGATCTTAATTTCAAACCAATAACTTTTTCAAAAATAAATGGAAAAGTTTAACATTTTTATGAACTTTGTTTCTTGCTAATGTGGCTATTATAATTAAATAAAAATCTCGTCTCATACTTCGTTGTCTGCTTTAGAAAGATTTACAACTTGAACAGGCAAAGTTATTTTGGCACAACTACAGAGTTGGCTTCCAAACTCTTTTAATAACTGTGCTCTACACTGAATTACTGGCTCTGGCTTTTGTCCTTTTCATTCAAAACTGTCACCACACTATGTAAAATATCATCAGATCATACATGATGGGGGCAAAATTGTGCTGATTTGACTCCAGCACTGTCATTTTGGAGCTCCAGGCTATGTCCTGTCTTAACCATCCACAGTTGAAGGTATGTTCACTGGCACGAATTATCCCCCACCAGCACTATTTAGAGCAATCATCAGCTACTTACAGATTATTTGCTGGATTATTTCTTCTGGTTGTTGCTGCAATTCTGCACATTTTGGGTGCTTTTCCATACTTGTTAAAAGTTTCACTAATCTACAAGGAGTGGCCTGGCTAGTGCTGAAGTATTTTTTTGGTAATTTAAAGGCTTGTGCACAAACCAGTTGCCTCCAGACATGGGTGCCCTAGTATGGCTTCTTTTTGGCACTGAGCATGACTGGGAGAATGAGCACCGGTCATACAGAGCAGGAAAAGCTGCTGGAAGAGGAAGATGGGGAGAACAGCTCTCAGCAGAAGGTCATATAGCAGAAAATCTTTAGGCAGCAGATCAGTTGGAGAACACATTGTAGGAATGTCGTGATGTCCTGGATGCCCCTTTGCACACTGGTATCCAGAGCCACCGTAACAGTGGTCTGTGCATCCATGGCAACAAGCTAAGGTTGCATGACAGCAGTCTGAGCTTACTGCAGCACTCAGATGTTGGATGGATGCTGCTTGGCATTGCAATATAAGCTGAGACATTGGCAATCAGATGCTGCATCATGGTAGGTATGTTAATGGAGGTGTGTTGATGTTGGAAAGAATGGGCTCCAAGCTCTATGCAAAGCACTGAGGCAAGTGTCAGAGTCTTCCATATACCTTGCCATTGAATGCAGATTTTCTGACAGTTTTCCAATGCACCAAGCATTTGGGTGTGTACATCCATCAGCCTTCTTCTGTAACCTGGCCCATCGAAATGCTCATCTGATTCCTCTGCAGCAGAACCCGGGTATAAAAATGTCTTCGGGCAAGATGGCACCAGTGTCATCTTTGTCCTCTGCTATGGATGCCCAGTGTCCAACTAGGGGCAGATCCTCCCTCTATCCTATTCTCTAAGTTACGCAGAGTGTCATGATGTGAGCTGGTGTCTGTAAATATGCAATTAAGCAACAGGGCATCTTCATCTTCACTATCTTCTCTTCCTCCACTGCCTGGGCAGGTTGCAGTTCTTGGGTATTTGAAAGGAAAAAGGGACAAAGGTAGAGTTGTGGTGAGGAAAGAGGAGAAAGTAAGTTGTGCATGCTCATGCCATTAGCAGCTTCTCAGTCAGAAGACACTGTGGAATGAGAGAAAAGTAGAATGCAAACAGGGAGAGTAGATACGCAGATGCACTCATCTTCAATCTTCTCGCCACTGGTCCTGGTCTCAGCAATGGACCAGCACCGCCTCCTCCATGAAGGTTGAATCATGCAAGCACGTCCCTCCCCTTCCAGTTAGCTCTTGCTGCCTTCAGATTTGCATTACCTTCTCCTGCAAGAGAGGGGGAAGAGTGTTGGTGAATGTCGTGCAATCTGTTTGGGTGATGTGGCTGTCATAGTTGAATAGCTGTGTGTAAGATGTAGGTTGCTAAGTGCTAAGTGTGACTTTTTTTATTCATTTGTGGGATATGGGCATCACTGGCAAGGCCAGCATTTGTTGCCCACTTCCACTTGAACTGAGTGGCTTGCTAGGCCATTTCAGAGGGCATTTTAAGAGTAAACCACATGGCTGTGGGTCTGGAGTCACATATAGGCCAGACCAGGTAAGGATAGCAGATTTCTTTCCCTAAAGGACATTAGTGAACCAGCTGGGTTTTTACAACAATTGACAATGGTTTCATGGCCATCATTAGACTAGCTTTTAATTCCAGATTTATGAATTGAATTTAACCATGGTGGGATTTGAACCCATGTCCCCAGAGCATTAGCCTGGGCTCTGGATTACTAGACCAATGAAATTACCATTACCCCACCATGTCCCCTGGGAGGGTGAGGTGAAGAATATGAATGCTAGGTATGGGTCCTGATTGATAGAGATTGTTCATGACCTTTCATCAGAACTCTGAGTTTCATCGATGTGAAACATTGGCTGTCTTTCTCTCTCCACACATGCTGCCAGACCTGTGGAGTATTTCCAGCATTTTCTGGTATTACTTCAGATTTCCAATATCCGCAGTATTTTGCTTTTGTGATAGGGTTTGTTGGTAGTTAAGAGCAAAATACTGCGGATGCTGGAACTCTGAAATGGGAACAGAAAGTGCAGAAATACTGAGCAGGTCTGGCAGCATATGTGTAGAGAGAAACAGAGTTAACGTTTCAAGTCTGTGACCCTTCATCAGAACTGATGAAAGGTTAGAAATGCAACAGTCTTTGAGCAAGTGAAAGGGGGGAGGAGTGAAGAAGAACAAGAAGGAAAGTCTGTGATAGGATGGAGGGGGAAGAGATTAAATGACAGATGTCATGGAAGAGAATGCAAATGGAGTGCTAAATAGTTATAGTGAAAGTCAAAGCGTGAGTCCAGAGAGAGTGCTAATGGCAGAATAATGAACAGTTCAAAAGTAAAAACATGAAAAACAAGTTTAAGACTAGGACATTGTTAAAAAATGAATAATAAAATATTAAATAAAAATAATGGGGCTCATGGTTTGAAATTGTTAAACTCAACATTGAGTCCAGAAGGCTATAGCGTGCCTAATCAGAAGAAGAGGTGCTGTTCCTTGAGCTTGAGTTGATGTTCACTGGAACAATACAGCAGGCCAAGGACAGAAATGTGGGCATGAGAACAAGGTGATGAATTAAAATAGCAAGCAACCAGAAGTTCAGGATCATGCTTGCAGACTAAGCGGAGGTGTTATGCAAAGCAGTCACCCAATTTGCATTTGTAGAGGAGACCGCATTGAAAGAAGTACAAGTAAATTGCTGCTTCACCTGGAAGGAGCCTTCCAATCCTGTAAGGGTTCCGTTCCATTCTCCCAGTTTCTCCATCTCTGACACATCTGTTCTGATGATGCAACCTTCCACAACAGCGCCTCTGACATGTCTTCCTTTTTCCTCAACCGAGGATTCCCCCCCATTGTGGTTGATAGAGCCCTCAACCACGTATGACCCATTTCCCACACTTCTGCCCTCATCCCTTCCCCTCTCTCCCAGAACTGCAACAGGGTTCCCCTTGTCCTCACTTTCCACCCCACCAGCCTCCAAATGATCATCCTCCGCCATTTCCGCCACCTCCAGCGTGATGCCGCCACCAAACACAGCTTCCCCTCCCCTCGCCTCCCCTGTCAGCATTCCGAAGGGACCATTCCTGCTGCGACACCCTGTCAGCATTCCGAATGGACCATTCCCTCCATGACATCCTTGGATGGTGAGGAGAGAGGAGATAAAAAGGCAGATATTACACATCCGGCAATTGCATGGGAAGTTGCTGTGGGAAGGGGACAAGGTGCCGGGGGCGATGGAGGAGTGGACCAAGGTCCTGTCAACCACAGTGCACGGGAATCCTCGGTTGAGAAAAAGAAAGACATATCAGAGGCACTGCTGTGGAAGGTTGCATCGTCAGAACAGATGCATGGAGACAGAGAAAGGGGGCAATGGAACGGAATCCTTACAGGAGGCAGGGTGCGAGGAAGTGTAATTGAGGTGGCTGTGGGAGTTGGTTGGCTTATAATAAATTCTAGTAGACACCCTATCCCCAGAGATGGAGACAGAGAAGCTGAGGAAGGGAAGGGAAGTGTCGGAGATGAACCATGTAAAGGTGAGAGAAGAGTGGAAATTGGAAGCAAAGTTGATGAAGTTTTCCAGATCAGGACAAGAGCAGGAAACGGCACCAATACAATCATCAATGTAACAGAAAAAGAGTTGGGGAAGGGGGCCTGAGTAGGACTGGAACAAGGATTGTTCGACATCCCTCACAAAAAGACAGGCATAACTAGGACCCATACAGGTATCCAGAGCAACACCTTTTGTTTGGAGGAAATGAGTGGAGTTCAAGGAGAAGTTGTTCAATGTGAGAACAAGTTCAGCCAGGCGGAGGAGGGTGGTGGCTGATGGGGACTGGTTGGGCCTCTGTTCAAGGAAGAAGCAGAGAGCCCTCAGACCATCTTGGTGGGAGATGTAGGTGTAGAGAGATTGGATGTCCACAGTAAGGAAGAGGCAGTTAGGGACAGGAATCTGGAAACTGTCAAAATGACGGAAGGCATCAGAAGAGTAACGGATTTAGGTGGGAAGAAACTGGACAAGGGGAGAAAAATAGAATCAAGATAGGAAGAAATAAGCTCAGTGGGCACAGGAACAGGCTGAAACAATGGGTCTACTGGGACAGTCTTTTTTTTGGATTTTGGGAAAAAGATAGAAGTGGGCTGTTTGGGGTTGCAGGACTATGAAGTAGGAAGCTGCAGAGGGAAGATCTCCAGAGCAAATAAGGTCAGTGACAGTACTGGAGACAGTGGCTTGATGTTTGACGGTGGGGTCATAGTCCATTTCTGTCCTTGGCATGCTGCTGTGATCCCGTAAACATCAACGCAAGCTTAAGGAACATCACCTCATTTAACGATTAGGCACTGTACAGCCTTCTGGACTCAAAATTGCATTGACCAATTTCAGACCATGAGCCCCATTATGTATTTATTTATATTATTTATTTTTAACCATGCTCGAGTCTTAAACTTGTTTTTCATGTTTTTGCTTTCGTATAAAGCATTTCATTATTCTGTCATTAGCACTCTCTCTGGACTCCCCCGGCAGTGGAGGTCAGCCACTCCTCCTCCCTTTCATGGCTCACTTGAACCTCCCTGCTCACCAGAGAAGGATAAGGAGCTGGAGAAGACACCAGGCACCTTGTCCTTCTCTCACCTTGCTACTGCTGTGTTGAGCTCATGGCCAAGGCGATGGTGTGCAAGTCTGTGCGCATTTGTGGAATCTGGTTCTCCATGAAGGTCGTCAATCTATTGGTGGAGGAAGCCATGTGTTCAACTACCTGAGACATGGCAGCAGTCATGGCATGGACAGACTCTTCCCTCGTCCACTCATGGCTGTTGTTACGACCAGGTGAGAAAGGGGTCTAGGGGTTCCCTCTCAGCCTTTGCCTGGCTTAACCGTAACAGGGTTTAATTTTTTAAAACATCGTGTTTTAGCTCCCCCTGCCTCAGTGAATCCTTGTTCACTGCTTTCCAATTGTAAGACAAAGAAATCAATCAGACAGGTTTTCTTAGATTTAAACAAGAAAGGTGGAAGTTTATTAATCTTAAACTCTAATTCGGTTAACGACTACAAGTACACGATGCAACTACGCTAGCATGCATACGCGATAAACACACATGCAGGTAGAGACAGAAACGGTAGAAAGAATAAAGGTAAAAGTTTGAGGCAATAGCTAGGTTGTAATTATAGTCCTTTGAGTTCAATTTGAAGTCTTTGGTTGCCGGTAAATCTTGCTGTTCGTTGGGGCCCAGTGCACACTTTAACTTGTTTCGATGTAGGTGTCTTTTCTCTCTTGAGGTTTAAGCGACTTCAGTGGGTACGGAGGTTTGTGAGAAAGTGAGAGAGAGCCAGCCAGGAGAGAGGCTGTCTTGTTCCAGATTCAGTTGCAATCTGCAGTCTCTGTCTTCAAACTATCCTGTGTTTAGTTCAAAAAGTTGGGCTAGCAGGTTAGTCATGTGACCATCTGGTTTAACCACTCCTGTGTTTGTGGATTCTCCATCTTAGCAGACACTGGAATGCAAGCTTCCTTACACCTTCGATGAGTTAATTGGACCAGGGAGTAGTTGCTTTCTCTCTCCTTTCATCTTCTATCTTTCATCTCTTAGTATGCAAATATCATCCAGCCAAATGTCTGGGGATCTCTTTAAAGTCATTTCTTCCCTCCAGCAACAGTTTAAGATTAATGTTCATATGAAGAAATGAATATGCCTCATTCTTGGCAGTTGTGGGGTTTTCATGACACTGTGCTTGACCTCTGGCATCTCCGCCATATGTGGCTTTAACCCTCTCTGCAACTCCAGTATGCCCTGCGCTATCGACACCAGAGACTCATCATCAGCCTGGGGCTCAGCATGGGCCTGGCCACCCGCAGCTCTCCGAATGTCAGAGGCCTCGGCTGTCTCAGCCTCAGCCAGCTGCTCAGGCTTTTTAAAAAATTCATTCACGGGATGTGGGCGTCGCTGGCTAGGCCAGCATTTATTGCCCATCCCTAATTGCCCATGAGAAGGTGGTGGTGAGCTGCCTTCTTGAACCGCTGCAGTCCATTTGGGGTAGGTACACCCACAGTGCTGTTAGGAAAGGAGTTCCAGGATTTTGACCCAGCGACAGTGAAGGTACGGCGATATAGTTTCAAGTCAGGATGGTGTCTGACTTGGAGGGGAACTTGCAGGTGGTGCTGTTCCCATGCATTTGCTGCCCTTGTCCTTCTAGTTGGTAGAGGTCGCGGGTTTGGAAGGTGCTGTCTAAGGAGCCTTGGTGCATTGCTGCAGTGCATCTTGTAGATGGTACACACTGCTGCCACTGTGCGTCGGTGGTGGAGGGAGTGAATGTTTGTAGATGGGGTGCCAATCAAGCGGGCTGCTTTGTCCTGGATGGTGTCGAGCTTCTTGAGTGTTGTTGGAGCTGCACCCATCCAGGCAAGTGGAGAGTATCCCATCACACTCCTGACTTGTGCCTTGTAGATGGTGGACAGGCTTTGGGGAGTCAGGAGGTGAGTTACTCGCCTCAGGATTCCCAGCCTCTGACCTGCTCTTGTAGCCACGGTATTTATATGGCTATTCCAGTTCAGTTTCTGGTCAACGGTGGCCCCTAGGATGTTGATAATGGGGGATTCAGCGATGGTAATGCCATTGAATGTCAAGGGGAGATGCTTAGATTCTCTCATGTTGGAAATGGTCATTGCCTGGCACTTGTGTGGTGCGAATGTTACTTGCCACTTATCAGCCCAAGCCTGGATATTGTCCAGGTCTTGCTGCATTTCTACAAGGACTGCTTCAGTATCTGAGGAGTCACGAATGGTGCTGAACATTGTGCAATCATCATCGACCATCCCCACTTCTGACCTTATGATTGAAGGAAGGTCATTGATGAAGCAGCTGAAGATGGTTGGGCCCAGGACACTACCCTGAGGAACTCCTGCAGTGATGTCCTGGAGCTCAGATGATTGACCTCCAACAACCACAACCATCTTCCTTTTCGTTAGGTATGACTCGGTTTTCCCCCTGCTTCCCATTGACCTCAGTTTTGCTAGGGCTCCTTGATGCCATACTCGGTCAAATGCTGCCTTGATGTCAAGGGCAGTCACTCTCACCTCACCTCTTGAGTTCAGCTCTTTTGTCCATGTTTGAACCAAGGCTGTAATGAGGTCAGGAGCTGAGTGACCCTGGCGGAACCCAAACCGAGCATCACTGAGCAGATTATTGCTAACCAAGTGTCGCTTGATGGCACTGTTGATGACACCTTCCATCACTTGACTGATGATTGAGAGCAGGCTGATGGGGCAGTAATTGGCTGGGTTGGACTTGTCCTACTTTTTGTGTACAGGACATACCTGGGCAATTTTCCACATTGCAGAGTAGATGCCAGTGGTGTAGCTGTACTGGAATAGCTTGGCTAGGGGCGCGGCAAGTTCTGCAGCACAGGTCTTCTGTACTATTGCCGAAATATTGTCAGGGCCCATAGCCTTTGCAGTATCCAGTGCCTTCAGTTGTCTCTTGATATCACGCTGAGTGAATCGAATTGGCTGAAGTCTGGCATCTGTGATGCTGGAGACTTCAGGAGGAGGCTGAGCTGGATCATCAACTCGGCACTTCTGGCTGAAGATTGTTTTTAGATTAGATTAGATTAGAGATACAGCACTGAAACAGGCCCTTCGGCCCACCGAGTCTGTGCCGACCATCAACCACCCATTTATACTAATCCTACACTAATCCCATATTCCTACCAAACATCCCCACCTGTCCCTATATTTCCCTACCACCTACCTATACTAGTGACAATTTATAATGGCCAATTTACCTATCAACCTGCAAGTCTTTTGGCTTGTGGGAGGAAACCGGAGCACCCGGAGAAAACCCACGCAGACACAGGGAGAACTTGCAAACTCCACACAGGCAGTACCCAGAATCGAACCCGGGTCCCTGGAGCTGTGAGGCTGCAGTGCTAACCACTGCGCCACTGTGCCGCCCCAATTGTTGCAAATGCTTCAGCCTTATCTTTCGCACTGATGTGCTGGGCTCCCCCATCATTGAGGATGGAGATATTTGTGGAGCCACCTCCTCCAGTTAGTTGTTTAATTGTCCACCACCATCCACGGCAGGACTGCAGAGCTTAGATCTGATCCGTTGGTTATGGGATCGCTTAGCTCTGTCTATCGCATGCTGCTTATGCAGTTTGGCATGCAGATAGTCCTGTGTTGTAGCTTCACCAGGTTGACACCTCATTTTGAGGTATGCCTGGTGCTGCTCCTGGCATGCCCTCCTGCACTCTTCATTGAACCAGGGTTGGTCTCCTGGCTTGATGGCAATGGTAGAGTGGGGGATATGCCGGGCCATGAGGTTACAGATTGTGGTTGAGTACAATTCCGCTGCTGCTGCTGATGGCCCACAGCGCCTCATGGATGCCCAGTTTTGCATTGCTAGATCTGTTCGAAATCTATCCCATTTAACACGGTGGTAGTGCCACACAACACGATGGACGGTATCCTCAATGTGAAGGTGGGGCTTAGTCTCCACAAGGACTGTGCGGTGGTCACTCCTACCAATACTGTCATGGACAGAAGCATCTGCGGCAGGCAGATTAGTGAGGACGAGGTCAAGTATGTTTTTCCCTCGTCTTGGTTCCCTCACCACCTGCCGCAGACCCAGTCTAGCAGCTATGTCCTTTAGGACTCGGCCAGCTCGGTCAGTAGTGGTGCTACCGAGCCACTCTTGGTGATGAACATTGAAGTCCCCCACCCAGAGTACATTTTATGCCCTTGCCACCCTCAGTGCTTCCTCCAAGTGGTTTTCAACATGGAGGAGTACTGACTCATCAGCTGAGGGAAGGCAGTCGGTGGTAATCAGCAGGAGGTTACCTTGCCCATGTTTGACCTGATTCCATGAGACTTCATGGGGTCCAGAGACGATGTTGAGGACTCCCAGGGCAACTCCCTCCCTACTGTATACCATTGTGCCACCACCTCTGGTGGGTCTGTCCTGCTGGTGGGACAGGACATACCCGGGAATGGTGATGGCAGTGTCTGGGACATTGTCTGTAAGGTATGATTCCGTGAGTATGACTATGTCAGGCTGTTGCTTGACTAGTCTGTGGGACAGCTCTCCCAACTTTGGCACAAGCCCCCAGATGTTAGTAAGGAGGACTTTGTAGGGTCGACAGGGCTGGGTTGCCGTTGTCGTTTCCGGTGCCTAGGTCGATGCCGGGTGGTCCGTCCGGTTTCATTCCTTTTTATTGACTTCATAGCGGTTAGGTACAACTGAGTGGCTTGCTGGGCCATTTCAGAGGGCATGTAAGAGTTAACCACATTGCTGTGGGTCTGGAGTCACATGTAGGCCAGACCAGGTAAGGACAGCAGATTTCCTTCCCGAAAGGACATTAGTGAACCAGATAGGTTTTTACAACAATTGACAATGGTTTCATGGCCATCATTAGACTAGCTTTTAATTCCAGATTTATTAAATAAATTCAAATTCCACCTTCTGCTGTGGTGGGATTCGAACCCATGTCCCCAGAGAAATACCCTGGATCTCTGGGTTACTAGTCCAGTGATGACACCACTACGCCACTGCCTACCCTATGCTGTCATCAGCTTGTGACCGTGATTCTACAGCCGAGCAGAAACCCACCGAGGTGAAAGTATCTGGCTGATGGAAGGTGCAGGACAGTCATGGGACAGTACTTCCTCTGACTGTGGTTCCTCCTCAGAGGTTGATGGATGTTCCCCCTCTGCTTGAGTCTCCTGCAGACCTTGACCTGTATGAGAGAACACAAACATGCTTGGGTTAGGCTGTGCAGATCTCATCGTGCCAGCCAACCATGCGTGATGTGGCTTTCCGGAAATGAACTGTATGGCAATGAAAGATAATCCTCACTCACTTGCGCAGAGACTCCAGAAATGGAGCAGGTTCCCTGGGTCCATGCCAATTCTAATGCCTCCTTCTCTGCTGTGGAGAGCGGCTGAAGATCTGGGATGTCTCCGCCAGTCTGGCTGTCTCTTTCCTGTTATGGTCCCTTTTGTCCTGCAAGTGGAAAGATGGAGGTAGTCATACTTTGCTTCGAGTTCTGCTACTGTCAGCCCCTCGTCCCCTACTGGAATATCACATATAGCTCATGCTCCCACTGCGCTAAGGGGAGTTAATGGGAGTGAGCTATGAAAGAAGGTGGTATGTGGCTGAGGTGCAGCCATGCATCTGTCAGGATGAGATGATGCCTAACCCCCTCTGCCAGCACAGTTGTGGTGCCTCCCTCCCTATGTCCCGCTTCCTCCTGCATAATCACTTGCAATTACTAAAATGGAGAGAGTTATGGAGCATTCACCTTGACGGAATGCAGGAGGTCGTTGACCCTCTTGAGGCACTGTGCCCATGTCCTGAGGGTGACCCCTCTGGCTGCTAACCTCCTCAGTTATCTCTATCCAGGATTGCTTGGTCAGGTGGGAGGAACATCTTCTTGCCATCCCTGGGGAAGAGGACCTCCCACCTTATTCCTTGCAGCCTGGAGGAGAATCTGGAGAGAGGCATCACTAAACCGTGGGGCCACCCAGTGTTTTTCCTCTGCCATCCGGCAGAGTCCATCTCTGGGGTGGGGGGGGTTGGTGGTGGTGGTGGAGGGTCCTGAGTCACTGCAACACTGGTCTCAGTTGTGAAGAGTTAGCAGCAAATTAAAGCACTGCAATGCCCTGTTAGATAGCCTTATATGTGAGGTAAAGGTCTGCAAAGGAAACCTGACTGAGCCCGAATGCCGGACTCGGAAGTGCGACCTGAAGCGACCTGAACCCGACACATGTCAGGTCCCGTCGGGGTCGGGCCGGGCAGCAAGCCTTTACCCATGTACTGATGTAAAGGCCTGCTACTGACCCAACGGGACCCGAAGACATGTATCGGGTTTGGGTCGGGTCGGGTCGCACGTCCGGGTCCGGCATTCGGGCTCGGTCAGGTTTCCTTTGCAGACGTTTACAGCAAATGAGTCCAAGATAGCAATGCAAACAGGGCTGGCAGGGCATTATATATACCACCAGCATCTGCTCCGCAGTCAGCTGACACCATATTCAGCAACTTGCTTCCCACCCCCACCACGTGATTGGCCAGGCACCACTCCTGCGATGGGGTCATTAAATTCAGCCCATATAGGGCTTTATTTGACCTCAAGACATTCCAAAAGTGCTTCACAGTCAATGAATTGTTTTTGAAATGCAGTCACATGCAACATAGGGAAACATATAACCTATTTTAGCGACATTGTAAGGGATAAATATTGGGTAGGACAATTCCACTGTTCTTCAAATAGTTCCATGGAATTTTTACAGAAAGAACAAACAGAGCCTTAGTTTGATGTTACTGCACTGAAACATCAGTCTAGATTATATGCTCAAAATTCTAGAAAGGGACTGGAACCCATAACTTCATGATTCAGAAATGAAAATACTGCCACTAAGCTATTATTGTTGCAGCAGTCCTCAGGAATTGAGGTCAAGTATTGGACTGGGGATCGGGGCTGGGGGTCAGGTCTGGTCATAAAGTCATTTACAGCACATAAGGAGGCTATTCGGCCCATTGAGTCCAGTCCTAGGGCTGGGTTTTAAGGAGCCCTCGATATCAGGATCCATAGCGGGGGTGGGGGCCTGAAGATGGCCCTGGCTGGGGCCTGCCCCGCATCCTGATGCCGGCAGGATGCCTGATGCCTGATATTACCGCCAGCAGCGAGGCCTCAGCGGCCACACCACCGCTTGGTGACAGAACTGCAATTTAAATATCTAAATAAATTAAAATAAGTGAATTAATTAATCTCACATTGCCTCCTGATGTCCCGCTATGATCTTCGGCCCGGCGGCCAGCACTCCCGTGCATTCGGATCCCCGTCCGGGAAAACGAGGCACAACACTTGTGGCGGTGGGGGCGAATTGGTGGGGGGAGGTAAGTATCTCAATGCAGAAGGTGGGGGGGTGGGAGAACAGGGTCAAATTAGTGTCATAGGTGTAGGGAATGGTGGGATGGGTTGAAGTTGAAAGTTTGTGCAGTTTGCTGGCGGGGGGAGGTCAGATGGTAAAGGTAAGCATTTTGGGGGAAATGGGCAAATAATTAATTTAATTGTTATGGGGGGGTGGGAGAAGGGCAAAAGAGATGGATTTATTTATTTTAATTCCATTTCCCTTCAAATATTAAAATTTCCTGGTAGAGCTGACAGCCCTTTAAAAATGGCGCCTGAGTCTGCACACAGGCAGCTGACGCCATTGCCAGGGACGGACAGCCCGGCCCCCTGCACTGCCCTGTGACTGGGGAGGCAGCCCGCCCCGGCTATATAAATGAGCCACTGAGCTTGGAATCGCGGCAGCTCTTTGGCATGCAACCCACACAGGCAGACCACCAACTTTTTTGCCCGCCGCCAAAGTTTCGCCTGCAAAATGGGTGCTGCACAGGCCAAGTTCCAGGCCATTATATCCATTTAGAAATATTCTTGCTGCTCAGATCACTTCAGTCATACTACTTAGTAACATTTAATGACTCTATTTGTTCTGGATTTATACCCAGGAACACGAGTTAAAGGTTTTCCTCTCACAAAAAAAATGTTATTTGAATGCAGATTTATTTGGTATGTCACCACATTTTTTCCACTGAATTTGAACCAAGATAACCAAGAGTTTTAAAACATTTTTACATGGTACTTTCCAACAGATCCTTATTATTCAATGCCGGATTTATTTATAACTTCATAAATGAATCTGTTTATTAAATTAGAAATGCCTCAACTTGATTAAGCTTTGTAACAACGAGACTATGATATTAAATGGCAATGTTGGTCAAATAAGTCTGGTAAAAAAATTCATAACAAAAGATCAGCAATCACATGTTTAGTAAAATTCCTTCTATTTCAAAACATTTAAGGTCTTTAATGGAGGACTCAATGAGGAGCTATGTGAGCTATGCAAGGAGAGTACAGCCTCACAGCTGCAGGGACCCGGGTTCGATTCTGGGTACTGCCTGTGTGGAGTTTGCAAGTTCTCCCTGTGTCTGCGTGGGTTTTCTCCGGGTGCTCCGGTTTCCTCCCACAAGCCAAAAGACTTGCAGGTCGGTAGGTAAATTGGCCATTATAAATTGTCACTAGTATAGGTAGGTGGTAGGGAAATATAGGGACAGGTGGGGATATGGGATTAGTGTAGGATTAGTATAAATGGGTGGTTGATGGTCGGCACAGACTCGGTGGGCCGAAGGGCCTGTTTCAGTGCTGTATCTCTAATCTAATCTAATCTAATCAGTATTGTTCATCTTCAGCTTTTGATTTCTGGGAACAAATGATATGCAATAAGATCTGAATTTGGCAAATGAAAGGAGAGGGTACGGATAAATAACGGTGCTAGGTGTGGAGACAAATAATATCAAGTATCGAAGTACTGATTAACAAAGACAGAAGATGAGTATTTAAAACAAAGAGAATAAAGATAAGGACACCTGCATTGATTTCAATAGTTTCTGAGACATAAAAAGAATAGGCTGCAGAGCTGACTTCAATAAAGTTAGTAAAATATAGAAATTGGAGCAAACTTTGTGAATTACTGGAAAAGTTGACAGATAAGAAACTAGATTTTCAGCAGAGACTAAACTTTTGCTGGAGAACATGAGAGGAGCAATTGAGATACCTTCCCATTAGATAGAAAAACAAGAAGGTGATAAGATTGATAAATGTTGCCTAAATTTAAAAGGAAATAATCTCAATTCTGATAACATACTTTTGGATCTTTTCTACACTTTCTCCAGTGCTTCAATGTTTTATACAATTAGATATCATTAACTTATTGAATAGGGTGTCACAGGGCATGAACCCCATCCTACATGAATTTGAAAGGAGAATGATATATATTAATCTCCAGGAGTTATAGTTAAGGTCCCATCATTCATACCGGTTTGGTTCAGTTGTAATAGTTTTCATAATTACAATAATACTAAAGCAAAATACTGTGGATCCTGGAAATCTGAAATAAAAACAGAAAATGCTGGAAATATTCAGCAGGTCAGGTCAGTTCTGATGAAAGGTCACAGACCTGAAACGTTAACTCTGTTTTTCTCTCCACAGTTGCTGCCTGACCTGCTGAGTATTTCCAGAATTTTCTTGTTTGACAATTAAAATGCTCTGAGCCACATTATTTCCCACTTGATTTCCTGGAGGCTGATTCCCAGTACTTATACATCCCTGCCCACAGTTTTCTTTACAATACATTGATGGTCATATTGGTGCTGTTCCCTGCTTTTACCCCGAATTGGAAAATTTCAACAACTTTACTTTCAATTTCCACCCTTCCTTCACCTCCACATGGTTCATCGGCGACTCTTCCCTTCCCTTCCTCAACTTCTCTATCTTCATTTCTGAGGATAGGCTATCAGCCAATGTCCATCATAAGTCACTGACTCTGGAGGCTGGACTTTCCCTCCAGGCACAGGAAACGGAGGTCAGGACTATTTCCGGGTGCCAAACCTGCCCCCAGGGGGAAAGAGTCATTCATTGAGATTTTCATGGGGAGCCCCCTTAATTGGCCTGGAGACATGTTCGCCATCCAATTAAGGATAGTGGATGGACTCTTGAAGCTGGAGCACCAATCAGAGGCTTTCCAGCTTGAAAGGAGCAGCAGGCTACAATGGAAGGTAAGTCAGAGAGAGAATGCTTCAAGATGGAGGCACCCTTTCTCCAACATTTTTAAATCTTTAATTAAAAAATGGCTTTTGCAATTGGCGGGGAGTGGGGGGGGGGGGGGGAACCCCACTACAGGGTGGCCTGTGGTTGCTCCTGTACCCAGGCAGGCAAGGAAGGCCTCTAGGCTTTCCTGAAAAACTCCCCTCCCCCTCAAGTCTGCTGCTGGGAAGCTGCCTCTAGGCAGTTAAACTGCCACCTCCAGGAACATGGAGGCCAACTGAAAAATTCTCGTAAGCCTCCTTTAATATCCCTCAATTAGGCTCTTAATGAGCCTGTTTGGCTACCCACCTCGTGCACCCCAATCCTGCCTCCACAAAAGTAGTCCAGAGGCAGGATAGAGCCAGGGAACTGGCACACAGGCCGGTGGGGCTATTTCTAGCTCCCACCTGCCTCCAATCCCAGCCCCGGTGGGAGCCGAAAATCCACCCCATGTGTTCACCTTATACCCCACCAACCTTCACATTCAATGGATTGTCCTTCGCCATTTCCTCCACCTACAGCATGATGCCACCACCAAGCAAATATTCACCTTCCTCTCCCATGTCAGCATTCCGAAGGGACTGTTCCTTTTGCTCTGCCCTGGTCCACTCCTCAATCATCCCCAACACTCGTCCGCCGTCTCATGGCACCTTCCCATGCAAGTATCAGAGGTGCAACCCACATCCTTTTACCTCATCCTTTCCCACCATCCAGGTGCCAAAACACTCTTTCCAGGAGAAACAACGATTTATTTGTACTTCTTTCAAATCAGTATACTGTTCCATTGCTCACAATGTTATCTCCTCTACATTGGGGAGACCAAATGCAGAGTGGGTAACCATTTCATGGAACACCTTGGCTGGAATTTTATTTCCCCCCCCCCACCCCCACCCCCCCCCACCCCCCCACTACCCTCACCCCCCTCAGCGGGAATGGGCTGGGAATTGGGAGGGGACGTAAAATCTGGTGGGCTGGCAGGGGGTACCTTCCTACCACCACTGTATTTTACCAGTGGCAGGGTAGGTGGTGGGAGGTGCACCCACCCTGAGGCAAATTGAGGGCCTTAAGTGGAGAATTAAAATCGCTGCGGCAAATGGGCACTTCACTACTGTGGAGGCAGCCCAGTAAAACCTGGTAGCCTCCCTGCAAACGTGAGGCAGAGGGGCCCTCCTGATCAGGCACCCTGTGGCCCATGGAGAGGCCTCCCAGTGACAATTGCTGCCCTCGCTGGAATACTCCCCGCTGCCCTCACAATTAACCCACCCCTTCTCCGGGCCCTGCCTGATTGGCCCCAGCAATCCCCGACCCCACTTATCTGCACTCTGGGCCTCCTCGATGGCTGCCACTCTGGGGCCTGCTGCAATCCCAGCAGTGGCACCACTCCCGGTGGTGTTACTGGGACTGAAGAGCTGCCAGCCCTCTGTTTGATTGGCAGCACTTGGAGGGGGGACATCCTGCCTTGGAGGGATGCAAGTCACAACTGCAGGCCATTAATTGCCTGTGGGCTATAAAATACAGTTGTAGCTTCAAGGGCCAGCAGAGATGGGCTCGCTCCTGACTTTCCGAACGGTGGACAATGCCACCGCCTCCACATAAAATTCAGGCCCTTGATTCAGTTCCTAAGTTTCCGGTTGCCTGCCATTTTAATTCTTTGCCCCACTCCCACTCTGACTTCTCATTTTCTATTGAAGCTGAATGTAAGCTCAAGGAACAGCACTTAATCTTTCAATTCAGCACTTTACAGCCTTCTGGACTCAACATTAAGTTCAACAATTTCAGGTCATAATCCCATTTTTCTGGACAGCAGCTGCTGGTAATGATTCTGCTATTCCCATTTTCAACTCCTCTAGACCCATGTTTTGTTTCTTTACTTGCCCCTTCTTTTGCCTTCCACCCTGTCACAGAATCCCCCTTTAGTTCTTTCCTCTCCTCCCCACTTTCCCTGCCTCTCCTGTTTTGATGAAAGGTCACCAACCTGAAATATTAATGTTTTTTCTCTCTCCATAGATGTGTGATCTGCTGAGTATTTCCAGCATTTTCTGTTTTTACTTACGTAACTTGCTTACTTTGAATTAATCGGGTTGTTGGATGATACATAATGGCTGCTTCATGTAAATGGAACAGTTCAAATTGTTGAATGCATGTCTTCCAGCATCAAAAAATTTAATTTGCTTTCAAACAATAATTGCAGGATTGGGGTGATAAGAAAAGCTGAGGAATTCAGATTGATAGACGTGTGCATTCTCATTCTTAATGCCAACATCACAAAGATGAATTGTAAACATGTTGAACTATAAAGGTGAAATAATAACCTCATTAGCATTTCTGATGTTCTCCAACTGTATGTAATAAATTACCTGAGTTAGAAGAAAGATATTTTATCGATTCTGGATCATCTCAAGACAGGGTTGCCCTATCTCCTAAACTTAGAAACTCATTTCACATGCTATCTAGATACAAGAGTATGTGATAATATTGGAAATTCTACCCCTCAATGTGCACACTATTAATTACTCAATGAGGATTCTTTCTGAATGTGAAACCAATGGGTGTTTTTATTCCCAGAAATTAACAAGGCAGCTAAACACAATGTGTTGAATAAAGTCCAACTGTTACCAAGAGAGAAGAAAAAATTGCTCCTGTTATATTGTGAACAAGTGGGCTGTAACAAATTAATCGCTTGTTTGTCAGCATTCTCTTCTCACCAATAACATTATTTAACCTGTATATCCAAACATTTATTTGGGAGGGAGAAAGAGCAGGAATGCATTTTAAAAATACTTGACAAGATGATGATGGTTTGCCAGTCCACTTAAGAACTGGCTGGAGGAAAGGATGGAATTACATACAACATACAGCACAGAAACAGGCTATTCGGCCCAACTGGTCCGCTCAAGCCTCTTCCCATCCTTCCTCATTAACTCTATCAGCATAATCTTCTATTCCTTTCTCCCTCGTGTGCTTATTTGGTCTCCTTTCAAACGTATCTGAAATATGCGCTTCAACCACTCCCTCTGGTAGCAAGTTCCACATTCTCACCACTCTCTGGGTAAAGGAGTTTCTTCTGATTACTTGGTGACTATCTTATATTGATGGCCTCTAGTTTTGCTCTTTTCCACAAGTAGAAACAGTCTCTATGGGTCTGCTTTCTCAAAAGTTTTCATAATTTTAAGGATTTCTATGAGGTCACACCTCTGCCTTCTCTTTTGAAGAGAAAAGAGATCCAACTTCTTCATCTTTTCCTGATGGAAACACAAAGGCCAATATTCCAGCTGGGCCCTGAGCAGAACTATGGTGCATTGTGCCATGGGGGACTGGAAAATGGGCAGAACTCAGTTCTACCAGGGTTTCTGTTCTTCCACTTCCCAGTGGTTGTTGCAGTGGAGGATGGGCTGACAGGGACAGATGATCCGCATCTCCCCCAACATCAAGAGGGCTTTAGAATCATAAGCCCTAATTTTATCTGCCCCCAGATGGCAGTTACTAACCCTACTGATCTCACTTCCTTCCTGCTGTGTCCCCATATGAAGCTGCTGTTTTGAATAGGTGAGCAGGACACCCGCAGGAAGGAAACGAGGTCCTGTTTTAAATATGCAGATTGGGTCTGATGATGTCAACATGACCTGATCTGCGATATCCGCCAGAGGCCTGAGTGGGGGGGTGCAAGGCGGCAAAACCTGCTAGGAGCCCGATCCTGGACCAGGAGAGGTTCAGAATATAAGTTTCAACTTTACTTTGTTGATTTTCTTCTGGGCTAAGAGGGTCTTTGCCTTCCCCCGCCCCAGCTCCCCCTGCATTAACTGCTGGGAACTGTTTTGATGGATCCCGAGCTGTGGCCTCCTGATACTCATTTGACCCATACTGAGGGTCTACGGACAGCTTGATGCAGCCACACACAAAGGTGGTCATCAGGATGAGGGTGATGTGTATGTTTTTTTCTCCCTTTATCTAGAAGTTTGACCATTGTGTTCCTGTGGACATGGTCCTTTTTGATCTCCAGATAAAGTGGAAGATGGCATGAGTGACCGCCACAGTGCAGGTGACGGGTATGGGCTAGACCTGTGCCATGTACAGCAACACTGAGGGCGCTTCGCATCTGATGATCAGGTTCTTACCCACAACGGAGAGGGAGCGTCACTCCCACATGCCCAGTTTCTTTTTCACCATAGCTATAACTTCCTTCCAGTTTTTGGTGCACGCCCCAGCCCCTTTGAACCATATCCCCAGCACCTTTAGGTAGTCTGACCTCACGGTGAATGGGACAAAGAATTGGTCAGCCCAGTTCCCAAAGAACATGGCCTCGCTCTTGCCATTATTTACTTTGGCTCATGAGGCCAGCCCAAACTGGTCACAAATGTTCATCAGTCTGTGAACCAACAGTAGATCTGAGTAGAAGACACCATGCCATCCATGTTCAGGGAGGCTTTGACCTGAGTGCCTTCACTGCCTGGGATTGTCACCCATCTTATGACCGCATCCTTCCTGATGGATTCGGAAAAAGGTTCGATACAACACACAAACAAGACAGGGGACAGCCCTGCCTGACTCCAGATTTGAAAATGAGCATTTCAGGAATAGTGACCATAACTCTGTAAAATTTAAGGTAGTTATGAAAAAGGACAAAGATGGACCGAAAATAAAGGTACTGAATTGGGGGAAGGCAGATTTCAATATGATAAAATGCAATCTGGCCAACAACATAGGTAGAAAGAGGGATGAGGTCCTGCAACAAGAATTTTGGGAGCTAGGTAGCAGATTAAAACACAGGACCTCAAAGGTTGTAATCTCTGGATTACTCCCGGTGCCAAGTGCTAGTGAGTATACGAATTGGAGGAAAGAGCAAATGAACGCGTGGCTGAAGAGATGGTGCAGGAGGGAGGGCTTTAGTTTCCTGGATCACTGGGTCTGTTTCTGATGAAGGTGGGACCTGTACAAGTCGGACGGGTTGCACCTGAACCGGAACGGGACCAACATCCATGCTGGGAGATTTGCTAATGCTGTTGATGGGGCGGGCGGGGGGGTTTAAACTAATTTGGCAGGGGGATGTGAAACAGAGTGGAGGTACAGTAGAGGGTGATGCACAGCCAAATATAGAAGAGAAATTAAGTCAATCTGGAATGCACCAAGGCTCCTTAGACAGCACCTTCCAAACCCGCAACCTCTACCACCTCGAAGGACAAGAGCAGCAGATGCATGGGAACACCACCACCTGCAAGTTCGCCTCCAAATCACACACCATCCTGACTTGGAACTATATCGCCGTTCCTTCACTGTCGCTGGGTCAAAATCCTGGAACTCCCTTCCTAACAGCACTGTGGGTGTACCTACTTCACATAGACTGTAGCAGTTCAAGAAGGCAGCTCACCACCACCTTCTTAAGGGCAATTAGGGATGGGCAATAAATGCTGGCCTGGCCAGCGACACCCACATCCCATGAATGAATTTTTTAAAAATATGGACCTGTTAAGGCACAAGCGAATAATGCAAGGCTGGATTGCATCTATTTTAATGCAAGAAGTCTTACAAGTAAGGCAGATGAATTGAGGGCATTGATTAACACATAGGAATATGATATTATTGCTATCACAGAGACATGGTTGAGGGAAGGGCAGGACTGGCAGCTTAATATTCCAGGGTATAGAATCTTCAGGTGCGACGGGGGTGGAGGGGTTGTAAAAGAGGAGGTGGCATTGCACTATTGATCAAGGAGTCAATTACTGCAGTAAGGAAGGATGATATCTTAGAAGGTTCCTCAAATGAGGCCATATGGGTAGACTTAAAAACAAAAAGGGGACAATCACTTTGCTGGGAGTGTACTACAGGCCTCCAAATAGTCAGAGAGAGATAGAGGAACAGATATGTAGGCAAATCTCAGAGAGGTGTAAAAATAATAGGGTAATAATAGTAGGGGATTTCAACTTCCCCAGTATTAACTGGGATAATCTTAGTGCAAAAGGCTTAAAGGGGCTAGAATTCTTAAAGTGCATCCAGGACAGCTTTTTGAGCCAGCACGTAGAGAGTCCTACAAAAGAAGCGGCGGTACTTGACCTAATCCTAGGGAATGAAGCCGGACAAGTGGTAGAAGTATCAGTGGGGGAGCATTTTGGGGATAGTGGCCATAATTCTGTTTAAGGTAGTTATGAAAAAGGACAAAGATGGACCGGAAATAAAGATACTGAATTGGGGGAAGGCAGATTTCAATATGATAAAACACGATCTGGGTCTGGCCAAAGTGGACTGTGAGCAGCTACTTGTACGAAAGTCTACATCAGACCAGTGGGAGTCATTCAAAAAGGAAATAGTGAGAATTCAGGGCCAACATGTTCCCATAAAGGTGAAGGGTAGGACCAACAAGTCCAGGGAACCACGGATGTCAAGGGATATAGAGGATTGGATAAGGAGAAAAAAGGAGGCTTATGGCAGATTCAGAGGGCTGAAAAAGCAGCGGCCCATAGAGGAGTATAGAAAGTGTAGGGGGGGGGTACTTAAAAAATAGTTAGGAAAACACTGGCAGGCAAAATAAAGGGAAATCTCAAGACTTTTTATAAGTATATTAGGGGCAAGAGGATAACCAGGGAAAGAGTAGGGCCCATTAGAGACAAAAGTGGCAATCGTGTGTGGAGCTGGAGGACGTAGGTGAGGTTTTAAATGATTACTTTTCATCTGTGTTCACTATGGAGAAGGAAGTAGGTGTAGAAATCAGGAAGGGGGATCGTGATATACTTGAACAAATTAGCATTGAAAGGGAGGAGGTATTAGCTGTTGTAGCGGGCTGATAAGTGGATAGATCCCCAGGCCCAGATGAGATGTATCCCAGGCTGCAATGTGAGGCAAGAGAGGAGATTACAGGAGCTCTGACACAAATTTTCAAATCCTCCCTGGCCACAGGAGAGGTGCCAGAGGACTGGAGGATAGCAAATGTGTTACCATTATTTAATAAGGGTAGCAGGGATAAACCAGGTAATTACAGCCAGTGAGTGGTAGGGAAACTATTGGAAAAAATTCTGAGGGACAAGATTATTCTCCACTTGGAGAGGCAGGGATTAATCAGGGATAGTCATCATGGCTTTGTCAGGGGGAGATCGTGTCTAACAAATTTGATTGAATTTTTCGAGGAGGTGACTAGATGTGTAGATGAGGGTACAGCAGTTGATGTAGTCTACATGGACTTCAGTAAGGCTTTTGATAAGGTCCCGCATGGGAGATTGGTCAAGAAGGTAAGAGCCCATGGGATCCAGGGCAATTTGGCAAATTGGATCCAAAATTGGCTTAGTGGCAGGAGGCAGAGGGTGATGGTTGAAGATTGTTTTTGCGATTGGAAGCCCGTGACCGGTGGTATACCGCAGGGATCGGTGCTGGGACCCTTGCTGTTTGTAGTGTACATTAATGATTTAGACATGAATATAGGAGGTATGATCAGTAATTTCGGGGATGTCACGAAAATTGCTGGAGTTGTATATAGTGAGGAGGAAAGCCTTAGATTACAGGACGATATAGATGGGCTGGTAAGATGGGCAGAGCAGTGGCAAATGGAATTTAATCCTGAGAAGTGTGAGATGATGCATTTTGGGAGGACTAACAAGGCAAGGGAATATACAATGGATGGCAGGACCCTAGCAAGTACAGAAGGTCAGAGAGACCTTGGTGTACTTATCCATAGATCACTGAAGGCAGCAGCACAGGTAAATAAGATGGTTAGGAAGACATATGCAATACTTGCCTTTATTAGCCGAGGCATAGAATATAAGAGCAGGGAGGTTATGATGGAGCTGTATAAAATGCTAGTTAGGCCACAGCTTGAGTACTGTATACAGTTCTGGTCACCACACTATAGGAAGGATGTGATTGCACTGGAGAGGGTGCAGAGGAGATTCACCAGGATATTGCCTGGGCTGGAGCATTTCAGCTATGAAGAGAGACTGGATAGGCTAGAGTTGTTTTCCTTAGAGCAGAGAAGGCTAAGGGAGGACCTGATTGAGGTATACAAAATTATGAGGGGCATTGATATGATAGATAGGAAGAAACTTTTTCCCTTAGCGGAGGTGTCAATAACCAGGGGGCATAGATTTAAGGTAAGGGGTGGGAGGTTTAGAGGGGATTTGAGGAAACAATTTTCACCCAGAGGGTGGTTGGAATTTGGAACACACTGCCTGAAGGGGTGGTAGAGGCAGGAACCCTCACAACAATTGTATAGCATAGAAGGAGGTCATTTGGCCCATCATGCACATGCCAGCACTTTGGCAGAGCTAATTAATCAGTCCCACTCCTCTGTTATTCCCCATAGTCCCACAAATTTCTCCTCTTCATATATTCATCTAATTCTCTTTTGCAAATTATTATTGATTCTGCTTCCAGCACTTTTTCAGACAGTACATTCCAGATCACAACAACTCATTGCATAAAAATAAAATAATTTCCCCCCAGATTTCTTTTTGCCAATTATCTTAAATCTATGTTCTCTGGTTACTGACCTTCTTATCAGTGGAAATAGTTTCACCCATCCACTCTATCAAAACCCTTCATAATTTTGAATACTTCTATCAAATCTCCCTTTAAAATTGAAGTGGATGATCAGCCATGATCATATTGAATGGCGGGGCAGGCTCAATGGGCTGAATGGCCTACTCCTGCTCCTATGTTCCTATGTTCCTAAATTTCTCTGCTTAAGAAGAACAATCCCAGCTTCTCTCATCTCTCCATATGTCTGTGGTACCCTTTGTGGTTCCATTCTAGTAAATCTCCACTGCACCCACTCCAAGGCATTGACATCTTCCTAAATTGTGATGCCTGGAAATGGACACAATACACTAGCTGAAGTCTAACCAGTGATTTATAAAGGTTTACCATAACTTCTTTGCTTTTGTACACTTTGCCTCTATTTATAAAGCCAACAATTACAATACAGCCTTATCACTTTTCCTGCCACCTTCAAAGATTTTTGATGTGAACTCCCAGCTGTCTCTGTTCTTGTATATCCTTTAAAATTGTGCCATTTAACTTATATTACCTCTCCTCATTTTTCTTTCTAAAATACATCACTTCACACTTTTCTACATTAAATTTCACCTATGTAACTTCCCATTTCACCAGTCTATCTACATCTTCCTGAAGCCTGCTACTATCCCTCTCACTGTTTACTACATTTCCAAGCTTTGTGCCATCTGCAAACTTAAAAATTATCCCCCTTATGCTCAAGTCCAGGTCATTATTAGGATGGTATCTTGCTAGGATATGAATCTGAAATCAGATGTAAGGTACTTAATAATCTGATTGGAAATTGTTTTTTCTCTGTGTCTAAACAATAAACATTTGTCCTCATATTTGATAAACACATCGCACCCACTGTGATTTTCCTGGCCGCTTACTGAGGTGGCCACCGTTAATGTTGTCTCATTGACATGGTACATCTGAGTAGGGAGTTTTGAAGAGAAAGGGACAATGTCTCTGGGGAGAGAGGCATGGACGATGTTCATGAGCATGTGTGCCAGGAAGGGTAATTGGGTGATCAGGAGTTAAGTGGAGAGGGAACTGAGGGAACAGGATCCAGCTGCTGGGAGTGGTGGCGGGTACGCAAAATGGCAGTGGTCCTGCTTGTCACGTGAGTGGCAGCGCCACCGTTATTGCTCAGCGGGTGGCCATTTTACATAATGGAGGCGGCCGTCTCCCTCAATCAAATGGCGGGGGCAGCAATGGAGACGCTGTTCACGGCATCAGCTGATGACAGAGCAGGTGCTAGTGCCATCTTTAAAAGCCTGCCAGCCTTGCATTCACTCTCTCCCTGGATTCCACAGCAGCTCACTCACCGAAATCTTCTGTAAATTTACAAAAATTCCTACCTCAGCAAGCAGCCTCCCTGGGCATACTGTTGATAATGTCAGAGGTCCAAGCGAGGGTGGCCCCATGCTTCAATGATACCTTCCTGCTGATTCTCCTCCAGGCTACAAGGGAAAGGCAGGAGGTCCTCTTCCCAGCGATGGCAAGAAGAAGTCCTCCCACCTGACCAAGTAAGCCTGGATGGAGATCGCAGAGGAGGTCGTGGGGGTCACCCAATGCAACTGGGTCCAGTGCAGGAAGAGGGTCAATGACCTCCTGTGTTCAGTCAAGGTAAGTGTCACGTTCCAAAATTGCTTTGTGTGATCCGGATATCACTACACTGTCTGCCACATGGTGAGGGTGCCACTGCCATTCCAAAGACAGGAAGGTCACAGCAGATTCATGACAGATGGCTGGTGCATCTGTGAAACAAGTCTCCCTTGTTTATACCTCATCCCATGTAAATACCACGACAGGGTGAGTCAGTATGGGATACAATGCAGGTATTGACGAAGGGCCCCCCCATGTTAGTAGAACTGTGATGGTGAAACATTTGGCAATGTTCAATAGCTACATCTTTGCTCTTGCAGGAGAAGAGGGCCCATTAACAGGATGGAGGCAGCCAGGACCGATGGCAAAGTGCCAGAGATGTGTCCCCTAAGCCAGGCCGAAGAGGAGGCACTGGAACTAGCCAGTGGCCAAGGTAGACGCGCCATTTCAGACGTGGAAATCAGGGAGAGTGATTAGTGCCGATCAGCTAAAAATGCAATAATAATGAAGAACTAGCTCTGGCATGCTGTCCTTAATGGGATATGTGTAGCATAACCCACACATGTTTTTTCCATTGTATCTTGCAGGTCGCCATTTGGAGGTGACCGCAGCCCCCGAGAGACCCCCATCAACTTCTGAAGATGAGTACTCAGAGGATGCACTGCCCTATGAGTCTCCTGCACCTTCCACCAGCAGATACTTTCACCTCACTAGGAATCTGTTCAGCTTTAGAATCATGGTCACAAGCTGGTGAAAGCACCACACAGGTGCCCGAGCAGCTGGCAGAGGCTGAGACAGCTGAGTCCTCTCACAGTCTGTGTGTGGCCAGGCCCATGCTGAGCCCCAGGCTGATGACAAGCTTCTGCTGTTGATAGCACAGGGCATACTGGAGTTGCAGGGAGAAGTAAGGCAACATCTGGCAGAGATGCCAGAAGCCATGCGTAGCCTTGAGCGGATGGTGGGGGAGTCCATCTATGCTGCTGCATTACTGCTGCCATGTCCCATGCATACAAGTGCATGGCTTCCTCCATCGAGAGGTTGGTGACCCTCTTAGAGAGCCAGATCCCACAAATGCACCATGACATGCAAACCCTTGCTTTGGTCATGACTTCAGATCAGTAGTGGCAGGGCGAGGGAAAGAACAGGAGCCTTGAGATTTTTCCCACTCCTCGTCCTTCTCTGGTGAGCAGGGAAGTTCAAGCGAGCCTTGAGAGGGAGGTGGAGAGGATGCACTCCACATCTGGAGTCTCCCCTCAGGGTGTTTCAAGTGTGGACACCAGCTCCTCAGCCAGTGAGCCCAACTCCAGCAGCTGTGACACCAGAGGACAGTCCTGCAGCAGTGCAGGAAACCTTCAGGCAGCTGGGGCCCTCTAGGCCTCAGGCACCCAGAGGACATCCACCGAAGTCATCTCAGGCCAAGAGGCAGCCTGATCAGCAGCCTGCTTCCAGCACAGCTGCTAGCACAGGGGTCACACCCAGCAGGAGCACCCGCAAGCGTATAAAAAAACCTAGACACAATGAGTATTCATAGCTGACACAACTATGTCACGTCGACCTTAATTAAATGCTCTTTTGTGCCAATCATTAGTCTTCATTGTGTGTAAATCAGCTTCCAACATGCCTTAATTGTGACCCTTATTCCAACATAGCCTTTCAGAGCCGTACCAATGTGAAAACGGACATCATTGTCATGGAAATGTGACTGAAGAAGTAATCAACAAATGTTGTCCCATGGGCACTAGCACACATTGTAGGTGGCCTTCATTCAGATAACAGAGATAGAAAGAAGGCAGAAGACTATATGCATGATGCTCAGTATATATTTCATTGTTATTAAGTAGACGGATTGCTGAAATCGGGTCATTATGAAATTGTCTCTTGCCTCCTCTGTGTGTTGCTCACCATGTCCTGCCTCCATTGGTGTGTTGTGTTCTTTCATAGCTACTTGGCCCTGTTTCTCCTTTGTGTCCAGTTCGTCGGAGGATCTTTGTTGCTCACGCATGGTTTCCTCATGTAAGGCCTCCCCTCTCTGAAGCGTTAGATTATGTAGAGTGCAGCAGACCACCACGATACGTGCAACCCACTTACTGCAGAGCTCCACTAGATCTCATTTTCAGCAACCCAATGGCCTGCTCGATGGTTGCTCAAGGGGAGCCATGGCAAATGTTGTACTTCTCCTCTGCATCATTGCAAGGGTTCCTCACAGGTGTCAGAAGCCATGTTTTCAATGGGTAGCCCTTGTTCCTGAGAATCCACCCCTGAAGGCAAGCGAAGGGAGTGAAAAGCTGTGGCAACTGGAACTGTCGAAGTATTTAAGTGTTGTGGCAGATTCCCTGGACGTGGGCACACACTTGTAGAAAACACTTTCGGTGGTCACCAACCAGTTGAATGTTGATCAAATGGAACCCCTTCCTGTTGATGAAGTCAGCTGGTTGGTCTGTGGAAGCCTTGATGATCACATGCATACAATCAATTACACCTTGCACCTGTGGGAATCCAGCTATTGCCTCAAATCTGATGACCCTCTCGGCCTGAGAGTCAGAGTGGTGCAGTCATACACATTGTCACTAACCCTCTTGAGCAGGGCATTGTTCACCTCCTTGATGCAGTGGTGCGCTGCAGGCTGAACCGCAGCTGCCTCTTGGGCCCGCCTCTGTCTGAGGCACCTCAATATGCCAAGGGGATCCAGAAACACAGGGTGAATGAGACCCATGGCAATTTCCCTGGGCCTTTTGGCTTGCTTCCAATGCAGAGATGATCCTGTCTCGCCAAACATGTTTGTCAATTTTTGCTCGTTTGGATGCGCAATGTGGCCCGAGAGTAAAGTTTACTGTTGGTCTAACATCTTTTCCAGAAGTGCGAGGCATTACACCCATAACAACATCATTTAGGATACCTTCTAATGGCCCTGCAGCACACACAACCTATACGCTTGCAGAGTTCCCCCCATTCACACATAACCCCCTTACACAGTTCCCCCTGTTCACACTTACCCCTTGCAGAGTTCTCCCCCTTCACATATAATCTCATTTCAGAGCTCCTCGCATGCACACATAACCCTTGCAGAGTTCCCCCCATTCATACATCACCTCCTTACACAGTAACCCTCATTCACACATAGCCCCCTTGCAGAGTTCCTACCATTCACACATCACCTCCTTACACAATAACCCTGATTCACACATAGCACCCTTGCAGAGTTCCTACCATTCACACATAACCTTGCAGAGTTCCCTCCATTCATACATCACCTCCTTACACAGTAACCCTCATTCACACATAGCCCCCTTGCAGAGCTCCTCCCATTCACACATTTTTTTTCCCCAAAATATACTTTATTCATAAAAATCTGTAAAAATTACATTGCCAAACAGTTTCAAACAGCACCAAAAAATACAAACATTGCAAGGGAGATCAGTTTCCTTCAATACTATCATGAGTTTCTTCACAACCCTTCCATTTCACAATTGTCAGGCCAATTACAGTTTTACATTTACAGCAAATGAAAATATTAATGATACAGTTCGAGGGGTTTCCCATGGATCCAGCCCCTCAGTTCAGCTTGGTGGGGGGACCTTACACTGTGGTCTTTCCCCATTGAGCCTTTGCTGCGGCTGCCCCAAGCTTTAGTGCGTCCCTCAGCACGTAGTCCTGGACCTTGGAATGTGCCAGTCTGCAACATTCGGTCGTGGACAACTCTTTGCGCTAGAAGACCAGCAAGTTTCGGGCAGACCAAAGGGCGTCGTTCACCGAATTGATAGTCCTCCAGCAGCAGTTGATGTTTGTCTCGGTGTGCGTCCCTGGGAACAGCCCGTAGAGCACAGACTCCTGTGTTACAGAGCTGCTTGGGATGAACCTCGACAAAACCCACTGCATCTCTTTCCACACCTGCTTTGCAAAGACACATTCCAGGAGGAGGTGGGCGACCGTCTCTTCCCCACCACAGCCACCGCAGGGGCATTGTGCAGAGGGGGTGAGACTTCGGGCGTGCATGAAGGATCTGACGGGGAGGGCCCTTCTCACCACCAGCCAAGCTACATCTTGGTGCTTGTTTGAAAGTTCTGGTGATGAGGCATTCTGCCAAATGACTTTGGCGGTCTGCTCGGGGAACCATCCGACAGGATCCCCCGTCTCCTTTTCCCGTAGGGCCTTGAGGACATTCCGTGCAGACCACTGCCTGATGGACCGGTGGTCAAAGGTGTTTTCCCGCAGAAACTGCTCCACGAAGGATAGGTGGTACGGCACGGTCCAACTGCATGGAGCGTTCCGCGGCAATGTGACCAGGCCCATCCTTCGCTACACCGGGGACAGATAGAACCTCAGCACGTAGTGACACTTGGAGTTTGCGTATTGGAGATCTACACACAGCCTGATGCAGCCGCACACGAAGGTGGTCATCAGGATGAGGGCCACGTTGGGTACATTTTTCCCGCCCTTGTCCAGAGATTTGAACATCGTGTCACTCCGGACCCGGTCCATTTTAGATCCCCAGATGAAGCGGAAAATGGCTCGGGTGACCGCCACAGCGCAGGAGTTCCCATTCACACATAATCGCCTTGCAGAGTGCCCCCCATTCACACATAACCTTCTTACAGAGTACATCTAGTACGCATAACCCCCTTGGACACTCAGCATAGCGGCAATGGCCACTGTACCCACCCCCCCCCCCCCCCCCCCACTTCCCCTATGCTGCTATGGCTAGGTTACCTTCCCTTTCACAGCAACAAGGCCTCTTGCCTTGGTGCCGCCAGCTTTTCAGGGTCACTAAACTGAAGGCACATGATTGCTGCACATCATCCACAAAATTGCAGGACATTCGTTGGATCACAATGAATTAGATTCAAATTTATGTAAAACAGCATTTCAGGCATTTAAATTAATGATGCCGTTGCATCGTGGTATTAGTACAGCCACGGTACTTGCCCGCCCTCTGATATAATTGGCACACTGCAGAACAGCACTGGGTTTTTTTCCCAAAAATATACTTTATTCATAAAAATCTTCAAAAAAAACCTTACAAAACAGTTCAAACTTGACATTTTAGGAAGTGCAATAGAGATCAGATTCCTTCGATACAGAACGTGAGTTTCCTCACAACTCGTACCATTCCATTTTGCATGCAATGAATATTTGCATTACACAGCAAAATATATATTTGGTGCATACAGCCCGAGGGGTTTTACACAGGTTCCAGCCCCTCAGTATACTATGGCAGGAGGACCTTACACAGTGGCCTTTCCCCATTGAGCCTTTGCGACAGCTGCCCCGAGGTTTAGTGCATCCCTCAGCACATAGTCCTGGATGACTTTGGCAGTCTGCTCGGGGAACCATCCGACAGGATCCACCATCTCCTTTTCCCGTAGGGCCTTGAGGACATTCCGTGCGGACCACTGCCTGATGGATTTGTGGTCAAAGATGTTTTTCTGCACAAACTTTTCCACGAAGGATAGGTGGTATGGCACGGTCCAACTGAATGGAGCGTTCTGCAGCAAATTGACCAGACCCGTCCTTCGCAACACCGGAGACAGATAGACCTCAGCATGTAGTGACATTTGATGTTTGCATACTGGGGTTCTATGTACAGCTTGATGCAGCCACACACAAATGTGGCCATCAGGATGAGGGCGACGTTGGGTACGTTTTTTTCCCCCTTTACCCAGAGGTTAGAACGTCGTGCCCCTGCGGACACGGTCCATTTTCGATCTCCAGATAAAGCGGAAGATGGCTCAGGTGACCGCCACAGTGCAGGAGTGGGGTATGGGCCAGACCTGCGCCACATATAGTAACAACTTGAGCACCTCACACCTTATGACCAGGTTCGTACCCGCAATTGACAGAGAATGCTTCTCCCCTCTGCCCAGTTTCTGTTTTACCATGGCTACTCACTCTTCCAATTTTTGGCGCATGCCCCGGCCACTCCAAACCATATCCCCAGCACTTTCAGGTAGTCTGACATGATGGAGAAGGGGACAAAGGATCGGTCAGCCCAGTTCCCAAAGAACATGGCCTCGCTCTTGCCACGATTTACTTTGGCTCCCGAGGCCAGTTCGAACTAATGGCAGATGCTCATCAGCTGCGAATGGACAGCGGATCCGAGCAGAAGACGGCGACGTCATCCATGTACAGGGAGGTTTTAACCTGAGTGCCCCCGCTGCCTGGGATTGTCACCCCTCTTATGCCCACATCCTTCCTAATAGACTCAGCAAAGGGTTCAATTCAGCAAATAAACAAGACAGGGGAGAGAGGACAGCCCTGTCTGACTCCAGATTGGATCGGGAAACTTTCTGATTCCCACCCATTGATTGAGACTGCGCTACTGATGTTTGTGTAGAGCAGTTTGATCCAATTACAGATTCCCTCCCCAAACCCCATTTTAGAAAGCTCGTCCATCATGTAGGTGTGTGATATCCTGTCAAAAGCCTTCTCTTGGTCCAGGCTGATGAGGCAGGTGTCCACCCTCCTGTCCCATACATAGGCGATCGTATCCCTGAGTAGCGCGAGATTATCAGAGATCTTCCTGCTGGGTACAGTGCAGGTCTGGTCAGGGTGAATCACCAACTCCAGAGCAGACTTGACTCGAGTGGCTATGGCTTTGGACAGAATCTTGTAGTCAACATTAAGCAGTGAGATGGGCCGCCAACCTCTGATTTCTGCCATGTACAGGGAGGTTTTCACCTGGGTGCCTCCACTGTCTGGGATTGTCACCCCTCTTATGCTCTCATCCTTCCTAATAGACTCAGCAAAGGGTTCAATTCTTCCGCTTGTAGATGAGGGTGATGATGCCTTTCCTTATGGATTCTGCCATGCTGCCGGCCAGGAGCATACTCTCGTATACTTCCAGCAGGTCCGGGCCGACCCAGTCCCACAGGGCTGAATACAACTCAACTGGTAAGCCATCGCTTCCAGGAGTTTTACTCGTCTTGAAGGACTTGACGGCCTTTGTCAGCTCGTCCAGGGTTAATGGCTTGTCCAGTCTCTCCCTCATGCTGTCATCTAAGACCTCTGTGATAGATAACAGGAAGGACTGGGAGGCTCTGCTGTCTGTGGGCTTCGCGTCGTACAGCCCAGCATAAAAGGATTTGCTGATCCTTAGTATGTCGGACTGCGAAGACGTTACCGAGCCATCCTCTTCCTTCAGGCTTCTGATCGCAGAGCTCTCTCTCTGTACCTTTTGGAAGAAGTAACGCGAGCACGTCTCATCCTGCTCAATGGAGCGGACTCTGGACCGGAAGATGATCTTGGAGGCCTCTGTGGCAAAGAACGAGGCCTGCTGGCTCTTCACCTCATGGAGGACCTCGACCCCCATCGACTGCAGCCGGAGCAGATTTTGCATACTTTTCTGGAGTCGGGACATTTCCCTCTGTCTCTCTGTCGCCCTCTGAACATCTTTGAAGATAAAGAATCTCTTTATGTTCTCCTTGATCGCCTCCCATCAGTGAACTGGAGACTCAAAGAGGGGATTCACGGTTCTCCAACCTTTGTAATCCCTTTTGAGTTCCTCAATGTTCTCTGGGGTTAGCTGTGTAGCATTGAGCTTCCATGTCCCCCTGCCAATCCACTGGTCATCCTGTAAGTGACAGTCTGCCAGTAAGAGGCAGTGGTTGAAGAAGAACACCGGCTTGACATCGGTGGATCTGACCGTGACAGCACGGGACACAAACAGGAAGTCAATCCTGGAACGGGCAGACCCATCCAATCTTGACCAGGTGTATCTATGCTGCGCTCCGTCTGCAGGTTTGCTGAAGACATCATGCAGTTTGGCATCTTTTACTGTATCTATTAGGAATCTGCACATAGCGTCCAGTTTGCTGTCATCACTGCTGGATCGTCCAGCTGCATTGATGATGCAGTTGAAGTCACCGCCTAGGATGACCGGCCTGGATGTCACCAGCAGCAGTGGGAGCTGCTGCGAAATGGTCAGTCGCTCGCTGCATTGAACCGGGGCGTGCACATTGATCAAACGGAGCGGAGCATTGTTGTACATTGCATCTGCTACGAGGAGGCGACAGCCCACCACCTCCTTTACCTCAGAGAAGGTGAAATTACCTCCCCGCAGCAGGATACCCAGGCCGGAGGAACAGGAATCATTTCCTCTTGACCAGATCGATGGCCCGTGGGAACACCATCTCAACCATTGCCTGTAGGTGCTGAGGTGTGGTATTCCACACTCCTGCAGAAACAGTAGGTTGGCTTTGACCTTGGCGAGGTAGTCCAAGGTTGAAACACATCGCATAGTGGATTTAATGCTACGCACGTTAATTGTAGCAACCCTTATACCCATTTTTAAGTTAGTTGTTGCTTCCCACACCATTTGTCCTTGCTAGACCCCGTCCTTTGGAATGTTCCTGCATACCCATGGTGTACACAAGCTGTTTCACGTTCGTTGGGCTCAGAAAGTCCTCCTGGTTTTTCATGCAGGGCTTGTTCAGCTGAGGTGACATCGGCGGGGGGTCTTGAAGACAGCAAGGATTGGGCTGCCCTCTGCTGTTGTTTCCTCCTCAAGAACATCACTGCTCCCAGCTTCCCGGAGCTGGAGCGCACCAGACGTGTCGTTGCCCTTGGTGTCCCGGAGCTGGGATGTGCTGGGCATGTCGCTAGGTTTGGCGCCTTGGGTTTGGGGCACGCTGGGCCCATTTCAGCTTTCAGTGCCCAGGGGCTGGGGGGCTTCATCTTCCAGCTCCCTTGAGTTCTGTCACTTCCTTTGTAGGTGCCGTCGTTCCGAGACTTCCTCGTCCAGTGAAGAGGAGCTGCTGTAGTCTGTCTCAGACGGTAGCCTCCTCTTGCCACTGATTTGGGTGGTGACCTGTTCCGCTTTAGGCAGATTTTTCATTGTGGTTTTCTTTTGTACCACTTGCCATTGACCTGTTTGGCCATCAGCTGCCTCCTCCTCCATTGACTCTGGCTGTGGAGGAGGGGTTTCCGGGCACAGAGTAGGTGTTGGGTAGGTGTTGGGTCACTGGTTTCAGCTGCCTCCCCTTTCTTCTTCTCAGGTGGGCCTTCCTTGCTGCAGAGAAGGTTGTTTTTCTCCTTCCCAGCACCCAACGCATTCGTTGTTCTTTCTCCCGGTTTTCCCTTGGGGCTTGCCGCCTGAGCATTGTTGAGGCAACGTTTGGGGCAGCTTTTGTAGAGGTGGCCTGCCTCACCGCACAGGTTGCAACACTTACTCAGTTTACAGTCCTTGGTCTGATGGCCTTCCTTCTTGCAGTTCTTGCAGACAAGTTAACTGCAGTTAGCTGCCACGTGACCAAATTTGCCACAGGTGCGACAAACTCTGGGCTGCCCCGCATAG
The DNA here is from genome assembly GCF_036365525.1 of Heterodontus francisci. Classification (NCBI taxonomy): domain Eukaryota; kingdom Metazoa; phylum Chordata; class Chondrichthyes; order Heterodontiformes; family Heterodontidae; genus Heterodontus; species Heterodontus francisci. Next base: position 54,392,788 of record NC_090376.1, on the reverse strand, counting down.
ACTAGAAAGCCTCTTATTTTTTTTTATTTCCAAAATATACTTTATTCATAATAATCTGTAAAAATTACATTCCCAGTTTAAAACAGCATCAAGTCAAAAAATACAAACAGTGCAAAGCTGATCAGTTTCCTTCAATACAATCATGAGTTGCCTCACAACCCTTCCATTTCATTGTCATGCCATATACATTTTTACATTTACAGCACACAAAATGTTCCCGATACAGTTCGAGGGGTTTCCCAGGGATCCAGCCCCTCAGTTCAGCTTGGTGGGGGGACCTTACACTGTGGTCTTTCCCCATTGAGCCTTTGCTGCGGCTGCCCCAAGCTTTAGTGCGTCCCTCAGCATATAGTCCTGGACCTTGGAATGTGCCAGTCTGCAACATTCGGTCGTGGACAACTCTTTGCGCTGGAAGACCAGCAAGTTTCAGGCAGACCACAGGGCGTCGTTCACCGAATTGATAGTCCTCCAGCAGCAGTTGATGTTTGTCTCAGTGTGCGTCCCTGGGAACAGCCCGTAGAGCACAGACTCCTGTGTTACAGAGCTGCTTGGGATGAACCTCGACAAAAACCACTGCATCTCTTTCCACACCTGCTTTGCGAAAAAAGCCTCTTATGCCTGCATTCTTCCTAATGGATTGGGTTTCGTGGCAGACGGCTCTATGGCGATTCTCTATCCCCCATGCCACCGAACCCACCTTTAGACGCGAGCACAAAATTCAACCTCTCATGGGAATGGTAGATGAGATGAGCTTGGTGAGGAAGAGGGAGGTGGGGGAAATGATGAGTGTAAATCCTCAATCTACCATTCAGCAGCACAATGCAATGGTATACAACTCAATTGACACCAAGCAACCTCTGAATTTAAATTTTCGGAGTTGTTATATTCAGATTATCCCATAGAGGGGCCAATCATTAGGACTCATTAGTGTCCATAATGTATCAAGGAAATTGTGATCAGAACTGACCAGCTCAATCAATTAGGAAATATTTACACAGATCTAAAATTAGAAACAATGCACAGTGTGAAATCAGTGCAGGAAGTAGGAGACAGTGTTCAATAAGAGCCTACCAAATGAGTGTTGCAATTAATGTTCAGCTGTAAATAATGGCCTTTTATGAGGTTATATAGAGAGACTGCAGCTGATGAATAAAAATGTAGGCCAAAAGTAATGAATTTACACTGCCACTCTGTTGTTCCTTTCCGGAAAAAAATTAGTAATCATCCTGCTGTTTCCTATTGTGTTGAACCACAAAAACCCTGAGTCCATGATGTACTCTAAAGCATCACGCGAGCAGTGCATGACAACGAGTGTTCTCATGATAGTCATGGTAATGCAATTTATCTGTAGACTAAATTAACAAACCGAATCAACTATGATATTTCTAGGAGCAAATGTGGTATAATTTGTATCTTTCCCTTTTTCCAGGCAAAATTTCTAAATACAATTTATTCATTGCTTCTATTCTCTAAGATTTCTCCCTTTTTTTAGTTCCCATATTATGAACCAAGGATGGATAGGCAAGATGTTCCCAAGATGTTGTCAATGATGCTTTGTTTCCAGCCACTGGAAGGTGCATGAGAAGAGCTGTGATTGACACAACATTTTATTTTCTCACAGGCCTCAGCTACTTAAAAGTGCTTTGTGGCCCATTACATAACCACATCAATATTTGAGATGGCCTTACCTAAATATATATTTCAATAATCTTATATGTGGGCCTGAAAAGGGCACACTGTAACTTTAAATAATGGAAATATGGCATATATATGTAAAACAAAAGGGCGGCACAGTGGCGCAGTGGTTAGCACCGCAGCCTCACAGCTCCAGAGACCCGGGTTCAGTTCTGGGTACTGCCTGTGCGGAGTTTGCAAGTTCTCCCTGTGTCTGTGTGGGTTTCCTTCGGGTGCTCCGGTTTCCTCCCACCTCCAAAAGACTTGCAGTTTGATAGGTAAATTGGCCATTGTAAATTGCCCCTAGTGTAGGTAAGTGGTAGGAGAATGGTGAGGATGTGGTAGAGAATATGGGATTAATGTCGGATTAGTATAAATGGGTGGTTATTGGTCGGCACAGACTCGGTGGGCCGAAGGGCCTGTTTCAGTGCTGTATCTCTAAACAAATAAACAAATGACATATTACTATGTATGCACATCCAAAAATCACAGATCACATCATAGTACATCTCAGTTGGCAGTTTTAGATTATTCAGTTGCAAAGATTTTAATTCTTTGTTGCTGCTGAGTTTATTTAATTAAAACAAAGCTGTTTACCACATAGAAGATAGTAAGCAATTATTTTGGCTTTCTGTTTCAGAACTTTATCTGTGTTGAAGGTTTAATATTCCAAAGTGGCATTCCTTTTGTTACAACTGACAGTCCATAGCAATATGTTAACTGACAGTATTGTCCTAGAAAGCTAGAAGCCAGAGAGCAATTAACATTCATACATTGGGCTGAATTTTACAAGAAGGCCAAAGGTCCCAGTGGTGGCACTGGAAGTGGGTGCAGATTCCGCTTGGACACAGGGATAGGCACCGACATGTTGCATCTCAGACATTTGATAGAATTATTGACTGAACCACAGACATGGGGGCAATTAAGCTGTATATAAAGTTTATAGCCAATCTAATGCCATCAAAACACAGACCAACTTAAAACACATTTCTCCATATAAATAAAGTAGCTAAGCATATAAACTTCAATGGAAAGCAGCAAAACTGTATTAGCTAGCTAGCAAGCAAAATAGTAGGCAATGCCAATGTGAATTGCTTTTGTTGATAGAATAGAGCTAACTACATCATGTCACGGGGTGGTAGATGCACCTTATCAGATGACCTCTGTGGATTCACACTGTATCAGGAGTGCAAATTCATCCAATAAACCATGAAACTCAAGGAGTGGATTGTTATTGTGGTCATTGTGGTGAGGCAGTAGAAAAATCAGCAATAGGAAGACAGACCATTTCCCACACTGCTGTTGTCACAAGGCAATTTAACTTGTGATGGTCTCTGTTTGTGCAACTTCTTCACCTGCTTAGAACATGTATCGAAAAATAGGGCAGCCAACGAAAGGACAGTGATCTCCAAATCAGGAGAATTTTATAGCATGAAGCAGATAGTACTTCAGCAGAGTTTTGTAAAACAGAAAAGCAGAGTGGGACAGGAAGGGACAGAGAGATTAATGGTAGGTAGCCAAGACTAGTTTATTCATCTTGACAGGCTGTGAAATCAGGTCCTGGATTCAAAAATAGAGAAACAACAGCATCTCTCATGGACAAAATGTCATTTGCTCACCAAAGCTAGTGACAAAATTGGATAAACCCAATTACAAATAAAGAGCACCCTTCAGTTCCTCCAATAAAGTGATTCTCTTAAATTCACTTCTGTCTATATCTCAGTCTACCACTATTGATTCTGATTCAGCTCTGACAAGATAATTATTAGCAAAATGTTTTTCTTCAAGAAGTTGAGTGATTGTTACTGCATGTATTATTCAGTTAAAAAATGTTTAGTCACTATCTGTAAGATTGTACTCCAGACTAACCAATTTATGCCCAAGCCAAATCTATTACCTGTTAGCAAAGGTGCACTTCTAAAGTAATGTAATTATATGATACAGACAACTTTCAAATGACATTGGCCACTCAGGTTATTTGCCCTCATAGTTGTCCTTTAATCAAATTCACAGCAAAAATAAAATCAGTTAATGACTGTTTCTAAAATGGTCATTGCAACATAATACATTCTTTACTATGTCTTCTCTGACAGTTTTTAAAACTGCAAGTACAACATAGATTTTATTAAGGAACCATTGACAGTTCATCATACATTAAGGTTTATTAAAGTTATCTGTTACATTGGATTTACTAACTATTGTATATGGGTCAGCAGTATCCTGTTTTGCGGAAATCACTCAGCCCTATTACACCCTACTATTGTATTCATGAGGAACTTACAGTGCTGCCTTTTGGAGATTCCTTCAATTATCTTGCCTGTTTTCCCCTCAATACAAGTTCTGGAACACTGTGATTCCAAATGGATAACAGCAGAATTGTAACATTTATATTGAAGTCCAGCAACTTTCAACTTGTCACTGAGCTTGTGTCCCACGTGTAAGTAATGCATGCCAGAGCGCAGAAATGGAGACATTCTCTAAGTGACCTTTGCCCATTTTAAAATAAGTTTACATAACACAAATAACCTAGCTGCTAAGTTATTTTAAAACACAAGGTTAATGGCTTGAAACAGGGGTGTCCAACCTTTTTGCGTGGGGGCTACATTACTATTTTCGTCTTACATAGGGGGTTGGTGAGACAATTTCGGAAAGATAAAGTCATTAAAAATGTATCTTACTATTAATCAAAGCAACAACAAATGTGCATTTTTGTGAAGAAGCTTTAAATGAGAAGACTTATTTATTGACTTACTTTCTTGTCACTATGTTGGACACTGATTTAGTGAGATACCTAGCACTTTTGTTTGCTTGCACAAATAGTCAGTGTTAGCCTGGACACTTGTTGTAGCAATGCTAAGTATTCCAGATTGATGTCCATCTGTCAGGAGTGATCTTGATCACTTTCTCTCCCTCCTCTCTCTGTCTATCTGTCTGTCTGTCTGTCTCTAAACTCTCTCTCTCTCTTTCCCCCTCTCTCTCTCTGCACCCCCCTCTCTCTGCACTCCTCTCTCTCACTGTGTCCCTCTCTCTCTCTGTCTCTCTTACTATCTCTGTCTCCCCTCTTGCTCTCTGCCTCTCTCTCACTGCCCTCATCTCTCTCTCTCTTTGCTACCCTCTCTCTCTGTCCCCATGCACTCTCTCTCTCTGTGCCCCCTCTCTCTCTGCCTCCTCTCTTTCTCTCCCCTCTCTCTCTCTCTCTGTCCTTTTTTATTTCTGTCCCCTCTCTCTCTCTGCCCCATCTGTCTCTCTCTGACCTCTCTCTCTGTCCCTCTCTCTATCTCTGCCCCCCCTCTCTCTCTACCCCTCTCTCTTTGCCCCCTCTCTCTCTGCCTCCCATCTGCCCCTCTCTTTCTGCCCCCCCACCATCTCTCTCTCTGACAGTTGCAGACAGCTAAACTCTCAGTACAGTAGCATTGTGAATGGTCCTTTTTTTAAAAAATCGCAGCTGTCAGTTTCGCCGCTGACAGGTACTTAAAGCAGAGACAGCGTTTCCAAACTTCGGACAAGTTCATGGTTTTCCGGTGGGTTCCGATTTTTTTCTTGAAGCCCGCCGAAAATGCTCCCCCACAATTCAGTGATGCCTCCCTGCAGGTTCTCTCCAGGCTGTAAGGACAAGACAGAAGGTCCTCTTCTGAAGAGATAGGTCTGCCTGACCAAGCAAGCCTGGACAGAGATTACAGAGGAGGTTAGCAGCCATGGGGGCACCCCCAAAACTGGGTACAGCGCTGCAAACACATCAATGGCCTCCTTTACTCTGCCAAGGTGAGCACTCCATATCACTTTCCTCATTGGGTCTTACATGTGGCAATGCAAGAGGGTATGCTTGGTGGGGACAGAGTGACCACCCAGTCGGTGCAGTGGGTCAGAAAGCAACATATCCTGTCAGAGGCATGACAGCGTTGTGGCAAAAGGCATTGGTCTGTCATAGGAGACCCCCACAAGGTCCCTTGAAAGCGGCCGTATGAAGGAGGTATGCATACGAACATACGAATTAAGAGCAGGAGTAGGCCATTTGGACCCTTAGTGCCTGCTCTGCTATTTAGTAAGATCATGGCTGATCTGATTGTGGCCTCTATTCGACTTTCCCACCTATGACCGATACCCTTTCACTCTGTTGTTAATCAAGAATTTATTTACCTCTGCCTTAAAAATATTCAATGACCCTGCCTCCACTGTTTTCTGGGGAAGAGAGTTCCAAAGACTCAAAACCTACTAAGACAAAAAATTTCTCCTCATCTCTGTCTTAAATGGGTGATTCCTTTTTTAAACTGTGCCCCTTAGTTCTGGTCTCTCCCATAACGGGAAACATCCTTTTAGCATCCAACCTGTCAAGTCCTCTCAAGATCTTATATGTTTCAATAAGATCACCTCTCATTCTTCTAAACTCCAATGGATACAGATCCAACCTGTCCAACCTTTTTTCATAAAATAATCCCAGGTATCGGTAGAGTGAATCTTCTTTGAACTCCCTCTAATACATTTATATTCTTTCTTAAATAAGGAGACCAAAACTCTACACAGTACTCCAGATGTGGTCTCACCAATACCCTATACAACTGTAGCAAAACATCCTTACTTTTATATTCCATTCCCCTTGCAATAAATAACAACATTCCATTTGCCTTCCTAATCACTTGCTGTATCTGCATACCAACCTTTTGTGATTGCAGCCTTTCATTGCAGCAGCTTATTCGGGAGCAGAGAGTGCGAGCAAGCGAGCAGCTGGGAAGGTCAGTTTCAGCTTAAACTTAATTCCCTTTTGTTTTCGGCGGACCAAGGACTGCTGGGTAAGTAAAACCCTATATATTTGGGCCGTTTAAAATAACTTACCTTTCATTGCAGCAGCTTATTCGGGAGCAGAGAGTGCGAGCGAGTGAGCAGCTGGGAAGGTCAGTTTCAGCTTAAACTTAATTCCCTTTTGTTTTCGGCGGACCAAGTGGCTGCTGGGTAAGTAAAACCCTATATATTTGGGCCTTTTCTGAACCCGAGAAACTACACGGGTAGTGTCTCCCACCCGCCCTCCTCCTCTAACCAAAAAAAAAGGACTCGGTGGCGTGTAGATAAGGTAAGGCTTTTTCTACTTTTTTTTTATCGTGTGATTGGTAAAAACATTTCGTTCCTTTTTCATTTTTCCGAAGTTTCAGACTAAGTTAAGCTTAAGATTAAAAATGGCAGGCGATCTCAGACCCGTGTTATGCTCCTCTTGCTCAATGTGGGAGCTCAGGGACACGGCTGATGTCCCTGACTCCTTCACGTGCAGGAAGTGTGTCCAGCTGCAGCTCTTGTTAGACCGCGTGATGGCTCTGGAGCTGCAGATGGACTCACTTTGGAGCATCCGCGATGCTGAGGAGGTCGTGGATAGCATGCTTAGCGAATTGGTCACACCGCAGATTAGGATTGCTGAGGGAGAAAGGAAATGGGTGACCAAAAGGCAGAGAAAGAGCAGGAAGGCAGCGCAGGTGTCCCCTGGGGTCATCTCCCTCCACAACAGGTATACCGTTTTGGATACTGTTGAGGGAGATGGCTCACCAGGGGAAGGCAGCAGTAGCCAGGTTCATGGCACCGTGGCTGGCTCTGCTGTTCAGAAGGGCGGCAAAAAGAGTGGAAGGGCTATAGTTATAGGGGATTCGATTGTAAGGGGAGTAGATAGGCGGTTCTGTGGTCGAAAACGAGACTCCCGAATGGTATGTTGCTTCCCAGGTGCACGGGTCAGGGATGTCTCAGATCGGCTGCAGAACATTCTGAAGGGGGAGGGTGAACAGCCAGTTGTTGTTGTGCACATAGGCACCAATGATATAGGTAGAAAATGGGATGAGGTCCTACAAGCAGAAATTAGGGAGTTAGGAACCAAGTTAAAAAGTAGGACCTCAGAGGTAGTAATCTCAGGATTGCTACCAGTGCCACGTGATAGTCAGAGTAGAAATTAAAGAATAGTCAGGATGAATGCGTGGCTTGAGAGATGGTGCAGGAGGGAGGGGTTCAGATTTTTGGGACTTTGGGACCAGTTCTGGGGGAGGTGGGACTATTACAAATTGGACGGTCTACACCTGGGCCGGACTGGAACCAATGTCCTTGGGGGTGATTTTGCTAATGCTGTTGGGGAGGGTTTAAACTAATGTGGCAGGGGGTTGGGAACCAAATGAGGAGGTCAGTGGACAGTAAGGAGGTAGTAACTAAAGCCTGTAAGGAACTAGATAATGAAGTCAGCGTGACTAAGGGAAAGAGTAGGAAGGGAGCAGATGATGAAAGCAAAGGGACTGGTGGTCTGAGGTGCATTTGTTTTAATGCAAGAAGTGTAGTAGGTAAGGCAGATGAACTTAGGGCTTGGATTAGTACCTGGGAGTATGATGTTATTGCTATTACTGAGACTTGGTTAAGGGAAGGGCATGATTGGCAACTAAATATCCCAGGATATCGATGCTTCAGGCGGGATAGAGAGGGAGGTAAAAGGGGTGGAGGAGTTGCATTACTGGTCAAAGAGGATATCACAGCTGTGCTGAAGGAAGGCACTATGGAGGACTCGAGCTGTGAGGCAATATGGGCAGAACTCAGAAATAGGAAGGGTGCGGTAACAATGTTGGGGCTGTACTACAGGCCTCCCAACAGCGAGCGTGAGATAGAGGTACAAATATGTAAACAGATTATGGAAAGATGTAGGAGCAACAGGGTGGTGGTGATAGGAGATTTTAATTTTCCCAACATTGACTGGGATTCACTTAGTGTTAGAGGTCTAGATGGAACAGAATTTGTAAGGAGCATCCAGGAGGGTTTTCTAGAGCAGTATGTAAATAGACCAACTCGGGAAGGGGCCATACTGGACCTGGTGTTGGGGAATGAGCCCGGCCAGGTGGTTGAAGTTTCAGTAGGGGACTACTTTGGGAACAGTGATCACAATTCCGTAAGTTTTAGAATACTCATGGACAAAGACGAGAGTGGTCCTAAAGGAAGAGTGCTAAATTGGGGGAAGGCCAACTATACCAAAATTCGGCAGGAGCAGGGGAATGTAGATTGGGAGCAGCTGTTTGAAGGTAAATCCACATTTGATATGTGGGAGGCTTTTAAAGAGAGGTTGATTAGCGTGCAGGAGAGATATGTTCCTGTGAAAATGAGGGATAGAAATGGCAAGATTAGGGAACCATGGATGACAGGTGAAATTGTGAGACTAGCTAAGAGGAAAAAGGAAGCATACATAAGGTCTAGGCAGCTGAAGAAAGACGAAGCTTTGGAAGAATATCGGGAATGTAGGACCAATCTGAAACGAGGAATTAAGAGGGCTAAAAGGGGTCATGAACTATCTTTAGCAAACAGGGTTAAGGAAAATCCCAAAGCCTTTTATTCATATATAAGGAGCAAGAGGGTAACTAGAGAAAGAATTGGCCCACTCAAGGACAAAGGAGGAAAGTTATGCGTGGAGTCAGAGAAAATGGGTGAGATTCTAAACGAGTACTTTGCATCGGTATTCACCGAGGAGAGGGACATGACGGATGTTGAGGTTAGGGACAGATGTTTGATTACTCTAGGTCAAGTCGGCATAAGGAGGGAGGAAGTGTTGGGTATTCTAAAAGGCATTAAGGTGGACAAGTCCCCAGGTCCGGTTGGGATCTATCCCATGTTACTGAGGGAAGCGAGAGAGGAAATAGCTGGGGCCTTAACAGATATCTTTGCAGCATCCTTAAACACGGGTGAGGTCCCGGAGGACTGGAGAATTGCTAATGTTGTCCCCTTGTTTAAGAAGGGTAGCAGGGATAATCCAGGTAATTATAGATCGGTGAGCCTGACGTCAGTGGTAGGGAAGCTGCTGGAGAAGATACTGAGGGATAGGATCTATTCCCATTTGGAAGAAAATGGGCTTATCAGTGATAGGCAACATGGTTTTGTGCAGGGAAGGTCATGTCTTAACAACTTAATGGAATTCTTTGAGGAAGTGACAAAGTTGATTGATGAGGGAAGGGCTGTAGATGTCATATACATGGACTTCAGTAAGGCGTTTGATAAGGTTCCCCATGGTAGGCTGATGGAGAAAGTGAAGTCGCATGGGATCCAGGGTGTACTAGCTAGATGGATAAAGAACTGGCTGGGCAACAGGAGACAGAGAGTAGCAGTGGAAGGGAGTTTCTCAAAATGGAGACATGTGACCAGTGGTGTTCCACAGGGATCCGTGCTGGGACCACTGTTGTTTGTGATATACATAAATGATTTGGAGGAAAGTATAGGTGGTCTGATTAGCAAGTTTGCAGACGACACTAAGATTGGTGGAGTAGCAGATAGTGAAGGGGACTGTCAGAGAATACAGCAGAATATAGATAGATTGGAGAGTTGGGCAGAGAAATGGCAGATGGAGTTCAATCAGGGTAAATGCGAGATGATGCATTTTGGAAGATCCAATTCAAGAGTGAACAAGTAAATGGAAAAGTCCTGGGGAAAATTGATGTACAGAGAGATTTGGGTGTTCAGGTCCATTGTTCCCTGAAGGTGGCAACGCAGGTAAATAGAGTGGTCAAGAAGGCATACGGCATGCTTTCCTTCATCGGACGGGGTATTGAGTACAAGAGTTGGCAGGTCATGTTACAGTTGTATCGGACTTTGGTTCGGTCACATTTGGAATACTGCGTGCAGTTCTGGTCGCCACATTACCAAAAGGATGTAGATGCTTTGGAGAGGGTGCAGAGGAGGTTCACCAGGATGTTGCCTGGTATGGAGGGCGCTAGCTATGAAGAGAGGTTGAGTAGATTAGGATTATTTTCATTAGAAAGGCGGAGGTTGAGGGGGGACCTGATTGAGGTGTACAAAATCATGAGAGGTAGAGACAGGGTGGATAGCAAGAAGCTTTTTCCCAGAGTGGGGGATTCAATTACTAGGGGACATGAGTTCAAAGTGAGAGGGGAAAAGTTTAGGGGGGATATGCGAGGAAAGTTCTTTACGCAGAGGGTGGTGGGTGCCTGGAACGCGTTGCCAGCGGAGGTGGTAGATGCGAACACGATAGCGTCTTTTAAGATGTATCTGGACAGATACATGAATGGGCAGGAAGCAAAGAGATACAGACCCTTCGAAAATAGGCGACATGTTTAGGTAGAGGATCTGGATCGGTGCAGGCTTGAAGGGCCGAAGGGCCTGTTCCTGTGCTGTAATTTTCTTTGTTCTTCTTTGTTCTTTGATGTACCAGGACACCCAGATCCCGCTGTAGCTCAGAGTTCTGCAATCTTTCTCCATTTAAATAATATGCTGCTTTACTATTCTTCCTGCCAAAGTGGATAAGTTCACATTGTCCCACATTATTTGTCCCACATTATTTGATTGGCACCCCATCTACAAACATTCACTCCCTCCACCACCGACGCACAGTGGCAGCAGTGTGTACCATCTACAAGATGCACTGCAGCAATGCACCAAGGCTCCTTCGACAGCACCTTCCAAACCAGCGACCTCTACCAACTAGAAGGACAAGGGCAGAAAATACATGGGAACACCACCACCTGCAAGTTCCCCTCCAAGTCACACACCACCCTGACTTGGAACTATATCGCCGTTCCTTCACTGTCGCTGGGTCAAAATCCTGGAACTCCCTTCCTAACAGCACTGTGGGTGTTCTACTCCACATGGACTGCAACGGTTCAAGAAGGCAGCTCACCACCACCTTCTCAAGGGCAATTAGGGATGGGCAATAAATGCTGGCCTGGCCAGTGACGCCCACATCCCGTGAATGAATAAAAAAAAAATTATTTTACATTTGCCAAATTTTTGCCCACTCACGTAATCTTTTTATATCTCTTTGCAGACTCCTTATGTCCTCTTCACAACTTACTTTCCTACATAATTTTGTGTCATTAGCAAATTTAGCAATCACACATTTGGTCCCTTCATCCATGTCATTGATATAAATTGTAAATAGTTGAGGTCCCAACAGTGATCCCTATGACACTCCACTCATCACATCTTGCCAACCCGAAAATGACCCATTTATGTTTTGGAAATCTAAATATAGCACATCCATAGGTTCTCATTTATTCACGTTGTTTGTTACTTCCTCAAAGAACTCTAATAAATTAGTCAAACATGATTTCCCTTCCATGTGCCCCCATCAGGGACTGATGCACTGTCACCAGCATAGGTATTGTGCTAGGCTTCATGGGGAAACTAAGTCTTCCTCCTTGTGCTTGCAAGAGAAAGCTAAGATTGGTAGAGGGGTTCCAGACCTGCATATATGGACCCCAAGAGAGCAGAAGGCCTTGGAACTGGCTGGTCTCAGTGCAGCTGAGCGATTGCTGATGGTGAAACAGTAGTGTCATCACAGGAGAGTGAATGAACGAGTGCAGAGGCACAAGGGTACATCAGGCCCACTCGTGAGGCATAGTGCTCTTGTCTCCACCACTGGACACATGGAGCTCCACATTAGGCATAGGTGGGATGAGGAAATGGAAAGCCTTTAACCCCTCAATGTTTGTGTTCTTTCATGCAGGTCATGGAGATCCCGAAGGATGTGGAGCTTGAGAGACTGGGGGCCAGCTGACCACCTCTGAGGAGGAGAAGTGATCCTCAGAGGGTGCAGTGTCACATCAGTTCTCCAAAATCTCCACCACTGCAAATACTCTCACGTCAGTGGGTTTGCCCTTGTGATTAGATTCGAGATCACAAACTGGTGAGCACATCACAAACAAGCCCGAGCAGCTGATGATGGCTGTGAGAGCCAAGGCCACTGACAGTCGGAGGACTGTGGGAGGCCAGGTCCATGCTGAGCCACAGGTTGATGGCATGCCTCTTGAGTTGTCAGCAACACGGCACCTGCTGGAGCTGCAGCGAGAAGTAAGGGAGCATTTGGCCAAACTGCCAGAAGCTATGCACACTCATGTGGGGATGATGGAGGTGTCCATCCAGGCCATGAGTGCTGCCATGTCTCAGGCATGTGCGCGCATGGCTTCCTTCATCAAGAGATTGGTGACCCTCATGGAGAGCCAGCTCCAGCAGACCACCCAGTGGATGTCAGAGGCATGCACAAACATCGCCTTGTACAAGAGCTGTATGCTGCTGTGGCAAAACGAGAGGGCGACGAGGCGCCTGGAGTCTCCATTAGGTCCTCATCCTTCTCAGGTCATCAGGGAGGTACAAGTCTGCTTTGCAAGGGAGGAGTTAGGGTTGCCTTCTGCTTTTGGGGGCTTCTCACAGGGCACTCCAAGTGTGGACAGCAGCTCCTCAGCCCCTCTGCCAGTGACCCTAGTGTCTCCAGTAGCCACGATCACATAGAAGGGTCCTGTATCTGTGCAGGAGCCCTTCAGCATGCCAGGGCCCTCCAGGCCTCAGACAACCAGAGGACGACTGTCAAGGCCATCCCAAGCCAACAAGCAACCTAACCAGCAGACTGCCTCCACCTCAACTTCCAGTGCAGGGGGAGCACCATGTAGGAGCACACGTTAGCAGTTTAAGAGGACCTAGCTGCATTTGGAGCTTGCGGGTGTTTAGATTTGTGAAGACTTGATAGGCTGCATTTGCTGACAACATAACCACTAGGTGGTGCACCACTGGCACATGCACAAATGCAGCCTCATTGACTGAAACATCACTGTCTGCGACGTCTCAGGCAGCTGCCAGTAATAAAGATGGCGCTGCTCAATTTGACACAAAAATAAGCAGAGTGAACCCAAACCCCCTGAATGTCCGCGATCACTGCCTCCATCCTCCACAACAGTACTCTGCTCCCTCCCGCAACTGTCGCTTCTCTTCCGGGCGGAAAGGTGGTGAGCGAGTGGCGAGGGTGGAAGCGACAAGGCAGGGCGCGAGCGGCGAGCAGTTGGGAATGGGCGAGAAAGGCAGGATGGAGCGACGAGCAGTCAGGAATGGCAGGAGGAAACGGCGAGCAGACGGGCGCGGGAGAGGGAAAGAGAAGTGGAGATTGAAGCGGCGATCATGGGAGGGAATGGACATTGAGGGGTGTGGCAACTTCAGACGTCATTATGTCTGATGTCATTACATGGTGACGTCGGTGTGTGCATGTGTGGATTCATACTGGCAACCTGGCAAAAGCTCGGAACACTAATGACGTCAGCAACCGCTCTGCCATGCTCTGCGTTGTCAGGAGACACATTGGGCTTGATAGTGTAGTGCTGCTCAATAATGTTTAATGCACTTCTGTTGGTCATACTGTCAAATCTTGCTGCCTTGTTAGATGTGATCTGGTAGGCTGCATCTGGTCAGCTCCTCAGCTTTGTCAGGGTTCACTGTGAACCTGAGTGCTGCACAATGGAGTGCCAGATGAAGGAGGTAACAGCAGATATGCATAAAAGTGAGGCTATAGTGCACTGATTCTGAAAGGGCATCAGGGTCTCAAGAAATGGGTATGTATGAGATCATCCCTAGCCCCCCTGTGCATCTCTCATTTCCCCTTGCCCCTGGTCCAAGCGGTTCCTCATCCTATGCCACCTGCTTAGCAGCCTCCCCGACATCCTCTTCGTCAGATGAGGATGGCAATCAATGATGTCCTCATTATTCAAGGTCTCCCCCACAGCACTGTATGGTTGTGCAGAGAACAGCAGAAACCACAGTACATGAGACCCTCGCTGGGGCATACTGAAGTGTTCTACCAGAGCGATCAAGGCACCTGAATCTCATCTTCAGCAATGGCCTGTTCGATGGTCGCTCAGGTGACCCGTGGCAGGCATTGTACCTCACCACTGCTGCAGTCTGTGGGTTCCTCACAGGTGTGAGTAGCCATGAAGTCAATGGGTAGCCCTTGTCCTCAAGAATCCATCCCTGAAGGTACACGGGTGGCCAGAACAGCTCTGGCACCTGGGAATGCCGAAGTGTGTAGGTGTCGTGGCTGCTTCCCAGGAACCATGCACACACCTGATGGATCTGCTTTTGATGGTCGCAGACCAGTCGGACATTGATGGAATGGAAACCTTTCCAGTTGATGAAGGCCACTGGTGGGTCCATGGGAGCCTTGATGGCCACATGCATACAGTGAATCACCACCTGCATTTGGGGGAATCCTGCAATTGCCCTGAAGTCAATGGACCACTCCGCCTAACTGTTTGGGTCAGTTCAGTAGTGCATGTTAGTCACCGGCCCTCTTGAATGGGGCACTGGTCATCTCCTTAATGCACCGATGGGTCACGGTCTGGAAGATCCCACACATGTCCCCAGTAGGAAGGTCCAGAGGCATAGAAGTTGAGATCCACGGTGATCTTCAGAACCACTGGCATTAGGTGTCCACCAACCCTTATGGGTCTCAGCTCATTCTGAAGTATGGTGCAAAGATCGGTGACTGCATCCCTGGGAAGCCTCAATCTGCGCTGACATCGCCTCTCGGCCAGCTGGATATAGTTTGGCCATGCACAGTAGACGTTCTCCCAGGGATAGACCCTTTTTAGTGCAGGATACAGATATTGCCCCCCTCTGCGCCCTTATTCGGCATGCCCACCTGTAGGCTGGCCCTCCTGCTGCTCCTGACATTCCTGATGCGCCCCCGCCGGTGCCTGGACTTCCCTCCCTCTACGTTGTTCCTCCTCCTCAGGGGGGTTTGGACCATGAAGACTGGGTGGATTAGGCCCATGGCAGGTTGGCTCTCTCCCAATCCTACCTGTTCCAACCAAACACAGCCTGACAGCATTTTACGCTCCCCTCCCACCCCACCTCTGACCTCACTTTCAGTGGCCCGATAAAATTCCAGCCATTGATATGACCTGCTCATAACTACCTCAGTGTATAAAAAAACCAAGTTTGCCAGTTTCAGTCCTAAAATCTTTATTAGATTGTGCGAATCATCTGCAATAAGATAGATGAACTCGTAGCACAAATAAAGATAAATGGTTTTAGATCTAATCGCCATTAAGAGACATGGGGCCAGATTTTTAAAGCCTGCTGGGGTTGTGAGCGGGTGAGTGTCCGATTTGAAGAGCTGTAAGACGTGATTTTCTCAGTGGTGAGTGGTAGGAATCTGGAGACGGACAGGAGCCCGCTGCCATCAGTGAGCCAGCTGGGTTTGGCAGGGGAAGGCCTGGTGAACACACAAACCCCAGATGAGGGAATTCAGATGGAAACAGGCTACTCTGACATTGGACAGAGCAGCCAGGATGAGCTTCAGCAGATGCAACCTTCTGGGAAGCAGGAGGCTGAGGAACACAGTGGGGGAGCTGCAAGGGGAGGAAGGCAATGCCCTCGACATTGGGTCTACCTCCCAAAGTCAGCTATTTGCAAATGACTGAGCACGAGTGCTGTAGGAGGCTGCGCCTATCCAGGCAGATGATCTCAGACATTTGTGCTCTGATCCAATGACCTGAGGCTTTGTGGCCCTCATGGCAGTCCCTTACCTGTAGCCTTCAAGGTCTCATTTGCCCGGAATTTCTATGCAACCAGGTCATTCCAGGGATCAGCTGCAGATCTAGGTGGAATCTCGCAGTTGGCAGCTCATTGCATCATCAGGCAGGTTACGGATGCCATATTCAGGAGGGTGGAGGGGCTACATCCACTTTGACACAGATGGGCCTGCGCAGGTACAGACAACAGTGGGTTTCACCTCCATCATTGGGTTCCCACAGGTGCAGGGCCTCAAGGTCATCAAAGCACCCAGCAACCGGCCAGTGAGATCCATCAACAGGAAGGGCTTCCACTCCCTCAACGTCCAACTGGTCTATGACTAGAACAAGAGCTTCCTCCATGTGGGCACTCACTTTGCTGGCAGCTGCCATGACTCCTTCATCCTCCGCTAGTCCAGGCTGCCTCAGATCTTCAATCCAACCCCCAAAGTGCATGATATATCCAAGGGGACAAGGGAAATCCCTTGAGGAGTTGGCTATTAACCCCTCTATGAAATCCCAAGACAGAGGCACAGAGGCAATACAACCAATGCCAACTGCTCAGCAGGCCAACCATTGAGCAGGCCATCGGGCTTCTAAAGATGCCATTCCAGCGCCTGGACCAGTCGGGTGGCATCTTCTAATACCCTCCTGCAAAAGTCTCTGTCATTGCTGTGCTGTGCTCTTCATAACATGGTCCTCCAGAGAGCTGTGGACCTTGAGGACAATGAGACCCTGGAAGGGGACATCTCATTGGGGAAGGAACAGGAGCTAAGAGAGGAGGAGGAAGAGGGGGCAGAGGGGGATAACACTAAACAGAGGGGTGCCCCTGCTGCACGACGAGTTGGCCTCCTCCTGCCACCCTCCAGGAAGAGAACCTCCCTCCTCTCCCTCACGGC
Source organism: Heterodontus francisci (assembly GCF_036365525.1). Lineage (NCBI taxonomy): Eukaryota > Metazoa > Chordata > Chondrichthyes > Heterodontiformes > Heterodontidae > Heterodontus > Heterodontus francisci. Next base: position 54,375,930 of record NC_090376.1, on the reverse strand, counting down.
TTCCAGGATTATATCCAGGTAGGTATAAATGAAGCGAGGGTCTGCCCTTCCCCTGGTGCCAGGCCTCCAGTTCCCCTGTGACATCTCACTTACCTCTGGTCCTGTGAAAGGTTTTGGCATAACCTGCAGATATCTCCCTCGGGACAGCCAGAAGTCTCAATGATGGCAGCCATGGGGCATCTACATGAGTCCCATGCTTCATCTGACCCACCTCCATTCCCAGCCCCACTGACTATAAGTGTCTCCATATCCTAAAGGCCTCACCCATTTAAAAATGTGGACCTGAATCAATTTCCCACCGGAGGTGGGTTTCTGACCCAAAACTAGAACTAGCTTCTGTTTCCCGCCTCCATAATGAAAATCCAGCCCATGGTTACAAGGTCCACCAAGGTTGGGAAATAAATATTCCAGGATACACAACATTTCGTAAAGACAGACAGAATGGAAAAGGAGGTGTAGCCAGATAGTAAAGGATGACATAAGGAGAGTAGTGAGAAAGGATCTTGGCTCAGAAGATCAGGAAGTAGAATCAGTATGGGTGGAGATTAGAAATAGCAAGAGTCAGAAAACACTGGTGAGAGTAGGTTATAGGCTTGCTAACAATACCATTGGACAGAATATTAAGCAAGAAAATAGTGGTGCTTGTAACAAAAGCATAGTAAAAATTCTGGGGAACTTTAATCTGGACGACTGGACCAATCAAATTGGCAAAGGTTGTCTGGAAGATGAGTTTGTAAAATGCTTTTGTGACAGTTTTCTGGAACAATATATAGCATGAAGTTATTTTCGATCCAGTATTGTGCAATGAGGCAGGATTAATTAGTAATCTCATAGTAAAAGATCAGCTGGGAAAAATTGATCATAATACAATTGAATTCCACATTAAGTTTGAAAGTGACACACTTCAGTCCCAAACACAAAAGTTAAACTTAAGCAAAGCCAATTACTTAAGTATGAGGGGAGAGCTGGTTAAATTGGGCAAATAGACTAAAAGGAATGGAGATAAATAAACAGTGGGAAACATTGAAAGAAACAATTCAAATTGTTCAACAAAAATACATTCCATCAAAAAATAAAAACTCAGCAAGCAAGATCCATCCGCGGCTTACTAAGGAAGTTAAGGATATTATTAAATTAAAAGAAGAGGCTTATAATGTTGCAAAAAATAGTTGTAAACCAAAGGATTGGGAGTGTATTAGAAACCAGCAAATGGCCACCAAAAAGTTGATAAAAGTAAAAAAATAGAATGAAAGTAAACCAGTCAGGAATATAAAAACAGATTGTAAGAGCTTTTACAAGTATATAAAAAGGAGAGTAGCTAAAATAAACATTGGTCCCTTAGAGGTAGAGACAGGGGAAATTATCCTGGGGAATGAGGGAATGACAGAGATATTGCACAAACATTTTATTTCTGTCTTCACAGTAGAAGACACAAATTACATAGAGGGTAACCTAGGGACTAATAAGAGTGAGGAAATTAAGGTAATTGATATCAGCAGTGAAAAAGTATTGGAAAAATTTAAGAGACTAAAAGCCAACAAATCCCCAGGACCTGATGGCCTACACCCAACGGTTCTAAAAGAGGTTGCTGAAAAGATAGGTTATGATTTTCCAAAATTCCCTAGATTCTAGAACGGTCCAAGTGGATTGGAAGTTAGAAAATGTAACACCACTATTCAAGAAAGGAAGAGGCAAAACAGGGAACTACAGGCCAGTTAGCTTGACATTAGTCATTGGGCAAGTGCTGGAATCTATTATTAAGGAAATCTTAACAATGCACTTAGAAAATCATAATATGATCAGACAAAGTCAACATAGTTTTACAAAAGAGAAATTGTGTTTGACAAATTTATTAGAGTTTTTTGAAGACGTAACTAGTAGCGTAGACAAAGGGAAACCAGTAGACGTAGTATGTTTGGATTTCCAAAAGGCATTCGATAAGGTGCCACACAAAAAGTCAATACGCAAGCTAAGGGCTCATGGAGTTGGGAGTAATATATTTGCATGGATAGATGATTGGTTAACAGATCGGAAGCAAAGAGTAGGGATGAATGGGGCATTTTCAAGTTAGCAGGCTGCATCTAGTGGAGTGCCACAAGGATCGATGCTGGGGCATCAGCCATTTACAATCTATATTAATGACTTCGGCAAAGAGACAGAGAGTAATGTGTCTAAGTTTGCTGACAATACAAAGCTAGGTGAGAATGGAAGCTGTGAAGAGGACACAAAGAGGCTGCAAAAAGAATAAGACAGTTAAGTGAGTGGGCACCAAGGTGGCAGATGGAGTACTATGTGGGGAAGTGTGAGGTTTTTCTAGTTGTTTAATTTGTTTCAAAGAGACCACACCAGAAATCTTGGAGTCAGAATCCACAGAGAGAATGGGGGAATGGAAAGAAGATCAGAATGTGTTCCAGGCACTGTTTTCATTGATAACAACAAATCAATAACCTCACTATGTCCTCACAGCACCTGTCACAAACACCAAACACAGATACATCCAATCCAGGGAATCTTGGTAATATGTTTCAGGAAGGAACACTGGGTGAAACATTGACCATGAGCGGGAAGAAATAAGTGGAGGTGACATCAGAAAAACAGAAGACTTCTGGTGGCTAGCCATCTCAGGTTATTCCTCAGTTGCTGTGTCCAGGGTTTATACCCTCATGGGTCAGTATGTGAATTAATGTAGTTATCTGAGCACCAGAATTTCATGCAGTCATTTAAAATTGTGAAAACTACCTTGCAAGATCTGGCAGCAACCGTGACGGATATGTGTGTAAATGTATATCACTATTTAGCAGAACTCCTGTGCACTATGGAGGATGTGGTAGCCCCATGGCCATCTGCAGTAGATTAATGTCTTAAGCACAGTCACAGTTTCTCTCCTGATTACTAAGACTTCAGCAAAGATACCTTGGACTGCAATGTGCGGAAGTTTCTCTTGCCCAAACTCGATATGTTGCATGATCAAATTGAGTAAATCTTGAGATGGGATTTACACAGATCTCATTGCTGTCAAGTAGTCTGTTCTCACACAGATTACTGGACATGCTCAGGGAATGGTCAGCAGCTGGGACATTGAAGGAGATGATACAGATAAAGGAATGGCCTCTCACAGCAATACAACATCTGCCCCACTCAGCAGCTCTACTGAAATGAAACAAGGTGTGCCAGAAATCATGGAGGACCTTGCAGCCACTGTAGCGTCAGATGTGGAACCAGTAGTTGTAGGGCATTATATGACCCAGCATAAGGAGGTACATGACCATCTCCAGCCTCAGGAGCTTTCTAATTTTGATAGTGACTGTATTCATATAGAATGGAAGATGGTCATTTTCGGGAAGGGGTGAGTGTAGTGGGTGAATGTGGTGGTGGTACTGGGACATCATAAGCAAAGGTAACAACATTACTCATGGGGTCTAACAACTCCCAGAGGAAGATGGCGGCTAGCTTGAAAGAAAGTAGCACCACTGGAGAGAAAAACCTTGCCCTGGGGAAACACTGGATGTCAGTGCCTACATAAGAAGATAGTATGATGTGGGTCAATTGGAACACATCGCTTTTGGATTAAGTTTTACGTAACCACAAATTTAGGAAATGTACACTTTGTGACTGATATTCTGTGATAGTCATCACTAAAAAAAAGAATCTTTGGAAAGAATGTTATTTGCTCACATTCAGTTCCTTTCAAATTTTTAAATTAAGTACATAATTTGTGGTATCGAGCTACTGAGATGTCAAATTGCTCATGACTATAAAATACTGCTTCGCATGAAAAATTAATAATATTGGAAAATTACAAAACCAACATTCTAAAATTAGAAAGGCAGTAAATTAAAAGGACATGCTAACCACACCATATAATTTAATTATAATTATGGATCAATTGCTATTTATTAATACAGCAATTATATCAGGATTGGTGAGTATTTTATTAAGTCATTAATTATATGCTAATATTTAGCTTTTTTCTTACAAATATAATTATTTTGCCAAAGCAGATGTGAATAAAGCAGTGAATGCAATGTAAGGTATTGCCTTTAAAAGTAATTTTCAGTCAAACCTGATATCAGCAAACCATTGTTCATCTGTAACAACTTCAGTGGACAAGTTTCTAAAATATCAAGTGGAAAGATCAAGCTCACAGTCAAATTGTTCAAATTACAATTAAAATATTGGCAGGTGCACCTCAGGAAATGAATTAACAAAATGAATATCTCCCCACCATCAATGGTTAATCAATCTCATCGGCTTCAAGGTAACTGCAACAATGCCTATGAATCATTTTACAGCGACAAGAGATCAGTGGCTTTTATCAGCTTCTTTACAAAACAATCTCAGTAACCATGTCCGAACTGAACCAATCTACAGTCTAGTATCCTCCGCCAAACTGATGCACGCAGAAGGTGAGTCACAGGAAGATGAATATCAAGTAAATTTACGTGTGGGTTGGACAATTATTAGATAAAATGTTACAAACCAAAATACAAAATATTTCATGCTGAACAGTCTGTTCCTTGCTGCATAGTTGATAGGTTTGATGTGCACTGCAACAGGTCATTAGATTTCTAATTAGCCATATTTGTGATACAATTGACATTGGGCTATATTTTACCAGCCCTCTGGAGATGGGCTGGCAGGGTGGAGGATGTGGGAGACCTCATAAAATAAGAGCAGAAGGTGTCGACAGAGGAGACCGACAACTTCCCTCTCCACAGGATATTCTCAGGGGTCAGGACTTCAGCGGCCCGGCCACCCACCAACCAGAGGTGGGCGGTCAATTAAACCAAGTAAGTGGCCAATTAAGAGCCACTTCCAGCCCCCACCAGCATTTTACTGGCTTGGAAAGGGGCGGTGCAGCATGGAAGACCACCAGGTAAATCCTGGCGGCTTCTCAGCGGGTTCCTGGAAGGGAGGGCCCTCCTTTATGGTCACTGAATGGCCCATTGAGGGGCACCCATAAGGCAATGTCCACCCTGCGGCAAGGCACCACTGCTGGAGGGTGCAACGCCTGATTGCAGGAGTCTGCCTGCCTGACCCCAGCACGGTAAATTAAAAAAACTTACCTTACCTTCGGGGGCACCTCAGCATGGAGATGCTCTCTTCTTCCTCCAGCTCAGCAGTGGACCCCTCTATCGGTGGCGCTAATGAGTTGCCGGCTCTCTGATTCGGCCTGCAGCTCTAGGGGGCAGGCCTCTGTCCTTATTTGGACGGCAGTCCCAGCGGCTTCTTAATTGGCAGCCACCAGTAAAATGCCGTCCAGGGTCCCGGTGGCCCGCCTGCACGGTGGCAGGTCACATATTTGGTCCCATCAGCGCGAGTACTTACCTTTTTGAAAATTTCCAGTCACTGTTACAATCTTATAGTCTAGGACCGCATATTTGGCTCAGTAGCATCTGTATTTTTGCCATTTTACATTGTGCACACACTCTACCAGTGCAGTGCACACCAGATGGCAATTTAGTGAGGACATTAGGAGCATTGCTGTAAGAATGCAGAATAGGCAGATTGTGAACCTTAATGCTCCAGCTAACCCCCTCTTTTAAACCCACACAGCTGAACATGCATTCAGCAACAGGAAGAGACATCAATTGATATGGGGATAGCATGGGAAAGTGACACTGAGGTAAATGATCAGCTATGATTAATTGAATGGCAGAGCAGTCTCAATGGGCTGAATGGCCTACTCCTGCTCCTATTTTTCTATTTTCCTAGGAATGAGCCATCACCAGTTCTACTTAAAGGGATCATCAACCATTTTCAGGTTAGTTGCTGATTGAGTTCTGCTGTTTTTTGCTGAGTTGGGAGAAGTGTTGTAAGTTTTCTACTGCTATTTAAAGTTGGTGAAGTCTACAGGGAGTGGTCTAGCATGTGGTGAAGGCCTTGGTTCTGACTTCAAGTATTCTTCTTAGACCGCTTGCTGCCAGTCATGGGTGCTGTAGTCACCATTCTCTTTGGCATGAAGCAAGATGGAGATACAGAGGACAATCCGTTCACAGAGGAAGGATGAGGTGGAGGGGAAGAAGGGTTGTCAGAAGGAGGCTTTATTCACTCAGGGTCTTCAGGGAGAAATTTCTTACCACAACCTCAACGAGGAACCGCGTGTGTGACGTCTCTGTTTTACGAAGGAGGTGCACACTGAAATCTGCCGCCTCTTGAAGGCAGACATCGGAGCAGGGTGAGGACAGCGCTGTTGGTGGCTAAGTAGGTGACTGTAGCCATGAACCTCTTTGCATCGGGATCCTTCCTGGCTGGAGTAGGCGACATCTCTTACATCTCCCAGTTTGCCATCAACTACTGTATAAGGGAGGTGAGTGACACGCTGTATGCCAGGAGAGGGGAGTACATTGTTTTCTCTCTGATCAGAGAGAAGAAGGCCAATCTTGCACATGGCTTTGCCAAGATAGCAGACATCCCTGTGGTTCAGGGTTCCATTGATGGCACATTTGTGGCTTTGTACACACCTGTACACAACCGCAAAGGGTTCAACCCCCTGGATGAGCAATTGTTTTTTTCATAAAATAAAAACAAGAAATGCTGGAATCACTCAGCAGGTCTGGCAGCATCTGTGGAAAGAGAAGCAGAGTTAACGTTTCGGGTCAGTGACCCTTCTTCGGAACTGACAAATATTAGAAAAGTCACAGATTATAAGCAAGTGAGGTGGGGGTGTGGCAAGAGATAACAAAGGAGAAGGTGTAGATTGGACCAGGCCACATAGCTGACCAAAAGGTCACGGAGCAAAAGCAAACAATATGTTAATGGTGTGTTGAAAGACAAAGCATTAGTACAGATTAGGTGTAAATACACTGAATATTGAACAGCAGCAAGTGCAAACCTGAAAAAAAACAGTGGGTAAGCAAACTGAACAAACTAAGATGAAATGAAATAAATGCAAAAAAAAATTGTAAAAAATGTAAAAAAAGAATGTAAAAACAAGGAAGAAAAAAATAACTAAAAAATGAAAGTAAAATGGGGGGCTGTCATGCTCTTAAATTATTGAACTCAATGTTCAGTCCGGCAGGCTGTAGTGTGCCTAATCGGTAGATGAGATGCTGTTCCTCGAGCTTGCGTTGATGTTCACTGGAACACTGCAGCAATCCCAGGACAGAGATGTGAGCATGAGAGCAGGGGGGAGTGTTGAAATGGCAAGCAACCGGAAGCTCAGGGTCCTGCTTGCGGACTGAGCGGAGATGTTCTGCAAAGCGGTCACCCAGTATGCGCTTGGTCTCCCCAATGTAGAGGAGACCACACTGTGAGCAGCGAATACAGTATACTACATTGAAAGACTCTAACTTGTCCCCCTCTGAACTTGAGGCACTCCGTTCTCTCAGGTCTAACCCCGACATGGTCATCAAACCTGCAGACAAGGGTGGTGCTGTTGTGGTATGGCGTACCGACCTCTACCTCTATCTAGCAGAAGCTCAACGCCAACTCACAGACACCTCTTCCTACCTCCCTCTGGACCATGACCCCACCACCGAACATCAAGCCACCGTCCAAAGGACTGTCACTGACCTCATCTCCTCTGGAGATCCTCCCTCTACAGCTTCCAACCTCATAGTCCCACAACCCCGGACAGCCCGCTTCTACCTCCTTCCCAAAATCCACAAACGGGACTGTCCCGGCAGACCCATTGTGTCAGCCTGCTTCTGCCCCACTGAACTTATTTCTTCCTATCTAGACTCTATCTTTTCTCCGCTGGTCCAGTCTCTTCCCACCTACATCCGTGACTCTTCTGACGCCCTACGTCATTTTGACAATTTCCAGTTTCCTGGTCCCAACCGCCTCCTCTTCACTATGGACGTCCAATCGCTCTACACCTCCATCCCCCACCAGGATGGTTTGAGGGCTCTCCGCTTCTTCCTGGAACAGAGGCCCAACCAGTCCCCATCCACCACCACCCTCCTCCGCCTGGCTGAACTTGTTCTCACATTGAACAACTTCTCCTTCAACTCCACGCACTTCCTTCAAGTAAAAGGTGTCGCTATGGGTACCCGCATGGGTCCTAGTTATGCCTGTCTTTTTGTGGGATATGTCGAGCATTCTTTGTTCCAGTCCTATTCAGGCCCCCTCCCCCAACTCTTTTTCCGGTACATTGATGACTGTATCGGTGCCGTTTCCTGCTCCCGCCCCGAACTGGAAAGCTTTATCAACTTTGCTTCCAATTTCCACCCTTCTCTCACCTTCACATGGTCCATCTCTGACACTTCCCTTCCCTTCCTCGGATCTCTGTCTCCATCTCTGGGGATAGGTTGTCTACCAACATCCATTATAAGCCCACCGACTCCCACAGCTACCTCGACTACACATCTTCACACCCTACCTCCTGTAAGGACTCCATTCCATTCTCCCAGTTTCTCCGTCTCCGACGCATCTGCTCTGATGATGCTACCTTCCATGACGGTGCTTCTGATATGACCTCCTTTTTCCTCAACCGAGGATTTCCCCCCACTGTGGTTGACAGGGCCCTCAACCGTGTCCGACCCATTCCCCGCACCTCTACCCTCACCCCTTCCCCTCCCTCCCAGAACCGTGACAGGGTTCCCCTTGTCCTCACTTTTCATCCCACCAGCCTCCATATCCAAAGGATCATCCTCCGCCATTTTCGCCACCTCCAGCGTGATGCCACTACCAGTCGCATCTTCCCCTCCCTTCCCCGTCAGCATTCCGAAGGGATCGTTCCCTCCGCGACACCCTGGTCCACTCCTCCACTACCCCCACCACCTCGTCCCCGTCCCAGGGCACCTTCCCCTGCAATCGCAGGAGGTGTAATACCTGCCCATTTACCTCCTCTCTCCTCACTATCCCAGGCCCCAAACACTCCTTTCAGGTGAAGCAGCGATTTACTTGTACTTCTTTCAATGTAGTATACTGTATTCGCTGCTCACAGTGTGGTCTCCTCTACATTGGGGAGACCAAGCGCAGACTGGGTGACCGCTTTGCAGAACATCTCCGCTCAGTCCGCAAGCAGGACCCTGAGCTTCCGGTTGCTTGCCATTTCAACACTCCCCCCTGCTCTCATGTTCACATCTCTGTCCTGGGATTGCTGCAGTGTTCCAGTGAACATCAACGCAAGCTCGAGGAACAGCATCTCATCTACCGATTAGGCACACTACAGCCTGCCGGACTGAACATTGAGTTCAATAATTTCAGAGCATGACAGCCCTCCATTTTACTTTCATTTTTAGTTATTTTTTCTTCCTTGTTTTTACGTTCTTTATTACATTTTTTACAATCTTTTTTTTGCATTTATTTCATTTCATCTTAGTTTGTTCAGTTTGCTTACCCACTGTTTTTTTTCAGGTTTGCACTTGCTGCTGTTCAATATTCAGTGTATTTACACCTAATCTGTACTAATGCTTTGTCTTTCAACACACCATTAACATATTGTTTGCCTTTGCTCCGTGACCTTTTGGTCAGCTATGTGGCCTGGTCCAATCTACACCTTCTCCTTTGTTATCTCTTGCCCCACCCCCACCTCACTTGCTTATAATCTGTGACTTTTCTAATATTTGTCAGTTCCGAAGAAGGGTCATGACCCGAAACATTAACTCTGCTTCTCTTTCCACAGATGCTGCCAGACCTGCTGAGTGATTCCAGCATTTCTTGTTTTTATTTCAGATTTCCAGCATCCGCAGTATTTTGCTTTTATTATAATTGTTTTTTTCATTTGTTCATGAGATGTGGGCATCACTGGCAAGGTCAGGATTTATTGCCCATTCCTAATTGCCCTTGAGCCACCTTCTTGAACTGCTGCAGTCCTTGTGGTGTAAGTACACCCACCGTGCGACCCTGCTCAGCACATCATGATGGCAGTCTATTGCGCCAGTATTTATTTTTTATTGACTTGTTAAATTTTGACAAGGTTTTTGATTTCGAACCAAATAAAAGTGATAGTGAGATTAGGAAATGAATTTCCAAAAAGATTTTGAATTATCGTTCTGTGAACGTCAGTGGAAAGAAGATTGGGAGTGGTGGAAAAATCAGCTGTCGATTAGTTGCAAGCCCATTTTAGACTGTTGACAGAGACCAATTTCACCTTTCTTTAAATCCAGAAGCAGCATGCAATTTCATGCATGCCAATGCATTAGTTCGCAATGAGAACCATTCGCCATGCTTGGATTCCATATCCATACTGAAATTAGGATACGCACAGAAATTCATGCAGGATCAAAATCCAGATGAGTGTGATTTGTATACCTTCCAATGTACGCTCAGACTTATTCCCCATCAGAAAATCTAGGTTAGTATTTTTCATTACAGAAAGTTCACTCCTTTTGCATAAAAAGTATCCATTTGACACAATAGTGGAATCAGTAGCTGAGTATACTGATGCAATGTATAAAAGGCTGCCAATTAGCTGTGAGCCTATTTTGCGCTGCTGGTATAGACCAATTTCACTGCCTGCCCATCACCACCACCCCTCCTCCACCCCAATCTTGTGGCATCTTAAAGGGACAAGCTGTGCGACTTTTGAAACTTTGGAAACAGGAAGCTTCTGGTGGAAGAGGTGTTCTCCTGACTGAGGCGAATTAACATATGCTAATTGAAGTGATTTTGCTCAGAAAAGAGTCAGGGAGCAATCATAACAGCCTAATGGCCAGTATACGCACTGTGGTCACTCCAATTTGCCAGGCACCCAGTGGGCATTTATTCAGACCCTCAGATGAAAACACTAAGACAGTAATAGAAATTTGTTCTCCTCAGGAGTAAACAGGGGCCTAGCAAGGTTAAATTGTTGGCTGGAACATAGTGATTTTAGATATGACCTTACTCACCGGGAGATGGAAGATCATGCCAGAATCCATGAGGAAAGGCATCATCACCCTCATCTACAAGCGGAAGGGGGAGAGGGTGGAAATCAGAAATTGGCAGCCCATCTCACTGCTTAATGTTGACTACAAGATTCTGTCCAAAGTCATCGCAAGTCGGGTCAAGTTTGCTCTGGAGTTGGTGATTCACCCTGACCAGACCTGCACTGTACCCGGCAGGAAGATCTCTGATAGTCTCGCGCTACTCAGGGATACGATCGCCTATGTACGGGACAGGAGGGTGGACACCTGCCTCATCAGCCTGGACCAGGAGAAGGCTTTTGACAGGTAATCGCACACCTACATTTTGGACGTGCTCTCCAAAATGGGGTTTGGGGAGGAAATCTGCAGTTGGATCAAACTGCTCTACACGAACATCAGTAGCGCAGTCTCAATCAATGGGTGGGAATCAGAAAGTTTCCCGATCCAATCTGGAGTCAGACAGGGCTGTCCTCTCTCCCCTGTCTTGTTTGTTTGCTGTATCGAACCTTTTGCTGAGTCCATTAGGAAGGATGCGGGCATAAGAGGGGTGACAATCCCAGGCAGCGGGGGCACTCAAGTTAAAACCTCCCTGTACATGGATGACGTCGCCGTCTTCTGCTCGGACCCACTGTCCATTCGCAGACTGATGAGCATCTGCGACCAGTTCAAACTGGCCTCAGGAGCCAAAGTCAACCACGGCAAGAGTGAGGCCATGTTCTTTGGGAACTGGGCCAACTGATCCTTTGTCCCCTTCACCGTCAGGTCAGAGTACCTGAAGGTGCTGGGGATATGGTTTGGAAGGGTGGGAGCGTGCACCAAAACCTGGAAGGAGCGAGTAGCCAGGATACACCATAAATTGAGCATGTGGGAGCAGCGAGCTCTCTCCATTGTGGGTAAGAACCTGGTCATCAAGTGCGAGGCACTCACGTTGTTGCTGTATGTGGTGCAAGACTGACCAAACCCCACTCCTGCACCTTGGCAGTCACCCGAGCCATTTACCGCTTTATCGGGAGATCTAAAATGGACCGGGTCCGGAGGGACACGATGTTCAAACCTCTGGATAAGCGTGGGAAAAATGTACCCAATGTCGCCCTCATCCTGATAACCACTTTTATGTGCAGCTGCATCAAGCTGTGCATAGAGCCCCAGTACGCAAACACCAAGTGTCACTACGTGCTGAGGTTTTATCTGTCCCCGGTATTACGAAGGATGGGCCTGGTCACATTGCCGCAGAAAGCTCCATCCAGTTGGACCATGTCGTACCACCTATCCCTCCTCCTTCGTGGGAAAGTTTCTGTGGGAAAACACCTTTGACCACCAATCCATCAGGCAGTGGTCTGCACGGAATGTCCTCAAGGTCCTTCTTTTTATTCATTTATGGGAAGTGGGCATCACTGGCTATGCCAGCATTTATTGCCCATCCCTAATTGCCCTTGAGATGGTGGTGATGAGCTGCCTTCTTGAACTGCTGCAGTCCATGTGAGGTAGGTACACCCACGGGAAAAGGAGATTGTGGATCCAGTCGGATGGTTCCCCGAGCAGACTGCCAAAGTCATTTAGCAGAATGCCTCATCACCAAAACTTCCTCACTGGGAGATGGAAAATGGTGACCTAGTTTAACCTGGATTTTGTTTTATCTTTAGTAGAAGTCCAATGTTGTCTTCTGTTCACTTTGTGTATAATAAATCAAGATTAGGTATAGTTTATTTCTATGTCCATTAACTAGAATTCCATATGCTGTCTTTTCTGTCTTTTGTCAGTCAATTCTTGAACTGTCACTATGAAAAAAGTGGAGTAAAAAATTATGGGGAAAAGTTATGCAGAAAAGCATAACTGAATACAAAAAAGAGAAAATCGAGATGAGTGGAAACAGAGGGCAAGGAATATTTTATTCTTGAAGCCAAGAGACAGGCAATGGGTTGTAGCTGACTGTGACATCAAGTGAGATACAGCCCATGGCACGAATAGAGGTAAATTATCTAGATCTAATTGCCATTATCGAGACATGGTTACAAGGAGATCAAGGTTGGGAAATAAATATTCCAGGGTACATAATTTTTCACTAAAAAGAAGCAAAATACTGCGGATGCTGGAAATCTGAAATAAAAACAAGAAATGCTGGAAATACTCAGCAGGTCTGGCAGCATCTGTGGAGAGAGAAGCAGAGTTAACGTTTCAGGTCAGTGACTCTTCTTCAGAACCATTCTGACCTGAAACGTTAACTCTGCTTCTCTCTCCACAGATGCTGCCAAACCTGCTGAGTATTTCCAGCATTTCTTATTTTTATTACATAATTTTTCAGACAGACAGACAGAATGGCAAAGGAGGAGGGATAGCCCTGATAGTAAAGGATGGCATAAGGACATCAATAAGAAGGGTTCTGACCTCAGAAGATCATGAAGTAGAATCAGTTTGGGTGGAAATTAGGAATAGCAGGAGTCAGAAGACACTGGTGTAAGTAGTTTACAAGCCTCGTAACAGTAGTTATATTATTGACAGAACATTAAACGGGAAATTATTGGAGCATGTAAAAAAGGTATTGTATTAATTGTGAAGGACTTTAATCTGCATATAGATTGGGACAATCAAATTGGCAATAGTGGTCTAGAAGATGAATTTGTAGAATGCTTTTGGGACAGTTTCTTGGAGTAATATGTTGTGGAACTGACTAGGGATAAAGCTATCTTAGATCTCGTATTGTGTAATGAAGCAGGGTTAATAAGCAATGTCATAGTCAAAGATCCACTGGGAAATAGTGATCATAATACGATTGAATTTCATGTTAAGTTTGAAAGTGACACATTTCAATCACAATCAAAAATCTTAAACTTGAACAAAGCCAATTACGAAGGTATGAGAGGAAAACTGACTAAGGTTAATTGGGTAAATAGACTGGAAGGTATGGCAGTAAATGAACAGTGAAAAACATTTAAAGAAACAATTCAAAGGGGTCAACAAAAGTACATTCCCTTCAAAAACAAAAACTCGTCCAGAAAGACCTATCAGTGGCTCACTCAGGAAGTTAAGTAGAGTATTAGACTAAAAGAAGAGGCTTACAATGTGGCAAAAAATAGTAGCAAGTCTGAAGATTGGGAGTGTTTTATAAACCAGCAAAGGGCCACAAAAAAGTTGATAAAAAGGGAAAAAATAGAATATGAGAGTAAACTAGCCAGCAATATAAGAACAGATTGTATGAGCTTTTATAAGTACATAAAAAAGAAGAAAGTAGCTAAAGTAGATGCTGGTCCCTTAGCGGCAGAGACAGGAGAAATCATCATGGGAATGAGGAAATGGTAGAGGCACTGAACAAATATTTTCTGTCTGTCTTCACAGTAGAAGACACAAGTTCCATACCAGAAATAGGCAGTAACCTAGGGGCTAAAAAGACTGAGGAAATTAAGGATATTGATATCAGTCGAGAAAACTTATTGGAGAAACTTGAGGGACTAAGATCTGACGAGTCCCCGGGACCAAATGGCCTACATCCTAGGGTTCTAAAAAAGATAGCTGCAGAGATAGTGGATGCGCTGGCTATGATTTTCCAGAATTCCTTAGATTCAGGAATGGTCCCGTCAGATTGGAAGTTGGCAAATGTTACGCTGCTTTTCAAGAAAGGAGGTAGAGAGAAAACAGGGAACCACAGGCCAGTTAGCCTAACCTCAGTCATTGGGAAGATGCTGGAAACTATCATTAAGGAAGTCTTAACATTGCTCTTGGAAAATTATAGTATGATTAGAACAAGTCAGCATGGTTTTACTAAAGGGAAATCCTGTTTGACAAATTTATTAGATTTTTTTGAGTATGTATCTAGTAGGGTAGATAAAGGGGAATCAGTAGATGTAATATACCTGGATTTTCAAAAGGTATTTGATAAGGTGCCACATAAAAGATTAATAGGCAAGATAAGGGCTCGTGGTGTTGGGGGTAATATATTAGCATGGATAGAGGATTTGTTAGCAGACTGGAATCAGAGAGTGAGCAGAAAATGGGGCATTTTCAAGTTGGCAGGCAGTGAACACTGGGGTGCCCCAAGGCCTCAGCTATTTACACTCTATATTAATGAGTTGGATGAAGAGACAGAGAGTAATGTCTCTAAGTTTGCTGATGATACAAAGCTCAGTGGAAAGGGAAGCTGCAGGGAGGATGTAGAGAGGCTGCAAAGAGATATAGACAGGCTGAGTGAATGGACAACAAGATGGCAAATGGAGTATAATGTAGGGAAGTGTGAAGTTGTTCACTTTGGTCATAAAAATAGAAAAGCAGAATTTTTTTTAAAGATATGAAACTGCTGAGTGTTGATGTTCAGAGAGACTTGGGGGTACTCAAACAAGGAACGCACAAGGTTAACATGCAAGTGAAGCAGGCTATTAGAAAGGCAACTGGCATGTTGGCCTTTATTGCAAGGGGATTGGCGTACAGGAATAAAGAAGTCTTACTAAAATTGTACAGGGCTTTGGTGAGACTGCACCTGGAATACAGTGTGCAGTTTTGGTCTCCACATTTAAGAAAGGATGTACTTGCACTGGAGGCACTGGAATGAAAATTTACTAAATTGGTTCCTGGGATGAGGGGATTGTCCTATGATGAGAGGCTGAGTAAATGGGGCTTATATTCTCTGGAGTTTAGAAGAATGAGAGGCGATCTAATTGAGACATACAAGATTCTGAAAGGGCTTGATAGGGTAGAAGGTGAGAGATTGTTCCCACTAGTCAGGGAATATAGAACACAGGGACACAGGATAAAGGGCCAATCATTTAGGACTGAGATGAGGAGAAATTACTTCACTCAAAGGGTTGTGAATCTTTGGAATTCTCTACCCCAGAGGGCTGTGGATGCTCCATCATTGAATACATTTAAGGCTGGGATGGATAGATTTTTGGTCTCGCAGGGAATGAAGGGAGCGGACAGGAAAGTGGAATTGAAGCCCAAGATCAGTCATGATCATATTGACTGGCAGAGCAGGCTCGATGGGCCATTTGGTCTACTTCTGCTCCTATTTATTGTGTTCTTGTATGTCAGGCAGTGGCTTTGGGGGTTGAATTTCCACAGGAGTTCTCCCTCTTGTCTTCAGCAAAGGAACCGCACAATCTCTGGAAAAACAGCACACCACGGGAGAGGAGGGAGAAACCCTCAGAAATTCTCCCCCATATGTTTCCATAGTTAATAAAAACAACAGCATTTCTGGGTTTCATTATTTTGTTTTTACTGGCACAAGTTCATGTCAAAATGTTGCCTTGTTTGGAATAGTCATCTTTATTTCTCATACCATAACAAAATTTGTACATTTTTCTTCACTTGTGTAATCACAAAGAATTCCTTTGCCTGAAAGTACCATTTCTTCATTTCACTGGTATTTTCTTGTTTTACTAGCATTCAAACATTTTATCAGAATGGAGGTTTACTCACTAAAATACTCAACTCACTGTTATTAGATATTGTGGAATTAAATTATATTCCAATTCTGTATTCTTTTCCCATGTTGTCCTATTTCAAAATTAGGCATTTGTCCTGGTATTCCCTAATGTATTACGAATAATGACGTTTGTTACTTGTTGCAGTAAGTGATTATTTATCACTCAGATACCAGCATTTTCACTGCCTCACTTATACTTTTTGGCACTATTTCTGCAAAACTCCACTCGTGGCAATTGTGCCATTACAACAAAAAGCAATTAAATAGTTGCAAAGATCTTTGGAACACCTTGAGTTTGTGAAAAGCATGATATAAAGGTAAGTCTTTCTTTCTTGCTAGATCAGCAAATTGTGCTCAACGTGGTAAATGTAGAAATTTAGGAGGTTTGTTTCAGGATTCCACAATGGGCATAGGAATAGTTACCACAGCAAACTGCTAGCAAGAGCTAAGTGAAGCCCTTGTAGTTGTGGGTGTCAACTCAGTCTAAGTTGCTAAATAAAAAAATTAATAAATTCAGAATTAAATCAAGGTAAATATTTTAGTCCACTGTTGTAGCCTGGAATGACCTTATAGGAACATAAGAACAAGAATTGGCCATTTAGCCCTTCTAGCCTGCTCAACCATTCTTAATTTCGTGTACCTGCCTTTTCCCAAATCCCTAATGCCCCTGGTTAACATAAATCTATCAATCTCAGATTTAAAATTAAGAATAGGGTGGTTGTTGGTCAGCACAGACTTGGTGGGCCGAAGGGCCTGTTTCAGTGCTGTATCTCTAAATAAATTTTTTTAAAATAAATAAATAAATAGACCCAGCATCAACCACCCTTTGCATGTAGAAGTGTTTCCTAACTTCACTCCTGAAAGATATGGCTCTGATTTTTAGAATATGCCCCCTTAGTCCTAGACTTCCCAAACACAGAATAGTTTCCACCAACACCCTCCTCCGCCTGGCTGAACTTGTTCTCACATTGAACAACTTCTCCTTCAACTCTGCTCACTTCCTTCAAGTAAAACGTGTCGCTATGGGTACCCGCATGGGTCCTAGTTATGCCTGTCTTTTTGTGGGATGTGTCGAGCATTCTTTGTTCCAGTCCTACTCAGGCCCCCTCCCCCAACTCTTTTTCCGGTACATTGATGACTGTATCGATGCCGTTTCCTGCTCCCGCCCCGAACTAGAAAACTTTATCAACTTTGCTTCCAATTTCCACCCTTCTCTCACCTTTACATGGTCGATCTCTGACACTTCCCTTCCCTTCCTCGACTTCTCTGTCTCCATCTCTGGGGATAGGTTGTCTACTAATATCCATTATAAGCTCACCGACTCCCACAGCTACCACGACTACACTTCTTCACACCCTACCTCCTGTAAGGACTCCATTCCATTCTCCCAGTTTCTCCATCTTTGACGCATTTGCTCTGATGATGCTACCTTCCATGACGGTGCTTCTGGTATGACCTCCTTTTTCCTCAACCGAGGATTCCTCCCCACTGTTGTTGACAGGGCCGTCAACCGTGTCCGGCCCATTTCCCGTACCTCTGCCCTCAACCCTTCCCCTCCCTCCCAGAACCGTGACAGGGTTCCCCTTGTCCTCACTTTCCACCCCATCAGCCTCCATATCCAAAGGATCATCCTCCTCCATTTCCATCACCTCCAGCATGCTGCCACTACCAAACGCATCTTCCCCTCCCTTCCCCTGTCAGCATTCCAAAGGGATCGATCCCTCCGCGACACCCTGGTCCACTCCTCCATTACCCCCACCACCTCGTCCCCGTCCCATGGCACCTTCCCCTGCAATCGCAGGAGGTGTAATACCTGCCCATTTAGCTCCTCTCTCCTCACTATCCCAGGCCCCAAACACTCCTTTCAGGTGAAGCAGCGATTTACTTGTACTTCTTTCAATGTAGTATACTGTATTCGCTGCTCACAATGTGGTCTCCTCTACATTGGGAGACCAAGCGCAGACTGGGTGATCGCTTTGCGGAACACCTCCACTCAGTCCGCAAGCAGGACCCTGAGCTTCCGGTTGCTTGCCATTTCAACACTCCCCCCTGCTCTCATGCTCACATCTCTGTCCTGGGGTTGCTGCAGTGTTCCAGTGAACATCAACGCAAGCTTGAGGAACAGCATCTCATCTACCGATTAGGCACACTACAGCCTGCCGGACTGAACATTGAGTTCAATAATTTCAGAGCATGACAGCCCCCCATTTTACTTTCATTTTTAGTTGTTTTTTCTTTTTTTCTTTTTTACATTTTTTACAACCTATTTTTGCATTTATTTCATTTCATCTTAGTTTGTTCAGTTTGCTTACCCACTGTTTTTTCTTTCATGTTTGCACTTGCTGCTGTTCAATATTCAGTCCGTTAACACCTTTTCTGTACTAATGCTTTGTCTTTCAACACACCATTAACATATTGTTTGCCTTTGCTCCATGACCTTTTGGTCAGCTATGTGGCATTGTCCAATCTGCACCTTCTCCTTTGTTATCTCTTGCCCCACCCCCACCTCACTTGCTTATAACCTGTGACATTTTTAATATTTGTCAGTTCCGAGGAAGGGTCACTGACCCGAAACGTTAACTCTGCTTCTCTTTCCACAGATGCTGCCAGACCTGCTGAGTGGTTCCAGCATTTCCTGTTTTTATTATCACAGAATAGTTTCTCTCTATCTACTCTATCTGTTCCCATAATATCTTGAAAACTTCTATCAAATCACCCTAACTTTCCAGGGAATAGAGGGAATTCCAGGGAAAAAAACCCTAGTTTGTGTAATCTCTCCTCATTATTTAACTCTTGGAGTCCAGATATCATTCTGGTAAAGCTATGCTGCACTCTTCCCAAGGCAAGATATCCTTCCTAAGGTGTGGTGCCCAGAACTGCTCACTGCACTCCAGGTGTGGTTTAACAAGGGCTTTGTATAGCTGGAGCATGACTTCTACCCTCTTGAATTCTGGTCCTTTAGATATAAAGGCTAATATGACATTAGCCTTTTTGATTATTTTCTGTAATCTGGTTGATGACCTTTTATTGAGCTATGTACCTGGACCCCCAAGTTTCTAGGACCTCCTTTTCACCATTTAGAAAGTATTCTGTTCGAACTTTTTTATGTCCAAAGTGGATGATCTCACATTTGCCTACATTGAAATTCATTTGCCTCACTTTTTTCCATTCACTTAATCTATCACTATCTTTTTGTAATTTTGTATTCCATTTACACTGCTTACAATACCACCTATCTTTGTGTCCGCAGCAAATTTGGATCTGTGACTTTCAATTCCATCAACTAAGTTGTTAATGAATACAGTGAACAGTTGAGGCTCCAACACAGAACCTTGCAGGATACCATGAGTCACATTCTGCCAATTAAAGTACCTGCTCATTATCCCTACATACTGTCTCCTGCCACTTAGCCAATTTCCTGACCAGGTCAATAATTTGCCTTCAAATTCATGATCCTTAACTTAGCTAACAGTCCCTTATGAGGAACTTTACCAAATGCCTTCTGGAAAACCATATAAATAATGTCTATAGATATTCCCCTGTTGAACTACTTTAGTCATTTCTTCAAAGAATTCAATCATGTTCGCCAGGCCTGACCTACCCTTTATAAAGCCATGCTGGCTGTCTCTGATCAGCTGAAAATTTTGAAGGTGTTCAATCACTTTATCCTTAATTATAGACTCCAGTAATTTCCCAACAACAGATATCATGCTTACTGGTCTAGATGTCCCTGTTTTCCCTCTCTCATCTTTCTTAAGTAGTGGAATGATAGCATAGAATGACTGTGAGCCACTGGTAGTGTGGTGCTAATGGTGAAGGTGAACTGCCGGTTAGGTGGCAGCATTTGGTACAACTCATCCATGGATTCCTTTGTAAAGTGCAACCTCCGCAGTTACTGCTCCTCAAATAAATGCAGGCATGCGTATCTCTGCCTTTATGTTCTGGTATGAGGGGTACCAGCTAGTGAAAGTCCTGCATCCCTGGGGCTGCCTGATTGCCCTGTCATTAGTCTATCAATCTACCTTATAGAAATACATAGAAATTACAACACAGAAACAGGCCATTTGATCCAACTATTCCTTGTCAGCATTTTGCCTTTACATGAGCATGTTCCAAAGCAAAGAGACGGGGAGTATCTCAATGGGAAACACTGTAGGGACTGGGTGACAGGGATGAAAAAGCAGCACCAAGCAGATGGCACAAAACCTGATGGCAAAGTATTTGGCCACAGAAAAAGAATCAAAATGTAAAAGGATGATTTTCCTAATTAGTGCCCCTGAGGAACACCCAGTTAACATTGCCTCAGATTTTCAGGGTTTTCCAGGGCTGGGGTTTGGAGTTTGGTGTGGGTCTGCACTAGCCACAGGCCAGATATAGGCAGAAGGAGCATTTCTAGCTTCCCACCTTAATCTCCTGATGTCTACTGGTGTCCGAGTGAAGATGCACCTGAAGGACGTGATGCTCAGGCCTGCATCTGGACTCCCACCAACAGGAAGTCTATGTGGATTCAGAGGCAAGCTAAAGATTTACAGGTAAGAACTGTTTCTAACTTTCTATGCCTAAATTGGGACCTTTTGGCAACCGACTTCCAAGACCAGATACACAACTGCATCATGAGAGGCCTACAACTGCTCTTCATTTTTCTGGTCCTAGTGCAGTATTAGGCCTTGCAGGCAGGCTTGGCAAATGGCATTTAAATTGCTTTGGAGAGGAAAACCATTCAATCTGGGGAGTGGTCAGGAGCTTTGGTTGTGTTGCTCATATCTTTCACTGATGTGGGGAGTGGGAGCATGTAAATCTGTCCTAAAATCTCAAAACATGGATCAGAAATTACCTATAAGCTGCTGCAAAGAATTTGCTGCTGCACTAATTAAAGACTACTTTGCCTTCGCCAAAGCATGAGCATGATGGATCTCAGGTTTATATAGACAAGAGGAGCAACCAGAGCAAATGACTGAAGATGGGGAACATATGTCACATTGTTTTTGCCTCATTTGCATGGCGATCCCCCCCCCCCCCACTCCTGCCCCCACTCCCAAAATGCAATCCTTCTTCAACCCATCAGAAAATGAGGGAGGTGCAGAGAATGGCACAGTAATTCCTTGTAACGAATCTATTCTCCATTTCCAGAACAAGGTTGTACAATTTGTGCTCACAATTTGGACAAACCTGATTGGAAAATGTCTCTGAAATCACATAATGTAATTCACAAGGTTAAATAAACTGTTTTTGTACAGGCCGAGCAGCTTTTTTGAGCAAAACCATCTAGATTTCTCAGAAAA
This sequence comes from Heterodontus francisci, assembly GCF_036365525.1. Taxonomy (NCBI): domain Eukaryota; kingdom Metazoa; phylum Chordata; class Chondrichthyes; order Heterodontiformes; family Heterodontidae; genus Heterodontus; species Heterodontus francisci. The sequence continues at coordinate 54,354,442 of NC_090376.1, read as the reverse complement.
GCGCTCTGCACCATGGCCAAACATGTGATCAATTGTGATTCTCATCAACTTAATTTCAAAAAGGTTGGTTTCATCTGATTGCCAGATTGGCAATTGAACTTGATATGACCTAAGATAAACTAACAAACTTTTTTAATAACTTTGTTCCAATAACACACAGATGATTGTTTCAGGATAAAGGTTTTCCTGAATGACTTGCAGGAATTGCCTCAATTACAAACATGACTTAGTACCATGCACCAATAAGCAGAATACAAAGCTTTCTAGCTTATTCAAGGGTTTCCAGTGGGACTATTGCAATTTTGTTGTGTGGTAGAACTTAATTTCATAATTAATTATATGAAGGAGGGAATATCGAGCAGTTTTATTTTTTTAAACAAACATTACTCCCAAACTATAGAACTTGCTTAAGTTTACATGGAAATCACTTTAAAAGATAAATCAACAACAACATGAATGTATGCAATTAAAGCCCAAAAGTTTGATCGGGCCCAATGGAGAAGAGAGGATGGATGTTCAGATGGGGACCAGGATTGGGGATCTGCTGGGATGCCTCCAAGTTCCAAATCGAAGTATATAGAAACTGATAAGTACTGTAAATATTGTATGGCCAATTTTACAAGGACCTAACAGTGGCCCAGGGTCTTAGTGGTGTAGTGTGCTAACTGGGAACCAGATCTGGCATGTACAACCCTTAATTACATGGTGTAATCATTCAAGTCCCACACCGAATTTCATGACTGTTAAGGAGGTTCAAACTGCAACAATGGGCTTAACCACATAAACTGGTCTCAGGGGTGCTGAACAGACTAGAATTGTTTCTTAAAGCTGAGGTGTTGTATTTTCACTTGCTAATGAAGTGTACCTTGGTGGCTGGAAACAATTTGCTACTTCTGCGCTAAGCATTTTACAAACTTTTATTTCCTTTCCTAGCTCTCCTTGTAAATCCTTCATTTTGTGAAGAACACTTTTGTGAAGTCTTACCAAATTTTTTTTTCAATTCATTCATGGGACGTCAGTGGCTAGGCCAGGTCAGCATTTATTGCCCATCCCTAATTGCCCTTGAGAAGGTGTTGGTGAGCTGCCTTCTTGAACCGTTGCAGTCCATGTGAGGTAGGTACACCTACAGTGCTATAATAAAAGCAAAATACTGCGGATGCTGGAAATCTGAAATAAAAACAAGAAATGCTGGAAATACTCAGCAGCTCTGGCAGCATCTGTGGAGAGAGAAGCAGAGTTAACGTTTCAGGTCAGTGACCCTTCTTCAGAACTAGCAAATATTAGAAATGTAAAAGGTTATAAGCAAGTAAAGCGGGGGTGGGGCAAGAGATAACAAAGGAGAAGGTGTAAATAGGACAAGGTCACAGAATAGCTGACCAGAAGGTCATGGAGCAAAGGCAAACAATATGTTAATGATGTGTTGAAAGACAAAGCATTAGTACAGATAGGGTGTTAATGGACTGAAAAATTGAACAGCCGCAAGTACAAACAGGAAAAAAAAGTGGGTAAGCAAACCGAACAAACCAAGATGAAATAAAATAAAATAAACACAAATAAATAATTAAAAAAGGAAAAAGAAAAAATAACTGAAAATAAATGTAAATTGGGTGGCCCGTCATGCTCTGAAATTATTGAACTCAATGTTCATTCTGGCAGGCTGTAGTGTGCCTAATCGGTAAATGAGATGCTGTTCCTCAAGCTTGCGTTGATGTTCACTGGAACACTGCAGCAATCCCAGGACAGAGATGTGAGCATGAGAGCAGGGGGGAGTGTTGAAATGGCAGGCAACTGGAAGCTCGGGGTCCTGCTTACGGACTGAGTGGAGGTGTTCCGCAAAGCGGTCACCCAGTCTGCGTTTGGTCTCCCCAATGTAGAGGAGACCACATTGTGAGCAGCAAATACAGTATACTACATTGAAAGAAGTACAAGTAAATCACTGCTTCACCTGAAAGGAGTATTTGGGGCCTGGGTTAGTGAGGAGAGCATGTAAATGACCTTGTCCTATTTACACCTTCTCCTTTGTTATCTCTTGCCCTATCCCCTCTTTACTTGCTTATAACCTTTTACATTTCTAATATTTGCTAGTTCTGAAGAAGGGTCACTGACCTGAACCGTTAACTCTGCTTCCCTCTCCAAAGATGCTGAGAGACCTGCTGAGTATTTCCAGCATTTCTTGTTTTTATTACACCAACAGTGCTGTTAGGAAGGGAGTTCCAGGATTTTGACCCAGCGACAGTGAAGGAACGGCAATATAGTTCCAAGTCAGGATGGTGTGTGAGTTAGAGGGGAACTGGCAGGTGGTGCTGTTCCCATGCATTTGCTGCCCTGTCCTTCTAGTTGGTAGAGGTCACGGGTTTGGAAGGTGCTGTCTACGGAGCCTTGGTGCGTTGCGGCAGTGCATCTTGTAGATGGTACACACTGCTGCCACTGTGCGTCGGTGGTGGAGGGAGTGAATGTTTGTGGATGGGGTGCCAATCAAGTGGGCTGCTTTGTCCTGGATGGCGTCGTGCTTTTTGAGTGTTGTTGGAGCTGCACCCATCCAGGCAAGTGGAGAGTATTCCATCACACTCCTGACTTGTGCCTTGTAGATGGTGGACAGGCTTTGGGGAGTCAGGAGATGAGTTTCTCACCGCAAGATTCATAGCCTCTGACCTGCTCTTGTATCCACTGTATTTATACGGCTACTCCAGTTCAGTTTCTGGTCAACAGTAACCCATTGGATGTTGATAGTGGGGGATTCAGCGATCGTAATGCCATTGAATGTCAAGGGGGGATGGTTCGATTCTCTCTTGTTGGAGATGTTCATTGCCTGGCACTTGTGTGGCACAAATGTTACTTGCCACTTATCAGCCCAAGCCTGGATATTGTCCAGTTCTTGCTGCATTTCTACACGGACTGTTCCAGTATCTGAGGAGTCGTGAATGGTGCTGAACATTGTGCAATCATCAGTGAACATCCCCCCATTTATAATGGCTACTCCAGTACAAGTTGTATCAAATAAAGTTGGAAGATTGGGAGTCACTTTGAGTGCTCCCATGGTGCTGAATGATTTGAACGACGAAGCGTAATTCATGAAGGGACATCACCTTTAGGTCTAAAGACATCTCAGGTACATGTTCACTCCTTTCAATATCCAAGACCTGTATTTACAGACCACATCACCCCTACCTCAACATATATGGGGGCACTACTCCTCATTATGCTATCTGCTGAAAATTTACTTACAGACAACATGAAGAACTCTGAAGGTCCCTGCCACATCAATATCTATAAAGCAGGATCTTTTCATCACTTGTAAGTGGATGTGGAGAGAAAGAATAGAACCTGCATTTATATATAACCTTTCTCATCCTCAGAACATTGAAAATGACTTCATAGCCAATGAAGTACTTTTGAAGTGTAGTAACTATTGTAATGTAGGTAAATGTGATGCCCAAATTGTACACAGCAAGGTCCCACAAATAGCAATAAGGTAAAAGATCAGATAATCTGTTTTTAGTCTTGTTGATTGAGGGATAAATGTTGGGCAGGACAATTTACTTGTTCTTTGCAACGAATGCCATAGGATCTTTTATCTGCTAGGTAACCAGTGCACAGTTCATTGCCGTGTAAAGCACATTACTGGTGCCATGTCTGCCAGTCAAAAAACATTATCACATCAGTGGAAAGAAAACACCAATAGAATGAGTACAGAAGGTGTATTACCTGTCAGGCTTCCCAGAACATTCTAGGTGGAACCTATGTGAGAAGGCTCTTCGTATCAACACCAAAGCATACAAAAAGAAGAATCCTCACCCTGATATCTAGGTTATTAAAGATATGTCAAGTCCTGGCACAAATGTTTTACAGGAGCCCAGTACTTCATAGAATCATAGAGGGAGGTCATTTGGCCCATCATGTCCATGCCAGCTCTCTGTACGAGGTAGGCACCTCCTCCCACTCCCCTACCTTTTCCATGCAGCCTTACAACTATTTCTGTTCAGATAATTATCAATTTCCTTTTAAAAGGCACGATTGAATCTGCCTCCAACACACTCTCAGGAAGTGCATTCCAGATCCTAACCACTGACTGCGTAAAAAAATGTTCCTCATCTTCCCTCTGATTCTTTTGCCAATCACCTTAAATCAGTGTCCTCTGGTTCTCAACCTTTCCACCAATGGAAACACTTTCTCCCTATCTACTCTGTCCAGGCACCTCATGATTTTGAACACCTCTGACATATCTCCTCTCAACCTTCTCTTCTCTAAGGAGAACAGCCCCACCTTTGCCAATCTGTCCATGTAACTGAAGTCTCTCATCCCTGGAACCATTCTCGTACATCTTTTCTGCACCCTCTCCAATGTCTTCATATCCTTCCTAAAGTGTGTTGGACACAATACTCCAGATGAGGCCAAATCAGTGTTTTTTGAAGGTTCATCATAACTTCCTTGTTTTTGTTCTCTATGCCTCTATTTATACAGCCCAGGATCCCATATGCCCTATTTACCACTTTCTCAATCTGCCCTGCCATCTTCAACGATTTGTGCACATATACCCCAAGGTCCCTCTGCTTCTGCATCCCTTTAGAATTGAATCCTTTATTTTACATTGCCTTTCCTCATTCTTCCCACCAAAATGCATCACTTCAGATTTCTCTACACTGAATTTCAGCAGCAATGTGCTTGCCCATTCCACCCATTCTATGTCTTCTTGAAGGCTATCACTTTCCTCCTCACAGTTCATAATACTTCCAAGTTTTGTGTCATCCGTAAATTTAGAAATTGTGCCCTGCACACCCATGTCTCAGTCATTAATATAGATCAAGAAAAGCAGTGGTCCTAAAATCATCCCCTAGGGAACCCCACTGTATACCTTCCTCCAGTCCGAAAAACAACCATTTACCACTGCTCTCTGTTTCCTGTCACTCAGCCAATTTTGTATCTATGCTGCCACTGGCATATTTTATTCCATGGGCTTCAGCTTTGCTGACAAGTCTGTTATATGGCATTTTATCAAATGCCTTTTGGAAACCCATGTACAGCACATCAACCATGTTATCCTCATCAACTTTCTCTGTTACTTCATCGAAAAACTCAATCAAATTAGTTAAACATGATTTACCCTGAACAAATCTGTGCTGGTTTTCCTTAATTAATCCACCCTTCTCTAAGTGACTATTAATTTTGTCCCAGATTATCATTTCCGAACGCTTTTCCACCACTGAGATTAAACTGACTTGCTCGTCATTGCTGAGCCTATCCTTACAAACTTTTTTGAACAAGGGTATAACATTTACAATTCTCCATCCCTTTGGCACCACCTCTGTACCTAAGGAGGATTGGAAGGTTATGGCCAGTGCTTCCGTAATTTCCACCCTTACTTCCCTCTGTATTCTTGGACGCATCTGATCCGGTCCTGGTGGTTTACCAACTTTAAGTACAACCAGCCTTTCTAATACCTCCTCTTTATCATTATTTAGCCTATCCAATGTCTCAACTACCTCTTCTTTAACTATGATTTTGGCAGCATTTTCTTCCTTGGTAAAGAAGGATGCAAAGTGGTCATTTAGTACCTCAGCTGTGCCCTCTGCCCATGCATAAATCCCTTTTTTGGTCCCTATTCGGCCCTACTCCACCTTTTAGCACCCTTTTAATAGTTATATGCCTACAGAAGACTTCTGGATTCCCTTTTATGTTGGCTGCCAGACTCTTCTCATATTCTCTTTGCTGCTCTTATTTCTTTTTTCACTTCCCCTCCGAACTTTCTATATTCAGCCTGGTTCTGACTTGCGTTATCAACTTGACATTTGTCATTCACACCCTTTTTCAGCTTCAGCTTACTCTCTGGGCTGAATTTTCAGGACCCACCGGGAGCGGGAATAGAGGCGGGCGGGGACAGAAAATATTGCACTGGCCAGTTTCCCGATGCCATTCCTGGCGCTGGCCAGTTTCACCAGGGCAGGGAAAGGGTGGCCCCGCGATTCCATCCGATCCATTAGGAATGCCAATTAATATTACTAAAGAACTCATTGAGAGCTCGTTAAGGGGGATGTTTTTGGAGGTGCACAGACTGCACGTGCTGCCTTGGGCAGACCAACTGATTGGAGGTGTACACACACAGAGGCGATACAACACTAGGCCCACCATTGAGCAGGACATCGGGCTTCTGAAGATGAGGTTCTGGTATCTGGACCATTCGGGTGGTGCCCTGAAATACACACCTGCAAAAGTCTTGCTCATTGTGGTGGTTTTCTGAAGACTCCATAACATGGCCCTTCAAGGGAGATAGTGGTTTGTGGTAATTTCACTTAACTAGAAATCCAGAGGGCTAGGCTAATGTCCTGGGGACATGAGTTCAAATCCCACCATGCCAGCTGGTGGAATTTAAATTCAATTAATTAATAAATTGAAAGCTAGTCTCAGTAATGGTGCCATGAAACTATCATCAATTGTCGTAAAAACCCATCTGGTTCAGTAATGCCCTTTAGGTAGGGAACGAAATCTGCTGTCCTTACCTGGTCTGGCCTACATGTGACTCCAGACCCACAGAAATATGGTTGACTCTGAACTGCCCTCTGAAATGGCCTAGCAAGCCACTCAATTGTCAGGGCAATTAGGGATGGACAACAAATGCTGGCCTTGCCAGTGATACCCACATCCCATGAAAGAATATAAAAAAAGAAAGGAGTGGACCTTGAGGACATGAGGCCCTGGAAGGATACAGTTCATTGGAGGAAGAGGAGGAACAGGATGTGGAAGAGAAGGAGGAAGTGGAGGAGTTGAGGAAGATGCAGAGCACCGAGGTGCCCGGGCTGCACAGAAAGGTGGCCAGGCACGTCACATGGCTTGAAGTTCTGATCAGATGCCATGAATGTCAGGGATCATCTGATTCAGACATGCTTCAACTGAGCCCCTCTAACCCAGGATGAAGGGCATGGTATGGAACTCACGTACGCAGTATGGAACATGTAAATTCTTACAGCCAATGAAGGATGAACATCTGCCAGGAGGATTAATCATCAGTGTTGAAGCACCCTTGCTCTCCTTCACCACCTCATACCTCCATTCTTGGCCCTCCATTAATAAAACGCTTACACACCTGGCTTCATCTGTCATTATTTAGATGCCCATGGGGGTATCTCCAGAGGCTGCTGCACCTGAACCATTGCAGGGGCAGCCTCTGTCACATGACCCTGCTGCAAGGATGTTCCCTTTGTCAGAGGGGCCAAGGAGGCTGATGATGGCACCCTGTGAGGGGTGGCACCCTCATCTTCTTCAGTGACATCCTCAGCCCTTGGCTGGCATTCAGGATAGCTGAAGGGGAGTGCCAGCTGGAGCACATCTGACATCCCTTCCAAACACCTCTGTGCCACCATCGTCACTGACTAGCCTAGGCTACAAGTGTGGCATGCATCCTGCATGCTTTCCAAGTACTGCTGCAGATGGTTCTGCAAGAGGTTGGCCACTTTCTCAATGGAGGAGCTCATACGCTGAAAGCTCTGAGCCATTGTGGCACACATGAGCTGGATGGACTCTTCCATTCTCTGCAAATAACTCCGCACTGCCTCAGGGAACTCTGACATTTGGGAGCACATCTGCTGCTGCTGCTGGTCTAGGTACAGCCTTCTTTCCAGTGACTGCTGAGGCCCTGCCTCTGTGCCCAGCTGAGCAGAATTGTGTCTGTCCTTCCTCCTCCAAGGTGAACTGCCCACACAGGCACCTCCTCCTGCACACTGGTGCCATGCTTCTCACCCAGTGCCACCCTATCGAAATATGTGTGAGGACCCACCAAGGTGTCTGTATCTGCCCTTGTGGTGGGTATGCTTGTAAGGTGTGACTGTCCTTCTTCAGAGCACAGCTGCTGCTCTTGGTCCATTGATGGTCAGGGAGATGGTCTCCTCGGTTTGATGTCTGCACCTGTGGGAGACACAAAGAGAGATCATGGGAACTAGCCTTGGAAAGCAGAAGCCTCTGCAGTGCTGAGGCTTTCCAATGCAACTCAGCATTTGGTATGCTGTTGGAGGGGGTGTGGTGCAAGGCTCCTTATTAATGAGTGCATTGCCCTCTGTAATCACCATCTTCACCATGAATGCCCATCTTGCCATAGCCGACTTCCTTATGATCTGTGATCCTTGCTATTTCTATTGCTTCCTCCTCTATAGGTGTGATGACTTGAAGGTAGGGGTCACCTCTGCCAGTCCGGGCCCTCTCGTGGACATTATGAACCCATTTCTCTTGCAAGGGCAAAAGAAAACGTAATAAAGAACTGCTGTCCTCTATAGCCAATGTCAGCTCCTCCAATTCATTAGAAGCTGCATGTTTCAGTCCTGGCAGGTCCTCAGCAGCGCTATGGCTCTGAACCATTCTGAGATGTCAGTAAGTGCCCTGGACACACATCCCTCCCAAGTTCAGGAGCAGCATGTGCCATGAGGCTCCTCAGATGGTGTGTCTGCTGGTGAGTGAATACCTAGAAGCCTGTCCTGAGGGTTGAAGATTGCCCTCACCTTGTCGGAATGTATCAGGTCATTGAACCTCTTATGACACAGGATTCAACTTCTTCAGAGCATACTTCTTCTGCTGACTGTGGCAGCAATGTCCATCCATGCCTGCTTTGTTTGGGCGGGTGGCCTCCTCCTGTCACCCTTCAGGAAAATGACCTCCCTCCTATCCCTCAGAGCCTCCAGCACAATCTCCAGGTTCACATCAGAGAATCGAGGGGTTGTCCTGCCCTGGGTTCCAGGCCTCTGACTCTCCGAGGACATTCTTGAGTACAAACCTTCTCTGCTCTTCCAGTCTGAAGTAAGGACACTCAAACAGTAGCTACAGTAATGGCAGCCATGGACTGTTTAAATCAGGTCTGCACCTATGTAGTCCTGCCTCCAGGCCCTCCCCCGCGGCCGCTAATTGGCCGTCAAACCCGTCTGCATGCCAATGCACCCACGTGAAACTCGGGCTGATTACTGCTGCCCCCAGGGGTGGGATCATGACACGGAAACTGTCCCGACTTCCATTTCCCGCCTCCACAGCAAATATTTAGCCCTCTATCTCTTTCACTATCCAGGGAGCTTTGGTTTTGTTTATGCTACCATTCCGCCTTGTGGGAATATACCTTGACTGTACCCAAACTATTGCCTCTTTCAAGGCAGCCCATTGTTCAATTACAGTTTTGCCTGGCAATCTTTTATTCCAATTTACCTGGGCCAGATCTGTTCTCCCCAATTAATTATTTTTACTCTGGATTGCCCCTTTTCCTTTTCCATAGCTAACCTAAACCTTATGTTACGACCAGGTGAGAAAGGTGTCTAGGGGCCTCTTTCAGTCTTCACCTGGTCTTACCGTAACAGGGTTTAATTTTAAACACACTGTGTTTTGAGCTCCCCCTTGGTGAATCCTTGTTCACTGCTTTCTAATTATAAGGCAAAGAAATGAGCACAAACAGGCCTTCTTAGACTTAAAGAAAAAAGTGAAATTTATTAAAACTTAAACTCTAATTCGGTTAACGCCGACGGATACACGCCGCGCCCCACGTTAGCATGCATATGCGATACGCACATGCAAATAGAGACAGAAAAGAGAAGGAAAAAAAGTAGAGAGGTTTGAGGCAATATCAGGAGGGTTTCTTGTTACTGTGCTTCGAGCTCACTGTAGTCCTTTTGTAGGTTGTCTTGCTTTTCGTCGGGGCCCTGTATTCTTCTTAAACCTTGTTCACTGTAGGAGACTTTTCTCTCTTAGGGTTCATGTGTCTTCAATGGGTTTTCAGTTCCGTGAGAAAGAGATGTTTTCAGTCCAGGAGCAAAGAGCTTTCTGAGTTCAAATTCACTGTGGCAAGTTCAAATTCAAAAAACTCCAACAGCCAGTTAGTCATGTGACTAAACTGGTCTGACCACGTCTGTTTGGGTATTAGGCCATCTTAGCAGTTAACCCGGAATGCTAACCTCTCCACCTTCAACGTCTGGTCATCAAAAGTCCATTGTGGATTAAATTGGAGCAGGGAGTGACCCCTTTGTCCTTTCCAAGCACTGTCTGTTACCAGGCAAATGTCTTTCCAGTCATGGGCTTGGCAAACCCTCGTAATAGGCCTTCTTTTCTTCCCAGCAATGATTTTAAAATTTAATGTCCATGTGGCGAACTGTCTGTGCCCCATTCTTGGCAGGTGGGGGCCTGCATGACACTTGTGCTACTATGATCACTGCCCCCTATATGACCCCCTACTGACACTTGATCCACTTGTCCCACCTCATTCCGCAGAAACAAATCCAGCAATGCCTCCTTCCTCATTGGACTGGAAACATACATATCTAGAAAATCCTCCTGAATGCACTTTAGAAACTCTTCCCCCTCTTTTCCCTTTGCACTATTACTATCCCAGTCTATATTAAGATAAAATCCCCCATTACAACTACTCTATAGTTTTTGCACCTCTCTGTAATTTCCTTACAAATTTGTTTCTCTATATCTTTCCCACTAGTTGGATGCCTATAAAATAAACCCAGTAGGTGTTTTTGTCTTTATTGTCTTTTAGCTCTAAACAAATAGATTCTGTCTTTGACCCTTCTAGGACATTCTCTCTCTCCAGCACTATAATATTATCCTTAATCAATACTGCCACCTCACCTCCTTTCTTTCCTCCCTATCTTTCCTGAACACCTTGCGTTTGATTTTCAATCCAGGGTCGGGATAATTTCCAGGACCTGGCCCTGCACATCCACTGTGTTGCAGATGCAACACTATTTATAAATGCTCACCACTAAGTGCCTCCAAGAGGCAGGAGCTGTCTGCCTGGTGGCAGAGGCAAAGGCAAGCAGCAGCCATGTTGGGGCCTGTTGTTACCTTGCCGAAGACAGCAGGCAGCTCCTTAGAAATATTAAATGGAATGGAGGCGGAAAAGGCGGAGTGGGGCCGATTAGAGACCAGAAGGGGGATTTACACATGGAGGCAGACAGCATAGCTGAGGTATTAAATGAATGCTTTGCATCTGTCTTTACCAAGGAAGAAGATGCAACCCAGTCAATGTTGAAAGAGGAGGTAAGTCAAACACAAGAGGAGTTCAAAATTGATAAAGAGGAAGTATTAGATCAGCTGTCTGAAATTAAAGTGGATAAGGCACCAGGGCCGGATGAGATGCATCCAAGGATACTGAGGGAAGTGAGGGTGGAAATCGCAGAGGCACTGGCCATAATTTTTCAATCTTCTTTAGACTCCTGGGTGGTGCCAGAGGACTGAAGAATTGCAAACGTTACACTCTTGTTCAAAAAAGGGTGTAAAGATAATCCCAGCACGACAGGCCAGTCAGATTAACTTCAGTGGTGGGAAGACTTCTAGAAAAAATAATTCGGGTCAAAATCAATAGCCACATGGACAAATGCGAGTTAATTAAGGAAAGCCAGCATGGATTTCTTAAGGGAAAATTATGTTTAACTGACATGCTGGAGTTTTTTGAGGAGGTAACATCTGACATGTGGGAGTCTTTCAAACGTCAGTTGATTAGAATCCAGGACCGGCATGTTCCTGTGAGGAAGAAAGACAAGTTTGGCAAGTTTCAGGAACCTTAGATAACGCGGGATATTGTGAGCCTAGTCAAAAAGGAAAAGGAAGCATTCGTAAGGGCTGGAAGGCGAGGAACAGACGAATCCCTTGAAGAATATAAAGACAGTAGGAAGGAACTTAAGCAAGGAGTCAGGAGGGCTAAAAGGGGTCATGAAAAGTCATTGGCAAACAGGATTAAGGAAAATCCCAAGGCTTTTTATACGTATATAAAGAGCAAGAGGGTAACCAGGGAAAAGGTTGGCCCACTCAAGGACAGAGAAGGGAATCTATGTGTGAAGCCAGAGGAAATGGGCAAGGTACTAAATGAGTACTTTGCATCAGTATTCACCAAAGAGAAGGACTTGGTGGATGATGAGCCTAGGAAAGGGAGTGTAGATAGTCTCAGTCATCTCATTATCAAAAAGGAGGAGGTGTTGGGTGTCTTGTAAAGCATTAAAGTAGATAAGTCCCCAGGGCCTGATGGGATCTACCCTAGAATACTGAGGGAGGCAAGGGAAGAAATTGCTGGGGCCTTGACAGAAATCTTTGCATCCTCATTGGCTACAGGTGAGGTCCCAGAGGACTGGAGAATAGCCAATGTTGTTCCTTTATTTAAGAAGGGTAGCAAGGATAATCCAGGAAATTATAGGCCGGTGAGCCTTACATCAGTGGTAGGGAAACTATTAGATAGGATTCTTTGGGACAGGATTTACTCCCATTTGGAAACAAACAAACTTATTAGCGAGAGGCAGCATGGTTTTGTGAAGGGGAGGTCGTGTCTCACTAATTTGATTGAGTTTTTTGAGGAAGTGACGAAGATGATTGATGAAGGAAGGGCAGTGGATGTTGTCTATATGGACTTCAGTAAAGCCTTTGACAAGGTCGCTCATGGCAGACTGGTACAAAAGGTGAAGTCACACGGGATCAGAGATGAGCTAGCAAGATGGATACAGAACTGGCTCAGTCATAGAAGGCAGAGGGTAGCAGTGGATGGGTGCTTTTCTGAATGGAGGGATGTGACTAGTGGTGTTCCGCAGGGATCAGTGCTGGGACCTTTTCTGTTTGTAGTATATATAAATGATTTGGAGGAAAATGTAGCTGGTCTGATTAGTAAGTTTGCGGACGACACAAAGGTTGGAGGAGTTGCGGATAGTAATGAGGATTGTCAGAGGATACAGCAGGATATAGATCGGTTGGAGACTTGGGCGGAGAAATGGCAGATGGAGTTTAATTCGGACAAATGTGAGGTAATGCATTTTGGAAGGTCTAATGCAGGTGGGAAGTATACAGTAAATGGCAGAACCCTTAGGAGTATTGACAGGCAGAGAGATCTGGGCGTACAGGTCCACAGGTCACTGAAAGTGGCAACGCAGGTGGATAAGGTAGTCAAGAAGGCAAATGGCATGCTTGCCTTCATTGGTCGGGGCATAGAGTATAAAAATTGGCAATTCATGCTGCAGCTGTACAGAACTTTAGTTAGGCCACACTTAGAATATTGCATACAATTCTGGTCGCCAAACTACCAGAAGGACATGGAGGCTTTGGACAGGGTACAGAAGAGGTTTACCAGGATGTTGCCTGGTCTGGAGGGCATTAGCTATGAGGAGAGGTTGGATAAACTCGGATTGTTTTCACTGGAACGACGGAGGTGGAGGGGCGACATGATAGAGGTTTATAAAGTTATGAGCGGCATGGACAGAGTGGATAGTCAGAAGCTTTTTCCCAGGGTGGAAGAGTCAGTTACTAGGGGACATAGGTTTAAGGTGCGAGGGGCAAAGTTTAGAGGGGATGTGCGAGGCAAGTTCTTTACACAGAGGGTGGTGAGTGCCTGGAACTTGCTGCCGGGGGAGGTGATGGAAGCAGGTCCGATAGTGACGTTTAACAGGCATCTTGACAAATATATGAATAGGATGGGAATAGAGGGATACGGTCCCGGAAGTGCAGAAAGTTTTAGTTTAGGCAGGCATCAAGATCGGCGCAGACTTGGAGGGCTGAATGGCCTGTTCCTGTGTTGTACTGTTCTTTGTTCTTTGTAACAGAGAGGGTTGATGAGAGCAACGCTGTTGATGTGGTGTACATGGACTTGCAAAAGGCATTTGATACAATGCCACACAACAAACCTGTGAGCAAACTTGTAGCTCATGGGATAAAAGGGATGGTAGCAACATGGATACAAAATTGGCTGAGTGACAGGAAACAAAGAGTAATGGTTAATGGATGTTTTTCGGGCTGGAGGAAGGTTTGTAGTGGAGTTCCCCAGGGATCAGTGTTGGGACCCTTGTTTTTCCTGATATATATTAATGACCTAGACCTTGGGGTACAGGGCAGAATTTCAAAGTTTGCAGATGATACAAAACCTGGAAGCATTGTGAACTGTGAGGAGGATAATGTAGAACTTCAAAAGGACATAGACAAGTTGGTGGAATGGGCAAACAGGTGGCAGATGAAGTTCAATGCAGAGAAATGTGAGGTGATTAATTTTGGTAGGAAGAACATGGAGAGACAATATAGAATAAAGGGTACAATTCTAAAGGGGGTGCAGGAGCAGAGGGACCTAGGTGTATATGTACATAAGGCATTAAAGGTGGCAGGAGAGGTTGAGAGTGCACTTAATAAAGTATACAGTATCCTGGGCTTTATTAATAGAGGCATAGAGTACAAGAGCAAGGAAGTTATGTTGAACTTGTATTAGACACTAGTTCGGCCTCAGCTGGAGTATTGCGTCCATTTCTGGGTGCCGCACTTGAGAAAAGACGGGAGGGCATTGGACAGAGTACAGAAGAGATTCGCGAGAATGGTCCCAGGGTGAAACATTTCAGTTATGAAGATAGATTGGAGAAGTTAGGACTGTTTTCCTTGGAGAAGGCTGAGAGGTAATTTGATAGAGGTATTCAAAATCATGAGGGGTCTGAACAGAGTAGATAGACAGAAACTGTTCCCACTCATGAAAGGATCAAGAACGAAAGGGCACGATTTAAAGTATTTGGTAAGAGAAGCAAAAGTGACATGAGGAAAAGCTTTTTCATGCAGCAAGTGGTTAAGGTCTGAAATGCGCTGCCTGAGAACATGGTGGAGGCAGGTTCAATTGAGGCATTCAAAAGGGAGTTAGACTGTTCTATGAAAAGGAAGAATGTGCAGAGTTATGGGGAGAAGGCGGGGGAATGGGACTGAGGGAATTCTGCTTTCAGACAGCCAGTGCAGACACGATGGGCCAAATGGCCTCGTTCTGTGCTGTAACAATTCTGTGATTCTGCTTCTATGATTTCCCTTTTCCCCACAGCAAACCCGACAGCTGTGTACTAATGTGTACCAGACTGTTTGGGTTCACCGGAATGCCCTTCTAAAACTATGGTGACGACCTCCCTGACCTGTTAACAAGCTCCTAAAGGAGCTTAATCATCCCTTAATTGGAGGTGAGTGGCTTCCCCATTCCCTCCCAGCCGCCATTGAAAATCACGGACGGTCCCGGAGGCGCGGTTTGCGGAAATAATCTCCAGCACCGCGATCTTCAAATCACATCTGCTGCAGCCCTTTGAAAATCCAGCCCCTTGTATCCAGGAATTTTTGTACCCAGCCCTGCCTTTATTTGAGTCAGGCCTCCATTATTGCCACAAGATCATATTCCCACATGGCTACCTGCACTTGCAGCTCACCAACCTTATTTACCACACTCCTTACAAGAAAGGGCAAAAAATGTGAAGTGTGGGACCATATTGCATGTTCAACAATTCATGTTTACTTGATTGACATGAAGACGGGCCTATATTTTGATAGCATCCCTTTGAATTAATAATGTAACACCGAATAACATTTATAAATACGATAAGCCTTTGAGTACAGTTAGCTGAACATACCCCAAATATCTAAATGGTTTCTATTGGTCATTACTAGAGTGAGGGAAGAGTTGACAGCAAAAGACGTCAATTGTTTTTTATATTGTTGACTTATTTTATACTTTCAGAAAAGGTTCCACAGTCCTCAAAAATTATTGGACTGCAAAGATATTGCAATATTGTCACAAATATCCTATCCTTTGTTCGCATAGTTAAACACTGAAGAAATAATGCAATAAAGGATAATGAACAAAGTTATTTGTCCTTTTTTCAATTTCATCCAGTTAGTCCACAATCTTCCTTTTAAATGTCTTGCCGACAAAGGTTTTTGTTCTGTAAATATAATTCCAAGTGCTGGATTAGCACCATCTGTCAGAAGTTGCAATCATCGATGCTCCATAGGACTGAATCCACCAGATGTTTATTGAATGTAGAATTAGGTCAATTCGCAGAGGCTGCAGTTTTTCATGATTATGGAGCAGATCTTTCTTTTTATTTCTTTATTTATTTTATTTATAGATACAGCACTGAAACAGGCCCTTCGGCCCACCGAGTCTGTGCCAACCATCAACCACCCATTTATACTAATCCTACATTAATCCCATATTCCCACCCCATCCCCACCTTTACTCAATTCCCCTACCACCTACCTAAACTAGGGGCAATTTATAATGGCCAATTTACCTATCAGCCTGCAAGTCTTTGGCTGTGGGAGGAAACCGGAGCACCCGGCGGAAACCCACGTGGTCACAGGGAGAACTTGCAAACTCCGCACAGGCAGTACCCAGATTTGAACCCGGGTCGCTGGAGCTGTGAGGCTGCGGTGCTAACCACTGCATCACTGTGCCGCGTTAATGAAGAACAAGCTGTCATTGCCTTTCAGACACAAGAACAACGGCCGTTCGCTCCTGCAGCCGCAAATCCTCCACTTCAGTAACATTGCTGTGTTTTCTCCCGTTCTTGTTCTTATCTTGCCATCTGCATATACACTGGAGGATCTCTGGTGTAAATCCTGTGTAAAAATGGGAGTAGCGTTCTGCGGGTGCTTAGAAATTAGAGTGCAGCCTTAAAAAAAGCCAGGATGAATAATGCAGCAATAGCTGGGGAAGTAGCAGATAACTAGGAAAGCATTTGGATCATGACTTCAGCAGCAGATAGCTGCACTAGGTGGGTCATATGTGATTTTGTCCATCATTCACTCAAAAGGAGCTGTGTTCCTCTGATGTCAGTTTTGTCAATATTTTCACTGGTTACATATGTCTCTTAATTCCAAATTTCTCCTGAAAGCTGCTTGCATTGTCTAAAAACATGTGGGGTCGATTTTTGATTGCTCCTTCAGGTGCTAAAGAGCCTTCGAAATGGTCAATATGAGGCATTGAGTTGAAAGCCGCTTTAGCACACGTTCAACACAAGATACCATTGGTAAAGGAGTTGAATTTGCTCTCGGAACAGCCGACCTGAGAGCCATTAAGCAGCTGGTTGCCATTTAAATTGCCCGTTGACACTCATTAAAATGGCTGCAAGGCATTTTGGTGGTTGGCGCTTGACCTAACACCCTCCCCTAATAGCGAACAGCTGATTGGGAGCAAAATAGAAAATGCTGGAAATACACAGCAGGTATTTACACAGCATCACAGAATTGTTACAGTGCAGAAGGAGGCCATTCGGCCCATCGTGTCTGCACCGGCTCTCTGAATGTGGAGAGAGAAACAGAATTAACATTTCAGATCTGTGACCTTTCATCAGAATGGGATTGGGAGTAAACTAGTCGTTGCTGAGTAATTTGAGCACTACTTACAGGTATATTACCTTTTACTGTCCGCTTGCAACTGGAAGTTTGAAGAGGATTTTTGAAACACATCAAAGCTTCACCAATACTCTGTCAACATTTATTCTAGAAATTCTCAGAGGACTTCACCTAAAAAGAGAAAGTGCTGTGCCACTCTACATTAATGGATACTTATAGGGGTCACCAGGAGAAAGGGAGTGCTTGGTCATGGGCTACTGTTCCCACTTGGTCTGCAGGAGGAGTGGGAGGAGAACGTGAGGCCAGGCAGAGCAGTACCAGCTGCTGCAGGGGAGAAGGTAAGGAGGATGAGGGGGATTCCTTCCTCCGCTGCAAGTACAGGACATCCTACCACCTCTGGATCTCTTCGACCAGGACCTCCAGTGCTGTGTCCAAGAACCTGTCAACCTTCTTACCCTGCCCTTTTGCCACTGCCAGTGACACAGTACACCTTCAGTGTGTCCACATACACTGCTGCACGAAAATTGCATCTAATTAGCACTTAAGTGCTAAACCTGCAAGCGTCTGTTTTAGCATCTCCAAACAAGGTTAAATTACGGTAATTGGCAATTAAGACCAAAACTGCATGCTAAAACCAGACTTTCAAACTGGTATATCTTATTAGAACAGCACCCATTTAGCATTTGTTTACACCATTTCAGTGAAATAACACCTCATCTATCCTTCAAAACCTTCTTATGACGGTTTGATCCTGTTGTTATATTTGCATCTTTAGTTTGTAAAGTACCAGGAATTATTATTGTAGTTATAAGGGGGATTTGTCACAGAAGATTTGTATGGGCATACATGTTTTGCAGGCATTGAGAGAATATCACACTGTAAAGTGCAAGTTGACCCACGACACTAGTGACAGCTGGGTTGGTTTCAGTGATGTTGCAGCAGCCATGACATTTGGAAGCCACTTACTTCACTTTTGATGCCAGTATGATTTATAGCGGGAAGGTGAAGTTGGAAATCCTGTCGAATCCTCTGAAAGTTGTGCCAATTATATCAGCAAATGGAGTTGAATGCTGTTTTCATTCAATTCAACTCTGGTATTACTAGTAGGTTATAAAATAACTACTACTTCTCCCTGCTGCTCTCACATGCGTTCAAGTCTTCAGAAGAAGGAATTTTCCTCCACACAAGATCAGATGGCAGGTTGTTCAACCTTGGCCGTCTTAGAACGAAGACCAAAGTACAGAAAGTCCTCATCAGGGAACTCCACTTTGCTGACGATGCTGCATTAACATCCCACACAGAAGAGTGTCTGCAGAGACTCATCGACAGGTTTGCGGCTGCCTGCAACGAATTTGGCATAACCATCAGCCTCAAGAAAACAAATATCATGGGACAGGGCATCAGAAATGCTCCATCCATCAATATCGGTGACCATGCTCTGGAAGTGGTTCAAGAGTTCACCTACCTAAACTCAACTATCACCAGTAACCTGTCTCTCAATGCAGGAATCAACAAACGCATGGGAAAGGCGTCCACTGCTATGTCCAGATGGGCCAAGAGGGTGTGGGAAAATGGCACACTGACACGGAACACAAAGGTCCGAATGTTTCAAGTCTGTGTCCTCAGTACCTTGCTCTACAGCAGTGAGGCCTGGACAACACGTGGCAGCCAAGAGCGACATCTCAACCCATTCCATCTTCACTGCCTCCAAAGAATCCTTGGCATCGGGTGGCAGGACCGTATCTCCAATGCAGAAGTCCTTGAGGCGGCCAACATCCCCAGTGTATACACCCTACTGAGCCAGCGGCGCTTGAGATGGCTTGGCCATGTGAGCCACATGGAAGATGGCAGGATCCCCAAGGAGGCATTGTACAGAGAGCTCGTCACAGGTATCAGACCCACCGGCCGTCCATGTCTCCGCTTTAAAGATGTCTGCAAACGCAACATGAAGTCCTGTGACACTGACCACAAGGCGTGGGAGTCAGTTGCCAGTGATCGCCAGAGCTGGCGGACAGCCATAAAGGCGGGGCTAAAGAGTGGCAAGTCGAAGAGACTTAGCAGTTGGCAGGAAAAAAGACAGAAGTGCAAGGAGAGAGCCAACTGTGTAACAGCCCTGACAACCAATTTTATCTGCAGCGCCTGTGGAAGAGTCTGTCGCTCTAGAATTGGCCTTTATAGCCACTCCAGGTGCTGCTCCACAAACCACTGACCACCTCTAGGCGCTTACCCATTGTCTCTCGTGACAAGGAGGCCAAAGAAGAGAAAAAAGAAAGAAGCGATCCAACATAGTTTAGTTCCAAAAATCTGCAAGATAATGCATCATAGTAAGATGCGCTGAATTTGTCCTTCACCATTAACATTGCCATGTTTGTGGGAACAGTATGAGGTCCCATGATTTAAATGCCTTCAGTGGGCTACAGGTGCATCTGAGGCACCCACGGAATAAGCCATATATTCCACTTGGGAAGTGCTGGGCTGGATGGAGCGTTGAATCTCTCCTGTACATGTCCTTGTGACCCACTAATAAAAGAAGCATCTTTAAAAAGTTTAAAAATCAGTGTCAGATCTTCAGGAGTCCAGCTTCGACCCCAAGTTGTCCATGCAACCATTGATAGGTCAGTTGGTACGCCTTGTAAGGTTTGAGAAGATTGTACCTTAAAACTTGTCTTCCCCAATGCTTGTTTTTAACGGATGCCTTTTTCAAGATATAATTGAACATCTCTCACAATATTTATCTGGACTAAACACCCATGGACCTTTTGCAATCTAAGAGAGTGATACATATGCTGCATGTGGAACTGGGGAAACACTATAACATATGGGTTCCTTTCCACTGGTTTACCACAGCCTATCCTCCCTGCCAAAGGAAATTCAAGGGACTGAAGGAACTCCAACTCATGAGCAACCCTGAGCTATTACTTTGTAAACATCCATTACACAACAAGCTCCTAACCACACCCACCCTGCCCCCCCCCCCCCCCCACATTTCTTACTTTACCAAGGAAAGACACTGATCCTGTGAATGCTCAATATATAGCATTAACAAAACATACAGAATTCTGTAAGATGCTCACTGTATGTATCCATAAATACCATGTAATACCTCTAATGTACCATATCTGATCTAAACTAGTATCGAAAGAAGTATTACATGGGTTACAACAAATATACATTCCCCGAAAGACACAAAAACCCAACAGGGAAGATGAATCAACCATGGCTAACAAAAGAAGTTAAG
This sequence comes from Heterodontus francisci, assembly GCF_036365525.1. NCBI lineage: Eukaryota > Metazoa > Chordata > Chondrichthyes > Heterodontiformes > Heterodontidae > Heterodontus > Heterodontus francisci. The sequence continues at coordinate 54,334,119 of NC_090376.1, read as the reverse complement.
GATTGCATTACGTCAAAGGAAGTGGCTTATAAGGTCGTCAGAAAGAATGGGAAGCCCGGATATAGGGAGCAATTTAGAATCCAACAAAGGAGGACCAAGAAACTGATAAGAATGGGAAAAGAGATTATGAATCTAAGCTAGCTAGCAATATAAAGGCAGACTGTAAAAGCTTCTTTAGGTATGTGAAAAGGAAACAAATAGCAAGGACTAATGTGGGTCCATTGCAGGCTGAGACAGGAGAGTTTGTGGTGGAGAATGAGAAAATAGCAGAGCGACTAAATAATTTATTTGTGTCTGTCTTCACAGAGAAAGACACAGAAAATCTCCCAGAAATACCAGGGAACCAAGGGACTTGTAAAAATGAGGAACTGAAAGTGATTAGTATCAATAAAGAGGTAGTACTCAAAAAATCAATTAGATTGAAAGTTGATAAATCCCCGGGACCAGATGAGCTACATCCTAAAGTATTGAAGGAGGTGGCTACAGAGATAGTAGATGCATTGATGGTTATCTTTCAAAATAGTATAGATTCTCAGGGTCCCTGCAGACTGGAAAGTAGCAAATGTAACCCCACTATTTAAGAAGGAAGTGAAAGAGAAAACGAAGAACTACAGACCTGTTAGCTTGATGTCAGTAGTAGGGAAAATGTTGGAATCCATTATAAAAGATGAGATAACTGGACACTTGGGAAATAATGATATGATTGGGCAGAGTCAACGTGGATTTGTGAAAGGGAAATCATGTTTGACAAACCTGTTGGAGTTTTTTGAGGATGTTACTTGTAGCACAGATAAAGGAGAACCAGTGGATGTGGTTTATTTGGATTTTCAGAAGGCTTTTGATAAAGTCCCACTCAGGAGGCTAGTAAACAAAATTAGAGCACATGGGATTGGGGGTAATATACTGCAATAGATTGAGAATTGGTTGACAGACAGAAAGCAGACAGTAGGAATAAACAGGTCATTCTCAGGATGGCAGGCTGTTACTTGTGGGGTACCGCAAGGATCAGTGCTTGGGCCACAGCTGTTTACAATCTATATAAATGACTTGGCTATGGGGACAAATTGTAATATTTCCAAATTTGTGGATGACACAAAACTAGAAGGGAATGTAAGTTGTGAGGAGGATGCAAGGAGGCTTCAAGGGAATTTGAACAGGCTAAGTGAATGGGCAAGAACATGGCAGATGGAATATAATGTGAATAAGTGTGAAGTGAACCACTTCAGTAGAAAAAAACTGAAAGGTGGGGTATTTCTTAAATGGTGAGAGGTTGGGAAGTGTTGATGTCCAAAGAGACCTGGGTGTCCTTGTTCATGAGACACTAAAAGCTAGTATGCAGGTGCAGCAAGCAATTAAGAAGGCAAATGGTGTGTTGGCCTTCATTACAGGAGTAAAGATGTATTGCTTCAATTGTATAAAGCATTGGTGAGACCACACCTGGAGGATTGTGTACAGTTTTCATCTCCTTATCTAAGGAAGGATATACTTGCCATAGAGGGAGTACAACGGAGGTTCATCAGACTAATCCCTGGGATGGCAGGATTGTCTTATGAGGAGAAATTGCAGAAATTGGACCTCCATTCTCCAGAGTTTCGAAGAATGAGAGGTGATCTCATTGAAATTTACAAAATTCTTACAGGGCGTGACAGGGTGGATGTGGATAGGATGTTTCCTCTGGCTGGTGAGTCTAGAACAATGGGACACAGTCTCAGAATAAGGGGCAGACCATTTAAGACTGAGATGAGGAGGAATTTCTTTACTCAGAAGCTGGTGAATCTGTGGAATTCTCTACCCCAGAGGTCTGTGGAAGCTCAATCGCAAGCATGTCAAGACAGAAATCGATAGTTTTCTGAATACCAACGACATCAAGGGATATGGGGGTAGTGGGGAAAAATGGTGTAGAGGTAGAAGATCAGCCATGATCTGTTTGAATGGCGGAGCAGGCTCGACAGGCCTAATAGCCTTCTCCTGCTCCTATTTCCTATGATCCTATGAAACTTCTACTGAATTCAACAAAAGCAAAAACTGTCTTAATAAATTTATGACCATCTTCCTCGCCAGAGAGGTGAGCAGTGTCTCTTTGGAGTTGAACTGTCTCTAAGGTAATGAGGCAACATTTCAATGGGCTTCTCACAATCTCTCACCATAGCTACGGCAAACACCAGAGAGTACATAAATTGCCACTTTTAGCCATTTCCGCCATATCTTTTAGGAGTATTGCCACTCTCCTGCCAGAGAAGGCAGTAGTATCCAAGTTATCAAGGGGAATAACTTGAGTAGATAGACAGAAACTATTTCTGCTGGTTGGGGAGTCCAGGAATAGGGAGCATGATCTACAAATTAGAGCCAGACATTTTAGGAGTGTAATTCCGAAACACTTCTACATGCAAAGGGTTTGGAATTCTCTTCCGCAAACAGCAATTGATGCTAGATTTCCATTAGCCAAGGGTTTTAAGGGTTATGGGCCAAAGGTTGCAGATCAACTATGCTCTCATTGAATGGCGGAACAGGCTCAAGAGGCTATATGGCCTCCTCCTGATACTATGTTCCTAGAACACCTGTGAATATTCCAGGCAAACAATGCACATCAATGAAAGATTGGACTGAGTCAACCCTCTGAGGTAGACTGGGTAATACAGTACCTGAGCCAGGCAGCTCTGCAGTACTCTATGCACTGTTGATGATTCACCAGTCAGTAGTGGTTCTGATGATAGGTCACAGACCTGAAACGTTAACTCTGTTTCTCTCTCCACAGATGCTACCAGACCTGCTGAGTATTTCCAGCACTTCCTGTTTTTATTATGGCTCATTATTGTGTCCTGGAAGATACAGTTCCACAAACTGCCCCAGATAGCATGGCTAGCCAATTGCTTAGTGGATAAAATGGTCCAAGCAGTGCAAGCAGTGGGAAACTGTGCTGGTAAGCTGCAGAGTTTTAGATGGGTAAACTCCAGTCATAACCTGCAAACATGTGTGGCGGTCTCAGCCTTGGCTCTTACATACTTTCCCACAAGTTCCTTCCATAGTTAAGTGAGTTGTATTGACCCCATGGGAGAAAATATGCACTTCATGAATTTTGTCAGCCTGTCATGGGTCCTGGTGGCAGTACCGGAAGCATGTGTCATTGCCGCATGTCACGTGTGTGGCTGGCTGATTGCAATCATGTGGGGGCTGGCCAATTAACATATCCGAGTTGCGGGATCCATTGTATTGCAGGAAGGGGTCGGGCTACAAGGTGCAGATGGCACTGTCAGCTGACCAGAACGCAGTCACTGGTGCCATCTTTAAAGCTCTGCCAGCCCTCCTTGTACTGCTGCCTTTCACTGATTCAGTGAACCTGGAATGTGTTGTATGATTGCCTTTAAAAGTGATGTCCCTTTAAGATCTTAGTATGCTAATGAGCTAAGTACCAGGACATAGTCACGTGACTACAAGCCTGAGTCATTCTGTAACTGTACAAAGTGATTCCTGACAACGCAACCGGCCACTGACGTCATCAGGCTGCGCCAAGGTGTGCATTAGCGCAGACAGGCTTCTGCTCTCTGCGCGTGCGCTGCGTTCCGACTTGCCAGGACTGGTTAGCGCATGCACCGATGACGTCGTCGCGTGACATGTGCATCTTCGGTCAATGCGCCTGGTCAGCCTCTGCGCATGCGCTTTACGCGTACAGCAATGCAACGCTAACGTATTCACCCATGCATCAAGCTCCACTCCCACCCCCCCCTCGCTTCTCCGCTCCTTCGGCCGCTCCACTCCCCCCGTCCCCGGCCTGCTCACTCGCCCCCTCCCTGGCCAGCTCCGCTCCCCCCCCTCCACCCTTTCACCGGCCCGCTGCGCACCCCCTGCCCCCCTGCCCACTCCGCTCCACCTGCCCCAGCCCGGTCTGCTGCCCCCCCCGTCCCCATCCCCGTCCCCGTCCCCGTCCCCAGCCCGGTCCGCTGCCCTGTCTCCGGCCCAGTCCGCTGGCCCCCGCCCACCACCCCCGGCTCTGCTCCCCCCCCCCCCCCCCACCACCGTCCCCGTCCTGCTCCGCTACCCACCACCCCCCCCCACCCTGTCCCTGGCCCGCTCTGGTTCCCCCCCCCCCCCCCCACCTGTCACCGGCCCGCTCCACACCGCTCCCCCCCGTCCTCGGCCCGCTCACTCGCTTCCCCCACCCGCCATTGTGTGCTGCCATGTGTTTAGGTCAGGTTGCTTTCGTGTGATTATTTGAGCAGCGCCGTCCTGGCAGCTGCCTGAAGTCGCAGACTGTGACATTTTAGTGGCACATGCTGCATTTGCGCATGTGCCACTGCAGTGCCACCTAGTGGTAGTGTTGTCAACAAACGCAGCCGTAACTGTAACACCCAGAGGAGGGTTCTGTAAATAGTTAGCCCTGTACGGTATAATATTTTAGCTGTTTAATAAACCTGTGAGATCTTCAGCACAACTGGACTCCACACATCTCATTTATGTTGCATCAGACAACATAAAAAGAACTCATTATATGGTGCCCTCTCCTCATTACAGAGTGCTGTGGATCCCTCTGCTGCTGCAACTCCTAAACCCCCTCTACTACTGCTGCTGTGACTCCTGGATCCCCCTCAATTATTGCCGCTGCTGGATCTCGCTGGACCCCCCCCACCCCACCCCTCTACTGCTGCAGGAACCCCCCCACCCCCCACTACTTCTGGTGCGATTCCTGCACCTCCCTGCACTCCTGAACAGGACTGCGACTGACCAGATGGAGCGGGAGCCTACTGGGACGGTCTGAGGCAAGACACCAGATGGCCCCATGGTTTAGCGAAACCTTCCTGGAGATTCTCCTCCAGGCTGCAAGGAAAAGGCAGGAAGTCCTCTTTCCAAGGGATGGCAAGAAGCGATCCTCCCATCAGACCAAGCATGCCTGGATGGAGATCGCAGAAGAGGTCAGCAGCCATGGGCTCTTCCCCTGGAACTGGGTCTAGTGCTTCAAAAGGGTCTATGACCTCCTTCGCTTTTCCAAGGTGTATCCTCCATACCTATCTCCTCTGTTGGGCTTGCATGTGACTAAGTGGGAGGGAGTGACCACAAAGGCAGTGGCAAGGATGTGAGGCATTAACACATCCTGTCTGATGCATGGCTGCATCTCAGCAATAGGCCACGGTCTTTGACAGTTCACCCTCATTATGTCCTCGAGAGCAGACGTGGGGAGGAGCCATTTGGGAGACCCCATCAAGGGACGAGGGGCTGCCACTATCATAAGTGTCCTGTTGTTCTTCGTGTGAAATCTAACATGTCCCTCTTTCAACTTGCAGGAGAAACAGGCCCATAACACCATGGAGACCCCAGGACTGCAGGTGGGATCCCTGATGTGTGCCTTCTGGTGTGGCAGAAGAGGAGGCTCTGGAGCTATTGGGGGCCCAGGGCAATTGCAGACAATGAGACTGGAGTGTTCACACAAGAACAAAAAGAACAAAGAACAAAGAAAATTACAGCACAGGAACAGGCCCTTCGGCCCTCCAAGCCTGCGCCGATCCAGATCCTCTATCTACTGCCTGTGTGGAGTTTGCAAGTTCTCCCTGTGTCTGCGTGGGTTTTCTCCGGGTGCTCCGGTTTCCTCCCACAAGCCAAAAGACTTGCAGGTTGATAGGTAAATTGGCCATTATAAATTGTCACTAGTATAGGTAGGTGGTAGGGAAATATAGGGACAGGTGGGGATGTTTGGTAGGAATATGGGATTAGTGTAGGATTAGTATAAATGGGTGGTTGATGTTCGGCACAGACTCGGTGGGCCGAAGGGCCTGTTTCAGTGCTGTATCTCTAATCTAATCTAAATATGTCGTCTATTTTCTAAGGGTCTGTATCTCTTTGCTTCCTGCCCATTCATGTATCTGTCTAGATACATCTTAAAAGACGCTATCATGCCCGCGTCTACCACCTCCGCTGGCAACGCGTTCCAGGCACCCACCACCCTCTGCGTAAAGAACTTTCCACGCACATCCCCCCTAAACTTTTCCCCTCTCACTTTGAACTCGTGACCCCTAGTAATTGAATCCCCCACTCTGGGAAAAAGCTTCTTGCTATCCACCCTGTCTATACCTCTCATGATTTTGTACACCTCAATCAGGTCCCCCCTCAACCTCCGTCTTTCTAATGAAAATAATCCTAATCTACTCAACCTCTCTTCATAGCTAGCGCCCTCCATATCAGGCAACATCCTGGTGAACCTCCTCTGCACCCTCTCCAAAGCATCTACATCCTTTTGGTAATGTGGCAACCAGAACTGCACGCAGTATTCCAAATGTGGCCGAACCAAAGTCTTATACAACTGTAACATGACCTGCCAACCCTTGTATTCAATACCCCGTCCGATGAAGGAAAGCATGCCGTATGCCTTCTTGACCACTCTATTGACCTGCGTTGCCACCTTCAGGGAACAATGGACCTGAACACCCAAATCTCTCTGGACATCAATTTTCCCCAGGACTTTTCCATTTACTGTATAGTTCACTCTTGAATGGGATCTTCCAAAATGCATCACCTCGCATTTGCCCTGATTGAACTCCATCTGCCATTTCTCTGCCCAACTCTCCAATCTATCTATATTCTGCTGTATTCTCTGACAGTCCCCTTCACTATCTGCTACTCCACCAATCTTAGTGTCATCTGCAAACTTGCTAATCAGACCACCTATACTTTCCTCCAAATCATTTATGTATATCACAAACAACAGTGGTCCCAGCACGGATCCCTGTGGAACACCACTGGTCACACGTCTCCATTTTGAGAAACTCCCTTCCACTGCTATTCTCTGTCTCCTGTTGCCCAGCCAGTTCTTTATCCATCTAGCTAGTACACCCTGGACCCCATGCGACTTCACTTTCTCCATCAGTCTACCATGGGGAACCTTATCAAACGCCTTACTGAAGTCCATGTATATGACATCTACAGCCCTTCCCTCATCAATCAACTTTGTCACTTCCTCAAAGAATTCTATTAAGTTGGTAAGACATGACCTTCCCTGCACAAAATCATGTTGCCTATCACTGATAAGCTCATTTTCTTCCAAATGGGAATAGATCCTATCCCTCAGTATCTTCTCCAGCAGCTTCCCTACCACTGACGTCAGGCTCACCGGTCTATAATTACCTGGATTTTCCCTGCTACCCTTCTTAAACAAGGGGACATTAGCAATTCTCCAGTCCTCCGGGACCTCACCCGTGTTTAAGGATGCTGCAAAGATATCTGTCAAGGCCCCAGCTATTTCCTCTCTCGCTTCCCTCAGCAACCTGGGATAGATCCCATCCAGACCTGGGACTTGTCCACCTTAATGCCTTTTAGAATACCCAACACTTCCTTCCTCCTTATGCCGACTTGACCTAGAGTAATCAAACATCTGTCCCTAACCTCAACATCCGTCATGTCCCTCTCCTCGGTGAATACCGATGCAAAGTACTCGTTTAGAATCTCACCCATTTTCTCTGACTCCACGCATAACTTTCCTCCTTTGTCCTTGTGTGGGCCAATCCTTTCTCTAGTTACCCCCTTGCTCCTTATATATGAATAAAAGGCTTTGGGATTTTCCTTAACCCTGTTTGCTAAAGATATTTCATGACCCCTTTTAGCCCTCTTAATTCCTCGTTTCAGATTGGTCCTACATTCCCAATATTCTTTCAAAGCTTTGTCTTTCTTCCGCCTCCTAGACCTTATGTATGCTTTCTTTTTCCTCTTAGCTAGTCTCACAATTTCACCTGTCATCCATGGTTCCCTAATCTTGCCATTTCTATCCCTCATTTTCACAGGAACATGTCTCTCCTGCACGCTAATCAACCTCTCTTTAAACGACTCCTACATATCAAATGTGGGTTTACCTTCAAACAGCTGCTCCCAATCTACATTCCCCAACTCCTGCCGAATTTTGGTATAGTTGGTCTTCCCCCAATTTAGCACTCTTCCTTTAGGACCACTCTCGTCTTTGTCCATGAGTATTCTAAAACTTACGGAATTGTGATCACTATTCCCAAAGTAGTCCCCTACTGAAACTTCAACCACCTGGCCGAGCTCATTCCCCAACACCAGGTCCAGTATGGCCCCTTCCCGAGTTGGACTATTTACATACTGCTCTAGAAAACCCTCCTGGATGCTCCTTACAAATTCTGTTCCATCTAGACCTCTAACACTAAGTGAATCCCAGTCAATGTTGGGAAAATTAAAATTTCCTATCACCACCACCCTGTCACATCTTTCCATAATCTGTTTACATATTTGTACCTCTATCTCACGCTCACTGTTGGGAGGCCTGTAGTACAGCCCCAACATTGTTGCCGCACCCTTCCTATTTCTGAGTTCTGCCCATATTGCCTCACTGCTCGAGTCCTCCATAGTGCCCTCCTTCAGCACAGTTGTGATATCCTCTTTGACCAGTAATGCAACTCCTCCACCCCTTTTACCTCCCTCTCTATCCCGCCTGAAGCATCGATATCCTGGGATATTTAGTTGCCAATCATGCCCTTCCCTCAACCAAGTCTCAGTAATAGCAATAACATCATACTCCCAGGTACTAATCTAAGCCCTAAGTTCATCTGCTAGCAAATGGAAAGTGAAAGTAAAGCAGAATAAAGAAGAAGCCTTTAAGTTCAACAGCCTGATGCAATCTCTGTCTCTGCCTCTTACCTTGTACTAAACTTGGCTAAACCTCACTCCAGTCCTGAGAGATATCACAGCTGGCTTAGTAGCCTCCTCCACATCCTCCTTGTCGGATGAGGACTGGCGATCAATCTTGTCCTCTTCATGCAAGGCCTGTCCCCTCTGCTGTGCTAGATTGTGCAGAGACCCTCGCTGGGGCATACTGCAGGGCTCCATTGGATCGATCGAGATGCCGGAATCTGACCTTCACTCGGGTGGAGTCATGGCAGGTGTTGTACCTCTCCCCTGTTGCAGTGTGAGGATTCCTCACAGGCATGAGTAGCCACGTCTTCAGTGGCTAGCCCTTGTCCCTGAAGGCGAGCAGGGGGCCTGAAAAGCTGTGGCGTCTGGACTGTTGAAGTATGTAGGCATTGTGGCTGCTTCCTAGGAAGCGGGCACACACCTGTAGAATGTGCTTCCAGTGGTTGCAGACCAATTTTACATTGAGCGAACGGAAGCCCTTCCTGTTAATTGAGGTGGCTGACTGCTCCGTGGGAGCCTTGCTGGCCACATGTAATGACAGCTTGCATCTAGGGGAAGCCAACTATGGCCCAGTAGCCGATAGCCCTCTCCGCCTGACTGTCAGGGTCGGTCCAATACTGCACGTAGTTGCTGGCCCTCTTGCACAAGGCATTGGTCACCTCCTTAATGCAAAGGTGGGCTGCTGCCTGAGAGACTCCATACATGTCCCCGGTGGATCCCTGGAAAGAGCCAGATGTGTAGAAATTGAGTGCCACTGGCATCTTCAGGGCCACGGGCATTGGGTGTCCAACAAAGCCCACAGGTTGCAGCCCATCCTGCAGCAGAGCACAAAAGTCGGTGACGGCCTCCCTGGAGAGCCGTAGTCTTAGCTGACACTACCATTCGGACATTTGGTGGTAGCTGAAGTGAGTCTGGTACGCTCTCTGGCCGGCTGCTGCCACACTCCTATCGGAGCTTCACGGATGGGCCCAGCCAGATCCAAACCCTCCCTTCCTTTGAGCCACTGCTCCATGGCACAGGGGTCCACCACGACCCATGCCAGCAGATTTCTGTCCCTCTCTTGCACAGTCCTTTCAGAGATGAACTTGCCTTGGGACCTTCCTGTTGCTACTCCCCTCGGAAGACACACTAATGCCCCTTAGCGCCTACCCTTGCAGAGAGCCCAGCACCCAAGAGTGCTCCCACTCAACCCTTGTATGCGAAACTGCACCTGCCTGGCTCTTGCATGCGAGAGTGCACCCACCCATGCATGGAGCCCAGCACAGCAAGCCAACAATGGCCTCTGCTCTCCCACATCCCTTATCCACTGCTCCCCCATAGCTGCCTTCCTGCAGTGGCACTGAGGCTCACCTTGTTGCCGCCAACTTTAGATGACCAGGGATCTGAAGATACTGCTGACTAAATTTGAACCCCCATAAAATTTGCTACAATTTAATGCAAATGCATTCTAACTAGCTGTTCAAATTGCAGTCCTGCTGCTTCATGAGGGCAGCGCTGCCTTGGAGCTTTCCTGTCACTGACAAAATCTGGAACCAACGTCGGGTTTCCAAATGAATGCGTCCACCCCTATTTTTCAGCCCCTCATCCTTCCACTCCCGCACCTTCTGGCTGGAAAAATCCAACCCCATATTGCTCAAACACAAACTAAACACTGTGTGTTTGTCAACATCTTAATTTGGAGACTCTTAAGTATACATGTGTGTCAGACATGTGGCTAACTTAAAAAAAATTAATAAATGTAAAATTGTATTGTACTCTAAAACCAACACTAAACTAGATATGATGTGTACAATGAATAGAAAATAAGTTTCACAACAGTGCCATCTTGTGGTTTTTTGCTTATGAACCATACTAGTATTAATCACAATTAATATTAGTCCTGAAATCTCCTGGTGAGATATGCCATTAATAATGCCATTTCATGCCTCCCATTTTCACATTGTAAACTTACTGCAAAATATCCTGGAAAAGTATTTTGATTATTTTGTAGTTACCATGATGGAAAATTAGGGACTGCAGAAGCGCCACGGTCAATGGCTTTTCCCATCCATATCAATGAACTAATTACTAATTTTTTATTACTAGTTAATGATCAATATTGGCATGACCCGAGTCATGAATTCTGAATTTGAAACCCTTTCACCATGTCAAACTTGATGATTCCAGACCTTTGGGATTATGGATACACTTAGCTGCTGAATCAGTTTTCAGAAACATTCTGAGTTACACATTTATATTTTTACCATTTATTTAAAAGATAACATTAGTAATTTAAGATACTTAAAATGTCTTAGATGAAATAAGCTGTGGGGGAAGGGAGGAATTGCAACACGCATCCCTCATTTCACGTGCATGAAACGTGGACAAAAAGTTCCAATTTTGCAAGGCTACACTCTGCACCCCAAGACCATCTGAAATATGTCCGTTACCATATTGGGGCAGGTGATATTCAGGCATCCCTGACAGCTGCCTTAGAAACTTGTTAGGCATCTTGCATATGCTAATGAGAGACCAAATGCCTGTTTAAGGGTACCTCTCCCAAATTGGTCATAAATAGAGCTAAGTACAGTCCGTCCAGTTTTTCTGTCTCTTTCCAATATAAAGTTACTGCTCCTACTAGCTTTACAGCACTACTGTGGGCCAGTGCTGGCCCGTGCTTGATCCCCTTCTGTTTGTCTCTTGCCTTCAGGACCTACCTATCGCCCATTGCCCATATCGCAACCAGCCCAAATTGATACAACAGAAATTGGTGAGTTGGTTCAGGATGCCGCTCTGTGAAGTTATTCAGATGAAGCTTGAGGCTCAATTTCAAGCAGGTCTTGGATCTCTGGCATACTACAAATGTGTTGACCATTTAGTGCCCAGAAACAGGCCTAAATCAATTTCATTGGGGCATCAAAGGCATGGGGCAGACACTCTCAATTTAAGCAGATACAAATATAATTAGGCATTCATTAGCCATTGCTCCTTGGCACCTGGTCTTCTTGGCAAGGCAGTACCGCGTGTCAAATGTGCTGCTCCAGGTTACAGTTTCATCAGGGTCTGAAATATCACAGAATAATTACAGGGCAGGAGGAGGCCATTTGGCCCACCGTGTCCGCACTGGCTCTCTGAAAGAGCAACACCCTCAGTTCCATCCACTGCCTTCTCCCCATAACCCTTCACATTCTTCCTTTTCATATAACTGTCTAATTCCCTTTTGAATGCTTCAATTGAACCTGACTCCACCATGTTCTCAGGTAGAGCATTCCAGACCTTAACCACTTGCTGCATGAAAAAGTTTTTCCTCATGTCACTTTTGTTTCTCTTACTGAATACTTTAAATCTGTGCACTCTCATTCTCAATCCTTTCACAAGTGGGAACAGTTTCCTTCTATCTACTCTGTTCAGACCCCTCATGATCTTGAATACCTCTATCAAATCACCTCTTCACCTTCTCTGCTCTGTTCTAAGAAGAAAAGCCCTAGCTTCTCCAGTCTCTCCACATAACTATAATCCCTCATCCCTAGTAGTTCTCTTCTGCACCCTCTCTAAGGCCTCGACATCCTTCCTAAAGTGCGGTACGCAGAATTGAAGAAAATACTCTCGCTGAGGCCTAACCAGTTTTATAAAGGTTTAGCATATCTTCCTTGCTTTTATATTCTACTTCTTTATTAATAAAGCCAAGAACCCTGCATGCTTTTTTTTAAAACAGCCTTCTCAACTTGTCCTGCCACTTCTGTTTGGGATAGAAATGTAATACTGTATGAATGTGCCTCCTGGCTTGCCATAGTCATGTGACCTCTACCATGAGGCACTCACTGCAGGCAACCATCACCAGTTCAGTTCAATAAAGACACAGTGCAAGCAAGATTATTGTCTTGTGAGCTCCTAACATGGTGTCAGAGTGGAACTGAGATTGAGTGTTCAAGAGCTGTATAGAAGCACAGCTACTAAAAGAGGAACACAGGAATGTTCAGAGCTGATGAAAGCTGTTAAAAGCCACAGGAAGCCACAGAAAACGAACAAAGAAGCAGGCCACAGCTGAAAGCATTGGGTAAGACACAATGGCTGCAAATTTTCCTCTCCCAGCGCCGGTCAAGATGAAAGGTGTTAGGAAGCAGAACTGGCAGTTTTTCTACTCATAATGGCAAAATTATGACAGATTTAATTAACAAACTAGAGCAGCTACAAGTAGCTACACTTTTATCACTGTTGGGAGAGACAGTTACAAAATGTATTCCACCCTAACTCTCTCCAAAGAACGAAAAAAAGGACAGCAGAAATTTTGAAAGCCTTAAAGGCACACTTTGAACGCTAAGTGACCATAACTTATGAATGGTATGTGTTCAATATTAGGGCCCAAGGTGAAAAACAGTCTATTGATCAATATGTGACTGGATTAACACAGCTCACAGAATCCTGTGAATTTGCACAACAAAAGATGATCTAATTAAAGACAGGATTGTATTAGGCATAAGAGATCCCACAGTGAGATTATGCCTACTGAGAGAGGACAAACTTACTCTCAGGAAAGCGATTGACATGTGTAGAAGTGCTGAAGTTGTAAGTCAGCAGCTAGAGCATATTCATGGCAGAACAGACTACGCCTTGTATTATGCTGATAGACATTCCCAGCTGAAAGGGCAGAAAGATCACGGCAGGATGCAAATACTGTGGAGGATATCACACAAAGGAAACGAAGGTGTGTCCAGTGTGGGGAAAGCAGTGTTCTCACTGCAAAAAGCCAATCATGTTGCACACAGGTGTTTGGCTAGAAGGAAGCACAACAAGCAGATACAGACAGCCACTGGAGAGAAGATTCTGATGAATCACAATACACCATACAACAGTTTGGTACAGTCAGGTCGATAGGTGATAAATGGTTCGTGACTATTGGACTGATGACTGCAGAAGGAGAATATCAAGTCAACATAAAGTGTCAGATAGACACTGGTGTGTCATGCAACATCATGACCTTCATAGGCCTGTGCAAAATGGCTCAACATGGGGATCCAAAAATGAAGCCCTCGAAAGTAAGGTTGAGGCTATATGATGGCACCATACTAGTGCCAAGAGGACAAATTGCTCTGTGAGCCCAATGCAGTGACAAGAATGAAGATCTGGAGTTCCAGATCATAGACAGCAAGCAAAAGTCACGCATCTCAGCTGGAGCAAGTCTAAAGCTTGGACTGGTAACCCACAACGTGCAAAAAGAGATTTACGACGTGTCGCAGCACACTAAACCATTGACTGCGGAACAGATCCTAGAGGAGTACAACAACGTGTTTACAGGTTTAGGATGTCTTCCTGGAGAATATCATCTCGAAGTAGATGAGAGGGTAAGACCAATTCAGCATCTGCCGAGGAAAGTTCAGCTGCCCTCAAGATAGAAGAACTGGAAAAGAAGGGAGTAATCAAGAAAGTGACAAGTCCTACAGAATAGATTAGTAGCATGGTAGCAGTGAAACAACCTGGAAAGCTGAGAGTATGCATCGACCCAAAGGATCTAAATAAAGCTCTGAAAAGATCTCACTATCCCATGCCAACCATTGAAGGAATTTTGCCACAACTTGCAAAGGCAAAAACCTTCACCACCCTAGGTGTGAAGGATGGTTACTGGCAGGTAAAGCTAGATGGAAGCAGTAGCTTTCTAACTACATTCTGGACACTGTTGGGGAGATACAGATGGTTGCACATGCTGTTTGGCATTTCCACAGCTCCACAGGAGTATCAGCGCAGACAACATGAGATAGTTAGTGATCTTCCCAGAGTGGAAGCTATAATGGATGATCTGCTAGTTCATGGATGCAGAGACTCCATGGAAGAAGCCATTGCTGACCATGATCAAAATCTAGTGCGACTGCTAGACAGCTCGCCAGATGAACTTGAAGCTGAACAAGAAAAAATTGCAATTAAAGACGCCTGAAGTCAAGTACGTAGGTCATGTACTGACAGAAAAACGCCTTCACCCAGATCCTGAAAAGGTGAGAGCAGTAGCAGTGAAGCGGAGACCAACGGATGTAAAAGCAGTGCAACGATTTATTGGATTCATCAACTATTTAGCAAAATTCTTGCCCAATTTGTCATCAGAGTGTGAACCATTACACCAACTCACTTCCAAGGATGTGCAGTGGTATTGGGGCAGAGAACAAGAAGCAGCATTCACTAAAATCAAGCAACTAGTGATGGCAATGCTAGTGCTGAAATACTATGACGTAAAAGATGAAGTCACCCTGCAATGTGACGCCAGCGAGACAGGACTTGGAGCAACTCTAATGCAGCAAGAACAACCAGTTGCATTTGCATCCAGGGAGTTAATGCAAATGGAATGACGCTACGCTCAGATCAAGAAAGAATGCCTGGCCATTGTCTTTGCGTGTGAACATTTTCATCAATACCTACTTGGAAGAGACAAAGTAACAGTCAAGTCCAACCACAAGCCATTTCAAAGCATTTTCCTCAAGCTGCAACTATCTGCTCCAAAGCGTCTGCAAAGAATGTTACTCCAGTTACAGAGATATCATCTGGACATGACATACAAGCAAGAGAAACAGATGTACATCATTGGCATGCTCTTGGGAACAGCACTCCCTATGAAGAAAGTAGAAGATGCTACAACAGAGTGTGAAAACTTCAAAATCCAACATGAAGCTGCAGCTCTACATGCTCTGGATGTCATCAACCCAGCAGAGACATTGAATCTGATTGACATGCACCTTGCTCAAATGAAGCGAACTACCCAACAAGATCCAACTCTCCAAGTGTTGCAAGAAGTAGTGATGAAAGGATGGCCTGAAAGCATCAAGGACACTCCTGTGGCCAGAAGAGGGTATTGGCTATACAGAGATGAATTGACAGCCCAAGATGGCAGCTTGTACAAAGGAAATAGAGTCATTATCCCTAAGGAGTTGAGAGGAGATATGCTAAAGAGCATCCATGCAAACCACCAAAGAATTGAGTCAAGTCTGAGGAAGGCAAGAGAAGTGCTCTACTGGCCAAACATGAGCAATGAAATCAAGGACCACATCAGCCAGTGCAGTGCATGTGGAACGAGTAACAAGCTAAGCAAGCTGAAGAGCCGCTAATGACACATGATATTCCATTCAGACCATAGATGAAGCTGGGAGTAGATCTCTTCACTCTCACAGGGACTGATTATCTTGTCACCGTAGACTACTACTCTGACTACTGGGAGGTAGACCAGCTGACCTCAATGCCTACTGGTGAGATTGTAGAATGCCTGAAAGCACATTTCGGTCGTTACGGCATTCCAGACATTGTGATGAGCGATAATGGCCCTCAGTTCACGAGTGAAGAATTCAGCCTCTTCTTAAAGGATTGAGAAATTCAACACCATACATCATTTCCACGTTATCCCCAGTCAAATGGAAAGGCTGAGGCGGCAGTCAAAATCGACAAAGGAATCATAAAGAAAGTGAGCAAATCCAGCACTGATGTATACAAGGCAATCCTCGAGTGGAGAAACACACCTACTGAAGACATGGAAAGTAGTTCAGTACAAAGACGAATGTCATGCCACACCCAAGCTACTCTTCAAATAGAAAAAATGATACTGAAACCAGATGTAGTATAGGCGTGAGTGATAAATCAACGTGAAATGGCAGGAAGCCAAATTTCATTTTGGCAAAACTGCCAAACCATTGCCAGAATTGAGTATTAGAGAGCCAGTCAGGGTGCAAACCTTAAATGCTCTCAACAAGAGTCGGCCCAAGTGGCAACTTGGGACCTGTGTAGAGCAGTTGTCAGCTCGAACATATGCGGTGCAAGCGAATGACCAGATATACCATCGCAACCACAGGAAAGCTGTTCCGTCACTGCAGGCGGCCGATCAGAAAGATGTGAACTCACCATCTGCACAGACCACAGATCAACCATCAGTCCCAGAGGTCCAAAGCGGAACAATGGAATCCCAAAAATGGAAATGGAACAACAGCTACCACGGCAACAAGTGATACGGGAATGCCACTCCCCGGAGAAGAAAAATCTCCCAGATGTACAGCCAACGACAACGCGAATGCACACTATTAAGAAACTAACACGATTTAAAGACTCGCTGTGAAGTCGGCGGCCTTCCGACACAGAAGTGCCACTGCACAGCCCCCACGATATTACACACGGGGGCTCATTTAAATGGAGGGGGCGGAGCGGCTGCCCCCGATGATGTAGATGGGGCAGCTGCCACATCCCCAGCAACGGCATCCGGTGCCACCATGCAGGCGCCAGCACCATTTTTAAAGGGCTTCAAGCCCTTCAGGATATATTAACATATTTAAAGGTGCCAGTGCGATTAAAATAACTAATAAACATTTAATTTAACATTGAATCCCCTCTCCCTCTCCCCCACTGAGTCCTCAACAAATAAATTGACCCATCCCCCCAAAAATACACTTTTGAAATTCCGAACTTTCCCCCTCTGAACTTCAGTATCTTTGACCCTCAACCCCTTCCCACCATCTCCACAACCAATAGGAATAGTTTTCCCTGCTAACCCCCCACAGCCCCCCGCCCTGGTAATTTTATTACTCCCCCCTCTGCACCAGTGTCTCGCCTCAGAACTCCAACGGCATTCCAAAGGTGTGCGAGTTGCGGCCGGTTGGCCTTAAAATCAGCGTGGGACAGCTGGCGGCGGCAGCTAAGTTAATTTGCATTTTAACTTCCCTCATTTTAATATTTTAATGAAGGCCCCGCCGCCAAGATGTGGGGGGGATGCGGTGGGGGCAGTGGCTGCACCGAGGCTTCACCACCGCTAATATCCAGCGGGACCTTCTCAGCGTTGTGGGTTGTGGCGGGCCTCCCTGCCACAATCCACGGTGTCGAGGAGCTGGTAAAATTCAGCCCTATGTGTGCAGTGCACGTGCAGAGACTGACAAGAATAACAAACTGCTAATCCATGAGAACAGTTGTGTGCATAGTGGGTAACTTGGGCAACTCACAGTGTAAATGACAATGCATGCAATTTTTTTGGGATGTAAAGGGGGATGTTTGGGATAGAAATGCAATACTCTACTAATGTCCCTCCTGGCTTACCATTGTCATGTGACCTCTACCATGAGGTATTCACTGCAGGTAGCCATCACAAGTTCAGTTCAGTAAAGACATAGTACAAGCAAGACTATTGTCCTGTGAGCTCGTAACAACTTCCAAAGATTTTTATACATACACCCACTGGTCTCTGTTCCAGCACCCTTTTTAAAATTGTACCATTTATTTCATGTTGCCTCTCCTTATTCTTGCTACTAAATGTATCACTTCACACTTCGTTGTGTTAAATTTCATCTCCATGTATCTGCCCATTTGATTTTTCTTTCTATGTCTTCCTGAAGTTTATTATTATTCCTCCTCATTATTCACTAAATTTCTAAGCTTCATGTCACCAACAAACTTTAATATTCTGTCCTATATACCAAGTCCAGGTCATTAATAAATATCAAAAGAGCAATTGTTTTAATACTGGGAAACACCAATTATGCAGGATTCCCACCCATTTGTGTATTGCCCATTTTTGGTGGGCATGTTCAAATAAGAACATAATGTGGTCATGCCATACACCCTATTATACATTATTATCACCTCAATTGCACTGAATCACGTTCTTGTCTATACTAAAAGGATATACAGGATTGCTAGGTGCCAGGGAAAGCCAAAGTGAATTTGAAAAGCTCAGCAGTAAAATCCAGGTGTCAGCTTTTTATTTACAATGGCCATGAAGACAGATTAATGCAACAACCATGTGAGTTTTTTGATTAGATGAATGCATATAAAGGATGTGAGAGAAAAGAAAAAAGGTTTTTGCGATTTGGATTCTGCTGCCAGTCAATATTTACTGCTTGTCACTAATTGTCATAAGTACACTTTCTTCTTGAATTATGGTCATGATGCTGTCTTGATGGAGTTAGGTAAGGAATTTCAGGATATTGACCCAGCGATGATTAGGAAGTGGCACTATTTGCCAAAGTCTCAGGATGGTGGGAGATTTGGAGATGTTCCCTTGTCATTTTAGTTGTTGGGGTCGCATAGGTGCAAGGTATTGTTGAAGTAATCTGCAGTGTACCTTGTCGACTGTACATATTGCAGCCACAAGGCACAGTGTACTGTTAAAACACGGGGTGGATGTTACCAATATTATTCAGATGCAACTACTCTGGAAACTACAGTAGGTCAGATCCACAAATTGCAAACCAGCAAATAAGAATTATAAGATCAAATAGTCTGCCCTGCATTAGAGCACCAATCTGTGATTTCAGATGTTATTCTGAAAATAGAATTACATAGGATAGTCTTCTTTGGGCCTCCTTATCTCGAGAGACAATGGATACGCGCCTGGAGGTGGTCAGTGGTTTGTGAAGCAGCGCCTGGAGTGGCTATAAAGGCCAATTCTGGAGTGACAGGCTCTTCCACAGGTGCTGCAGAGAAATTTGTTTGTTGGGGCTGTTGCACAGTTGGCTCTCCCCTTGCGCCTCTGTCTTTTTTCCTGCCAACTACTACATAGGATATATGGTGCAGGAAAAGGCCGTTCAGCCCAACTTGATCCTCCTTTCATCTTTTGTCAAATAAATCGTAACTCTCTATTCCCTTCTTCCTCATATGCTTGTCTAGCTTCCCTTAATTGCATCTATACTCTTCGTTTCAACCATTCCCTGTGGTAGTAGGTTCCACATTCTCACCACTCTTTTAGTAAATAAGTTTCTTCTGAATTCCTTATTGGATTTCTTGGTGACTATCATATTGATGGCCTCTAGTTATGCTCTTCCCCACAAGTGGAAACATTCTCTCTCTATCCACTGTAACAAAACCTTTCATAATTTTAAAGCCCTCTAATAGGTCACCCCTCAGTCTTCTTTTTTCAAGAGAAAAGGGATCCAGCCTGTTCATCCTTTCCTGATATTATACCCACACATTTCTGGTATCATCCTTGTAAATCTTCTCTGCACCCTCTCCAATGCTTCTATATCCTTTTTATACTATGGCAACCAGAACTGCACACTGTACTCAAAGTGTGGTCTAACCAAGGTTCAATACAGAGATAGCATAACTTCCCTACTTTTCAATTCCATCCCTCTAGAATTAAACCCCAGTTCTTGGTTGGCTTTCTTTATCGCCTTGCTAATCTGTGGCATCCCTTTGTTCCTCCACCTCACCTAGACTCGCACCTTTCAAGTAAAAAGTGACCTTCCTATTCTTCCTACCAATATGTACTACCTCACATTCAAATGTGTTGAACTTCATTTGTCAATTATTTTCCCATTCTGCAAGTTTATTAATTCCCCTCCTGTAATTTGTTCCAGTCCTCCTCAGTATTGACTATCTCCCTCAATTTGGTGTTATCTGCAAATTTAGAAATTGTGTTTTTGATTCCGAAGTCCAAATCATTTATATAAGTTGTAAACAGCAGTGGTACAAACACAACCATTTAGATAAACTCACGTGTAACCTCTGATGTCACATGCTGATTCAGGTTTCTTGAGAGTAGTACATTTGCTGAATTCAACTGTACTATGTCTAAAGTAGGAATATAACAATACAATGAATTACAAAAAAATAGGAGAATAAATTGCTTATCACTAAATAGGTACAACTTAAAGATGATGGTCATTTCATGTTGGTGCTTGTTATATATTAGGAGGAACTTGTAAAGAGAGACAGACACCAAGTTTGGCAGATCACATGTTTAGTGATGTCCTCACATACTGGGCATGCTCATACTATAGGACTATATTAAACTGCTTCTCCCTTTTAAAAAGAATTAAATTATTTACAGGTACACCAACTATACAACTTCAAAAGCAAACAAATCTTTGAGAATACGCACATTTGGCAAAATAACAACTGACTCTTTTTCGTTAAACGATATCTATTAATCAAGTCTAACCACTGGTTTACAAATCTTCCTGATCTTCTCAGGTTTTGGTGTAGACTCAGGTTTTGGACTGTCTGGTTTCAGTTCACGACTTACAAAAGGTCTTGTTTCTTTTTCTGAAACTGGTACATCAGACAGTGACGTCTGAATTGTTCACTCTCTGGGAAAAGCTTGCTATTAAGTAGGTCATGCTCAAGTTTTGGATCATCCCTCGCTGGAATCATATGATCTACATGGACTCTCTGAAAAGGTTGGGTCGACCATGACCATGGTTATAAAAGAGTTTTTGGCGGCTTATTCCTGCAGTTTTGACAAATGGTACATTTGCTAACTAATGATTCTAGATCACCATCCAGACCAGGACAATAAACAAAACTTCTGGCTATGGATTCAAGCTAACTACATCCATGTGTTCAGTATTTTGTTCTGCCAGAGTCTTGTTTCTTAAAGAACCAGATATTAGCATTGTGTGACCCTACTGCGCATCCCTCTTCACATGACAACTCGGCACATCGATTGTGGAACAGTTTCAGTTCCTCATCTGCACATAGCAACGTAGGAACAGGAGGAGGCCATTCAGCCCATCGAGCCTGCTCAGCCATTCAATACAATCATCGCTGATTGTCTACTTCAATGCCGTTTCCCCACATTATCCTCATATCCCTTTATATCATTTGTATTTAGAAATCGATCTTTGCTTTAAACATACTCAATGACTGAGCTTCCACAGCCCTCTGGGGTAGAGAATTCCAAAGATTCACAACCCTCTGAGTAAAGAAATTTCTCCTCATCTCTGTCCGAAGTGGCTTCCCCCTTATTTTGATATTGTGTCCTTGGGTCTAGACTCCCCAACCAGGGCAAACATCTTACCTGCATCTACCCTGCCTATCCCTTTAAGTATTTTGCAGGTTTCAATGAGATCACCTCTCATTCTTTGAAACTCTACAGAATACAGGCCCAGTTTCCCCAATCTCTCTTCATAGGACAGTCCCGCCATCCCCGGAACAGGTCTGGTGAACCTTCATTGCTCTCCCTCTATGGCAATAATATCCTTCCTAAGGTAAGAGGACCAAAACTGCACACAGTACTCCAGTTGCGGTCTATCCAAGGTTGTATACAATTGAAGTAAGACTTCACTACTCCTGTACTCAAATCCTCTTGTGATAAAGGCTAGCATACCACTAGCCTTCTTAATTGCTTACTGCACCAGCATGTTGGCTTTCAATGACTTATTGACAAGGACACCCAGGTCCCTTTGTACATCTACATTTTCTAATTTCTTACCATTTAAGAAATACTCTGCACATCTATTCCTCCTACCAAAATTGATAACCTCACATTTTTCCACATTATATTCCATCTGCCAAATTCTTGCCCACTCATTAAGTCTTTCCAAATCTCCTTGAAGCCACTTTGCATCTTCCTCACAACACACATTCCCACCTAATTTTGTGTCATCAGCGAACTTTGGAAATATTACATTTGGTCCCCACATCCAAATCATTGATATATATTGTGAACAGCTGGGGCCCAAGCACTGATCCCTGCAGTACCCCACTAGTCACAGCCTGCCAACTCAAGAATGACCTGTTTATTCCTACTCTCTGTTTTCTGCCTGTTAACCAATCCTTAATCCATGCTAGTATATTACCTCCTATCCCATGTGCTTTAATTTTGCTAACCAACCTCCTGTGGGGGACTTTATCAAAGGCCTGTTGAAAAGTCAAGTATACCAGGTCCACCGACTCTCTTTTATCAATTATGTTCGTAACATCTTCAAAAAACACCAACAGGTTCGTCAAACATGAATTCCTATTCATAAATCCATGTTGACTATGCCCAATCAAATCATTATAATCCAAGTTATTATCTATTTATCACATCCTTTAGAATAAATTCTAGCATTTTCCCAATGACTGATGTAAGGCTAACAGGTCTGTAATTCCCTGTTTTCTCTCTCCCTCCCTTCTTAAATAGTGGGGTGACATTTGCGACCTTCCAACCTGCAGGAACCGCGCCAGAATCTATGGAATTTTGGAAGATGATCACCAATGCATCCACTATTTCCATAGCTACCTCTTTCAACACTCTGGGATGTAGAATATCAGGTCCTGAGGACTTATCAATCTTCAGCCACATTAATTTCTCCAATACAACCTTCTTACTAATACTGATTTCCTTCAATTCCTCATTCTCCCTAATCCCTTGGATCTCTAATTCTGGGAGATTTCTTGTATCTTCCTCAGTGAAGACTGGCACAAAGTAATCATTTAGCTTCTCGGCTATTTCTCTATTCCCCATTATAAATTCTCCTGACTTTGCCTGTAATGGACCCACATTTGTCTTAGCCAAATGTTTCCTTTTTACATACCTAGAGAACCTTTTACAGTCCATTTTGATATTTTTTGCTAGTTTACATTCATATTCTATTATCCCTTTCGTTATCAGTTTCTTCATCCTCCTTTGCTGTATTCTAAAATCCTCCCAATCCTCATGTTTACTACTATTTCTGGCAACTTTAAAGGCCTTTTCTTTTAATCTTATACAATCCCCAGCTTCCTTTGTTAACCACGGTTGACTGCCTTTACTTTTGGGGTTTTTGTGCCTTGGAGGAATGTATAGTTGCTGTAAACTGTGTAATATTTCTTTAAAGACTATCCATTGCCTATGTACTGTCATACCTTTTAATGTATTTTCCCAATCCACCTCAACCAATTTGCCCCTCATACTTTCATAATTTCCTTTGTTCAAATTTAACACCCTGGCTTCAGATTGAACAACCTCACTTTCAAACATAATGTAAAATTCTAACATATTATGGTCACTCATCCCTAAAGGTTCTTTTACAACAAGATTATTAATTATCCCTTTTTCATTACATACTACTAGATCCAAAAGAGCCCGTTCTCTAGTCGGTTCCTCAACATACCGCTCTAGAAAACCATTGCTAACACACTCCAGAAGCTCGTCCTCCACAGCATTAGTACTCATTAGGTTTACCCAGTCTATATGCAGATTGCAATCACCCATGATTACTGTATTACCCATGCTACATGCTTCTCTAATCTCCTGATTAATGCCATGCCCCACACTACCACTACTGTTTGGTGGCCCATAAACATCTCCTACCAATGTTTGCTGCCCCTTGCTGTTTCTTAGCTCCACCCAAACAGATTCCACATTTTGTTCTTCCAATCTGAGATCCTCCCTCACTATTGTACTCATCCCATCCCTTGTTATCAGCGCAACACCACCTCCTTTTCCTTTTTGTTTGTCCTGCCTAAATGTTGAATATCCTTGAATATTCAGTTCCTAGTCTTGATCACCCTGTAGCCACATTTCTGTTATGGCAATTAGATCATACCCATTTACCTCTATTTGGGCCTTTAAGTCATCTAACTTATTGCGAATGCTGCGTGCATTCAAGTAGAGTGCCCTTATCCTTGTCTTCTTGACATTCTGCATTCTAAGCCTAGTTGATGTTCACCTTTGTTTTGACTGCCTTCAAATGTCACTTGCTACTTTTCTACCACCTGTTACCAGCTTTATTTCCTTTCAATTTGAGCTACCCCTCTGATCCTATCCCCCTGACAAGCTAGTTTAAACCCTCCCCAACAGCACTAGCAAATCTCCCTGCGAGGCTGTTAGTTCCGGTCCTATTAAGGTGTAGCCCGTCCATCTTGTACAGGTCCCACCAGCCCCAGAACTGGTCCCAATGCCTCAGAAATCTGATGCCCTCCCTCCTACACCAATTCTCCAGCCACGTGTTCAATCGATCAATCCTCCTATTCCTATGCTCACTAGCACGTGGGACTGTGTGTAATCCTGAGTACACCGGTCAAACTCTGTCCAAGCATTCAAAGTCTATTTGAAGAGTCTTTTTAAAACTAGGTTTTTCTGAATTTCAGCTGCAATTTCAGATGCAATGATTGGAAAGTCCTCATCCACAACTCCTATTGTGAAGATTGCACCTTCACAGCCTACTTTGAGTCTTTATGCGGCAAACTCAACAATGTATCAGCTGTAGCATTCTCCTTTGAACTATGATATTCAATGTTGTAGTCATCTTGTGAGAGAAGTACTGCCCACCTCTGCAACCTTGACACTGCCGTTGTCAGTATTACAGACTTTGCACCCAGAATAACTATTAGGGGTTTATAATCTATAACTAGCATAAAGTTTCTATCTAACATAAACTGGTGAAACTTTTTGATTCCAAAGATGATTTGAATACAAAAGTAGGGAGGTTATGCTACAGTTATACAGGCATTGGTGAGACCACATCTGGAGTACTTTGTACAGTATTGGTCTCCTTATTTAAGGAAGGATGTAAATGCGTTGGAAACAGTTCAGAGAAGGTTTACTAGTGTAATACCTGGAATGGGCGGGTTGTCCTATGAGGAAAGGTTGGACAGGCTAGGCTTGTACCTGCTGGAGTTTAGAAGAGTAAGAACTAGGGGTCACTGTTTAAAAATAAGGGGTCGCCCATTTAAATCATTTATGAGGAGAATGTTTTTCTCTCAGAGGGTCGTGAGTCTTTGGAACTCTCCTCCACAAAAGGCAGTGGAAGCAGAGTCTTTGAATATTTTTAAGGCAGAGGGATAGATTCTTGATAAGCAAGGGAGTGAAAGGTTATCAAGGATAGGCGGGAATATGGAGTTGAGGTTACAATCAGATCAACCATGATCTTGCTAAATGGTGGAGCAGGCTTGAGGGGCCGAGTGGACTATTCCTGCTCCTAATTCATTTGTTTGTATGTATGTTCGTATGAAGCGCTTCCTTTTCTATCGGCACGTAGTTACATTCACTCTTGGTCAGGGTAAGCAACACAAATGCTATGGGCTTCTCTTGACCATCATCCCCGAAAAGACTGATCACTGCTCCAACACCATAGTTTGAAGTGTCACATGCTAGCTTCAGGTCACAATTTGTGTCGCAATGAATGAGTAATGTATCACTGCTCAAGCTTCTCTTACATGCATCATAAGCATCTTGTGCTTTAGACCATTCTCATTTTACATCTTTCTTCAACAACTCATGTAGTGGAGCTAACAGCATTGCAAGCTCAGGTATGAATCACAAGTAGCAATGGACCATGCCTAAAAAAGATCTAAACTCAGACACATATTTTGGCTTTAGGAAATTATCTATAGCCTGTCTGTCTTCTCTTTCACTGACTGTAGTTCTTTCTCATTGATTTTCAAGCCAAGGTACACTACCTCAGTTTGCACGAAATCATACTTGCTCCGTTTCAACTTCACATTGTGATCATTGAGCCTTTGTAACACTTTATCCAACATTTGAAGATTCTCTTCCGCTGTCGCGGTCGCGATCAACACATCGTCCTGATTACACAAGCAATGCAGCATGCCTTGCAAAATCTTATCCATTGTAGCTTGGCAGATTTTTGGAGAAGACTTCACACCCTAGGGTAGCTTCATGTAGGAGTATAACCCCATGTGTGTGTTTCCTGCTGACTCTCTCGGTCCACATTCAACTGTGCATAAGCATGGCACAAATCCAACTTCATGAATAGCTTGGATCTTACTAACTCCACATACATATCTTGAGAGGTTGGTAGTGCATACTACCTGGTCGATTGTGACTTTGTAGTCCCCACATAGTCTCATGGCTCTGTCTGACTTGGCACTACTACAATTGGGGTTGCCCAATCACTGTGATCAGTTTTCACTAGCATGCTGTTCCCCTCTAGCTTCTTTAGTTCCTTTTCAACCTAGGGTTTGAGAGCAAAAGGAACTGGCCGAGCCTTGCAATATACTAGTTTTGCACTAGACCTAATTCAGATGTGCACTTTCACACCGATTGTATTTCATACATATCCTCGAAAATATTCCTGTAAATATTCAATAGCTGTTCAATCTTCTTGGTCTTCTCAACTTGGAAAACATGCTTCCAGTCTAACCTCAGCTTATGAAGTCAGTCTTTTCCCATTAATGTTGGTTTGTTGATCTATTTCGCTACAACAATGGGAGTACTTAAGGGACTTGCCCTTACCTTGGACATTGCGCTCCATTTGAACACCTCACCAGAGTAAGTTTTCAACTGAACTATGCTCTCAGTTAGAGGTACATTGGTGAATTTACTCCCATACATGTCTCTACTCATAATGGAGCAATCTGCAATCATATGTTGATGCACTGATGTACCTTTGTACAAAGGTCTCTGTCATTAAGTGATTGCTAGTTGCATAAATGCAATACAGCCCTAGCTCCCCTTCACTTAGCACTCTGATTCACTTCAAGATTGTAAACTCCACCCTTGTTACACCGCTGCTTTCCTTTACTACTAGAAAGAGTTCTCTTTCCTGCTTTGGCCTTCACTCAGCAAGCATTTGCTGTATCTCAGAATCACAGAACTGATCCAGCCTGTCATGTCTGTGCTAGCTCTCTGAAAGAGCGATTTACCTAATGCCACTCAGTCGCCTTCTCCCTGTAGCCCTGCACATTCTTCCTCTTCAGATAACAATCCAATTCCCTCTTGAATGCCTCAATTGAACCTGCCTCTACAATTTAAGGAGTGCATTCCAGATCCTAACCACTTGCTGTGTCAAAAAGTTTTTCCTCATATCACCAATGCTTCTTTTGTCAATTACCTTAAATCTGTGCCCTTTTGTTTTCAATCCTTCCACCAATGGGAACAGTTTTTCCTACTCTGTCCAGACCCCTCATGATTTTGAACACCTCCATCAAATCTTCTCTCAATCTTCTCTTCTCCAAGGAAAACAGTCCCAACTTCTCCAATCTATCCACATAACTGAAGTTCCTCATCCCTGGTACCATTTTTGTGAATCTTTTCTGCACTCTCTCCAATGCCTTCAATTCTTTCCTAAAGTGTGGCACCCAGAACTGGACACAATACACCAGTTGAGGCCCAACCAGTGTTCTATACAAGTTTAACATAACTTCCTTGCTTTTGTACTCTATGTCCCCGTTAATGAAGCCTAAGATGCTGTTTGCTCTATTAACCACGCTCTCAACCTATCCTCCCACCTTTAATGATTTATGCACATATACACCCAGGTCCCTCTGCTCCTGTAACCCCTTTAGAATTACACCCTTTATTTTATATTGTCTCTCCACATTCTGCCTACCAAAATGAATCACTTCACACTTCTCTGCGTTAGATTTCATCTGCCATTCATTCAACCAACTTGTCTATGTCCTTTTGAAGTTCTACACTATCCTCACAATTCATGATGCTTTCAAGTTTTGTATTATCCTCAAATTTTGAAATTGTGCTCTGTACACCAAGCTCTAACTCATTAATACATATCAGGAACAGCAAGCGTCCTAACATCGACCCCTGGGGAACTCTACTACAAACCTTCCTCCACTCCAAGAAACATCCATTAACCACTAATCTCTGTTTCCTAGCAATCAGCCAAGGCTGTATTTGCTGACAATGCAACCACTAGGTGGCGCTGTACTAGCACATGTGCAAATGCAGCCTGTTCCACTAAAATGTCACAGTCTGCGACGTTAAGGCAGCTGCCAGGACTAAAGATGGCGCTGTTCAAATAATCACAGAATGGCAAAGTAAACCAATGGCAGCACGCAATAGAAATCTAAAGTACAGCACCTCTGACAGTGCTGCACAATTCTAATGGTTTTCAGTGCCATTCCGCTCTGGTCGCTCGGTCCCTGCCCCCTGCTTCCTTCCCGCACCGCGCCGCCCTAAGAAGCAAGGCCATGTAGGAGCACGTGGCAGAGAGGCGGTAAGCAGCGCCGCCTTGAGCTAGCGTCTGGAAGGATGGGGGAGAGAGTGGGTGGCGGGGGGTAGAGAACAGGTGGCGGGGTGGGGAGAGGCAGGGTAGGAGGGGTGGAGAGATCATCGGAGTGGCCGGAGAGAGTGGCGGGGTGGGGGGGGAATGGAGCGGCTGGAGAGAGCGGAGCTGCCGGAGAGAGAAGCGGAGGAGGGGAGTGGAGCGGCCGGAGAGAGCGGCGGGGTGGTGGGGGTAGGGGAACGGAGCGGCCGGAGAGAGTGGGGGGGGGGTGGTGGGGGGAGCGGAGCCGACCAGGCACGTTGCACGAAGATGTACACATTACGTGGTGATGCTTCGGCGCATGTGCTAACGAGTCCTGGCAAGTCGGAAGGTCGCGCACGCGCAGATAGCAGGAGCCCATCTGTGTATGTGCGCATCCTGGCGCTGCCTGATGATGTCAGCGGCCGGCTGCGTTGTCAGGAATCACTTTGATCAGCCAATTGCGCATCCATGTTTCCACTGTCCCTTTTGTTCCATGAGCTACAACTTTGCTCACAAGTCTGCTGTGTGGCACTTTATCAAATGCTTTTTGGAAGTCCATGTACACATCAACAGCAATACCCTGATCAACCTTCTCTGTTACTTCATCAAAAACTCCAGCAAGTTAGTTAAACACGATTTGCCCTTCAAAAAACTGTGCTGGCTTTCCCAAATTAACCTGCATTTGTCCAAGTGACTATTAATTTTGTCCCAAAATATCGGGCTGGTTTTGTGCAGGAGGCAGGGCTCTTGGCGCCAGGCCGAAAAGGCGGGGGGAACCCTGTCTCTGCATTTTTTCAGCCCTCTGGAGCGATCCTCTGGTCTTTTGCTGTCAAAGTCTAAGGAGGCGGGAACCCCATCCCTTTAAAGACTATGACCGGAATTTTACCTGCACAAAACGGGTGTCCTCCGAGGCAGAAAATGGCGGGCGTTGATGTTGAGTCGGGTCCCCGACGTCATGATGCCCAATCCCCATTTTACGTAGGTCGGAAGGCGGGTGAGTTTGAGGCGCCGTTCAACGTCTGCTTTGCAGCAATTAAGGGCCAATTGAGGTTGTCTAAAATCCAATTGACATCCAATTTAGATCAGCTGTCACATTTTACATCTGCCAAATGAGTTGAAGAGGGAGTCGAGAAGCCGGCTGCTTTAAAAGAGCGGCAACCAGTATATCTGTGAACGTGTTACAGGTTCTGGTTTTTACATTACTCTGATAGATTTGTGCTCCGTTTTGAAGGTTGGGGCTGTTTTTGCTGGTTCACCTGAGTGATTGAAACTCCTGGTAGGGCCACAGCATCAACGATTTATTTTGTGTAGGGGAGGGGCTTGTGAGTGCCTGTCCTTGCAGCAAACTGCAAATACCTGTCCTCATATCATCTCTGGGACACTGCAGCCATGGGAATTGTCCACTCTGGAGGTGACTCATTTACTGAGGAAGACTACGCCACAAGGAGGGTCAGGGGGACAACTGGCCAGGGAAATCAGCGAGCTGCTGGCCAAGTGCAGCCTGGTAATGGGGGAGGGGAAGAAGGTCACAGAGTGTGCTGGGTGCAACCACCTATGAGGAGAAGAGCCTACCCAGCAGACAGCGTCCACCGCCTGTGGTTGAGCTTTCTGCAAATGTCAGAGTGCCAGTGCCGAAGAAGACTGCGCCTGTCCCAAGAGACTGTCACATCTCTGTGTGAGATGCTGGCAGCGGAGGTCACTTCCAACTACGTGGGTGGTCATCCAATGCTGGTCGGTCTAAAGCTAACAGTCGCTCTAAACTTCTACGCATCAGGCTCCTTCCAGGCTTCATCGGAGACAGGTGCAGAGTCTCGCAATCATCAGTGCATCACTGCATTAAGGTGGTGACTGATGCCATACTTAGGCATGCCAACCTGTTCATCAAGTTCAAGACGGACTCTGCCAGTCAGGCCGAGAGAGGCAGAGGCTTCAGCACCATCGCTGCGTTCCCCATGGTCCAAGGTTTAATTGGCTGCACACTTGGCCAATGCAGCACCTACAGGTCAGTCAGGGGCCTTCATTAATTGAAAGGGGTTTCACTCAATGAATGTGCAACTTGTCTGTGACCATCGTAAGGGTATATTGCAGGTGTGTGCTCGTTATCCTGGAAGCAGTCACGATGCATTCATTTTCCAGAACTCCCAGGTGCCAGCACTATTCAGCCCTCCTGAATTCTGGCAAGGATGGATACTTGGTGACAGGGGTTACCCATTGAAGACATGGCCGGTGACACCGGTGAGGAACCCGCGGAATGAGGCAGAGAAACAGTACAATGTTAGCCATGCAATCACCAGCGTCACCATAGAGCAGACCATAGGTCTTCTCAAAATTAGATTTAGGTGTCTCAATCGCTCAGGTGGTGCCCTAAGGTACTCGCCAGTAAGGATATCTTGCATCGTTGTTGTCTGCTACGCCTTACATAATCTGGCGATGCAGAGGGGGGGAGGCTCTGGAGGATGAGGACTTTGTTCAGCGCGAGGCATCCTCAGACGAGGATGGTGAAACGGCTGAGGATGAGGACAAGGGGGCGCTGCCACCTGAACGGCGGGGGCAGGGAGCTGGAGGTTTGTGTGAGTTGAGTACAAGGGAGGCCCGGGAGGCTCTAATACTCAGGAGCTTCTCCTGAATGGGTGCTCATCACCCAGCAACTGACATGTCAATCTGAAATGAGGCATTCATATCAGTTGTAAGCGCAGAAGCACTCACCTGCAGGTGGAAATCTCAGCTGCAACGGCCCACCTTTCCCTCAAACACCAGAAGGCCCGAGTGTGCCACCCGCCCCAAGTCTCCATTTCATGTAGAACAACCAGATCACCTAAAACATCAGCATTGACTTGTGACAGATGAAAATGCCAAGTGAAAAATGTAATAACTTTTAGTGAGTTATAACAGCAAATAAATGTTTACAAATTGCACCAGTGACCCAGTAGTGCAGTTACTGTGATTGTTTGAAACATTTGCGAGTGCTCACGCATGTGGATGGCCCTTTGGTGTCAGCCATGGCAGAGACAGGTGGTTGTTCAGGCTGCCCGATGGCTTTGGATGACTTTGGCGGGCGTCCTCTGCCTGCCCGAGGCTGTGGGATTATGCAGTGCTGATGTCACTGGCAGTGGGGACAAGGAGCTGCTGAATGCATCAGCAGCCCCCTGAGAGGAGCCCCCATATGCATTCTGTTGCTGCTCCTGTGCCCTCTCAAGGCTCAATTGGGCCTCCCTGCTGACCTCCAGGGATGAGAAGCTTCTGGATGTTGCAGGAGCCTCATAAGACAGCTCGCTAAGGCACTGGACAATGGAGCTCACTTTCTCTATGAAGTTCTGCAGGGCCTCTAGGATTGGGCCCTCCACAGCAGCCACTAGTCTTTCAATGGAGGAAGCCAGATGCACAGAGGACAGGGACTATGCGTTACTCATGGCCTGGATGGAGATCTCCAAAGCCCGAGCCAGAGCACGCAATGTCTCTGGTAACTCCGCCAGATCTCCATGCACCGCACGCTGCACCTGCAGCATCTCCCGACGAATAAATGTCATCAGAGGCTCATCATCAGCATGGAGTACTGCACTCGCCTGACCTCCCACAGTCCTCCGAGTATCAAAGGCATCGGCCAATACTGCCTCTGGCAGCTGGCCCAGCACTTGTGTGGTGTTGGCATCAGGTTGTGACCACAATTCCGAGGAGGCACACATCCCAACCGTGATGACTGTCTCTGAGCTGGCGCTGGGTGCGGTGTGAGGATGTGATGCTGTACCCTCTGAAGTCCATTCCTCCTCAGAGGTGGACGGAAGAGCCCCGGAGACGTTGCCTAGCTGCTGCTGTGTTGCAGCTGCAGGGGGAAAAGAATGATCAGTCGTGATCAACACTCCTGACTGAAGGACATGTTATTGGCTGCAGTGTGGCCATATGTGTGTGATTTTGATCTTGCGAGCAAACCTCGTTGCTTGATCCAAGCTGCGCACCCACCTCCCTCGCTCCCGTGCCCACACTCTGGGGTACTCATCCTCTTGGTCAGGTGCTCCGGCCTCACCATCAGCAACTGAACAGACTCTGTCCTTGCCAGCAAGCAGCAATGCCTTCTCCTCCACATGGTGAGAAATGCTAGATTTGGCACACCGCCACTGGTCGTGCCCTCTCATGGGTCTTCTGGGCCCTCTTCTCCTGCGCAGACATATGACAATTATTTCAGTTACTTGGCTTGAAGGAGCACCCGCTCATCCCTTGTGCTGCATTCTGCCTCTGGGTCCATTGCCATTCAAGTGTATGGTTGGCAGACTTCTGGTCCATTGTGTGGCTCAGATGTTGTCAGTATATGGCCCACAACAGGGCTGTAGCCATTCACTCCAGATGGATGGCTTCAACTTTGCAGCAACAACACCTGATTACCCACCCATATGAGTACAACACAATGAGGGCTGAGATATGTCCCTTAACCTGGCAGAGCGGAGAAGGTCGATGACCTGCTTGCAGCATTGTATCCATGTCCTCCTGACCAC
Organism: Heterodontus francisci; assembly: GCF_036365525.1. NCBI lineage: Eukaryota > Metazoa > Chordata > Chondrichthyes > Heterodontiformes > Heterodontidae > Heterodontus > Heterodontus francisci. The sequence goes on along the minus strand of NC_090376.1, from coordinate 54,301,379 downwards.
ACCTCGGCTGCTGACCTCCTCCGCAACCTCCATCCTGGCCTTCTGTCTGGGGGAAATGGACCTCCCACCTTGGTCTGCTGCCTGGAGGAAAACATGCAAGGAGTCATTGGTGAACCTTGAGACCATGCGGTTGGCTCTCTCTGCCATTGCCTCAAGCAGGTTCTGTCCCTCCAATGTCTCAGGTGGCTTTATGGAAAATGACAGTGGGTCACCCCTTTAAGTTGCAGGATGCTCCTGTTCCCCTCAGCCTGGTATCTAAGGGACAGGACAGCACCTGTTCCCCAGCCTGGTATCTAAGGGACAGGACAACTCCTGTTCCCCTCAGCCTGGTATCTAAGGGACAGGACAACTCCTGTTCCCCTCAGCTTGGTATCTAAGTGATAGGACAGGTCCTGTTCCCCGCAGCCTGATACCTAAGTGCCAGGACAGCTCCTGTACCCCTCAGCTTGGTATCTAAGTGATAGGACAGGTCCTGTTCCCCGCAGCCTGATACCTAAGTGCCAGGACAGCTCCTGTTCCCCGCAGCCTGATATCTAAGTGACAGGACAGCTCCTGTTCCCCGCATCCTGATATCTAAGTGACAGGACAGCTCCTGTTCCCCGCAGCCTGATACCTAAGTGCCAGGACAGCTCCTGTTCCCCGCATCCTGATATCTAAGTGACAGGACAACTCCTGTTCCCCGCATCCTGATATCTAAGTGACAGGACAGCTCCTGTTCCCCACAGCCTGATATCTAAGTGACAGGACAGCTCCTGTTCCCCGCAGCCTGATACCTAAGTGCCAGGACAGCTCCTGTTCCCCGCAGCCTGATATCTAAGTGACAGGACAGCTCCTGTGCCCTTCAGCCTGAAATCTAAGTGACAGGACAGCTCCTGTTCCCCGCAGCCTGATATCTAAGTGACAGGACAACTCCTGTTCCCCTCAGCCTGGTATCTAAGGGACAGGACAACTCCTGTTCCCCTCAGCCTGGTATCTAAGTGACAGGACAGCTCCTGTTCCCCGCAGCCTGATATCTAAGTGCCAGGACAGCTCCTGTTCCTCTCAGCTTGGTATCTAAGTGATAGGACAGGTCCTGTGCCCTTCAGCCTGGTATCTAAGGGACAGGACAGCTCCTGTTCCCCAGCCTGGTATCTAAGGGCCAGGACAGCTCCTGTTCCCCTCAGCTTGGTATCTAAGGGACAGGACAACTCCTGTTCCCCTCAGCCTGGTATCTAAGGGCCAGGACAGCTCCTGTTCCCCTCAGCTTGGTATCTAAGGGACAGGACAACTCCTGTTCCCCTCAGCCTGGTATCTAAGGGCCAGGACAACTCCTGTTCCCCTCAGCCTGGTATCTAAGGGCCAGGACAGCTCCTGTTCCCCTCAGCTTGGTATCTAAGGGACAGGACAACTCCTGTTCCCCTCAGCTTGGTATCTAAGGGACAGGACAACTCCTGTTCCCCTCAGCCTGGTATCTAAGGGCCAGGACAGCTCCTGTGCCCTTCAGCCTGGTATCTAAGGGCCAGGACAGCTCCTGTTCCCCTCAGCTTGGTATCTAAGGGGCAGGACAACTCCTGTTCCCCTCAGCCTGGTATCTAAGGGCCAGGACAGCTCCTGTTCCCCTCAGCTTGGTATCTAAGGGACAGGACAACTCCTGTTCCCCTCAGCCTGGTATCTAAGGGCCAGGACAGCTCCTGTTCCCCTCAGCTTGGTATCTAAGGGCCAGGACAGCTCCTGTTCCCCTCAGCTTGGTATCTAAGGGACAGGACAACTCCTGTTCCCCTCAGCCTGGTATCTAAGGGCCAGGACAGCTCCTGTTCCCCTCAGCTTGGTATCTAAGGGACAGGACAGCTCCTGTTCCCCTCAGCTTGGTATCTAAGGGACAGGACAACTCCTGTTCCCCTCAGCCTGGTATCTAAGGGACAGTCGGGATGAGAACAAAATCTGGCCCATCGTTTCTAGAAGCTTCCCCACCACTGAGGTTAAACTGACTGGCCTGTAGTTGCTGGGGTTATCTTTACACCCTTTTTTGAACAAAGGTGTAACATTTGCAATTTGCCAGCCCTCTAGCACCGCCCCTGAGTCTAAGGAAGACTGGAAAATTATGGCCAGTGCCTCCACAATTTCCACTCTCACTTCCCTCGGTATCCTTGGATGCATCTCATCCAGTCCTGGTGCTTTATCAACTTTAAGTACAGCTAGCCTATTCAATACTTCTTCCTTATTAATTTAAACCCTTCAAGTGTCTGAATTACCTCCTCTTTCACCATGATCTGCATAACATCATCCTCCTTGGTAAAGACAGATGCAAAATATTCATTTAATGCCTCAGCCATGCCCCACTGCCTCCATGCATGAATCCCCTTTTTGGTCCCTAATTGGCCCCACTCCTCCTTTTACCACCCTCTTACTACTTATATGCCTGTAGAAGGCTTTTTGATTCCATTTTATATTAGGCCAGTCTCTTTTCATACTTTCTCTTTGCTTCTCTTATTTGCTTTTTCACTTCCCCTTGGAACCATCTATTTTCAGCCTAGTTCTCGGTTGTACAATCCATCCGACATCTGTCATAAGCACGCTTTTTCTTCTTCATCTTAATCTCTACCTCTTTCGTCATCCAGGAAGATCTGTTGCCCTACCTTTCCCCTTTGTGGGAATATACGCTGACAGTGTCTGAACTATCTCTCTTTAAAGGCAGCCCATTCATGTTCAGTTACTGTTTTGCCTGCCAATCTTTGATTCCAATTTATCAGGGCCAGGTTTGAAGTTGGCTTCCCTCAGTTAATTATTCTTATTCTGGATTGTTCCTTTTCCTTTTCCATAGCCAACCTAAACCTTATGATACTATAATCACTGTCCCCTAATTATTCCCCTCCTGACACTTGATCCACTTGGCCAACCTCGTTCCCGAGAACCAGGTCTAGCAGCTGGACTGGAAATATACTGCTGTAGAAAATTCTCCTGAACACACTCTAGGAACTCTTGCCCCTCTCTGCCCTTTACACCACTACTAACCCAATCTATATTTTGATAATTAAAGTCCCCCATTATAACCACTCTATAATTCTTGCACCTCTCTGTAATTTTCTTGCAAATTTGTCCCTCTACATCTTTCCCACTAGTTGGTGGCCTATAGACTACATTGAGCAATGTAATTGCACCTTTTTTCCCTCAGCTGTCGCCAAATAGATTCTGTCCCTTGACCCCTCTGGGACATCCTCTCTCTCCAGCACTACAATGTTCTCCTTAATCAAAACTGCCACCCCTCACCCTTTTCTTATCTTTCCTGAACACCTTGTATCCAGAAATATTTAGCACCCAGTCCTGCCTTTCTTTAAGGCAGGTCTCCATTATCGGAATAACATTATACTTCCACATGGCTATCTGTGCCTGCAGCCCACCAATCTTATTTGCCACACCCGGCACATTCACATACATGCACAGTAACCCTAATTTAGACTTCATTACTTTCCCTCTTACTCCAACCCCACCTAATACTTTACTATTTCCTACTCTAGTGCAATCTGTCTCTCCCAATTCTCTGTGCACCTTGGTGTTCTTCTCTCTTATTATCTCCTGGCTCCCACACCCCTGTCAAGTTAGTTTACAACCTCTTCAATAGCACTAGCAAATTGTACCGAACATACAAACATATGAATCGGGAGCAGGATTAGGCCACTCGGCCCTTCGAGCCTGCTCCGCCATTCAATAAGTTCATGGCTGAACCGATTACTCCACATTTCCACCTACCTCCAATAACCTTGCTTATCAAGAATCTATCTACCTCTGCCTTAAAAATATTCAAAGACTCTGCTTCCACTGCCTTTTTGAGGAAGAGAATTCCAAAGACACACGATCTTCTGAGAGAAAAAAATTCTCCTCATCTCTGTCTTAAATGGGCGACCCCTTATTTTTAAACAGTGACCCCTAGTTCGAGATTCTCCCACAAGGGGAAACATCCTTTCCACATCTACCCTGTCAAGATCTCTCAGGATCTTATATGTTTCAATCAGGTTGCCTCGTACTCTTCTAAATTCCAGCAGATACAAGCCTAGGCTGTTCAATCTTTCCTCATAAGACAGCCCACCCATTCCAGGTATTAGTCTAGTAAACCTTCTCTGTACTGTCGACAACGCATTTATATCCTTCCTTAAGTAAGGAAACCAGTATTGTACACAGTACGCTAGATGTGGTCTCACCAATGCCCTGTATAGCTGAAGCATAACCTCCTTATTTTTGTATTCAATTTCCCTCGCGATAAACAATAACATTCTATTAGCTTTATGTGCTGTACCTGCATTCTAATCTTTTGCGATTCATGCACTAGGACACCCAGATCCCTCTGCATCTCAGAGCTCTGCAATCTCTCACCATTTAGATAATATGCTTCTTTTTTATTCTTCCTGCCAAAGTGAACAATTTCATACTTTCCCACATTATATTCCATTTGCCAGATCTTTGCCCACTCACTTAACCTATCTATATCCCTTTGTAGCCCCCTTATGTCCTCCTCACAAGTTACTTTCCTACCTATCTTTGTGTCATCGGCATATTTAGCAATCATACCTTCGGCGCCTTCATCTAAGTCATTTATATAATTTGTAAAAAGTTGAGGCCCCAGCACAGATCCCTGTGACACACCATTCGTTACATCTTGCCAAGCAGAAAATTACTCATTTATGTCTACTCTCTGTTTCCTGTTAGCTAGCCAATCTTCTATCCATGCCAATATGTTACCCCCTACACCATGAGCTTTTATTTTCTTCAATAACTTTTGATGTGGCACCTTATCAAATGTCTTCTGGAAATCTAAGTACAATACAATTTATCCACAGCACATGTAACTCCCTCAAAGAACTCCAATAAATTGGTTAAACATGATTTCCCTTTCACAAAACCATGTTGACTCTGCCTGATTATCTTGCATTTTTCTAAATGCCCTGCTATAACCTCTTGAATAATAGCTTCTAACATTTTCCCTAAGACAGATGTTAAGCTAACTGGCCTGTAGTTTCCTGCTTTCTGTTCCCTCCTTTTTTGAATAAAGGAGTTACATTCGCTATTTTCCAATCTAACGGAACCTTCCCCAAATCTAGGGAATATTGGAAAATTAAAACTAACGACTCAACTATCTCACTAGTCACTTCTTTTAACACCCTAGGATGATGTCCATCAGGGCTTTGTGCAGAGTTTGGAGCCCATCCTTTCCAGTGTGGAAGTGGTGACCAACTCCATTAGCACACTAATGTTGGAAATACTCAGCAGGTCTGGCAGCATCTGTGAAGAGAGAAACAGACCTGCTGAGTATTTCCAACATTTTCTGTTAAGTGAGATGAGTGACCTGTCAATCAAGAGGGGACAGCAGTCAGACCTGTGTGGAAACGACCAGAACCGGGAGCCGATAAATCCAGCATGAGGCTCGGGGCCTTGACTTACCTTCAAGAGCGGCGAGTAGTCGGACCTGTGTGGAAACGATCAGAACCGGGAGCGGATAAATCCAGCGCGAGGCTCAGGGCCTTCACATACCTTCAGGAGCAGAGAGCAGTCGGACCTGTGTGGAAACGACCAGAACCAGGAGCGGATAAATCCAGAGCGAGTCTCGGGGCCTTCACTTGCCTTCAGGAGCAGAGAGCAGTCGGACCTGTGTGGAAACGACCAGAACCAGGAGCGGATAAATCCAGAGCGAGGCTCGAGGACTTCACTTACCTTCAGGAGTGGAGAGTAGTCAGACCTATTCCAGCAGACCGGAGTTTTAAAAAAAAAAGCCAACAGTGACATCACAGGAAAGCTGCAAGGTGATTGGTTGGTGAGTCACTGCTGTTAGGGAATAGCTCTAAATAGCTGGGTATGTATCTAATGTATGAAAGATTGACAGTTTTTTCATGTATAGTAAGTAGTGAGGGCGGCACAGTGGCGCAGTGGTTAGCACCGCAGACTCACAGCTCCAGGGACCCGGGTTCGATTCCGGGTACTGCCTGTGTGGAGTTTGCAAGTTCTCCCTGTGTCTGCGTGGGTTTTCTCCGGGTGCTCCGGTTTCCTCCCACAAGCCAAAAGACTTGCAGGTTGATAGGTAAATTGGCCATTATAAATTGTCACTAGTATAGGTAGGTGGTAGGGAAATATAGGGACAGGTGGGGATGTTTGGTAGGAATATGGGATTAGTGTAGGATTAGTATAAATGGGTGGTTGATGTTCGGCACAGACTCGGTGGGCCGAAGGGCCTGTTTCAGTGCTGTATCTCTAATCATAATCATAATCAGGACCAGGGACCTGTCAGCCCGCAGCTCTAACAATTTGTTCAGTATCACTTCCCTGGTGATTGTAATTTTCTTGAGTTCCTCCCTCCCTTCCATTTCCTGACTTATAGCTAATACCGGGATATTACTTATCCCCTCAGTAGCGAAGACCGATGCAAAATATCTGTTCAATTCATCTGCCATTTCCTTATTATCCATTATTAATTCCCCAGAGTCACTTTCTATAGGACCAACGCTCACTTTATTAACTCTTTTCTTTTTTAAATATCTATATTAACTCTTACTGTCTTTATATTTGTGGCTAGCTTTCTCTCATACTCTAATTTTACCTTCCTTGTCAATCTTTTGGTCATTGTTTGCTGTTTTTTATATTCTGTCCAAACTTCTGACCTGCCTCCCATCTTTGCACAATTATAGGCTTTTTCTTTAAGTTTGATACTATCTCTGAAATCCTCTGAAATCCTCTGAAGAAGGAATTTTCCTCCACACAAGATCAGGGGGCAGGTTGTTCAACCTTGCCCGTCTAAGAGCGAAGTCCAAAGTACGGAAAGTCCTCATCAGAGAACTCCTCTTTGCTGACGATGCTGCTTTAACATCTCACACTGAAGAATGCCTGCAGAGTCTCATCGACAGGTTTGCGTCTGCCTGCAATGAATTTGGCCTAACCATCAGCCTCAAGAAAACGAACATCATGGGGCAGGATGTCAGAAATGCTCCATCCATCAATATTGGCGACCACGCTCTGGAAGTGGTTCAAGAGTTCACCTACCTAGGCTCAACTATCACCAGTAACCTGTCTCTAGATGCAGAAATCAACAAGCGCATGGGTAAGGCTTCCACTGCTATGTCCAGACTGGCCAAGAGAGTGTGGGAAAATGGCGCACTGACACGGAACACAAAAGTCCGAGTGTATCAGGCCTGTGTCCTCAGTACCTTGCTCTACGGCAGCGAGGCCTGGACAACGTATGCCAGCCAAGAGCGACGTCTCAATTCATTCCATCTTCGCTGCCTTCGGAGAATACTTGGCATCAGGTGGCAGGACTATATCTCCAACACAGAAGTCCTTGAAGCGGCCAACACCCCCAGCTTATACACACTACTGAGTCAGCGGCGCTTGAGATGGCTTGGCCATGTGAGCCGCATGGAAGATGGCAGGATCCCCAAAGACACATTGTACAGCGAGCTCGCCACTGGTATCAGACCCACCGGCCGTCCATGTCTCCGTTATAAAGACGTCTGCAAACGCGACATGAAATCGTGTGACATTGATCACAAGTCGTGGGAGTCAGTTGCCAGCATTCGCCAGAGCTGGCGGGCAGCCATAAAGACAGGGCTAAATTGTGGCGAGTCGAAGAGACTTAGTAGTTGGCAGGAAAAAAGACAGAGGCGCAAGGGGAGAGCCAACTGTGCAACAGCCCCAACAAACAAATTTCTCTGCAGCACCTGTGGAAGAGCCTGTCACTCCAGAATTGGCCTTTATAGCCACTCCAGGCGCTGCTTCACAAACCACTGACCACCTCCAGGCGCATATCCATTGTCTCTCGAGATAAGGAGGCCCAAAAGAAAGAAAGATACTATCTTTAACTGTTTTCGTTAACCACAGATGGCGAGTCCCACTCTTGGAATTTTTCTTTCTCGTTGAAATGGATCTATTCTGTGTATTCTAAAATATCCCCTTAAATGTCTGCCACTGCATCTCTATTGACCTATCCCTAAACCTGATTTGCCAGTTCACTTTAGCTAGCTGTGCTTTCATGCCCTCATAATTGTCCTTATTTAAGTTTAAAATACTAGTCTTGGACCCACCCCTCTCTCCCCTAAACTGAATGTAAAATTCAATCATAGTATGATCGCTGCTACCTAGGGGCACCTTAACAATGAGGTCATGAATTAATCCTATCTCGTTGCACAATACCGGGTCTAGTATAGCCTGCTCTCTGGTTGGCTCCAGAACGTATTGTTCCAAGAAATTATCCCGAAAACATGCTATGTACTCCTCATCTAGGCTACCTCTGCCCATCTTATTTTTTCAATCTATATGTAGGTTAAAATCCCCATAATTATCGCTGTACCTTTCTGACCAGCTGCCATTATTTCTTCCTTTATACCCCGTCCTACAGTGTGGTTAATGTTAGGTGGCCTGTACACCACTCCCACAAGTGACTTCTTGCCTTTATGAACTCTCATCTCTACCCAAACTGCTTCTACATCCTGGTCTCCTGAACTTAGGTCATCCCTCTGTATTGCGCTATTATCATTATTAATTGATAGAGCTACCCCTCCACCTTTTGCTAGCTTCCTGTCCTTCCTAAATGCCATGTACCCTTCAATATTCAGGTCCCAATCTACGTTGTCCTGCAGCCATGTCTCTGTAATGGCTATTAGGTTGTACTTATTTATTTCTATTTGGGCTCTCAGTTCAACTGTTTTGTTTCGAATGCTACGTGCATTCAGATACAGAGCCTTTAGTTTTGTCCTTTTATTATTTTTGTAATCTCTAGTCTTATCTGTTGATTTACTCTGTCCCTTCCTGTCAGTCTGTTTATCATTTCCCATATTAATACCTTTCTCTCTTGCCTTGTCTCTACTTCTTGATTTACCATATCTTCCCAAATTTGATCCCTTGCCCCCACTATTCAGTTTAAAACCCTCTCTATTTCCCTAGTTATGCAGCTCACTAGAACACCGGCCCCAGCACGATTCAGGTGTAGACCGTCAAGTACAGCCACCACTTTCCGCAGTACTGGTACCAGTGGCCCATAATCCGGAACCTACTTCGACCACACCAGTCTTTGAGCCATGCATTAATTTCTCGAATCTTATTTGCCTCCTGCCAATTTACACGTGGTTCAGGTAATAATCCAGAGATTATTACCTTTGAGGTTCTGCTTCTTAATGTTGCACCTGGTTCATCATACTATGCAGAACCTCTTTCCTTGTCTTGTCTATGTCATTGGTACCTACATGGACCATGACAACAGGATCCTCCCCCTCCCACTCCCACTGTAAGTTCCTCTCCAGCCCAGATGTCTCAAACCCTGGCACCGGGCAGGCAACACAACTGTTTGGACTCTCGCTCTTTGCTGCAGAGAACAATGTCAATCCCCCTCACTATACTGTCCCCTACTACCACTACATTCCTTTTTTCTCCCTCGACTTTAGTTATTTATTTAGAGATACAGCACTGAAACAGGCCCTTCGGCCCACCGAGTCTGTGCCGACCAACAACCACCCATTTATACTAACCCTACACTACCCCCATATTTTCTACCACATCCCCACCATTCTCCTACCACCTACCTACACTAGGGGCAATTTACAATGGCCAATTTACCTATCAACCTGCAAGTCTTTTGGAAGTGGGAGCAAACCGGAGCACCTGGCGGAAACCCACGCAGATACAGGGAGAACTTGCAAACTCCACACAGGCAGTACCCAGAATTGAACCCGGGTCACTGGAGCTGTGAGGCTGCGGTGCTAACCACTGTGCCACTGTGCCGCCCGAATGGCTTGAATGGCTTCCTGTACCATGGTACCATGGTCAGGTTGCTCATCCACCCTGCAGCCCCCACACTCATCCAAACAAGCTGAAAGAACCTCAAACTGTTGGACAATTGCAAAGGCTGAGGCTCCTGCACTCCTGCTCTCTGGCTCCCCTTACCTTCCTCAGCTGCAGCCACACTCTCCTGTCCCTGACCACTGATCAAATCAGAAGACGCTATATTCAGGGGTGTGACTACCTCCTGGTACAAAATGTCCAGGTAACTTTCCCTCTTCCTGATGTGTCGCAGTGTCTGCGGCTCTGACTCCAGTTCAATGACTCTGAACCGAAGCTGTTCGAGCCACAAACACTTACTGCAGACATGTTTGCCCTGGATCACACTGGCATCCAGGAGCTCCCGTGACACATCACCTGTCCTGCCATCCTTAATAAGTTTTAATTTACTATTTCATTATTTTATTCAATTATTTATTTTATTTTCCTTTTTTTATACATTTTATTAAGCTTACCACTAGTTCCTTCAGTATTTTAAATGTTAGGATTAGAATGGACCTTAATCACTTACCAGATACTCACCAAACAGGTAGCTTATTCACAAACCAATCACCTACCTGCTTACTTGTGATGTTTGATGCTATGGTTGATCTAAAGTAAATTAAATTAAAAGCTTACCAATATACTCAACCTGGCAGCTGTTTCCCTACTCTCACTGTTGATTGTGACGTCACTCTGATGTCAGTTTTCAATTTTTCCCTACTTCATCCTGCTGCACCCACTGTGCTCCTCTCCCTCTCTCCGCTCCCACCGTGCTCCTCTCCCTCTCTCCGCTCCCACCGTGCTCCTCTCTCTCTCGCTCTGTCTCTGTTTCCTCAAGGAAATTTGTCACTGCTCTGTTCAAGTCCTATCTCCGCCAGAACTGGTCCCAGTGTCCCAGGAATCTAAAGCACTCCATCTTGCACCATCTTTCCAGCCATGCATTCACTTGGCCTATCTTTTGGCAATTAAAGCATTTGGCATTTTTGTACTGACATGCCTGTGGTTGCCATTACAGTAATAACAAGTCACTAAACTTTTATCAACAGCACTCTCCTGATCAGGTTTCCCTGCTTTAGACTTGGCAGAAGCCTTCTGACAGTGAACAGAAGCTGTACTAGTCACTGAATAGGACAAAATTCCCAAGCATTCTTTGATGCCATCTGCACGGTAGAAACAATCTTACACGCTAGCTCAAATCTAAGATTTTGTGTTTTTAGTAACTTTGACTGGATTCTTTCATCCAGCAATCCACACAAAAATCTGTCTCTCAGTGCACAGTCTAAGAATGTACCAAAGTTGCAATGTTGTGATAAATTCTTCAGTACCACAATGTACTCACCAACTGTTTTGCTACTTCTCTGGTTTAAGGTTCCAAATTTGTAGCTTTCTGCTACCTCCAGTGGTTTGGGGTTAAAATGTTCCTCCAACTTGCTGTTAATTATTTTGAATGGCATAACTTTTGCCTTGTTGGCAGCAAGAAGGTCTGTTAGTGTGCCATATACTTCCAGGCCAATCTTTGTTAGCAAAATTGCTTTCTTGCGTTTGAGAATTACCTCATTTTGTGTTTGGGCCTCTTCACTTTCACCTTTGAATTCTAATATATTACTAGCCCTGAAGAACATGTCCATTCGTTCACTGTATGAACTGAATGGTTCTCAAGCTCTATCACACATTCCTAGCTTTCCGATATATCCGGTGGGCGCAGCCATTTTCACATGCAACAGCGACCCGGTAAGCATTTTGCTGTGGTTGTCTGTAACGGTGATGCAGAAGCTAAGTCAGCCTAATCAGAACAAGCTCACCAAAGCCAGCGGAGTCGTAGTTGGTAGTTGAATAAGATGGATACAGGGATCTGGCAGAATCCATTCAACTGGGTGCAGCTACATGGTTTCAGAAACAATGAGGCTCAACATAATCTAGTCAAAAATCTTAACCATCCTAGCAGGTAGGTCACTGGGAACTAGCTTATTTTGTTCATCATGATCTCCACTGCTGTTTGCTGCAAAAATTGTTTGCATTTTAATCCCATTTCGTCAACAAAATCTGTTATTTATTGGGAGGAACTTATAAAAGACAGACACCAAGATGGCCAGATCACATGTTTAATGACATCATCAGACACTGCACATGTTCATAACATAGGAATACAATACAGTGCCATTCAGCATTTCCAGTGATTTGAGGACACATAATTATCTTGGATCTCTTTTATCACAAAGCAAATTCAATCTTACTAATATGTAATACGTGGCATAACCCTGAGAGAAAATACTTTGTATAAATGTTTATTGATGTGAATCTTTACCAACTGTTACAAAATGAAAAATAGAAAGAATTATAAATTACACTAAGTACTGTAAAGCATAACAACATTTTCCGAGGTGAGTTGGAAGCATTTCTATTTTCAGTCCCACACAAAATTATTTTCTTTTATTCATTCATGGGATGTGGGCATCGTTGGCTAGGCCAGCATTTATTGCCCATCCCCAATTGCTCTTGAGAAGGTGGTGGTGAGCTGCCTTCTTGAACTGCTGCAGTCCATGTGGGGTAGGTACACGCACAGTGATGTTAGGAAGGGAGTTCCAGGATTTTGACCCAGCGATAGTGAAGGAATGACAATATAGTACCAAGTCAGGATGGTGTGTGGCTTGGAGGGGATCTTGCAGGTGGTGATATTCATTGCATTTGCTGCCCTTGTCCTTCTAGGTGGTAGAGATCGCGGGTTTGGAAGGTGTTGTCTAAGGAGCCTTGGTGTGTTGCTGCAGTGCATCTTGTAGATAGTACACACTGCTGCCACGGTTTGTCGGTGATGGAGGGAGTGAATATTAGTGGATGGGGTGCCAATCAAGTAGGCTGCTTTGTCCTGGATGATGTTGAGCTTCTTGAGTGTTGTTGGAGCTGCACCCATCCAGGCAAGTGGCGAGTATTTCATCACAGTCCTGACTTTTTCCTTGTAGATGTGGGACAGGCTCCGGGGAGTGAGGAGATGAGTTACTCGCCGCAGGATTCCTAGCCTCTGACCTGCTCTTGTAGCCACAGTATTTGTATGGCTACTCCAGTTCCATTTCTGGTCAATGGTAACCCCTAGAATGTTGATAGTGGGGGATTCAGCGATGGTAATGCCATTGAATGTCAAGAGGAGATGGTCATTGCCTGGAACTTGTGTGGCACGAATGTTACTTGCCACTTATCAGCCCAAGCCTGGATATTGTCCAGGTCTTGCTGCATTTCTACACGAACTGTTTCAGTATCTGAGGAGTCACGAATGGTGCTGAACATTGTGCAATCATCAGCGAACATCCCCACTTCTGACCTTATGTTTGAAGGAAGGTCTTTGATGAAGCAGCTGAAGATGGTTGGGGACCGGATACTACCCTGAGGAACTCCTGCAGTGATGTCCTGGAGCTGAGATGATTGACCTCCAACAACCACAATCATCTTCCTTTTTGCTAGGTATAACTCCAACCAGTGGAGAGTTTTGCCCCGATTCCCATTGACTCCAGTTTTGCGAGGGCTTCTTGATGCCATACTCGGTCAAATGCTGCCTTGATATCAAGGACAGTCACTTTCACCGCACTTCTTGAGTTCAGCTCTTTTGTCCACGTTTGAACCAAGGCTGTAATGAGGTCAGGAGCTGAGTGGCCCTAAACAAATGTTGCTTGATAGCACTGTCGATGACACCTTTCATCACATTACTGATGATTGAAAGTAGACTGATGGGGCGGCAATTGGCCAAGTTGGACTTGTCCTGCTTTTTGTGTATAGGACATACCTGGGCAATTTCCCACATTGCCGGGTAGATGCCACTGTTGTAGCTGTACTGGAACAGCTTGGCTAGGGGTGCGGCAAGGTCTGCAGCACAGGTCTTCAGTACTATTGCTGGAATATTGTCAGGGCCCGTAGCCTTTGCAGTATCCAGTTCCTTCAGTCGTTTCTTGATATCACGTGGAGTGAATCGAATTGACTGAAGTCTGGCATCTGAGGTGCTGGGGACGTCTGGAGGAGGCCGAGATGGATCATCCACTTGGTTCTTCTGGCTGAAGATTGTTGCAAATGCTTCGGCCTTATCTTTTGCGTTGATGTGCTGGGCTCCCCCATCATTGAGGATGGGGATATTTGTGGAGCCGCCTCCTCCAGTTAGTTGTTTAATTGTCCACCACCATTCATGGCTGGATGTGGCAGGACTGCCGAGTTTAGATCTGATCCGTTGCTTATGGAATTGCTTAGCTCTGTCTATCGCATGCTGCTTATGCAGTATGGCATGCAAGTAGTCTTGGGTTGTCACTTCACCAGGTTGACACCTCATTTTGAGGTATGCCTGGTGCTGCTCCTGGCATGCCCTCCTGCACTCTTCATTGAACCAGGGTTGGTCTCCCAGCTTGATGGTAATGGTAGAGCGGGGGGGATATGCTAAGCCATGAGGTTACAGATTGTGCTTGAGTACAATTCTGCTGCTGGCCCACAGTGCCGTATGGATGCCCAGTTTTGCATTGTTAAATCTGTTCGAAATCTATCCCATTTAGCATGGTGGTAGTGCCACGCAACACGAGGAGGGTATCCTCAATGTGAAGGCGGGTCGTCGTCTCCACAAGGACTGTGCGGTGGTCACTCCTACCAATGCTGTCATAGACAGATACATCTGTAGCAGGCAGATTGGTGAGGACGAGGTCAAGTATGTTTTTCCCTCTTGTTGGTTCCATCAACGCCTGGCGCAGACCCAGTCTAGCAGCTATGTCCTTTAGGACTTGGCCAGTTCAGTAAGTAGTAGTGCTACTGAGCCACTCTTGGTGACGGGCATTGCAGTGTCTCATCCAGAGTACATTCTGCACCCTTGCCACCCTCAGTGATTCCTCCAATTATTTAACAGCAAAGTAGCCATTGGTGCTGGATAGTTTTACTCCACAAAACATTATCAAGACGCCAGTAACAAAGACAACCTTCAAGAGCTGTTCAAATAAGACACTTTTTCAGCCAGCGCATTAGTAGTCTGCGCATGTCCGGAAGAGGAGGTGATGTATTTCTTGCCTGTCTGGGAGCGAAGAGAGGCGGGAATTGGGTTTATCACGAGGCAGCTGCAAAATGGCGGAGGGAGGTGGCAGGGTGGAGGGAAAGATTTGTTCATGCTGTCAGAGGCTGTTTCAGCTCCCTGGTGAGTACAGAAGTCGGTGGCTTGGATCAGTTTTTGCTAATGATCCTTAAAGGGACTGATTTTTTGCTACAGTTCTTCGAAGAACTCTGAACAGTTGTCCCGGGCTGGCCGAGTGGAGCCTGTTAAACGGGAGTGTTACCCGGATAGGTTAGGGTGTTTCGACCTGGTTAAAGTTTGTTTGTAAATTTTCTCCAGTATATTCCATTTGTGCCGCACTAAGTCTCGGTATCTCACACCTGTTCCCTAATCCAGCTGGTCTTGCTTCTTGGTTACTGGAGTAAGAAGATCATTATTATGGTTTGTCATTGTTTGGAACTGAATAATAAGTTGAATAGGAATGCAGTGGGACTTTGCTATCTAGCGAGATAGGTGTCCAACTCTGCTTATAGAAGTAATACTGGCAGGTGATTAGTAAAATGGCAGTGGATTATTCAGGATTGTGCTGCCAATAATACTAGTTAATGAATAGTAAACAAAATTGAAAATTAGAAATCTGCAATGAACACAAGGATTGCAAAACACAGTAAGTTAGAATCTGTAAATATCATTTGGTGGTTTAGTTGTGTAACCATTAAGGTACAGTGGCGCAGTGGTTAGCACCGCAGCCTCACGGCTCCAGGGACCCGGGTTCGATTCCGGGTACTGCCTGTGTGGAGTTTGCAAGTTCTCCCTGTGTCTGCGTGGGTTTTCTCCGGGTGATCCGGTTTCCTCCCACAAGCCAAAAAGACTTGCAGGTTGATAGGTAAATTGGCCATTATAAATTGTCACTAGTATAGGTAGGTGGTAGGGAAATATAGGGACAGGTGGGGATGTTTGGTAGGAATATGGGATTAGTGTAGGATTAAGTATAAATGGGTGGTTGATGTTCGGCACAGACTCGGTGGGCCGAAGGGCCTGTTTCAGTGCTGTATCTCTAATCTAAAAAAAAATCTAATCTAAGAAAGAATGAAGTTTCAATGGTATAGTGTCTTTTGACCTGCAGATGTCCCAAAGTGCTTTACAGTCAATGCAGAGTGTTTTTAATAAAAGCAAAATACTGTGGATGCTGGAAATCTAAAATAAAAACAAAGTGCTGGAAATACTCGGCAGGTCTGGCAGCTTCTGTGGAGAGGGAAACAGAATTAACGTTTCAGGTCTGTGACTGATGAAAGGTCACAGAGCTGAATTGCAAACTTTATTTCTCTTGCCACTGATGCTGTCAGACCTGCTGAGTATTTCCAGCACTTTGTTTTTATTAATAATAAAGTATTTTTAAAGTGTAGTTACTATTGTAGGAAACACAGTAGCTAATTTGAAAACAAGTTGCCACAGACAGCAAGGTGCTAATGACCAGGTAATTTTTTTTATGTTACTTAAGTGATAAATGTTCCCTAGGGCCTGGAGGAAAAATCCATTGCGCTTCTTTGAAATAATGGCAGGGGATCTTTTATGCTCACCTGAGAAGGCAGATGGAGCCTCAGTTGAATATCTCATCTGAAAGACCTCTGGCAATGCAGCCAGTGCACTGAAGTGTAAGTCCAGATTCTGTGCTCAAGTCTCAAGTGGGACTTGAACCCACAAACCTCTGACTGAGAGGACAGAGTGCTATCACTGAGCCAGGGCTAACACCTTATGTTACAAATTTTGGGATTGAGAGAGATACTGTCCTACATTTAATGTTCCCATAAGCAGTCCCTGCTTACAAATGGGAATTTAATTTTACTTCCCAATATGTAGTCATGCAAAAATGTGTCCTAAAGCCATAACATTGAGACCTCACATTGTGCGTCCTGGATGCTGTAACTTTACACATGACCTGATATGTTTCTCCTATCTTCTGGTTTCCAAAACTCTAGTGATACAAGGCCATTTGTAAAACACAAAACTTTACAAGTAGTATATGAATGATCAAAGTTTTCAGTGAAATTCATTCATTTCACAATTGCTGCTTGTAACATCAAAAAGAATTTACTGAAATTGGTCTCTGCTGGTTTATTTTCAATTTTGCTGGCTTATTTTTAATTTTACAAGTCAGTGTTCACTGAACTGACTGACTCTAACTGTTTGACCAGAGAGATCACCCTCTGTTTTTATTCCAAACTTCACATTATCTTGGCTGCAGCGTGACAGCCTAGGATTTAACCCTCTCTCGGCACTCCATTTTGTGGAGTGGCTGGTTGAACTGGTCAAGTACCACCCTCCTGGGGGTTGCTCCTTTAGCACTATCTCCTGCTGGCCTCAAAATCAATAAGGCCATTTTTGCATTGTGTGAATGTCACTAGAATGTATTAATGAACCCCATTGTCTGAAACTGATATGGTGTGTGAAAAATGCCATTCTTCTAACCACTTAGTCTAATCCTTCCTACTGGTCCAATATACTCTACCAGCTAGCAGAAATGTACCCCTTGTGTGCAGAATTTAACTTGATAGTGATATCTTGATATAAATTAGCTAAATCTCCTCAAGACTAAAAAGTCAAAAATCAAAAGGTGATGCCCTTTACTGAAAGTATTGCAGCTCCTTTTCCTTTAACTGCTGTGCTGGAAATTATCCACAAGCATAACAATTGCTTCCCATTTCTGCATAATCCTGGTGGTTTATGAACTCTGGCTTTAATGTCCTTTTAGTAGAAATATTTCATTGCTTCTTTACTTGTGTACTCAATCATTCAGAATTCCCTTGAGTTTCTGCATAATTAAGGCAGAAGAGCAGAGTTCTTTTTTTTTTTAGGGAAATTTGCATATAACTGACACCAGATTTACACTGGAATTTGTGTGCAGCAATGTTTGATCAATCATTTGCACCACTCCTGAGTTGCAGCCCCTGAAATCTGCTTGTTGTTTCACATAAGTTTGCCTCAGCAAAAAGCAAGGAATGCAAGTTTCCTGCATTTAGGTGAATGGGCATAGTTTTTGTCCAATATTTTACGCACAGCAGGGTCCAAAGTCACTATTTCTGTTAGTTTATAGCAATGATTTTAGTGTTCCTTTTTATTTCTCCTTACTGAGACCTGGGCTGGAATGAATTTTTTTTTAACAAAGTGACTCCTCAATGCAGCCCAGCGAGTTTCTGGAGTGCGTTAGGAATGGTTTTCTAGAATAGTCTTTTTCGGAACCGACTAGAGAACAGGCTACTTTAGATCTAGTTTTATGTAATGAGAAAGGGCTAATTAATAGTCTTATTGTAAAAGAACCTTTAGGGATGAGTGACCATAATATGTTAGGATTTTACGTTATGGTTGAAAGTGAGGTCATTCAATCTGAAGCCAGGGTGTTAAATTTGAACAAAGGAAATTATGAAGGTATGAGGGGCAAATTGGCTGAGGTGGTTTGGGAAAATACATTAAAAGGTATGACAGTACATAGGCAATCTTTAAAGAAATATTACATCGTTTACAGCAGCGATACATTCCTTCAAGGCATGAAAACTTAAAAATAAAGGCAGTTAACTGTGGATAAGAAAGTAAGTTAAGGATTGTATAAGATTAAAAGAAAAGGCCTATAAAGTTGCCAGAAATAGTAGTAAACATGAGGATTGGTAGGATTTTACAATACAGCAAAGGAGGACGAAGACATTGCTAAAGAAAGGGATAATAGTATATGAATGTAAGCTAGTAAAAAATATAAAAATGGACTGTAAAAGCTTCGACAGGTATGTAAAAAAGAAATGTTTGGCTAAGACAAATGTGGGTCCATTACAGGCAGTCAGGAGAATTTGTAATGGGGAATAGAGAAATGGCAGAGAAGCTAAATGATTACTTTGTGTCTGTCTTCACTGAGGAAGATACAAGAAATCTCCCAGAATTAGAGATCCAAGGGATTAGGGAGAATGAGGAATTGAAGGAAATTAGTATTAGTAAGAAGGTTGCATTGGTGAAATTAATGGGGCTGAAGATTGATAAGTCCTCAGGACCTGATATTCTACATCCCAGAGTGTTGAAAGAGGTAGCTATGGAGATAGTGGATGCATTGGTGATCATCATCCAAAGTTCTATAGATTCTGGAGCAGTTCCTGCAGATTGGAAGGTCGCAAATGTCACCCCACTATTTAAGAAGGGAGGGAGAGAGAAAACAGGGAATTACAGACCCGTTAGCTTTACATCAGTCATTGGGGAAAATGCTAGAATCTATTCTAAAGGATGTGATAAATGGACACTTGGATAATAATGCTCTGATTGGGCATCTTCTTCTTCTTTGGCCTCCTTGTCTCGAGAGACAATGGGTAAGTGCCTGGAGCTGGTCAGTGGTTTGTGAAGCAGCGCCTGGAGTGGCTATAAAGGCCAATTCTAGAGTGACAGACTCTTCCACAGGTGCTGCAGAAAAATATGTTTGTCAGGGCTGTTACACAGTTGGCTCTCCCCTTGCGCTTCTGTCTCTTTTTCCTGCCAACTGCTAAGTCTCTTCGACTCGCCACACTTTAGCCCTGCCTTTATGGCTGCCCGCCAGCTCTGGCGATCGCAGGCAACTGACTCCGATGACTTGTGATCAATGTCACAGGACTTCATGTCGCGTTTGCAGATGTCTTTAAAGCGGAGATATGGTCGGCCAGTGGGTCTGATACCAGTGGCGAGCTCGCTGTACAATGTGTCTTTGGGGATCCTGGCATCTTCCATGCGGCTCACATGGCCAAGCCATCTCAAGCGCCGCTGACTCAGTAGTGTGTATAAGCTGGGGATGTTGGCCACCTCGAGGACTTCTGTGTTGGAGATACGGTCCTGCCACCTGATGCCAAGTATTCTCCGGAGGCAGCGAAGATGGAATGAATTGAGACGTCGCTCTTGGCTGACATACGTTGTCCAGGCCTCGCTGCCATAGAGCAAGGTACTGAGGACACAGGCTTGATACGCTCGGACTTTTGTGTTCAGTGTCAGTGTGCCATTTTCCCACACTCTCTTGGCCAGTCTGGACATAGCAGTGGAAGCCTTTCCCATGCGCTTGTTGATTTTTGCATCTGGAGACAGATTACTGGTGATAGTTGAGCCTAGGTAGGTGAACTCTTGAACCACTTCCAGAGCGTGGTCGCCGATATTGATGGATGGAGCATTTCTGACGTCCTGTCCCATGATGATCATTTTCTTGAGGCTGATGGTTAGGCCAAATTCGTTGCAGGCCGCCGCAAACCTGTCGATGAGACTCTGCAGACA
The DNA here is from genome assembly GCF_036365525.1 of Heterodontus francisci. Classification (NCBI taxonomy): domain Eukaryota; kingdom Metazoa; phylum Chordata; class Chondrichthyes; order Heterodontiformes; family Heterodontidae; genus Heterodontus; species Heterodontus francisci. The sequence continues at coordinate 54,281,335 of NC_090376.1, read as the reverse complement.
CTCTTCAGTGTGAGATGTTAAAGCAGCATCGTCAGCAAAGAGGAGTTCCCTGATGAGGACTTTCCGTACTTTGGTCTTCGCTCTTAGACGGGCAAGGTTGAACAACCTGCCCCCTGATCTTGTGTGGAGGAAAATTCCTTCTTCTGAAGACTTGAATGCATGTGAGAGCAGCAGGGAGAAGAAAATCCCGAACAGTGTGGGTGCGAGAACGCAGCCCTGTTTCACGCCACTCAGGATAGGAAAGGGGTCTGATGAGGTGCCGCTATGCTGAATTGTGCCTTTCATATTGTCATGGAATGAGGTGATGATACTTAGTAGCTTTGGTGGACATCCGATCTTTTTCTACTAGTCTGAAGAGACCACGTCTGCTGACGAGTTCAAAGGCTTTGGTGAGATCAATTAAAGCAACGTAGAGGGGCATCTGTTGTTCACGGCATTTTTCCTGTATTTGACGAAGGGAGAACAGCATGTCAATGGTCGATCTCTCTGCACGAAAGCCACACTGTGCCTCAGGGTAGACGCGCTCGGCCAGCTTCTGGAGCCTGTTTAAAGCGACTCGAGCGAAGACTTTCCCCACTAGGGCAGCACAGTGGCGCAGTGGTTAGCACCACAGCCTCACAGCTCCAGCGACCCGGGTTCAATTCTGGGTACTGCCTGTGTGGAGTTTGCAAGTTCTCCCTGTGTCTGCGTGGGTTTTCTCCGGGTGCTCCGGTTTCCTCCCACATGCCAAAGACTTGCAGGTTGATAGGTAAATTGGCCATTAGCAATTGCCCCTAGTATAGGTAGGTGGTAGTGAAATATAGGAACAGGTGGGGATGTGGTAGGAATATGGAATTAGTGTAGGATTAGTATAAATGGGTGGTTGATGTTCGGCACAGACTCGGTGGGCCGAAAGGCCTGTTCCAGTGCTGTATCTCTTATTTTAAAAAAAACTATGCTGAGCAGGGAGATTCCATGGTGGTTGTTGCAGTCACCGTGGTCACCTTTGTTTTTATAGAGGGTGATGATATTGGCATCGCGCATGTCCTGAGGTATTGCTCCCTCGTCCCAGCACAGGTAAAGCAGTTCATGTAGTGCTGAGAGTATAGCAGGCTTGGCACTCTTGATTATTTCAGGGGTAGTGCCGTCCTTCCCAGGGACCTTTCTGCTGGCTAGAGAATCAATGGCATCACTGAGTTCCGATTTTGTTGACTGGTAGAGGCTGGGCTGCATTGAGGGTGGTCTCAGTGACAACATTCTCCCTGGAGTACAGTTCTAGGTAGTGCTCAACCCAGCGGTCCATTTGTTTGCGTTGGTCAGTAATTGTGTCCCCTGATTTAGATTTGAGGGGGGCGATTTTCTTGATGGTTGGCCCAAAAGCTCTCTTAATGCCATCATACATTCCTCTGATGTTTCTTGTGTCTGAGGCCAGCTGGATATGACTGCATAGGTGTTGCCAGTAGTCATTTGCGCAGCCCCTGGCTGTTCTTTGTGCAGTGCTTCTGGCTGCTTTAAGTGCTGCGGATGTTAACTCGCTGGGGGCTTTCTTATAGTTCAACAGTGCAATGCGCTTAGGGGCTATGACAGGTTCCAGCTCTTCAAAATGAGATTGAAACCAGTCTGCATTCCTCTTCGCACGTTTGCCATAGGTGGTCAAAGCTGATTCATAGATGGCATCTCTGATGTGGGCCCACTTGGTCTCAGCATCCCCTGTGGGAGTGTTTTGAAGGGCTTTTACAAGTGAATTTAGAAATTTTTGTAACAGCTGTGGATGAGAAATTCAACATGGATTTATGAGTGGGAAATCATGTTTGACGAAGCTGTTGGAGTTTTTTGAGAATGTTTCTAACATAATTGATAAAGGAGAGTCGGTGGATGTGATGTACTTTGGATTTTCAGAAGGCTTTTGATAAATTCCCCCACAGGAGGTTGGTTAGCAAAATTAAAGCACATGGGATAGGAAGTAATATACTGGCATGGATTAAGGAATGGTTAACAGGCAGAGAGCAGGAATAAACAAATCACTCCTGCGTTGGCAGGCTGTGACTAGTGGGGTACCACAGGGATCAGTGCTTGGGCCCCAGCTGTTCACAATATATATCAATGATTTGGATGTGGGGACCAAATGTAATTTCAAGTTCGCGGATGACACAAAACTGGGTGGGAATGTGTGTTGTGAGGAAGATTCAAAGCGGCTTTAAGCGGATTTGGACAGACTCAGTGAGTGGCCAAGAATGTAGCAGATGGAATATAATGTGGAAAAATGTGAGGTTATCCATTTTGGTAGGAGGAACAGATGTGCAGATTATTTTTTAAATGGTAAAAGATAAGAAAGTGTAGATGTACAAAGGGACCTGGGTGTCCTTGTCAATAAGTCATTGAAAGGTAACCTGCTGGTGCAGCAAGCAATTAAGAAGGCTAATGGTATGCTAGCCTTTATCGCAAGAGGATTTGAGTACAGGAGTAGCGAAGTCTTGCTTCGACCTTGATTAGACTGCACTTGGAGTACTGTGTGCAGTTTTGGTCCCCTTGCCTTAGGAAGGATATTATTGCCATAGAGGGAGTGCTACAAAGGTTCACCAGACTTGTTCCTGGGATGGTGGGACTGTGCTATGAAGAGAGATTGCGAAAACTGGGCCTGTATTCTGTAGGGTTTCGAAGAATGAGAGACGATCTCATTGAAGCCTGAAAAATACTTAAAGGGTTAGACATGGTTGATGCAGGTAAGATGTTTTCCCTGGTTGGGGAGTCTAGAACCAGGGGATATTATTTCAAAATAAGAGGGAAGCCACTTAGGACAGAGATGAGGAGAAATTTCTTTACTCAGAGGCTTGTGAATCTTTGGAATGCTCTACCCCAGAGGGCTGTGGAACCTCAGTCATTGAGTATGTTTAAAGCAGAGATTGACAGATTTTAAAATTACAAGTGACTTAAGGGGATATGAGGATAGTGTGGGGAAAAAGGCATTAAAGTGAGTGGCCGAGGTGGGAGAAGGGGTGGTCGACAGGTGTGTGGGGGTGGGGGGATGGGTGAAGTGGGGAGTGAGTGGCCGAAGGGCAGAAGCGAGTGGCCAACATGATCACATTGAATTGCTGGGCAAGCTCGATGGGCTGAATGGCCTACTCCTGCTACTGTGTTTTAATGCTCCTATGATGTCATCAGAGCACTCCCAGCTTCGCACATGTGCGGAACGGACCCTTGCTGTCAGTATGGTGCTGCGCATGTGCAGCCTACTTCAGCACCTGGCTTTCCCGGACTAACTCGTGCATGCGCACGAAAATGTCATTTGCGTACTGCAACGTCTGCTCGCCACTCGCTCCCAGCCTCGCCACTTCTTCCCCCCCCCCCCCCTTGGCCCACGCGCTCCCCGCTTCACCCCCCCCCCACCCCGCAACCTGTTGGCCACTCTCTTCTGCCCATTGGCCACTCACTCCCCACTGCACCCATCCACCCACCCCCACACACCTGTCGGCCACCCCTTCTCCCACCTCGGCCACTCGCCTCCCCATTCAGCCACTTGCTCCCAGCCTCGCCACTTCTCTTCTCCCCCCCGCCAACCCCCCCCCCCCCCTCAGCCACTCACTCCCCGTTTCACCCCCCCCAACCTATCTTTGGACCACTCGCTCAGGGCCCCTACACTTTCTCCCCTCTGCACTCCTCTGCTCCCTTCTCCCTTCCGCAATCGCCGCCTTTCTACCCTGCACGGGGCAAGCGGGGGAGAGAGAGTAACAAGATAGGCAGGGCAGGGGGTGGAACTGCAAGTGGGAGGGAGCGGGGAGGAACCGGCAAGGCTGGAAGCGAGGACCCATGGGCTGGGAGGGGTGAAGTGGGGAGCGAGTGGCCGAGGGGGGAGTAGTGGCGAGGTGACCAACATACGGGCGCGGGAGGCAGCAGCAAAGAGAAGGGCGATGGCAGGAGGGAGTGGGGTATTGTTGGGGGTGGGATGGAGGTGGTGATCGCAGCCACTTGCATTTTGTTTGTTTTCGTTTTTGTGATAAATTGAGCTGCGCCCTCTTTACTACTGACAGCTGCCTGAACCGTCGCAGATAGTGACGATCAGTGAATGAGGCTGCATTTGTGCATGTGCAAGTATTGTGGCACCTAGTTGCATTGTCAGCAAATACATCTTTTTTTTTATGCCCTCAGAATCTTAAGAACATAAGAAGTAGGCCATTCGGTCCTTTGAGCCTTCTCCGTCATTCAGTAAGTTCATGACTGATCTGATTGTGGCCTTAACTCTACTTTCCTGCCTGCCGCCCATAACCCTTGACTTCCCTCTCAATCAAAAGTCTGTGTAAATCGGCCTTGAATATATTCAGTGAACCTGCCTCCACTGCTTTCTGGGGTAGAGAATTCCAAATGCTAACGACCCTCGGAGACAAAATTCCTCCTCATCTCTGCCTTAAATGGGAGACCCCATAATTTGAAACTGAGTCCCCTAGTTCTAGATTTCCCCTACGTGGGGAAACATCCTCTAAGCATCTACTCTGTCAGGCCCACTCAGAATCTTATATGTTTCAATAAGATCACCTCCCAATCTTCCAAACTCCAATGAATATCAGCCCAGCCTTTCCTCATAAAACAAGCTCTTCATCCCAGGGATCGGCCTTGTGAAGCTTCTCGGAACTGCTTTTTATACAAGTATGCCTCTCCTTTTAAATAAGGTGACCAAAACTGTACACAGTACTCGAGGTGCAGTCTCATCAAAGCCCTGTACAGTTGTAGCAAGACTTTCCTACTTTTATACTCCGTCCCCTTTGTAATAGAGGCTTTCCTAATTACTTGTACCTATATTCTGACTTTTAATGGTTCATGTACAAGGATGCCCAAGTCCCTCTTGCAGAATTCTGCAATCTTCTTCCACTTAAATAATCAATTTTTCTGTTCTTCCCACCAAAGTGGATAACTTCACATTTTCCCACATTATACTCCATCTGTCAAATTTTTGCCCACTCACTTTATATCCCTTCGCAGACTCTGTATCCTCCTCACAACTTGCTTTCTTGCCTATCTTTGTATTGTCAGAAAATGTGGCTACAATACAGTCTGTCCCTTCATCCAAGCCATTAATATAGTTCGTAAATATTTGAGGTTCCAGCATTGACCCCTCTGGCACTCCACTTGCTACAGTTCGCCATCCTGAAAATGACCCATTTATCCTGACTCATAGAAACATAGAAAACATGGAAAATAGGAGCAGGAGTAGGTCCTTCGAGCCTGCACCGCCATGCATTATGATCATGGCTGATCATCCAACTCAGTAACCTGTTCCCGCTTTTGCCCCATATCCTTTCATCCCTTGAAACCCAAGAGCGATATCTAACTCCTTCTTGAAAACATCCAATGTTTTGGCCGCAACTGCTTTCTGTGGTAACAAATTCCACAGGCTCACCACTGTCTGGGTGAAGAAATTTCTCCTCATCTCTGTCCTGAATGGTTTACCCCATATCCTTAGACTATGACCCCTGGTTCTGGACTACACCCCCCCCCCCCCCCCCCACCCCCTGCCTGCCATCTTCCTGCATCTACCCTCTCAAGTCCTGTTAGAATTTTATAGACTTCTATGAGATCCCCCCCTCACTCTTCTGAACTCCAGCGAATATAATCCTAACTGACTCAATCTCTCCTCATACGTCAGCCCCACCATCCCAGGAATCAGTCTGGTAAACCTTCGCTGCACTCCCTCTATAGCAAGAACATCCTTCCTCAGATAAGGAGACCAAAACTGCACAATATTCCAGGTGTGGCCTCACCAAGGCCCTGTATAATTGCAGAAAGAGATCCCTGCTCCTGTACTCTAATCCTCTCGCTATGAAGGTCAGCATACCATTTGCCTTTTTTACTGCCTGTTGCACCTGCATGCTTACCTTCAGTCACTGGTGTACGAGAACACCCAGGTCTCATTGCATATTCCCCTCTCTCAGTTTATAGCCATTCAGATAATCTGCCTTCCTGTTTTTGCTACCAAAGTGGATAACCTCACATTTATCCACATTATACTGTATCTGCCATGCATTTGCCCACTCACTCAACTTGTCCAAATTACCCTGAAGCCTTTCTGCATCCTCCTCACAACTCACCCTCCCACCCAGTTTTGTGTCATCTGAAAATTTGGAGATATTCCATTTAGTTACCTCATCTAAATCATTAATGTATATTATGAATAGCTGGGGTCCTAGCACCGATCTCTGCAGTACCCCCCCTAGTCCCTGCCCGCCATTTGGAAAAAGACCTATTTATCCCTACTCTTTGTTTCCTGTCTGCCAACCAATTTTCTATTCATCGCAGTACACTACCCCCAGTCCCATGCACTTTAATTTTACATGCTAATCTCTTCTATGGGACTTTGTCAAAAGCCTTCTGAAAGTCCAAATAAAGCACATCCACTGGCTCCCCTCATCAACTCTACTAGTTACATCCTTGAAGAATTTTAGCAGATTTGTCAAGCATGATTTCCCTTTCGTAAATCCAAGATTCTACCACTGTTCAAGTGTTCTGCTATAAAATCTTTGATAATGGACTCTAGAATTCTCCCCACTAACGACGTCAGGGTGACTGGTCTATAATTCCCTGCTTTCTCTCTACCTCCCTTTTTAAATAGTGGGGTTATATTTGCTACCCTCCAATCTGTAGGAACTATTCCAGAGTCTATAGAATCTTGGAAGATGACCACCAATGCATCCAGTATTTTTAGGGCCACTTCCTTAAGTACTCTGGGATGCAGACCATCAGGCCCTGGGGATTTATCGGCCTTCAATCCCATCAATTTCCCCAACACCATTTCTCTACTAATACTGACTTCCTTCAGTTCCTGTCTCTCACTAAACCCTGTGTTCCCCAACATTTCTGGTATGATATTTGTGTTCTGCTTTGTGAAGACAGAACTAAAGTATGCATTTAGTTTGTCAGCCATTTCTTTGTTTTCCATAATAAATTCCCCTGTTTCTGACTGTAAGGGACCTACATTTGACTTCACTAATCTTTTTCTCTTCACATACCTATAGATACTTTTACAGTCAGTTTTTATGTTCCCTGCAAGCTTGCTCTCGTACTCTATTTTCCCCTTCTTAATAATCCCTTGGTCCTCCTTTGCTTAATTCTAAACTGCTCCCAATCCTCAGCTCTGTTGTTTTTTTTCTGGCAAATTTATATGCCTCTTCCTTGGATCTAATACTATCTCTAATTTCCCTTGTAAGCCATGGTTTGGCTACCTTTCCCGTTTTACTTTTGCACCAGACAGGAATAAACAATTGTTGCAGTTCATCCATGCGCTCTTTGAATGTTTGCCATTGCCTTTCCACCGTCATCCCTTTAAGTAACGTTTCCCAATCCATCATAGCCAACTTGTGCCTCATACCTTCGTAGTTTCCTTTACTAAGATTCAGGACCCCAGTCTCAGAATCAACGACATCACTCTTGATCTTGATGAAGAACTCTATCATGTTATGGTCGCTCATCCACAAGGGGTCTCGCACAACTAGATTGTCAATTATTCCCCTCTCGTTACACAATACCCAGTCTAGGATGGCCTGTTCTCTAGTTGGTTCTTCAACGTATTGGTCCAGAAAACCATCCTGTATACACTGCAAGAATTCCTCCTCTATGGTATTGTGACTAATTTGATTTGCCCAATCTGTATGCAGTCTATCTATAATTACAGATGTTCCTTTATCACACTGTTTCCTGTTAGCCAGTCCTCTATTCCTGCTAATATATCACTCCCAACACTGTGGCCTCTTATCTTGTGCTGTAGCCTTTTATTTGATACCTTTATCGAATGCCTTTTGGAAATCCAAATACTCTATATCTACTGGTTCCCCTTTATCCACCCTGCTTGTTGCATCCTCAAAGAGCTCTAATAAATTTGTCAAAGACTATTTTCTTTTCACAAAACCATGTTGACTTTGCTTGATTGTATTATGATTTCCTAGATATCCTGCTACTACCTCTTTAATAATGGATTCTAGTATTTTCCCAATGACAGACGTTAGACTAAACTGGCCTATAGTTTCTTGCTTTCTGTCTCCCTCCTTTCTTGAACAGAGGTATTACATTTGAGGTTTTCCAATCCACTGGGACCTTTCCAGAATCTGGAGAATTTTGGAGGATTGCAACTAATGAATCCACTATCTCTGCAGCCACTTCCTTTATGACCGTCGGATGCAGGCCATCAGGTCCAGGGGACTTGTCAACCTTTAGTCCCATTAGCATTCCCATTACTTTTTCTCTAGTGATAGTGATTGTTTTAAGTTCCTCCCTCCCTTTTGTCTCCTGATTTTCTACTATTCTTGGGATGCATTTTGTATCTTCTACTGTGACGATGGATGCTAAATACTTGTTCATAGCTTTGGTCATTTCCTCGTTTCCCATTATTAATTCCCTAGTCTCTCTGTCTAAGGGACCAGTGCTCACTTTGGCTACTCTCTTCCTTTTTATATATTTGTAGAAGCTTTTACTGTCTATTTTTATCTTTCTTGCTAGGTTTCTCTCATACTGCAATTTCTCCTTTTTTAAACATCATCTGTTGGTTTCTAAAATTGTTTCAATCTTTTAGCCTATCACTAATCTTTGCAGCATTGTACGTCTTTTCTTTCAATTTGATGCAACCTATAGCTTCCTTAGTTAGCCATGGATGATGCATCTTTCTGCTAGTCTTCATCAATGGAATATGGCTTTGTTGAGAGTTATGAAATATCTCAAATATCTGCCACTGCTTCTCTACCATCATGCTTTTTAGCCTATTTTCCCAGTCCACTGCAGCCAACTCTGTCTTCATACCCTTGTAATTGCCTTTATTTAAGTTTAAGACCCTAATTATGGATCTGCATTTCTCTCCCTTAAATGGAATGTGAAATACACCATATAATGATCACTCCTGCCAGGACGATCCTTTACGGTGAGGTCTTTAATCCTGTCTCATTAAACATTGCCAGTCTTCAGCCAATCTGATTCACTCCACGTGATATCAAGAAATGGCTGAAGGCACTGGATATTACAAAGGCTGTGGCCCTGACAACATTCCGGCAATAGTACTGAAGACTTGTACTCCAGAACTGGCCATGACACTAGCCAAGCTGTTCCAGTACAACTACAACACTGATATCTACCTGACAATATGGAAAATTGCTCGGGTATGTCCTGTATGCAAAAAGCAGGACAGATCCATCTGGTCAATTACTGCTCCATCAGTCTACTCTCAATCATCAGCAAATGGCCGTGCTGTCACTTACTCAGCAATAACCTGCTCGCTGATGCTCAGTTGGGGTTCCACCCAGGCCACTCAGCTGCTGACCTCTTTACAGCCTTGGTCCAAACATGAACAAAAGAGCTGAACTCCAGAGGTGAGAGTGACAGCCCTTGACATTGAGGCAGTATTTGACAGAGTGTGGCAAGAAGGAGCTCTAATAAAACTGGAGTCAGTGGGAATCGGGGAAAACTCCACTAGTTGGAATCATACAGAGCACAAAGGAAGATGGTTTTAGTTGTTGGAGGTCAATCATCTCAGTCCCAGGAGATCACTGCAGGAGTTCCTCAGGGTAGTGTCCTAGGCCAAATCATCTTCAGCTGCTTCATCAATGACTTTCCCTCCATCATAAGGTCAGAAGTGAGGATGTTCGTTGATGATGGTACAATGTTCACCATTCGCAACTCCTCAGGTACTGATACCATTTGCAGCAAGACCTGGGCAATATTCAGGCAAGTAACATTCGTGCCACACAAGTGCTGTGCAAAGACCATCTCCAACAAGAGAGAATCTAACATAGAAACATGGAGCAGGAATAGGCCATTCGGCCCTTTGAGCCTGCTCTGCCATTCGTTATGATCATGGCTGATCATCGAATTCAGTAACCTGTTCCCACTTTCTCCCCATATCCTTTGATTTCTTTCACCCCAAGAGCTATATCTAACTCCTTCTTGAAAACATACAATGTCTTGGCCTCAACTGCTTTCTGTGGTAGCGAATTCCACAGGTTCACCACTCTCTGGGTGAAGTAATTTCTTATCATCTCAGTCCTGAATGGTTTACTCTGTATCCTTAGACTATGACCCTTCGCTGCACTCCCTCTATAGCAAGAACATCCTTCCTCAGATAAGGAGACCAAAACTGCACACAATATTCCAGGTGTGACCTCACCAAGGCCCTGTATAATTGCAGAAAGACATCCCTGCTCCTGTACTCGAATCCTCTTGCTATGAAGGCGATACCATTTGCCTTTTTTACTGCCTGTTGCACCTGCATGCTTCCCTTCAGCAACTGGTGTACGAGAACACCCAGGTCTCGTTGCATATTCTCCTCTCTGTTTATAGCCATTCAGATAATCTGCCTTCCTGTTTTTGCTACCATCTCCCCTTGACATTCAATGGCAATACCATCACTGAATCCCTCACTATCAACATCCTGGGGGTTAACCTTGACCAGAAACTGAACTGGACCAGCCATATAAATACTGTGGCTACAAGATCATGTCAGAGGCTAGGAATTCTGTGGCGAGTAACTCCCCTCCTGTCTCCCCAAAGCCTGCCCACCATCTACAAGGAAAAAGTCAGGAGTGTGATGGAATATTGTCCACTTGCCTGGATGAGTGCAGCTCCATGAAGCTTGACACCATCCAGGACAAAGCAGCTCATCCACCACCTTCAATATTCACATCCTCCACCACCGATGCACAGTGGCAGCAGTGTGCACCATCTACAAGAATCACTGCAGCAATGCACCAAGGCTCCTTTGACAGCACCTTCTAAACCCGTGACCTCTACCACCTAGAAGGACAAGGGCAGCAGATGCATGGGAACACCACCACCTTCAAGTTCCCCTCCAAGCCACACACCATCCTGACTTGGAACTATATTGCTGTTTCTTCACTGTTGCTGATCAAAATCCTGGAACTCCCTTCCTAAACAGCACTGTTGGTGTACCGACACCCCAGGGACTGCAGCGGTTCAAGAAAGCAGCTCACCACCACCTTCTCGAGGGCAACCATGGATGGGCAATAAATGCTGGCCAAGCCAGTGATGCCCTCATCCCGTGAAAGAATAAAAAAATTTTTAAAAGTCCAAAATGGCCTGGTCCCTGGTATATTCTAGAACGTATTGTTCTAAAACTGTTCAGAATACGCTCTATGAACTTATCCTGCAGGCCACCTTTGCCAATTTGATTTGTCCAATTGATGTGAAAATTAAAATCTTTCACAATTATTGTGATATCTTTCTTCCAAGTGGTGTGGATAGCTTCCACTTTACACCTCTCAATTGACTGCAGATAGTGTTTTAAAAAGTGTTTTAGTCCCTGTGTGTTTTAAGGGTCAAATAAATAGACTAACAGGTTTTCTTGTAGGTTAAAAAAATTACTTTAAACAATGACCAAAAAAAATGTTCGCGTCCTCACACAAATATATATACATAAGAAACGATAGAGTTAGAGTCCAATGTGATAAAGGAGTTCCTTGTTTTAAGAAAATCTTTAGAAGCTACTTGGGAGGAAATCATTCAACGAATGATTGAAAAGGATGAAGTGTTGCAGGCTCCTTGTGATCCAGCATTAATCCAAAGTCACTGGTGGAAATCCTAGTTCATTTTCGAAGGTGGGGGTGTTCCAAAGTCACCTCACAGTTTCTCTGTTATCAGCAGGGCTCCTGCTTAGCTGGAACTGTCTCACAGCTGTTCTGGCTGGAAAAGACCTTCTCTGGTTGTTCTGCGCCTCACTCTCTCCTGAGATAGCTTTTAAGGTTAAATTATGGAAAAGGACAAAGATAAAATAGGAGCAAAGGTTCTAAATTGGGGGAAGGCAAATTTTATGAAACTGAGAGGTGACCTGACGAAAGTAGACTGGATACAGCTACTTGAAGGAAAATCAGTGGCAAACCAGTGGGAGGCATTCAAAAATGAAATACTACAGGCACAGTGTAGGCATGTCCCCACAAAGATTAAGAATGGTACTGCCAAATCTAAAGCCCCCTGGTTATCTAGAAGCTTACAGGGTAAGTTAAAGCAGAAAAAGAAAGCTTATGACAATCACAAATATCTTGATACTTTAGAAAGCCTAGAGGAGTATAGAAAGTGCAGGGATGAAGTTTTAAAAAAAGGAAATCAGAAAAGCAAAGAGAGGACATGAAAAATTATTGGCAGGCAAAATTAAGGAAAACCCAAAAATGTTTTATCAGTACATTTATCAGGGCGGCATTGAGGCAGTGATTGCATTGAGGCAATTAGAAGTGGAACCATAAGAACTTACCATGAAAGTGAACTATGGGGGAGGAAGGTAATGGAGTAAAATGGAGTGGTCAACAATGTCCAAGACCTCACAACATGCTATAGCATAATATAGGGCGGCGCAGTGGTTAGCACCGCAGCCTCACAGCTCCAGGGACCCGGGTTCGATTCTGGGTACTGCCTGTGTGGAGTTTGCAAGTTCTCCCTGTGTCTGCGTGGGTTTTCTCCGGGTGCTCCGGTTTCCTCCCACAAGCCAAAAGACTTGCAGGTTGATAGGTAAATTGGCCATTATAAATTGTCACTAGTATAGGTAGGTGGTAGGGAAATATAGGGACAGGTGGGGATGTTTGGTAGGAATATGGGATTAGTGTAGGATTAGTATAAATGGGTGGTTGATGTTCGGCACAGACTCGGTGGGCCGAAGGGCCTGTTTCAGTGCTGTATCTCTAATCTAATCTAATTAAGAGCACGAGGATAACTAAGGAAAAGGTAGGGCCTATCCGAGACGTACAAGGAAACTTATGCGTGGATGCACAAGATGTGGGCCGGATTCTTAGAATTTTTGTCTCTGTCTTCACAAAGGAGAGGGCGATGCCAACTTTAGTTAAAGAGGAGGAGTGTGAAATATTAGATACAATAAGCGTAATGAGAGAGGAAGCACTAGAGGGTCTGACATCCTTGAAAGTGGATAAATTGCCAGGACCGGAGGATTGCATCCCAGGTTGTTAAAGAAAGCCTGGGAGGAAATAATGGATGCGCTGACGATCGTCTTCAAATCCTCACTGGATACGGCCAAGATACCAGAGGATTGAAGGTCTGCGAACGTTAAATAGGCCAAATAATTATAGGTCGGTCAGTCTGACCTCTGGTGGGTAAAGGACAAAGAACAATACAGCACAGGAACAGGCCATTCGGCCCTCCAAGCCTGCGCCGATCTTGATGCCTGCCGAAACTAACACCTTCTGCACTTCCGGGGCCCATATCCCTCTATTCCCTTCCTATTCATATATTTATCAAGATGTCTCTTAAACGTCGCTATGGTATCTGCTTCCACCACCTCCCCTGCCAGCAAGTTCCAGGCACTCACCACCCTCTGTGTAAAAAAAAACTTGCCTCGCACATCCCCTCTAAACTTTGCCCCTTGCAGCTTAAACCTATGCCCCCTAGTAACTGACTCTTCCACCCTGGGGAAAAGCTTCTGACTATCCACTCTGTCCATGCTGCTCATAACTTTGTAAACCTCTATCATGTCGCCCCTCCACCTCCGTCGTTCCAGTGAAAACAATCCGAGTTTTTCCAACCTCTCCTCATAGCTAATGCCCTCCAGACCAGGCAACATCTTGGTAAACCTCCTCTGTACCCTCTCCAAAGCCTCCACATCCTTCTGGTAGTGTGGCGACCAGAATTGCACACAATATTCTAAGTGTGGCCTAACTAAAGTTCTGTGCAACTGCAGCATAACTTGCCAATTTTTATCCTCTATGCCCCGACCGATGAAGGCAAGCATGCCGAATGCCTTCTTGACTACCTTATCCACCTGCGTTGCCACTTTGTGACCTGTGGACCTGTATGCCCAGATCTCTCTGCCTGTCAATACTCCTAAGGGTTCTGCCATTTACTGTATACCTCCCACCTGCATTAGACCTTCCAAAATGCATTACCTCACATTTGTCCGGATTAAACTCCGTCTGCCATTTCTCCGCCCAAGTCTCCAACCGATCTGTATCCTCTGACAATCCTCATCATTATCCGCAACTCCACCAACCTTTGTGTCGTCCGCAAACTTACTAATCAGACCAGCTACATTTTCCTCCAGATCATTTATATATACTACAAACAGAAAAGGTCCCAGCACTGATCCCTGCGGAACACCACTATTCACATCCCTCCATTCAGAAAAACACCCATCCACTGTTACACTCTCTGTGACTGAGCCAGTTCTGTATCCATCTTGCCAGCTCACCTCTGATCCCGTGTGACTTCACCTTTTGCACCAGTCTGCCATGCGGGACCATGTCAAAGGCTTTATTAAAGTCCATATAGACAACATCCACCGCCCTTCCCTCATCAATCATCTTCGTCACTTCCTCAAAAAACTCAATCAAATTAGTAAGACACGACCTCCCCTTCACAAAACCATGCTGTCTCTCGCTAATAAGTTCGTTTGTTTCCAAATGGGAGAAAATCCTGTCCCGAAGAATCCTCTCTAATAATTTCCCTACCACTGATGTAAGGCTCACCGGCCTATAATTTCCTGGATTATCCTTACCACCCTTCTTAAACATAGGAACAACATTGGCTATTCTCCAGTCCTCTGGGACCTCACCTGTAGCCAATGAGGATGCAAAGATTTCTGTCAAGGCCCCAGCAATTTCTTCCCTTGCCTCTCTCAGTATTCTAGGGTAGATCCCATCCGGCCCTGGGGACTTATCTACCTTAATGCTTTTCAAGACACCCAACACCACCTCCTTTTTGATAATGAGATGACTGAGACTATCTGCACTCCCTTCCCTAGGCTCATCATCCGCCAAGTCCTTCTCCTTGGTGAATACTGATGCAAAGTACTCATTTAGCACCTCACCCATTTCCTCTGGCTCCACGCATAGATTCCCATCTCTGTCCTTGAGTGGGCCAACCCTTTCCCTGGTTACCCTCTTGCTCTTTATATATGTATAAAAAGCCTTGGGATTTTCCTTAATCCTGTTTGCCAATGACTTTTCATGACCCCTTTTAGCCCTCCTAACTCCTTGCCTAAGTTCCTTCCTACTGTCTTTATATTCCTCAAGTGCTTCATCTGTTCCTAGCCTTCCAGCCCTTACAAATGCTTCCTTTTTCTTTTTGGCTAGGCTCACAATATCCCGTGTTATCCAAGCTTCCCGAAACTTGCCAAACTTGTCTTTCTTCCTCACAGGAACGTGCTGGTCCTGGATTCTAATCAGCTGACGTTTGAAAGACTCCCACATGTCAGATGTTGATTTACCCTCAAACAGCCGCCCCCAATCTAAATTCTTCAGTTCCTGCCTAATATGGTCATAATTAGCCTTCCCCCAATTTAGCACCTTCACCCGAGGACCACTCTTATCCTTATCCACAAGTACCTTAAAACTTATGGAATTATGGTCACTGCTCCCGAAATGCTCCCCCACTGAAACTTTGACCGCTTGGCTGGGCTCATTCCCCAATACCAGGTCCAGAATGGCCCCATCCCTAGTTGGACTATCTACATATTGTTTCAAGAAGCCCTCCTGGATGCTCCTCACAAATTCTGCCCCATCCAAGCCCCTAGCACTAAGTGAGTCCCAGTCAATATTGGGGAAAATAAAATCACCCACCACTACAACCCTGTTATCTTTACATCTTTCCAAAATCTGTCTACATATCTGCTCCTCTACCTCCCGCTGGCTGTTGGGAGGCCTGTAGTAAACCCCCAACATTGTGACTGCACCCTTCCTATTCCTGAGCTCCACCTATATTGCCTCGCTGCATGACCCCTCTGAGGTGTCCTCCCGCAGTACAGCTGTGATATTCTCCTTAACCAGTAATGCAACTCTCCCACCCCTTTTACATCCCCCTCTATCCCGCCTGAAGCTTCTAAAGCCTGGAACATTTAGCTGCCAATCCTGCCCTTCCCTCAACCAAGTCTCTAATAGCAACAACATCATATTTCCAAGTACTAATCGAAGCTCTAAGTTCATCTGGTTCATCTGCCTTACCTGTCATACTTCTCGCATTGAAACAAATGCACTTCAGACCACCAGTCCCGCTGTGCTCAGCAACATCTCCCTTCCTGCTCTTCCTCTTAGTCCGACTGGCCTTATTTACTATGTTAGATTATCCTCTCCCTCAGAATTGATTCTATCACTTAAAAAGGCATGGATTAATCAGGGATAGTCGGCATGGATTTGTTAGGGGAAGGTCGTGTCTTACTAACTTGATTGAGTTTTTTGAGAAAGTAACGGGGAGGATTGATGAGGGTAGTGCAGTGGATGTGGTCTACATGGATTTTAGTAAGGCATTTGACAAGGTCCTGCATGGCAGTCTGTTCAGTAAAATGAAAGCTTTTGGGATACAGGGGAATGTGGCAGGTTGGATCCAGAATTGACTCTGTGACAGGAAACAAAGGGTAATGGTCGACGGATGTTTTTGTGAATGCAAAGCTGTTTCTAGTGGCGTTCCACTGGGCTCAGTGTTGGATCCCATTGCTGTTTGTGGTATATATTAATGATTTGGACTTGAATGTGAGAGGCATGATTGGGAAGTTTGCCGATGACACAAAAATTAGCTGTGTAGTTGATAGTGAAGAGGATAGCTGTAGACTCCAAAATGATGTCAATGGTTTGGTTGAGTGGGCAGAAAAATGGCAAATGGAATTCAATCCAGAGAAGTGCGAGGTAGTGCATTTGGGGAGGGCAAATAAAGTGCGGAATACACAATAAACAGGAGGACATTGAGGGGTAGAAGAAGTGAGAGACCTTGGAGTGCATGTCCGTAGGTCTCTGACGGTGGCAGGACTGGTAGATAGAGTGGTGAAGAAGGCATATGAATTTTTCCTTTTATTGGCTGAGGTGTAGAATACAAAAGCAGGGATGTGATGCTGAAACTGTATAAACCGCTGGTTAGGCCACAGCTGGAGCATTGCGTACAGTTCTGGTCACCACATTACAGAAAGGACATAATTGGTCTGGAGAGAGTACAGAGGAGATTTACAAGAATGTTGCCAGGGCTTGAAAGTTGCAGCCGTGAGGAAAGATTGGATAGGCTAGGGTTGTTTTCCCGGGAACTGAGGGGAGACTTAATTGAGGTGTACAAAATTATGAGTGGCCCAGATAGGGTGGACAGGAAGGACCTGTTTCCCTTAGCGGGGCAGTCTGTTACCAGGGGACACAGATTTAAGGTGATTGATAGAAGGATTAGAGGGGACATGAGGAGAAACCTTTTCACCCAGAGGGTGGTGGGTGGCTGGAATTCGCTGCCAGGTAAGGTGGTGGAGGCAGGAACCCTTAGTTCTTTTAAAAGGTGCCTGGACATGTACCTGAAGTGCTGTAACCTGCAAGGCTATGGACCAGGTGCTGGAAGGTGAGATTAGATTGGGTGGCTAGTTTTTTCGGCTGGCACGGACACGATGGGCTGAATGGCCTCCTTCTGTGCCGTAATTGTTCTCTGGTTCTAAGGTAGAAACTTGTCAGGTTGGGGTGTCAATTCAGGTGACTAAGGGTTCTCTCCCCTGGGTGATTCAAACACTTTCAGGATATGGAAACCATTGTTCCATGATGGCATCTGAATGTGGTGCATTCTGTTGAATAGGTGCTCTTCACACCCATTGTGGTGACCTTGGCCACGGAGACAGGTTGTCTACAAAAGGTCTTTTAGTTCATTCCTGTAGCTAAGTCATCAATATGTAATTGGCTGCTGTCCGTTTCAGTGGGTTCTCCAAAGCTAATTCGGATGAAGTGAACGAGTTTAATCTTCAGACAAACATGTATATTACCAGTGCAGGCTGGGGGAGGGGATGTATCACCCGACCTCTTCCATTTTGTTGGATAGTAAAATGCCTAAGGTTTTTTTACTTTTTGTTTCATTTCATGATTTTTCCAGTTCATTGTTTATTTCATCACGGCTCCTTCCGAGCATGACAGTGTATACTCTGTCCTACTTTGTAACTACTGTTAGGGCGTCTATAAACTACTCCCACCAGTGACTTTTCTTTGCTGTTTCTTATCTCACCTAAACTGATTCCACATCTTGATCTTCTGAATCAAGATAATTTCTCATTATTATACTGATCTCATCCTTTATTAACAGAGCTAACCCACCTCCTTGTCCTTTTTGAAATGTCAAAAATCCTTGAATATTCAGGTCCCAGCCTTGGTCACCTTACAAGCATATCTCTGTAGGCTGTGTTTGCTGACAACGCAACCACTAGGTGGCGCAGTACTGGCACATGCACAAGTGCAGCCTCTTTAACAGAAATATCACTCTGCAATGTCTGGCAGCTGCCATTAATAAAAATGTTGCTCAATTTGGCACAAACGAATTGAACCCCCCCCCCCCCCCACCCCTCAATAGCCGTGGTCACTGCTTCCACACACCCCCCACAAATAGTACCCCATGCCCTCTCGCGATCGCTGTTTGTCTTCGCTGCTGCCGACTGCTGGCTGATCCATCCTGCCGCTCACTCCTCTCCTCTTGGAGAAGTGAGGGTGAATGACCAGGGTGCTAGCGGCAAGGAATGAAGTGAGCGGTGGGATGGAGTGGTGAGCAGGCGTGTGGGGAAGAGAAGCAGTGATTGAGGCACAGCTTGCAGGAGGGAGTGGGGCACTGTTGGACGGGACGGCGATGGCGATTGTGGCTATTGAGCAGTGAAGCAACACTCTGACATCGTTACATCTGATGTCATTACATGGTGACATTGATGCGTGCATAGGCAGACCCTACTGGCAAACAGCCAAATGTTCGGGTGCACTGATGATGGCGATTGCTCTGCATTGTCAGGAAACACTCCAGTCTCTGTATTGGCTATCATATACTAATTTATTTCTATTTGTGCTATCAGTTCATCCAACTTATGAATTCTGTGAACATTCAAATAAAGAGACTTTAATTCTGTCTTATTATTTTTGTCTACTCTGACCTTATCTGCTGGAGCTCTGTCCCTTCCTGTCACACTCTGGTTCTGACTACCTGTATCATTCCTCTGTACTATTTCCTTGTCCTTTCTCTCTTTAACTTTCCAAATCTCCTCACGTGAAACTACTCCTGCCCCTGCCCCCCACTATTTCATTTAAAGCCCTCTCTGCTGCCCTAGTTTTACGGTGTGCCAGGATGCTGGTCTCAGCGTGGTTCGGGTGAAGGCTGTTCTAACGGTGCAGCTTCCCCTTTCCCCAGTACTGGTGCAGTGCCCCATGAATTGAAACCCACTTCTCCTACACAATCTTTGAGCCATGCATTCAACTCTAATCTTATTTACCCTGTGCCAGCTTGCTCGTAGCTCAGTCGTAATCCAGAGATTATTACCTTTGTGGTTCTACTTTTTCATTTAGCCCCTAGCCACTCATACTCACTTAATAGAACCTCTTTCTTAGTCCTACCTATGTCATTGGTACCCACGTAGACCATGACAACTGGATCCTTCCCCTCCCACTCCAAGTTCTTCTCCACTCCTGAGCAGATGTCCTTATCCCTGGCACCGAGCAGGCAACATAGCCTTCGAGACTCGAGCTCTCAGCTGCAGAGAACAGTATCGATCCTCTTAACTATACTGTCCCTTACTACAACTACATTCCTTTTAACCATCCTCCCCACCCCTACTTAAATGGTACCCTGCGGGAAGAAAAATGGTGCAGTGGTCAGTTTGTTCATCCTCCCTGCAGTCCCTGCTCTGATCCATACAAGCTGCACGAACATTGAATCTGTTGGACAATTGAAAAGGTTCCGGCTCCTCCAGTGCTACTTTCTGGATCCCCATTCATGCCTCCCTTGCAGTCACACCCTCCTGTCCCTGACCACTGACCAAATCAGAAGTACCTAGTCTAAGGGGTGTGACTGTCTCCTGAAACAAATTGTCCAGGTGACTTGCCCTCTCGCTGACGCAATGCAGTGTCTGAAGCTCTGACTCCAGCTTATCAACTCTGAGCCAATGTTCCTCAAGCTGTAAACAATTACCGCAGATGTAGTTGCTGTGGGTCACGTTAAAAGGAAAAAATCTTAGCGAATGGTGTTCTCATAAAACGTGTTTTGCTTAATGTGGGTAAGTGGTAGTTTGATGACTTCAATTTGTAATTTTCATAATGTCAATAAGTTAAAGAAGGAAGTGCCATATATTCAATATTTGTTTCTGGACCCAATTATTTGTCCTGATTTTCACAAAGAATCACAATTGTTACAGCACAGAAGGAGGTTATTCAGCCCATTGTTATCTGCACCAGCTCTCCGAGTGAGCAATTAGTGCCATTCCCCTGCCTTCTCCCCATAACCCTGTACATCCTTGCTTTTCAGGTAATCATCTAATGCTCTTTTAATGCTTTGATTGAACCTGCCTCCACTGCAATCTCTGGCAGTGAATTCCAGATCCTAACCACTCGCTGCGTGAAAAAGCTTTTCCTCATGTTGCCATTGCTTCTTTTACCAGTTACCTTAAATTTGTGCCCTCTTGTTCTTGATCCTTTCACGAGTGGGAACAGTTTCTCCCGCGCTACTCTGTCCAAATCCTGTTTTTATTTTCTGATGTATGCTAATGCGTCTCTGAGGAAATTTCAATCTAAGTTCGCATCGGCAAGAAACACACATTTTTCAACGTAGGTTCTGTATAAGTGCAATCCAAGAAATCTTGCGTCAATATCCCTATTTATAAAACCTAAAATTCTGTTAGCTCTTTTAACGTCGTTAGTAATCTGCACTCTTACTTTTAGCGCCTTATGTACTTGAACCTCTTTTTGTTCATCCATACCCTACTGTATATATTTCCTTTTTTGTTTTTCCTCCTAAAATGTTTGAGCTTAGTTATCCACATTAAATTTCACCTGCTATCTCTTCTGCCCATTTGACTAACCTGGCTGTCTCTTTCTATGGTTCCACATTAGATTGCATTCTGCTGACCTGTCTCTTCCTGAACTTTTACTCATGCAAGCATTTTTATATTTGTTCTTGATGTCGGCGATGCTTTGAGCGTACAAAAACCCTACTGCATGGACAAGTAAGCTAGGAAGAGTGGTTCTCTTGGACCTCTGGCACGTAGTGTAAAAGCTCTTTTCTAAATGAGTGTTTTATTTGTTATGCACTTGCTGTGTCAGTGCTGTCTGTTCCAGTCACAAGTCAAGAATAGGTCTTGTAATACAACCAAGTGGAGGAGGGGCAGATCTAACTTTATATTCTATTATATATGGTAATGTGTGGCTAAATATTGTCATTTATGCTGAAGTTTCAGTATTTTTTCAAAGAACTGTGGTTATTTTTGTTTTAAAGACATTATCTGTTTGAAATATTTTTGTTTAAATTGTAAGTGTGAAGTGAGGGGGTGGACTGGTTTAAAGCAGCTGCTCTTCCTGACATTGTGAAGCAATGAATTGTTGCCTTTAATCACCTGGGTGGTAATTGTGCTTTCTCCTATTGGGTTCAGTAAGCATTAGTGAAATTTAAATATTTTATGTTTAATCTATGCTTTCATTTATAGAATCGCCCAATGCAACTTCAGAACATCTTCCATACTTGCTGCAGTGTGAGCATATCTTTTGTGGGACATGTCTAAAAATGCAATGTATAAACTCTGACTGTATCATCTGTTTGTTGTGTCAGGTAAATTTTTTTGTAGTTATTTATTTCAAATTGCTGTCATTTTAAAATAAATATTGAGATTATTGAGCCTTCACCAATTCTGTGCCATTGGTTTTCTGCATTTCACTATATAGACATGAGCTGTTGTCAGGTCTCTGAAAGCTGTTCTGAACCAGATAACGATATTGTGGGGAAAGTTGCCCAGGAAATAAATTACTAGCTTGGATTTCTTTTCCCCCATGCCACCTCCCCCCCGACCCACGAAAAGGCAATTGGTTGCCACCTGTTGCCTTCTGGTAGCAATATGGCTGAAATCAATATGTTGTTCGGGTATCGGACTCAAACGGGTCCCATGGCAGTGCCTGTATAAGATGGTGCTTTGGGTCTTGGGCCATTAGTGATCTCAAAAGAGGAAGAGTCCCAAGCCTGTTTGCCTAGTCTACCCAATCTCTCCTCATCTCAGGAATCAGTCTGGTGAACCTTTGTTTTACTCCCTCTAAGACAACTATATCCTTCCTTGGGTAAGGAGTCCAAAACGTACATGGTACTCCAGGTATAAGAGTCAGTGTTTCAATCTCATTATAGTGACCTAAATAATCAAAGTTAATATTAGCAGTCTGAATTAGAACAATGGTTTCTATTACTCTGACATTTGATTTGTAAATTCTGTGCTTTTTAAAAAAAAATGCACTCTTTTTCTTGTGCCAAATATTAAATATTTGGATAGGAGCTTGCTTAATGGCTAATTGTGAAAGCAGTTATTAAGACATTTTATGAACATGTTTTGGTTTGTTTGACTTTTATTTTGTTTCTGGAAACTTTTTTTCTAGGTCCCTACACCTGTGGATGCAGATAGTGGAGTGGAGGCTCTTCCTCTTGATAAATACATTATCGGTGCATTATACATACAAAAATTGCTTCAGAGCACAAAGTAAGATTTTTGAATATATGGTGACTGAAATAAAGAGGTATGGGTTGGATTTTTGTGGTCCTAGGCAAAGCAATGGTGCTCACTGCTGACTTAGAAGAAAGCTACCCACTAAGATCTAGAGATCTGTGACATGGACTCCTCCTTTCCCGATGTCAATTTAAATCTTGTGCCAAGTCAAGGGAATCTCCAGACATCCAGCAACAATGTCAGCAATCACCTTGAAGTATTCTTGTAGTAGCAAACTAGGAGTAAAAACCACTGAATTCCTTCCCTTTTTAATGCTTACATTTTTAGAAAAAAAAAATTAAATAGGACGTACCCTCAGGATTGAGGCAGAAGCTAAAATATCAAACTTTTTGAGAAAAAATTTAAAATAAGTGGAATTTATTAAAATGGAGAAATTTTACATTTAACAAATATAAAATTACTTTGTTAGTGAGCCTACTTAGCAATAATTATGAACATCAAACTCCATTTTAAAACCCCAGTTACATCTCGTTCAAGTTGTAACTTTTTAAGGGTTTTTACAGTGATACTAACAGCATAGGAGTGGAAATTCACGTCCGTTCAATATTTTCCAATTGACTGCAGTCTGGGAGACCTCAATAGCACACCCTCTGGAGAAGCATAGAATCACTCACAGCAACTTCTGGATTTCAACGTTTTATTGCAAGAGTGAATGCCTGAAGTTGTAATCAGTTTGAGGTGTAATGACGGTGAAACAGTCACGTTCACTATCATTGCTACCACATCTGAGCCAGTATGTTGGCACAATGTACCTTAACACTAGTCTACTGTACATTGATTGGGCTGATGTTCACAATTCCACATATATATCATTTAGTACCATGATGGAAGATGTTGAATAAAAGCCAGGTGCTTCCCTAAATTGGAAAGAAATGAGTTTGAGTGTCTTTTGCAAAAGCTTGGGACCATACCTTAACTGTTCTTTCTGCTGTGGATAATGTCTGGCTTGCTGAAATGAGAGAAGAATGCTTTTGAGAAGGAGTTAGAATCTTGGACTTCCAACTGAAGAATAATGTATTTTAGTTGCAATTTTGATTGGAGTTGGTAATTTTACTTTTGTTTGGAACCATGCCAGTATTCTGTCGTCTTATGGCCGATGTAGATGTGGAGCGATAAGTATGATTTTACATTCAGGTGGTTTAGCCAGATAAATACATCAGGAGTAGCGGAGTGTGTTGCTGTGATGCCTCCTTCGTATTTATGCATTGGCCATTGAGTCGTTATATATTCCCATGGTCTGCTCTGGGTGACCACAGTTGCATACTGGTGAGTTTTCAATTTTCCAAGGATTCTTCTGTGTTGGGTCTTTGACAAGGCGTTTGTGACTTCTTATGAACTTCATTTTGCTTTCAAGCTTCATCAGGATTGAAGTCACATTGTTGAAGAATGTCAGAGTTAAATAGTATTTTGTGGAGGTGCTTTACTGCTACGTCATTACCATTAAGCTGTGTGTATATGTGGCCATGCAGCAGCATGGAAGGTACTGTGCAGGCCTTGTTCTGTGTTAAATACCACACCTGTGTGGATGCACAAAAAAAGGTAAAAGACATTGGGCATTGAAAAAAACTAGCCAAGCACAACAAAATTTTACAGGGAACATGATTTTTGACAGTTTCATATCTTGGCCATGACATGGAACAGATTTTGAACTGAAACCACCCATATCTGTAGGGTAAAGAGGAAAATTTTGTTAATGAGTTATTGATGGGTTTATTTTGCTTATCTCCATATTACTAGCCAGTTAGCTTGACTACCATTAGCAAAGCTTTGGGAACAAATTACCTCCCAGTAGCAAAGGATTGCATTGAGCAGGAATGACTCAATAGACTAAGGAACAAAATACTAGAGATGCTAGAAGAATTGTGATTTTGTGTGTTTTTATATAAATTCACTATTGGCTCATAACATTTTATATGGCTTACATTAAATTTATAAACTTAGTTTAGTTGTGTTTAAAAGTATTAAAGATTTCTTTTTTTTCTTGCATCAGATAAGTTTTACCTCTTATTTGAGCATCTGAGTACGACATGGAAATATAGTCATACATTTCTTTTTAAAAAATTTTTTTTTAATTTTGTTTATTTTTACAGATACAGCACTGAAACAGGCCCTTCAGCCCACCGAGTCTGTGCCGACCAACAACCACCCATTTATACTAACCCTGCAGTAATCCCATATTCCCTATCACCTACCTACACTAGGGGCAATTTACAATGGCCAATTTACCTATCAACCTGCAAGTCTTTGGCTGTGGGAGGAAACCGGAGCACCCGGCGAAAACCCACACGGTCACAGGGAGAACTTGCAAACTCCGCACAGGCAGCACCCAGAATCGAACCCGGGTCCTTGGAGCTGTGAGGCTGCAGTGCTAACCACTGCATTACTGTGACGCCCTAGAAGAAAATGATTTGTTAATTTATTTTTCATGATTTGCATATTCTTGTTCATAATAACGTACACAGGAAATTTACCTTTGTAAATTCCCCTTGGCATCTGAGTCATACTTTTGTCTCTGGTCTGATTTATTCTTTTATTCCAATTTTAACATTGATACAAGGTTTCAGAGTATTTCATTGGGATTTGAAGATGTAAAACCTTTGAGATTGCTGTGTATCTGATCATTTTAATTGTGCCAATACTACCTGCTTTAACGCTAAACTGGACATTTTTTTTGCTTTTCAAATCATTCATGTTAATTATTAAGGACCAATATCCAGATGGCCACTGAAGGTCCTGAAGTTGTAAATGAGAAAAAGAAAGAGAGTGACGAAACTAAGCTGAATGTCACAGGTCTGTTTTTTAAAAAATATTTTAATCAAATAAGTATATTTTTGTATTATGGGGAGAAGCTATGTGCAAAATTAGTTTGGAATTTTCATGGGCATTGCTCTAACTGATTCATGTGTTCCACACACTTCAAACCATCCCCTCTCTCGTAACCACATGTTCAGTTGCTGATCATCCATTGGTTTAATATATGGCACCGGTAATATTACTGAGATTGAGGTGTTTTTTTTTTTTAGGCTTTCTTGCTAGCTCCTATTCCTTGTGTAAGACCCCTTTCTCTGGACCTGTGGCTGCTTATCCATCTTTCTTACAAGTCTTTTCACAAGTTCCTTCATGTTCTTGGGTCTGACACTAAGAAGACAATGGGCTCCCTAATTGCACCCACAGACATGCATGCTTTCTCACCCTTATCATTGAGTCTCCCAAGTACTGTGCTGTGCTCACCAGCTCTCCAAGTAGTGTCATGGACCGTACCTTCTTCAGTAACTCTTTGAATTCTTTTAGAAACAACTTCAGGAGATTGAGGATCAATCAACTCTTACTCCATACTGAAGCAAGAAAGGGCTCTTGTTCTGACGGCGTGCCTCCTGCCTACATCTTTTGGGATACTCTTCCTCTTTCTGCCTGCCCCTACTCTTTCATTCCTATCCCATTTTCTTACACATACCCTTAATCAGATACATTTGTCCTAAATTTCCTCTTCAGAATCTCTGGTGTGTAATGCATCAAGGTGCTTCTGAAAGTCAATCAGTTGTTGCAGTGTGGAAACTCCTTGGGATTAAGTGCAAGTGTACTCCTCCTATGTCTTTAATATTTAATCATGATTCTGTCTGAAATGATTTGACTAAATGTGATGCACAGGATTGCTACACTAGTTCAATGATTTGAATACTCTTGTATCAGCTTTAGATTTCTATTTCTCATACCAACAATACTTGTACCTCTAGCTGAGTATGACAAATGATAGAACACAAACAAGAAATGCTGGAAATACTCAGCAGGTCCGACAGCATCTGCGGAGAGGGAAGCAGAGCCAACACTTCAAGTCAGTGACCCTTCATCAGAACCTGATGGGTCACTGACCTGAAGCATTCGCTCTGCTTCTCTCTCAGCAGATGCTGCCGGACCTGCTGAGTATTTCCAGCATTTGCAGTATTTTGCTTTTATGGCAAATGATGGGCTGGTTTATGTTAAGACCAGCTAAGCTATCAAGCTGTTAAAGAAGCCTTTTCAAAAAAAAAATTATGAACATGTAGTGTGCTGTCATTGGTACACTTTTGGCACCCAATGTTGCATCAAACACTCTGGTACAGTATTACATAATCAAGATCCAGAGTAAACCTTTGTGCACCCTAACAATATACTTTAATCCCAGATGAGGAAATATCAACCTTCTCTATCTGCCGCCTTTGACCCTTCCAGTATCTCAAAAATGTCCACACTCTTATCTCTCAAATTACTAAATTGATCTAACTAGTGTTTGTGGATCGATGCCTGAAAGTACTTTGTACAGTTTTGGTCTCATTACCTAAGGAATGATTTGCTTGCCTTGGAGGGAGTGCAATGAATGTTTACTGGGCTGAGTTGTGGGATTAGGGGATTGCCCTATAAGAAGAAATTGAGTAGACTAGGCCTAGATTCTCTAGTATTTAGAAGAATGAGAGGTGATCACGGTCTCAAAATAAGGGGTTGGTCATTTAGGACTGAGATGACAAGAAATGTCGTCACTCAGGGTTGTGAATCTTTGAAATTATGGACCCCAGAGGCTGTGCATGTTCAGGTTGTTGAGTATATACAAGACTGAAATCAATAGACTTTTGATTACTAGGGGGATTTATGGGATATGGGGATAGTGCAGGAAGGTAGAGTTGAGGTAGAGTGTCAGCCATGATCATGTTGAATGGCAGAGCAGGCTCGAAGGGCCAAATGGCCTACTCCTGCTTCTGTTTCATATGTTCCTATGTAACTGGTTTGATACAGCCCAACCCATTTCACATAAACCTGTAGAAGTAGCAGTGGGTAAACTTTCATTTTATCAAATCTGGCCTAGGTTTAAGCCAAGGCCAAGGTTTATATTTTTGTTTTTGAGATAGGGTAATTAAGTCAGGTTGGACAACAACTGCCCTGCCAGCATCACCCTGAGTGTATTAAGTCAACCATGAATATGGAACTGGAGTTGCACGTAGACCAGTAGTAGTAGTCTCTCCGCTGAGATAGTTGAGGCAAATGTAGAGGTTAAAGCAAGCAAGTCCAGTAGGCAAGCCGGACAGGGGCAGGACAGGGAGCGTGGAAGGTCTGATAGGCTTCTTGCATTAAAGTAAATGCAGTTTAGCCTTACAAGTAAGGCAGATGAACTCAGAGCATGGATCGGTACATGGGATTGTGATATTATAGCTATTACGGAAACGTGGTTGAGGGATAGGCAGGACTGGCAGCTCAATGTTCCGGGGTACCAATCCTTCCAGCGTGACAGAGGTGGAGGTAAGAGAGGAGGGGGAGTTGCACTGTTGATTAGGGAGGACGTCACGGCAGTACTTAGAGAGGATATCCCGGGGGGAATGTCCAGCGAGGTCATATGGGTAGAACTTAGAAATAAGAAAGGGGTGATCACTTTGGGATTATACTATAGGCCCCCCCCAATAGTCAGAGGGAAGTGGAGGAGCATATACGTAGGGAAATCACAGATAGATGTAGGAATTATACGGTTGTAATAGTAGGTGATCTTAACTTCCCTAATATTTACTGGGACTGCCTTAGTGCTAAGGGATCAGATGGGGAAAAATTTGTTAAATGTGTCAAGGATAGTTTTCTGAAGCAGTATGTGGATGGCCCTACTAGAGAAGGGGCTACACTCGACCTCCTCTTAGGAAATGAGGCTGGGCAGGTGGTTGATGTGTCAGTGGGGGAGCACTTTGGGACCAGTGACCATAACACTATTAGCTTCAAGATAGTTATGGAAAAGGATAGGACTGGTCCTCCAGATTGAAGTCCTAAATTGGGAGAAGGCTAGTTTCGATGGCATCAGACAGGAACTCTCAAGTTGAATGGGAGAGGCTGCTTACAGGTAAAGGGACGTCTGGCAAAGTGGGAGGCTTTTAAAAGTGAGATAGGAAGAGTGGACAGCGATATCCTGGAGCATATCAACATTACAAAGGAGGAGTTGTTGGAGGTTTTGAAATGCATTAAAGGTGGATAAATCCCCAGGGCCTGACCAGGTGTATCCTAGGATGCTATGGGAAGCAAGGGAGATTGCTGGGGCCCTGGCAGAGATTTTTATATCATCGTTAGCCACAGGTGAAGTACTGGAAGACTGGAGGATAGCTAATGTGCCTTTATTTAAGAAGGGCAGCAGGGGTAAGCCAGGGAACTACAGGCCGGTGAGCCTCACATCAGTGCTGGGAAAGTTATTGGAAAGGATTCTGAGAGACAGGATTTATATGCATTTGGAAAGGCATGGTCTGATTAGGGATAGTCAACATGGCTTTGTGCGTGGGAAATCATGTCTCACGAATTTGATTGAGTTTTTCGAGGAGGTGACCAAGAAGATTGATGAGGGCAGGGCGATGGACATTGTCTTCATGGACTTTAGCAAGGCCTTTGACAAGGTCCCGCATGGTAGGCTGGTCCAGAAGGTTCGAACACATGGGATCCAGGGTGAGCTAGCAAATTGGATACAAAATTGGCTTGGTGATGGGAGGCAGAGGGTGGTAGTGGAGGGTTGTTTTTCAAACTGGAGGCTGGTGACTGCAGGGATCGGTGCTGGGCCCTCTGTTGTTTGTCATATGACTTGGATGTGAATGTAAGGGGCATGATTAGTAAGTTTGCAGATGACACCAAAATTGGTGGTATAGTGGACAGTGAAGGAGGTTGTGCAAGGTTACAACAGGATATAGATAAACTGGGAAAGTGGGCAAGGGATTGGCAAATGGAATTTAACGCAGACAAGTGCGAAGTGATGCATTTTGGGAAGTTAAACCAGGGCAGGACATATACAGTGCATGGCAGGGCCCTGGGGAGTGTTGAGCTGAGAGACCTTGGGGCGCAAGTACATAGTTCCCTGAAAGTGGCAACACAGGTAGACAAGGTGGTGAAGAAGGCGTATGGCATGCTTGCCTTCATCGGCCGAGGCATTGAGTACAAGAGTTGGGACGTCATGTTACAGTTGTACATAATGTTGGTTAGGCCGCATTTGGAGTACTGTGTGCAATTCTGGTCGCTGCACTACAGGAAAGATGTGATTAAGCTAGAGAGGGTGCAGAAAAGATTCACCAGGATGTTGCCTGGTTTGGAGGGCTTGAGTTATAAAGAGAGATTGGATAGGCTGGGTCTGTTTTCCCTGGAGCGAAGGAGGCTGAGAGGGGATATGATAGAGGTATATAAAATTATGAGAGGGGTAGATAGCCAGAGTCTGTTTCCCGTGGTAGGGGTGACTAAAACTAGAGGGCATAGATTTAAGGTGACAGGGAGGAGGTTTAAAGGGGATCAAAGGGGTAAATTTTTCACACAAAGAATAGTGGGTATCTGGAATGAGCTGCCTGAGGAAGTAGTGGAGGCAGGAACAGTAGCAACATTTAAGAGGCATCTGGACAGGTACTTGAATGAGCAAGGCATCGAGGGATATGGAATTAATGCAGGCAGGTGGGATTAGTATAGATGGGCATTATGGTCGGCATGGACGCGGTGGGCCGAAGGGCCTGTTTCTGTGCTGTATGACCAGACTGGGTAGGGATGGCATGTTCTCTTCCCTGAAGTACATTAATGAACCAGCTGGGTTTAATCCAGTAGATTTTGGGGTCACTTTCTGGTACCAGCACAATTACCAGGTTTATTGAATTCAGTTTCACAACTTGACATGGTATTTGAATTCTCAGGCTGCAAGTCCAATACCATAATGATACTGATTAACATAAAAGGACTCTGCCTTGTCTTCGTTTTCCATTTCATTTTTTTAGTTCAGAACCATTGCAAAAAATGTGCAACAGATTAATTTAGGGGAATCCAAAGTTATAAATTATATATTTGAATAACACATCATGCTGAAATAGTCTAAATTTTTTTCTGAAGTTGTGATATGTAAACCACTTTCCTGTATCCTGTGTAATAGTGTTTACTATCAGTGTTGCTAAAGAATATTTTTACATTGTAGAAAGGAAATTACATCAGAAATGCAAGCCCGTAGTAAAGGAGAATTCAGAATTGGACAGTTCAAGCTTTGATAAGGTAAACATGCATCAGTGAAGATGTAATTACAGCAAATGTATATTATTAATAGCAGATCTTCAGTGGCATTGCTCATGATGAATTGGAGCCTGGGTTGGGGAGGATGCATCTCACCACAGTTTTGTTTGGAAAGAAACAGAGTGTGGACTAAGTGATTTTCGTTTTATTTTTGTTGTTTTTGGTTCCTGGAAAATAATGTTTCCTTAACCGCTACTGGCAACTAACTTAATGCATCTTCAGTAAGCAAGGTGTACATATTGGTGCCTGAAAGGCATTACATATTACATATATATCCACACACATTGACTATGGCTAGCTTGGAGCTGACTATTTTATTCATTCATGGGATATGGGTGTCACTGGCTAGGCCAGCATTTATTGCCCTTGAGAAGGTGGTGGTGAGGTGCCTTGAACCACTGCAGTCCTTGGGATGTTGGTACACCAACAGTGCTGTTAGGAAGGGAGTTCCAGGATTTTGACACAGCAACAGTGAAAGAACAGCGATATAGTTCCAGGTCAGGATGGTGTGTGGCTTGGAGGGGAACCTGAAGGTGGTGGTGTTCCCAGGCATCTGCTGCCCTTGTCCTTCTAGGTGGTAGAGGTTGTGGGTTTGGAAGGTGCTGTCGAAGGAGCCTTGGTGCATTGCTGCAGTGCACCATGTAGATGGTGTACAATGCTGCCATTGTGCTTTGGTGGCAGAGGGCGTGAATGTTGAAGGTGGTGGATGGGGTGCCAGTCGAGCTTCCTGAGCATTGTTGGAGTTGCATCCATCCAGGCAAGTGGAGAGTGTTCGATCACACTCCTGATTTGTGCCTTGTAAATGGTGGACAGACATCATTAGGGAGACAGGAGTTACTCGCTGCAGAATTCCCAGCCTCTGACCTGCTCTTGTAGCCACGGTATTTATATGGCTGGTCCAGTTCATTTTCTGGTCAATTGTAATCCCCAGGATGTTGATAGTGGGGGATTCAGTGATAATGCCATTGAATATGAAGGGGAGATGGTTATATTCTCTCTTGGAGATGATTATTGGCACCATGCAAGTGCCAGGCAGTGTTACTTACTACTTATCAGCCTAAGCCTGGTTGTTGTCCAGGTCTTGCTGCCTCAGTATATGAGGAGTCAAGAATGACACTGAACAAAGTGCAATTATCAGCGAACATCCCTACTTCTGACCTTCTGTTTGAGGGAAGGTCATTGTGGAAGTAGCTGAAGATGGTTGGGCCTAAGACACTACCCTGAGGAACCCCTAGAGTGATGACCTGGGATTGAGATTATTGACCTCCAACAACCACAACCATCTTCCTTTGTGCTAGTTATGACTCCAACCAGCAGAGAGTTTCCCCCCTATTCCCATTGACTCCAGTTTTGCTAGGATTCCTTATGCCATACTCGGTCAAATGCTACCTTGATGTCCAGGGCAGTCACTCTCATCTCACCTCTGGAGTTCAGCTCTTTTGCCCATGTTTGGACCAAGGCTGTAATGAGGTCAGGAGCCGAGTGGCCCGGACAGAACCCAAACTGAGCATCAATGAGCAGGTTATTGCTGAGCAAGTGACGGTTGATAGCACTGTTGATGACCCTTCCATCACGTTGCTGCTGATCGAGAGTAGACTGATAGGGCAGTAATTGGCCGGGTTGGATTTGTCCCGCTTTTTGTGTACAGGACATACCTGGGCAATTTTCCACATTGTCGGGTAGATGCCAGTGTTGTAGTTGTAATGAAACAGCTTGGCTAGGTGTGCGGCTGTTTCTGGAGTACAAGTCTTCAGTACTATTGCTGGAATGTTGTCAGGGCCCATAGCTTTTGCAGTATCCATTGCCTTCAGCCATTTCTTGCTGTCATGTGGAGTGAATCAGATTGGCTGATGACTGGCATCTGTGATGCTGGGGATCTCAGGAGGAGGCCGAGATGGATCATCTGCTCAGCACTTCTGGCTGAAGATAGATGCAGATGCTTCAGCCTTGTCTTTTGCACTGATGTGCTGGGCACCCCCATCACTGAGGATAAGGATATTTGTGGAGCCTCCTCCTGCTCCAGTTAGTTGTTTAATTGTCCACCACCATTCATGACTGGATGAGGCAAGAATGCAGAGCTTTGATCTGATCCATTGGTTGTGGGATTGCTTAGCCATGTTTATCGCATGTGGCTTCCGCTGTTGGGCATACATGTATTCTTGTGTTGTCGCTTCACCAGGCTGACACCTCATTTTTAGGTATGCCTTGTGCTGCTCCTGGCATGCCCTCCTGCAGTCTTCATTGAACCAGGGTCGGTCTCCCGACTTGATGGTAATGTTAGAGTGGGGATATGCCGGGCCAGGAGGTTACAAATTGTGGTTGAATACAATTCTGCTGCTGCTGAAGGCCCACAATTTTCAGTTGCTAGTTCTGTTTGAAATCTATCCCATTTAGCATGGTGGTAGTACCAGACAACATGATGGTGGGTACCCTCAATGTGAAGTCGGGACTTGTCTCCAAAGGATTGTGCAGTGGTCATCCTACCAGTACTCTCGTGGACAGATGCACCTGCGGCAGGCAGATTGGTGAGATGCGGTCAAGTAGGTTTTTCCCTCTTGTTGGTTCCCTCATCACCTGCTGCAGACCCACTCTAGCAGTTATATCCTTTAGGGTCCAGTCAGTAGTGGTGCTACCGAGCCACTCTTGATGATGAACATTAAAGTCCCCCACCAAGAGTATGTTCTGTGCCCTTGCTACCCTCAGTGTTTCTTCCAATTGGTGTTCGACATGGAGAAGCACTGATTCATCAGCCGAGGGGGTGGTGGGAGGGGGACGGGGGTGGTAAATGGAAATCAGCAGGAGATTTCATTGACCGTGAAGCCAACTCCCTCTCAACTGTATACCACTGTGCCACCACCTCTGGTGGGTCTGTCTGATCGATGGGACAGGACATGCCCAGGGATAGTGATGGTGTCTGGGGCATTGTAAGGTATGATTCGGAGTATGACTGTCAGGCTGTTGCTTGACAAGTCTGTGAGACAGCTCTCCTAATTTTGGCACAAGCCCCCAGATGTTAGTAAGGAGGACTTTGCAGGGTTGACAGGGTTGGGTTTGCCATGATCATTTCCAGAGTCCAGGTCGATGGTGGGTGGTCTTTCTGGTTTCATTCCTTTTCTTAGACTTTTGATAGAACTGAGTGGCTAGCTGGACCGTTTCAGAGGGCATTTAAGAGTCAGCCACATTGTTGACCTTCCCTCAAGGACATTATTGAACCAGAATGGGTTTTACCAACAATTGACATTGGTTTCGTGATCACCATTAGACTAGCTTTTAATTCCAAATTTATTAATTGAATTAAAATTTCACCAACTACCGTGGTGGGATTTGAACCCATGTCCCCAGAGCATTAGCCGAGACCTCTGGATTACTAGTCCAGTGACATTTCCACTATGCCACCGCCTCCCCTATAATGTATGTCTTCTTGTGTTTTTAGTTTTGTACAAACTAATTATCTTTTTAGAATTTAATTGTGGGAAATAAAGTCTTTCCTGATTATGTTGATGTCATTCCTGCCATTGTTGTACTTGGGAAGACCTCTAATTGAAAAAATTTGAGGCATTTCAAACTGAGAAATGCATTGTATAGATTAGCTTAATTATTTTCTGCTAAATGTTAAGTATGTAATGTTACAAACCTTATTTCTGGTAAGATTTTCACCTTGGTGAGAAAGATGCAGACAAACGTTTTCTAAAAATATTTTGTTTAATTAAAAAAAAAAGTTTGTCTTTATTTGATGGGCTGGCACGTTGGTTATTTTCATATACTCTTTGTAGTTTTTCAATTGTAAGTTCATCAAACCATTTTTCCAGTCTTCATTTGGTAGATGGGATACCTCCTTATCTGTGATCTGTCACTTGATCAAATTGTCACAGTTTGTACCTAGTTTCTTCGTACACAATACTTTATATATAAAGTGTGATGCCTGAAGTATAATGGGACGTATGGTAAATGCACAACTTTGTTTTCATATTTAGTGGGCTTCTGTGGTGTTGGTCATGGTGCTTCAGAAAAAATCCTGTAACACGCAATTAGGGCACCTTACTTGCTGGTGATTGAATAAGCTATATTAGTTTTTATTATATGGTATTCTAGGATTCATGGTACAGGTCTTTCGTTCAGCGAGGCAATACATTAAATATTTTATATCAAAACAGTGTAAAATTGGGGAAAGACTCACCTCCATGCAGTTAACAGGAGGGGTTAAACTAAGATGGAAGGTCTTAGTTGAGATTGGCCATCAGCTTAGGAGCTTGTATGTGCTGTCTCTGTTCTTCACTCCCACTGCCACGACAACCCACCACCCCCGCCCCCCAAATGCCTATGTTCTGAAAGGTCTTCACAGCTAGTTCCAGATCATCTGGCACAGATCAATGCAATGTGACATTTTGTGGGGAGGGGGCAGGGGTTTGGTGGTATTGGGTTTGGCGGTATTGGATTTGGCAAACTTTGTCTAGGTTGGAGATTCTTCAGGACCCGAGAGCAGTCGGACCTGTGTGGAAACAACCAGAACCGGGAGCGGATAAATCCACCGCGGGGCTCGGGGCCTTCACTTACCTTCAGGAGCAGAGAGCAGTCGGACCTCTTCCAGCGTGCAGCAGTTTTGAAAAAGAAGGGGGAAAAAAAGCCAACAGTGATGTCACAGGAAAGCTGGAAGGTGATTGGTTGGTGAGTCACTGCTGTTAGGGAATAGCTCTAAGTAGCTGGATAAGTATATCTAAGGTAAGAAAGGTTTACAGTTTATTTTCATATATAGTAAGTAGTGTTTTTTTTTAGGGAATTCTGTAGTAACGAGGACCAGGGAAGAAGGGCCCTAGAGTAATTGATATTATTTGATATGAAGATCTTCCAAAAGGTTTAATTTAAAGGATTAAGTCATGGCAGGAGAGATCAAGGCCATGGTGTGCTCCTCGTTCTCCATGTCGGAAGCTGGGGACATTTCCAGTGCCCAGGACCGGCATGTGTGCAGGAAGTGCCTCCAGCTGCAGCTCCTGGAAGCCCGGGTTTCGGAGCTGGAGTGGCAATTGGCGACACCGTGGAGCATCCACGAGGCGGAGAGCATAGCGTGCATAGCACGTATAGCGAGGTGGTCACACTGCAGGCTCAGACTCCACAGGCAGGAAGGGAATGGGTGACCACCAGGCAGACCAGGAGGACAAGGCAGTTCAGGAATCTCCTGTGGCTATTCCCCTGCAAAACAGTTATACTGCTTTGGATACTGTTGGGGGGGAATGGCCTCGCAGGGGAAAGCAGCAACAGTCCAATTGGTTGCACCACAGTTGGCTCTGCTGCACAGGGGCGGAGTAAACAGTGTGGGAATGCAATAGTTGTAGGGGATTCAATTGTAAGGGGAATAGATGGGCATTTTTGTGGCTGCAAAAGAGACTCCAGGATGGTATGTTGCCTCTCTGGTGCTCGGGTCAAGGATGTCTGAGTGGTTACAGGACATTCTGAAGGGGGAGGGTGAACAGCCAATGGTCGTGGTACACATTGGTACAAACGACATGGGTTTGAAAAAAAAGATGAGGTCCTAAAAGCAGAATATAGGGCACTAGGAAGTAAATTGAAAAGCAGGATCTCAAAGGTAGTGATCTCAGGATTACTACCAGTGCCACGTGCTAGTCAGAGTAGAAATAGCAGGATATATCTGATGAATATGTGGCTGAAGAGATGGTGTGAGGGGGAGGGTTTTAGATTCCTGGGACATTGGGACCGGTTCTGGGGGGGGTGGGACCAGTACAGACTGGACGGGTTACACCTGGGCAGGACCGGGACTGAAGTCCTAGGGGGAGTATTTGCTAGAATGGTTGGGGAGGGTTTAAACTAAAATGTTTTAGAGATACAGCACCGAAACAGGCCCTTCGGCCCACCGAGTCTGTGCCGACCATCAAC
Organism: Heterodontus francisci; assembly: GCF_036365525.1. Classification (NCBI taxonomy): domain Eukaryota; kingdom Metazoa; phylum Chordata; class Chondrichthyes; order Heterodontiformes; family Heterodontidae; genus Heterodontus; species Heterodontus francisci. The sequence continues at coordinate 54,245,004 of NC_090376.1, read as the reverse complement.
CACCCATTTATACTAATCCTACACTAATTCCATATTCCTACCACATCCTCACCTGTTCCTATGTTTCCCTACCACCTACCTGTACTAGGGGCAATTGCTAATGGCCAATTTACCTATCAACCTGCAAGTCTTTGGCATGTGGGAGGAAACCGGAGCACCCGGAGAAAACCCACGCAGACACAGGGAGAACTTGCAAACTCCACACAGGCAGTACCCAGAATTGAACCCGGGTCGCTGGAGCTGTGAGGCTGCGGTGCTAACCACTGCGCCACTGTGCCGCCCCAAAATGGCAGGGAGATGGGAACCTTTGCAAGGAGTCAGAGGAGGGGGGATCAAAGACAAGAACAAAAGAAAGTAAGGGGAATGAGAAAAGTGTTAGGCAGAGAAATCAAGGGCCACATTGAAAATTAGTGGGAAGGGGCCAAGTAATCTTAAAAAGACGAGCCTTAAGGCCTTGTGCCTTAACGCACGGAGCATTCGCAATAAATTGGATGAATTCATCGCGCAAATAGATGTAAACGGGTATGATATAGTCGGGATAACGGAGACATGGCTGCAAGGTGACCAGGGATGGGAAACGAACATCCAAGGGTATTTAGGAAGGACAGACAAAAAGCAAAAGGCGGCGGAGTTGCATTGTTGGTTAAAGAGGAAATTAACTCAATAGTGAGGAAAGGTATCTGACGATGTGGAATCTGTATGGGTAGAGCTGAGAAACACTAAGGGGCAAAAAGCGTTAGTGGGAGTTGTATATAGACCCCCAAACTCTAGTGGTGATGTTGGGGATGGCATTAACAGGAAATTAGAGACGCATGTGATAAAGGAACATCTGTAATTATGGGTGATTTTAATCTGCGTATAGATTGGACAAATCAAATTAGCCACAAAGAGGAGGAATTTGTGGAGTGTATATGGGATGGTTTTCTGGACCAATACGTTGAGGAACCAACTAGAGAACAGGCCATCCGAGACTGGGTATTGTCTAATGAGAGGAATAATTGACAATCTAGTGGTGCGAGACCCCTTGGGGACGAGGGACCATAACATGATAGAATTCTTCATCAAGATGGAGAGTGACATAGTTGATTGAGACTCGGGTCCTGAATCTTAATAAAGGAAACTACGAAGGTATGAGGCGCGAGTTGGCTATGATGGATTGGGAAACGTTACTTAAAGGGATGACGGTGGATAGGCAATGGCAGACATTTAAAGAGTACATGGATGAACTGCAACAATTGTTTATCCCTGTCTGGCGCAAAAGTAAAATGGGAAAGGTAGCCAAACCATGGCTTGCAAGGGAAATCAGAGATAGCATTAGGTCCAAGGAAGAGGCATATAAATCTGCCAGAAAAAAACAACAGATCTGAGGATTGGGAGCAGTTTAGAATTCAGCAAAAGAGGACCAAGGGATTGATTAAGAAGGGGAAAATGTGTACGAGAGCAAGCTTGCAGGCAACATAAAAACTGATTGTAAAAGTTTCTGTAGGTATGTGAAGAGAAAAAGATTGGTGAAGACGAATGTAGGTCCCTTACAGTCAGAAACAGGGGAATTTATAATGGAAAACAAAGAAATGGCTCACCAACTAAATGCATACTTTGTTTCTGTCTTCACAAAGGAGGACACAAATATCATACCAGAAATATTGGGGATCACAGGGCTTAGTGAGAGAGAGAGAGAGAGAGAGGAACTGAAGGAAATCAGTATTAGTAGAGAAATGGTGTTGGGGAAATTGATGGGATTGAAGGCTGATAAATCCCCAGGGCCTGATGGTATGCATCCTAAAGCACTTAAGGAAGTGGCCCTGGAAATAGTGGATGCATTGGTGGTCATCTTCCAAGATTCTATAGACTCTGGAACAGTTCCCACAGATTGGAGGGTAGCTAATGTAACCCCACTATTTAAAAAGGGAGGTAGAGAGAAAGCAGGGAATTATAGACCAGTCAGCCTGACGTCGGTAGTGGGGAAAATTCTAGAGTCCATTATCAAAGATTTTATAGCAGAACACTTGGAGAACAGTGGTAGATTCGGGCAGAGTCAGCATGGATTTACGAAAGGGAAATCATGCTTGACAAATCTACTAGATTTCTTCAAGGATGTAACTAGTAGAGTTGATGAGAGGGAGCCAGTGGATGTGGTTTATTTGGACTTTCAGAAGTCCAAATTTTGACAAAGTCCCATAGAAGAGATTAGCGTGTAAACTTAAAGCGCATGCGATTGGGGGGTAGTGTATTGCGATGGATAGAAAATTGGTTGTCAGACAGGAAACAAAGAGTAGGGATAAATGGATCTCTTTCCGAATGGCAGGCAGTGACTAGTGGGGTACCGCAGGGATTGGTGCTAGGACCCCAGCTATTCACAATATACATTAATGATTTAGATGAGGGAACTAAATGTAATATCTCCAAATTTTCAGATGAGACAAAACTGGGTGGGAGGGTGAGTTGTGAGGAGGATGCAGAGAGGCTTCAGGGTAATTTGGACAAGTTGAGTGAGTGGGCTAATGCAGCGAGACCTGGGTGTTCTTGTACACCAGTCGCTGAAGGTAAGCATGCAGGTCCAACAGGTGGTAAAAAAGGCAAATGGTATGTTGGCCTTCATAGCGAGAGGATTTGAGTACAGGAGCAGGGATGTCTTGCTGCAATTGTACAGGGCCTTGGTGAGGTCACACCTGGAATATTATGTGCAGTTTTGGTCTCCTTATCTGAGGAAGGGTGTTCTTGCTATAGAGGGAGTGCAGTGAAGGTTTACCAGACTGATTCCTGGGATGGTGGGACTGACGCATGAGGAGAGATTGTGTCGGTTAGGATTATATTCGCTGGAGTTTAGAAGAGTGAGGGAGGATCTCATAAAAACTTATAAAATTCTAACAGGACTTGAGAGGGTAGATGCAGGAAGGATGTTCCCGATGGTGGGGGAGTCCAGAACCAGGGGTCATAGTCTAAGGATACGGGGTAAATCTTTCAGGACTGAGATGAGGAGAAATTTCTTCACCCAGAGAGTGGGGAGCCTGTGGAATTCGCTACCACAGAAAACAGTTGAGGCAAAACATTGTATGTTTTCAAGAAGGAGTTAGATATAGCGCTTGGCTCTAAAGGGATCAAAGGGTATGGGGAGAAAGCGGGAACAGGTCACTGAGTTGGATGATCAGCTGTGATCATAATGAATGGTGAAGCAGGCGCAAAGGGCCGAATGGCCTACTCCTATTTTCAATGTGGGCAGATCCAATAATTCTGTATAGTCCTTTTGGATAGTTTTGCAGCGAGAAGCTTTGAATTGGGGGTTGAGCAAAGCAGCCAGCAGAGCGCCTAGTTTTAATTTTTAATGCAGCTTTGTCTAACTGTGGAAATAAACATCTGGTGTATATTAGCGTGACTGAGGTTTTTTTAAAAAAAAACATCTTTTGTGAAGGCCAGGAAAAGTCTTCAGGCTGCAGAGGCACATTGTTCTGGGAGGAATTTGAGGGTAGTGCCACTGACCATGCCAGGTCGTATTTCTTTCTGTCGCGAAAATAAACTCTGAATTGCATTTGATGCAACTTTGTATGCTTTTTTTTTAAAAAGAAAATGCTAATCAATGAATCAAGTGAACAATTAATATATTTTTCTTTAGATAACTTAAATTATGAACGCTTAATTCAATACTTAAAGCTTGTTTTATGTAGTAATTTATTCTTTGCATTTAAAGGAACTTTCATATTTTCTACTTTGCAGATTTACTGGAGCCAGAAAGCAATAAATTCTGAAAGGTAACATTTATGATCTGCAAGCTGACTCCATAAGTACCTTCAGTGGGGAGGGGTGCGAAAAAAATTCAGTTTTGAGGTTTTGCTAAATCCCTTTGCTTAATCAATGTATTGTTCAATAATTGGTTCTTGAGGTGAACTATGAGTATTAAAGTTTTAGTTCTTGCATTTTGCTAACAAATGTTAAGTGTACATTTTATAGTTTTGGTACTCTTTGAATGTAATTGATTTTGGGTGGTAAAATGTGGACTGAATTATGGAGTTTAATGATGCAGGGAAAATTGTGCTGTGTTTCCAGATGACTTTAGAGCATAACCATTACAGGTTTTCTTGATTCAAAAAAATGTAGGTGAGCAGGTTGCCCCTTCATAACAATGCTAGATTTAGTAATAGTTTGAAATATTGTTCTCGGTCTCTGCCATAAGACTCTATTCCCTAGCCCCCTCACCCTTGCTACTGTCTGAAGCTGAACTAGCCCATTCGCAACCTTGTGTCCTATTTGAATTAGGTTTCCGACCGACATATCCCCTCCAACACCAAGACTGCCTACTTCCACCTCCATGACATCGCCTGTTCCTATGCCTGCCTCAGCTCATCTGCTGAAACCCTCATCCATGCCTTTGTTACTTCTGCACTGGATTATTCGAATGCTCTTCTGGCTGGCCTCCCACTTTGCGCTGTTCATAAACTTGAGCTCATGCAAAACTCACCAACTCCCATTCACTCCTCATCCCTGTGCTCGCTGACCTACATTGACTCCCAGTCTGGTAATGCTTCATTCTTAAAATTCTCATCCTTGTTTTCAATTCCCTTCATGGTCTTGCCCCTCCCTATCTCGGTAATCTGCTACAGCCCTTTGTGATCCCTTGTCTCTTGTGCATCCCAGACTTTCACTGCTCCAACAGTGGCAGCAATGCCTTCAGCTGCTTAGGTTCCAGACTCTGGAATTCCCAAACTAAACCCCTCCATGTCTCTACTTCCTCCTTTTTTAAGGGGCTCCTCAAAATCCTATCTCACCTGTCCTAATATCTCCTCCCGTGGCTTGTGTCAAATTTTGTTAAGGCTCCTGTGAAGCACCTTAGCAAAATGTCCTAAGTTAAAGGCGCTGTATTGATGCAAATTGTTGAGTGCTGAGCCTGTTAGCTAATTTTCTTTATTGAGTTTGACTGCTAATTGAATCATAGAACCATTTTGCCAGTACTCTCTCTTTAACTGGAGTTATCTATGCTAATCCCATTTCTCTGCTCCTCCTGTCCTTTTATATTCTTCCTTTGTCAATTCTTATCCAATTTCCTTGTAAACAAAGTCATTTTGTGTTATTTACTCATGATTTCAGCAATCCTTAGTCCTTTGCTACAATTCAGAATATATAATTTCAAATTGAGAATTTTTTTTCCCTAAGCTTTGAGATGGAGGAAACAGAGGCTTGCAAAGATACGTGTCAGCTTAATCTGCAGTGTGAAAAAGACACTGAAAAGCTCACCTACCAAAGAGAGAAGCACTGCAGTTTGGAGAGCAAAAAATGGACAAGAAACCAACATTGCGCAGAGAAAAATAAAAATCCTGATGGGTGTGGAAAGGAAAGTGGTGGCTTACAGGCCAAGTTGAGGACTGCTGAGAGTAAAGGCGAGACTTGTGACTGTGATGCTGAGAGAAATGTAATCGATGATGGGTATGTATCCAGGTATATTCCTTATAAAGGGTATTCTGTCTCACTCTTGAGGTATTTTTATTGAATCCAATTCTTTTTTGACAGCTGTAAAGCATTACTTTGTAGATGTTTTCCATGTGTTGCTATGACTACTGCCAATAAAAAACAGGAGTGTTTTAAATTATTTTTACCTGAAATGAGTACAACTTGTTAAATGGAGAAAGTAAGCCAAAGAATGTTTATTGTACAATCTGTATTGAATATGGATGTTATCTAAAATTTAATAAGATTTTCACTGCGTAATGTAGTCAATTCTTAAAAAAAAAAAATTAGATGCCAGAATGATAAACTGACCATGGTTGGAAATTTAACTCCAGTCTGTTATGATTTTTCTAATGTAGGATATATTGTCACATTTTCCTTCGATGTATTCCCCTATGGTCAAGACAGAACAAGTAGCCTGCTCCTAGGCCACCACCACTCGCATTGGTGGCCTTCTGCCCGAAAAGTGTGTTGGTAAAGGTGGCCTGTTTGGTGTGACTTTCCCTCGTAATCCCTATGCTACTTAGAAATGCTGTGATTGGGAATCCTATAGTGTGTTTTTTCTGTGTAGCTCCTGACTTTATTACAGCCTTGGTTCAAACATGGACAAAAGAACTGAACTCAAGAGGTGAGGTAAGAGTGACTGCCCTTGACATCAAGGTAGTATGTGACAGAATATGGCATCAATGGACCCTGAGCAAAACTGGAATCAATGGGAATCGGGGGGAAGCTCTCTGCTGGTTGGAGTCATACCTAGCACAAAGGAAGATGGTTGTGGTTGTTGGAGGTCAATTATCTCAGCTCCAGGACATCACTGCAGGCGTTCCTCAGGGTAGTGCCCAAGCCCAACCTCTTCAGCTGTTTCATCAATGACCTTCCTTTAAACATAGTCAGAAGTGGGGATGTTCTCTGATGATTGCACAATGTTCAGCAACATTCGCGACTTCTCAGATACTGAAGCAGTCCATGTAGAAATGCAGCAAGACCTGAACAATATCCAGGCTTGGACTGATGAGTGGCACAAATGTTACTTGCCACTTAAGTGCCAGGCAATGACCATCTCCAACAAGAGAGAATCTAACCATCTCCCCTTGTTATTCAATGGTATTGCAATCACTGAAGCCCCCACTATCAACATCCTGGGGTTACCATTGACCAGAAACTGAACTGGAGTAGCCATATAAATACTGTGGATACAAGAGCAGGTCAGAGGCTGGGAATCATGTGGCGAGTAACTCGCCTCCTGACTCCCTAAAGCCTGTCCACAAGGCACAAGTCTGGAGTGTGATGGAATACTCTCCACTTGCCTGGATGGGTGCAGTTCCAACATCACTCAAGAAGCTTGACACCATCCAGGACAAAGCAGCCTACTTGATTGTGCATGGGGTGCCAAACATTCACTCTCTTCACCACCGTGCACAGTGGCAGCAGTGTGTACCATCTGCAAGATACACTGCAGCAACGCTCCAAGGCTCCTTCAACAGCACCTTCCAAACCCGAGACCTCTACCACCTAGAAGGACAAGGGCGGCAGCTGCATGGGAACACCATCACCTGCAAGTTCCTCTCAAAACCATACACCATCCTGACTTGGAACTATATCGCTGTTCCTTCATTATTGCTGGGTCAAAATCTTGGAACTCCCTTAACACAGTGGGTGTACCTACCTCACATGGGCTGCAGCGGTTCAAGAAGGCAGCTCACCACCACCTTCTCAAGGGAAATTAGGGATGGGCAATAAATGGTGGCCTTGTCAGCGACACCCATATCTCATGAACGAATAATTTAAAAAACTGAATGGAACATTCCATGGCACCAAAGCCAGACCCTTCCTTTGTAACACTGGGGACAAGTAGAACCTCAGCATTAGCTGACACCTAGTGTTTGTGTACCAAGGGTCTATGCACAGCTTAATGCAGTGACATGTAACGGTGGTTATCAAGATGAGGACAACGTTGAGTATGTTTTCCCCCTCCTTTATTTGAAGATTTGTACCTTGTCCTTTTTCGATCTCCAGATAAAGTGGAAGGTGGCTTGGGTGACTGTGATGGCGAAGCCGTGAGGTACCGCCCAGATCTGCACTACTTAAAGTACCAGGAAGAGCACTTGATGACCAGGTTCTTGCCTGCAATCGAGAGGGAGCATCTCTCTCATTCTCCATTTCTGCTTTACTTCAACTATATGCTCCTCCTAGGCCTCTCTCAATTGTATTCCCAACATCTTCAGGTAGTCTAACATGACTGTGAAGTGGATAAAGGATCAATCGGCGCAGATCCCAAAAAAACAGCCTCACTTTTGCGGCCATTTATTCTGCCTCCCAAGGCAAATTTCAACTGGTCGCAGATGCTCATCAATTTGCAGACTGACTGATCCAAACAGAAGATGACAATATCATCCATGTACAGGGCGGCCTTGCCCTGAGCACCTCTGCTGCCTTACATTGTCACCTTTCTGATGACTTAGCAAAAGGTTTGATGCACTAAATGAACAAGACAGAGGAGAGAACAGGTCTGCACATAACATCCTGGAGGTCATGCAGGAAGAAGGGATAGTGGATCCTATCCTGTGACTGCAGGAACCAGTCATTTGGCAGAATGCCTTATCACCAGAACTTTCAAACAAGCACCAAGATGTAGCTTGGTGGTAAGGGCTCTTCCTGTCAAATTCTTCATGCGTACCCAATGTCTCGTCGCCATTGTACACTGTCCAAGATGATTGTTCGGAAGAGACAGTCACCCATTAGCAGTGATAGTGGAAGACAAGTTCATGGACTGCATTCAAGATAGTTATGTAGATCAGTATGTCAAAGCACCAACTAAGGAACAGGATATTTTGGATCTAGTATAGTGCAATGACACCAGGTTAATATTCCTGTAGTAAAAGCTTCTGGGGAAGAGTGATCATAATATGATGGAATTTCTAAATTGAGTTTGAGTGATTTAGTTGAGCTCAAAACTAGGACCTTAAATTTAAACAAAGCAAACTGCATAATTGAGGGGCGAAAGGGCTAAGGTGGATCAAGAAGCCAGATAAAAAGATATGGTAGGTTGGCAATGGCAGTCATTTGAAGAATTGATTCATAATTCACCACCATTATATAATCCCCTAGGGAATAAATAACCTCCATTAAAAGTGTTTTAACCGTGGTTGACAGAATTTAAAGATAGTATTGGATTAAAGGGAGAGGCTTATTACGTTGTCAAAAAGAATAGGAAGCCTGAGGACTGGGATGATAAAATTCAGCAATTGATGACGAAGAAATTAGTGAAGAGAAAATAGGATATGAAAGTAAACAAGCTAGAGACATAAAAGCAGATTCTAAAAGCTTCTATTGGTATGTAACAAGGAAGAGATTAGTGAAAGTAAATGGGTCCCTTGGAGGCAGAGACAGGAGAAACTGAGAATAAAAAATGACATACAATACTTTGGGGTAGAAATTCATCTTGGGCAGCAACACAAAACAAGCTGTATTGGATTGGCTGCCCATTATGCACAGCTCCTGATATTTAATTCCATTGATTGCAGTGGAACTTGAATATCAGGCGCTGCTGATCCAATGCCTCCTGTATTGTGCAACCACCTGAGACGAATTTCTATCCTATTGTGTCTATCATCACAATGGAAGACACGTTAAACATTCTGGAAGAAGTGGGGAACCAAAGGGCTGGTGAAAATGAGGAACTTGAGGGTATTACTATTAAAGAAATAGTACTGGAGAAATTAATGGGACTAAAAGCCAACAATTCCCCTGGATCTGATGGTCTACATTCTTGGGTTTTAAAAGAGGTAGCTACAGAGAGTGGATGCATTAGTTTTGATTTTGCAGAATTCTCTAGATTCTGGAACTGTCCCTGTGGGTTTGCACTTAGCATACTTAATCCTGCTATTCAAAAAATTGGGGTAGGGTGGGGGAGGAAGGAAAGGGTGAGAACTAGGAACTATAGGCCAGATAACCTGACAGCAGTAGGGAAAGTGTTGGAATCCATTATTGGGGATGTGGTAATGGAGCACTGAAAGAATCATGATTAGACAGAATCAACACAGGTGTATAAAAGGGAAATAGTGTTTGACAGATGTTCGATGCTTTTGAGGTTGTAACTAGCAGTGTAGATGAAGGGGAAACCAGTGGATGTAGTGTATTTGGATTGTCAAAAAGCATCTGATGAAATGCCGTACAAGAGGTTACCACATATATAATAAGGGCTCATGGGATTGTGGGAAATATATTGGCATGGATTGAGGATTGGTTAAGAGACAGAAAATAAACTAGGAATAAATAGGAAACCTTTGGGCTGGCAGACTATGACTAGTGGGGTACCACAAGGATCAGTGCTTGGGCCTCACTATTTACAATCCATATCAGTGATGTGGATGAGGGGGCTGAGTTAAATGTATCCAAGTCTGCTGCTGATATAAAACTAGGTGGGAAAATAAGCAGTGAGGAGGACCCAAAGAAGTTGCAAAAGGGTTTGGACAGGTGAGCAGGAATGAGGCAGATGGAGTACAATGTGAGAAATCGGGCGGCGCAGTGGTTAGCACTGCAGCCTCACAGCTCCAGGGACCCAGGTTTGATTCTGGGTACTGCCTGTGTGGAGTTTGCAATTTCTCCCTGTGTCTGCGTGGGTTTTCTCCGGGCGCTCCGGTTTCCTCCCACAAGCCAAAAGACTTGCAGGTTGGTAGGTAAATTGGCCATTATAAATTGTCACTAGTATAGGTAGGAATATGGGATTAGTGTAGGATTAGTATAAATGGGTGGTTGATGGTCGGCACAGATTCGGTGGGCCGAAGGGCCTGTTTCAGTGCTGTATCTCTAATCTAAATCTGGTTTTCTGCTTTGGTAGGGAAAAATAGGAAAGTAACATTTTAAATGGTGAGAGTGGCAAATGTTGGTGTTCAGAAGGATCTAGGTGTCCTTGTACACAAAGTTAACATGAGGTACAGCAAGCAATTAGGAAATCAAATGGTATGTTAGTCTTTATTACAAGGATTGGAGTAAAGAGTGAAGAAGTCATACTATTAAATAGAGCTTTAGTAAGACTACACCTGGAGTACTGTGTACAGTTCTACCAAAAGATGGATATACTAGCCTTGGAAGGAATGCACTAGAGGTTTTACCAGACTGATTCTTGGGATGAGGGGATTGTCCTATTAGTAAAGATTGAGCAGAGTTTAGAATAATGAAGTGATCTTGTTGAAAAATGCAAAACTCAAAAGAGGCTTGTTAGGATAGATGCTGGGAGGATGTTCCCCCTGGCTGGGGAGTCTAGAAATAAGGGTCACAGTCTCAGAATAAGGTGTTGATCATTTAGGACTGAGATGAGGAGAAACTTACTCAAAGGGTTGTGAACCTTTGGAATTCTCTACTGCAGAGAACTCTGGATGCTCAGTTGTTGAGTATATTCAAGTCAGATAGAGTTTTGGATGCTAGGGATATGGGGATAGTGTGAGAAGGCATAGCTGAAGTAAAAGATCAGCCATGATGATTCTTAATGGTGGTGTAGGCTTGAGGGACCAAATGGCCTATTCTTTATCCTGTTTCTTATTCTCTACAAGGAGTTAAGAAGCAATGGTGTTATGACTGACCCCTCAAGTCAAAGCTCCCAATCAAAATATACGATTCTGATTGTGGTGGGAGAAATGCACCATTGATTCAGTCCCGCCCCTGCACAGATCGCTTAACGTATCATTTTAAACTTTCCAAATTAAAGAAAGACCCAGCCAAATTGTACCATCTATTAAATGCTGAATGAGGCTAGCCAAACCAGGTGTCTTTAGATCAACAAGTTAACGTTTAATTAAAAAATCTAAATTCTTAAGCACTACTAAGATATAAACAACGTTAAAAATAGAAAAATTAGTGCCCTTGCATATTTACGCTCTTGCTGAAGTGAAATCTTCCAATGTGGAATAGTCCAAGGTTGCTTGAAGTCCACACAGCCATCTGATGGAGGGAGAAGAAAGGTTCTTCCACAGTAGAATGGTCCGTAGTCTAGTTCAGCAGTTGAATTGATGCTCTTTTTCTGGCGATTAATTTCAACTTTTACAGTTCAGTAGTTCAAAGAATTGATTATTTTCTTTGAAGAAATTAATCTGGCTTGGCATCAGAATTCTGAGAGTATAATAAATGGAGTTTAAATAAACTGAGAGAGAGCTCTCTTTTCCTTCAGTATATGCTGGTCCAACTGTCTGTTAACTGGCTTTTGAAAGAGTTTTTTTTTCAACTAGTTTCAATTGTCAATTGGCAACAATGTATCTCCTGATCCTCAGTCTCTGAGTGTCTGTATCAGGGGCAATGAGAATGCATTCTTTGACTCCGTTTCTGGAGCTTCTTGCCTAGCATTACTGCTGCTTTCCAGCCTTAAAGGCACACTGCATTCTTCTCGGGGAAAACAAAACTACAGAATCATAACAATGGGAAAAGACGACAGTTTAGGGCCCTCTTCCCCTACTGCACTGAGGGGTTGGAACCATTGTAAAATCCCTCTGGCTAATAACATTACCAGAAAATATTTAATTTAATGTAAATGCAAATACAATCTGCATTGTATGTGAAATGAGGCAACCTAGAGTGCAGGCATTTACCCATTGTCTCTCGAGATAAGGAGGCCAAAGAAAAAGAGTGCAAAGTATTGTATTAACCAAATTGATCTGTATTTCACAACTGCTATATGTGAATTGTACTGCAATGTACCTTTACAAATTTTCTGAATATATTTGGGAAAAATATTCGGAGATTTGAAGCTTCTCTTGTAATTGGTTGAGAAATGCTAACAAGACCATTTTAAAGAACACAATAGAAATAAATTGGTTCTCTTCAGAGACATGACATGTAACAAGATCATTGATTAAATGCAATGGCTGTTGGTTGACTGTAGAATTGTGTTTAAACTTGTTTATTTCATTTGTATGTTAAACAGCTTCTCCAAACTAGTGACACAGAATGATGAACATGGGAATAGCATTGTATGTCCAAAGTTGACAGCTATTCATAAGGAACGTCAAGATTATTTAGAGCTGAAAGTGGTATGTAATTAACAAAATGTTGATCTCTAGGCAGAGATTGTTTGACTTTCTGTTCACTGATGTCTTGTAATTGATAGAAGGCATTGAGGCCTAAAGATCTGTCCTGTAACAGAACAGAAATAAATAAGATAGTTAGGAACATAGGAAATAGGAGTAGGCCATTCAGCCTGTCAAGCCTGCTCCCCCATTCAAACATCATGGCTGATCATCTACCTCTATGCCATTTTTCCCCACTATCCCCATATTTCTCTGTCATTACTATCCAAAAATCTATCGATTTCTATCTTGAACAGACTCAATGATTGAGCTTCCGCAGCCCTCTGGGGTATAGAATTCCACAGATTCACCACCCTCTGAGTGAAGAAATTCCTCCTAATCTCTTAAATGGCCTGCCTGTTATTCTGAGACTGTCTCCTGGCTCCAGACTCGCCAGCCAGAGGAAACATCCTAACCACATCCAACCTGTTATGTCCTGTAAGAATTTTGTAAGTTTCATGAGATCATCTTTCAATCTTCGAAACTCTTGAGAATACAGGCCCAGTTTCTGCAATCTGTCCTCACAAGACAATCCTGCTATCCCAGGGATTAGTCTGGTGAACTTCCGGTGCACTCCTTCTATGGCAAGTATATCCTTCCTTAGATAAGGAAACTAAAACTGTACACCATACTCTAGGTGCAGTCTCACTAAGGCTTTATGCATTTGCAGCAGTACATCTTAACTCCTGTACTCAAATCCCCTTGCAATGAAGGCCAACATAACAATTGCCTTTCTAATTGATTGTTCTACCTGCATACTAGCTCATAGTGACACATGAACAAGGGCACGCATGTCCCTTTGGACATCAACACTTCCCAACTTGTTACCATTTAAGAAAGACTCTGCCTTTCTGTTTTTTCTACCAAAGTGGATCCTCTCTTCTCTTTGGCCTCCTTGTCTCGAGAGACAATGGGTAAGCGCCTAGAGGCGGTCAGTGGTTTGTGGAGCAGCGCCTGTAGTGGCTATAAAGGCCAATTCTAGAGTGACAGACTCTCCCACAGGCGCTGCAGATAAAATTGGTTGTCGGGGCTGTTACACAGTTGGCTCTCTCCTTGTATTTTTTTCCTGCCAACTGCTAAGTCTCTTTGACTCGCCACTCTTTAGCCCCACCTTTATGGCTGCCCGCCAGCTCATGCGATCACTGGCAACTGACTCCCACGACTTGTGGTCAGTGTCACAGGACTTCATGTTGCATTTGCAGACGTCTTTAAAGCGGAGATATGGACGACTGGTGGGTCTGATACCAGTGACGAGCTTGCTGTACAGTGCTTCCTCTGGGATCCTGCCATCTTCCATGTGGCTCACATGGCCAAGCCATCTCAAGCGCTGCTGGCTCAGTAGGGTGTATATGCTGGGGATGTTGGCTGCTCGAGGACTTCTGCGTTGGAGATACGGTAACTTCACACTTTTCACATATTCCATCTGCCATGTTGTTGCCCATTCACTTAGCCTGTTCAAATCCCCTTGGAGCTTCCTTGCATCTTCCTCACAACTTGCATTCCCACCTAGTTTTGTGTCATCAGCAAATTTGGAAATATTACATTTAATCCCCAGATCCAAATCATTTATACAGATTGTGAACTGCTGTGGCCCAAGCACTGATGCTGTACCCTACTAGTAACAGCCTGCCATCCTGAGAATGACCTGTTTATTCCTAATCTCTGCTGTCTGTCTGTTAACCAATTCTCAATCCATTGCAGTATATTATCCCATGTGCTCTCATTTTTTTTTAACCAACCTTCTACGTGAGACCTTTATCAAAAGCCTTCTGAAAATCCAAATACACCACATCCACTGGTTCTTCTTTATCTATGCTACAAGTAACATCCTCAAAAAAAAAACTCCAACAGGTTTGTCAAACATGATTTCCCTTTCACAAATTCATGTTGACTCTGCCCAATCATATATTTTCCAAGTGTCCAGTTATCTCATCCTTCGTAATTTTCCCTACTATTGAAATCAAACTAACACGCCTGTAGTTCTCCATTTTCTCTCTCACTCCCTTCTTAAATAGTGAGGTTACATTTGCTACTTTCCAGTCTGCAGGAACCCTTCTAGAATCTATAGTATTCTGAAAGATAATCACTAATGCACCTACTATCTCTAGCCATCTCCTGGTTGCTCATCTGGTCCCGGGGATTTATTAACTTGCAATCCAATTAATTTTGAGTACTACCACTTTATTGATGCTAATTTCTTTCAGTTCTTCATTTTTACAAGTCCCTTGGCTCCCTAGTATTTCTGGGAGATTTTCTATGTCTTCCTCCATGAAGATAGACACAAAGTAATTGTTTAGTTTCGCCACCATTTCCCCAATCTTAACCACAAATTCTCCTGACTCCGCCTTTAATAGACCCACATTTGTCCTGCTAATCTTTTCCTTTTCACATACCTAAAGAAGCTTTTGCAGTCCGTTTTTATGCTTCTCGCTACCTTGCATTCCTATTCTCTTTTCCCTTTCTTCCTCAGTTTCTTTGTTGGATTCTAAATTGCTCCCAATTCTTGGGCTTACCATTTTTTCTGGTGACCTTATAAGTCACCTGCTTTGATTATAATGCAATCTTTAACTTCTTTTGTTAGGCACGGTTGATTCACCTTTCCTGTTGGGTTTTTGTCTTAGACGAATGTATATTTGTTGTAAACCACATAATACTTTAAATACTAGCCATTGTTTGTTCTACCATCAAATCTTTTGATGAATTTTCCCAATCCAGCATAGCCAACTGCCAGTTCTGAAGAAGGGTCACTGACCTGAAACGTTAACTCTGCTTCTCTCTCCACAGATGCTGCCAGACCTGCTGAGTGATTCCAGTGTTTCTTGTTTTTATGCCCCTCATACTTTCATAGTTTCCTTTGTTCATATTTAAGACCCTAGTTTCAGAATGAACTATATCTCTTTGAAACTTAATGTAAAATTCAATCATATTGTGGTCATTATTTCCTAGTGGTTCCTTGACAGCAAGCTTATTAATTAAAAGCAAGTTCCGAAGAAGGGTCACTGACCCGAAACGTTAACTCTGCTTCTCTTTCCACAGATGCTGCCAGACCTTCTGAGTGATTCCAGCATTTCTTGTTTTTATTTAAGCTTATTAATTAGCTGTTTCTCATCCCATAATAAATCTAAAATAGCCTGATCTCTAGTCGGTTCCTCAACACACTGCTCCGGAAACCCATCTCTTACACAGTCCAGGAATTCATCCTTCGCAGCATTCGTGCTAATTAGGATTACCCAGTCTATATGGAAATTGAAGTAGTCCGTTATTACTGTATTGCCCATGCTACATGCAGCTCTAATTTCTTGATTTATACCATGCCCAACATTACCACTACAGTTTAGTGGCCTATAAACAACTCCCAACAATGTATGCTGCCGCTTGCTGTTTGTTAGTTCTACCAAACTGATTCTACATCTTGTTTCTTTGATCTAAGATCCTCTCTCTAATGTACTGATCTTGTCCCTTATTTGATGGCGCTACCTTATCTCCTTTTCCCTTCCGCCTATCCTTCTTAAATTACGAATATCCCTGAATATTCAGTTCCCAGTCCTGGTCACCCTGAAACCACGTCTCTGTGATGGCAATTAAATCATACCCATTTACCTCTATTTGTGCCTTCAAACCATCTACCTTGTTGCGAATGCTGCACACATTCAGATAGAGTGCCTTTAATTTTGTCTTAACATTATTCCTCATTCTGATTCTATTTGATGTTTGCCTTCATTTCATCTGCCTTCCAATTTTGCTTACTACTTTTCTACTTCCTATTACCAGTTTTGCTTCCCTCCAATCTGAGCTCCCTCTCAGGTTCCCAACACCCTACCACTTTTGTTTAAACCCTCCCCAACAGCACTAGAAAATCTCCCTGTGAGGATGTTAGTCCTGGTCCTGCTAAGGTGCAACCCGTCCATCTTGTACAAGTCCCACCTACCCCAGAACAGGTCCCAATGCCTCAGAAATCTGATGCCCTCCCTCCTACACCAATTCTCCAGCCACGTGTTCAACTGCTTATCCTTTTTTTCCTATGCTCAATAGCACATGGCACTGGGAGTAATCCTGAGATTAATGCTTTTGAGATCCTGCTTTTTAATTTATTTCCTAACTCCCTAAACTCTGCTTTCAGGACCTCATACCACCTATATCATTGGTATCCATGTGGACCATGACCTCTGGCTGTTCACCCTCCCCCAGCAGCCACTTTGTGACGTCCTTGACCCTGGCACCAGGAAGGCAACATACCATCCTGGAGTCATGTCTGTGGCTGCAGAAACGTCTGTCTGTTCCCCTGACTAACCCGAATCTCATTGCTATTGGCCTTACGCTCTTCTTCCTCCACTCCTGTGCAACTGAGCTACCCATGGTGCCGAGGACTTGGCTCTTGCTGCACTCCTCTGAGGAACCACCACCCTCACCAGTATCCAAACCAGAAAACTGGTTAGCAAGCAAGATCGACTTGAGGGACTCCTGCTCTACCTGCCTGGTTCTGTTAGACTGCCTGGCAGTCACCCATTCCCTCTCTGCCTGCGGTGTGACCACCTCCCTAAATGTGCTATCTGTGTAGTTCTGTCTTGTGGATGCATCACAGTGTTTCCAGCCGCCGCTCAAGTTCTGAAACCCAGAACTCTAGCTTCTGCAGCCGGTGACATTTCCTGCAGATATGTTTGTCAAGGATGCTTTTTTTTTATTCGTTCAGGGGATGTGGGCTTTACTGGCTATGCCAGCATTTATTACCCGTCCCTAATTGCCCTTGAGAAGGTGGTGGTGAACTGCTTTCTTGAACTGCTGCAGTCCTTGGGGTGTAGGTACACCAACAGTGCTGTTAGGAA
This sequence comes from Heterodontus francisci, assembly GCF_036365525.1. NCBI lineage: Eukaryota > Metazoa > Chordata > Chondrichthyes > Heterodontiformes > Heterodontidae > Heterodontus > Heterodontus francisci. Next base: position 54,227,687 of record NC_090376.1, on the reverse strand, counting down.
GAGAGTTCCAGGATTTTGACCCAGCGACCACAAGTTCCCACATAACATCGGAGGCACATCCCACTTGGTCGAGCTGCCCTGCAATACCTTAATTTTACAGACTAATTGTTAGCGGAATAAGTAGAATAACTTACCAGTTACTCACCAATAGGCTTCTTCCCCGTACCAAAGTAAGAACCAAATACTGGAGGCTGAAAAGGCAGAAAAAGTAAAGAGACAAAGGAGCACCTCCTTCCCCGTATCACTGAACTCCCTCACTCACCCAACTTGTGACATGCCTTACAAAGGCCCTGAGCTTCAGTTTGTTAGTCATGCCCTACTTGCTGAATTTAATCCAGGTGAACAGATAATCATGAAGCAGCAATGTAAGTAGCATACTATTTACACAGAGTGGCGCAGTGGTTAGCACCGCAGCCTCATAGCTCCAGCGACCCGGGTTCAATTCTGGGTACTGCCTGTGAGGAGTTTGCAAGTTCTCCCTGTGTCTGCGTGGGTTTCCTCCGGGTGCTCCGGTTTCCTCCCACATGCCAAAGACTTGCAGGTTGATAGGTTAATTGGCCATTATAAATTACCCCTAGTATAGGTAGGTTATAGGGACAGGTGGGGATGTGGTAAGAATATGGAATTAGTGTAGGATTAGTATAAAATGGGTGGTTGGTGGTCGGCACAGAATCGGTGGGCCGAAGGGCCTGTTTCAGTGCTGTATCTCTAAACTAAAAAAAACTAAACGTGGGCAAGTTGATCTGGGACAAGCAAATGACCAGTGTTTAAAAATTGAAATTTCTTTGATCTTGATAAAATGAAAAAGGGCATGAATACTATATCTGTTCAAATTAAAAATGGTGAACCAAAGCACTTAATTGAAAAAAAACCGAAGACCTAGTTAGTTTGAGGCAAAAGAATTTTTGCACATTTTGCATCTTACACTGGTTCAAGTTTTGAAATGTTGGACAAAGTGTAACAAATTTGATTACTGCCTGCATCAGTCCCTCCCAATCTGGAGCCATGCACCTCTAACTGATTTTTTTTAATAAGACCATAATTTGTCATCTCGTCACTGAATGGATAACTTAATTTATATTCAAAGGTTTTGCTTCCTTGTGTGCACCAGTGGACCTAATTAATTGCAAAGTTCTTTTAATTTTATGTTAAGACAACTTGATGCTAAGAGAGCAATGGGTTTCATTTATATTTCCTAGTTTTAAGTGTTTTCTCAGTGACCACTTAAAAAAAAAATGTGCAGAATACCACTATGAAGCCCTACGTACTTTGAGCACATGTTTTCTCCATTTTTTGCAAAATTCTACACCTGAAGTGTATTACAGTGTATCTTATTTCCCATGAATGAGAGCACAGTCATGGTTTGATATACAAAAGCTTATACAAAACGTATATAAAAATACATAAATTTCATAATACAAAAAGATATAAAAAGTCCACATTTCCTACAAGTCCTCACAATTAATAACTTTTTCCCCTAATATAATTTCATTAAGCATTTGGCCTTGATGCGCAAGCCTTTTGGTAACACATTTCAGATGAAGCAAAGTAAAAATGTCAAGCACAATCAATATTACTTGCCCGAGTAAAAGAATCAGGGACAACGTCCTCACCCAAGGGTGTTGACCTCCGTTGTGCTTGGTCACCCACCAATGACTTTCTCCAATCTTTTAATTGCATCTTCCCTTTCTTTTAATTGCTTCTTCCCTCATTCATTTAGAGACTAAGGTAATAGGAGGTGTACAAACTGAGCTGCAGCTTTTAATGCTTCCCCTTTCATCCCAAACTTAAAAGGTGAAACTGCGGACTGGTACAGGAAACAAAATGCTACTTTGATCTGAGTGGGTTTGAAGCAGAATGTGGGCTCTGATGAGGCACCATGTCATTCCATGTTTCATTGAGTGTTAGTAGTGACACAGTAGATTCCCATGTATAGATACTTGTGTCTAATATGCTTTTCTCCCCACTTCTGGACACTCTTCTCACAGTTTAGTGAACCTTAGTCTAAAAGGATACGTGAACATCTTGTTCCAGGGTCCCTATGTCATGGGGAATGTGCCACTGAGGGTGAGATTCTTGTGATGATGGGGGTGGGGGGGTGGGGGTGAAAGAAATGGGTGTGGACTGTATGGTCATCAGACATCTAGGCAGCATGTTAGCCCATCAAGTGGGGTGATCTGTACATGGTTCTTTAAGCATTGTTTTCAGCGTCCTGTTTCCCCCCTCCACTATCCCTGAAGATTGTGGAAGATGTAAGACGTATACTCTATGGCGGATGCCCAAAGATTCTTGCAATTGGGGGAAAAATTCCAGTAAAATGGGATCCTTAGTTACTATCTACCTTTAGTGGTAGTTCCCACCTACAGATCACCTCACAATAAAATTCTGGCAGCAGTGAGTGCATTGTTTGGCCTGCAGGGGAAGGCTTCAATCAATTTGGTAAATTGATCTATGACAACCAAGACATATGTGTAATTGCCCCGGGTTGTGGGGGTGCAAGGGGCCAATAAAGTCGATTTGAAGGTACAGGTTTTGCAGCAGGCATGGCAAACAACAGGACACTTAGAGATTGACATCATTCTCTGTTGTGGGCTGCCAAGCCATGGCCAAGATCTTGTCTTGGGTGGACTCTGCTGAGTAGTATCTCCTGGTCAGGTGGGAATGGAAGAGGAAAAACAACTCCTCACCAACCACTGGTAGAATGCACACCACAGGAAGCTTATCTGGGCTGGGCTGAGACATGAGCAATGGGACCATGTTAGCTTACTTGAGACATGACTGGGTTGCCCAGGTCAAGGGGGCAACCAGTGATTTCTCCTGTTCGTGCCAGGCAATGACTGGCGTAGGGGTCATACTGTTGCTGGAGTGAACCAAGCGTCGAAGGGTTTTGCAGCTGCAATGGGACAACATTGGTCGATGCCATCAGATTCCCATTCGCCATAGAGTGCAGCTTCTTTGGCTGCCCTATTGGCTTCTGAATTACCGTTGCTGTGAACTTGCCCTTTTTTGTGATCTGCAATCTTGCCAGGGCAGGGCTGGGAATGGTTTTGTAGGGCTGCCCGTAACTTCTGTAACCAGGGCCCATGAGGCAACAGTTTGCCAACTGAGGTTTGGTAGGCATTCTTGTGGTACAGGGGAAGGGCTAGTACAACAATGATGGCATAGGCACTATCGGACCAAATATTCATGGACCTATCATCTGTTAATAAAGCAAGCATTCAGCGAGCTGGGAGGAGTGTCGGGAGTAATGTTCTTTGATTACTTTTGTCTGGTAGAATCTGTGCATACCCCTTGTGTGGTGTTCCTTGCATATGAAAAATGGAACCGTCGACATAGACGTCTGGGGCCTCCTTAAGCGGTCCCTGCAGAATGGGGTGCAAATTGAAATCCGTAAGGGGCAGCGGATATTTGTGGGGGGGTCACCTTCGGACGCCAGGAGCTGTGGAAGCAGTGTCGTCAACTTGGGGGTGATGTCAATTTCCAGCTGCTGTAATTATAAAGTCCATTTACTCAATCTCTCAGAGGAGACCAGCGAGTCTGCAGGCTTCATTAACCAGTTCAGTGGCATGTGCAGGAAATGTAGGATTATTTGTTGAAGGCCTGTATTGTATGTGAAGTGTTGAACAGTCCAAAACTTAGCTAGAAGGTGACACTCCCATACTGAGCATGTGGTTTCCACTCCTTGCAGAATCTTCGAGGCATAAGCGTAGTCTCCCAATGTGCTCTTGACACAGCACAGCAGTTGGACTCTGGCCTGTAGCTCCTATTTCCAGGTGAAATGGTTGAGTGGGATTGGGCGTCAGCAAGCACATCGCTTGCATAATTGACTATTTGAGACTCGTAAGAGTTGTGGTGTGATCCTTTGTCCAGCTGGGCTGAACTGTCTGTGCCTTTTAAAAGTTTGTACAAGAGTTATGCTGGCTTGGCAAAGCTGGGAATAAAATTTCTATGATAACTGACGAGGCCTAGGAATGATCAGAGAGCAGTTTGAGGTAGGGAGCAGAGATCTTTGGATGATTCCGACTCTGTGAGCTGTTATGAAAGTGATTCAGTTTTTTTGTGAAAATATTTTTTGAGGATAGTCAAACTGAATAAATGTTGGACTAGTTTTTATTTCAAGAGGGTAATTAAGAGGGCATTGAAAGAACTAGTTTGGCAACAGCATGTACTGGTTGTCACATGACCTGGTTTCTTGTGTAATAGAGTAAAGGTTACACCACTGAAATGTCCAACAGTTGCTGTGACTTTTTGGGGGGAAGGGGGATATATTCCTGACTGATTTGAGGAAACTAACCAAGGTTAAACTAAAGGATTTGACAGACCTGTTGGTGTCGGAGTTAAAAGCAGGAGCTAAGAAAGCAGACTTAATTGAAGTAATAGCACACCATTTGAAATTGGAAGAAGAAAGCAAACCAGAGGATAGTGCCATTGAATTAGCTAAGACTCGGTTACAGATGAGGCAGCTTGAAATTGACAAAGAAATAGAAATGAGAAAACTTGAGCAGGAAAAAAACTTGAACTTGAAAAAGAACTGACAATGAAAAAACTTGAACTAGAATTTCAAAAAGAAAGAGAAGAAAGAGAAGAAAGAGTTAGAAAGTTAGAAATCTGGAACTAAGTCAAAACAGTGGTCTTGACTCCAGTGAAAATTCTGGTGGGGAAAGATCTATCTTCAGCTCAGGACCCAGGAGAGAGCCATTTAAATTTGTACAAGCCCTCCCGACATTTGAGGAACGGGTTTTGAGGCATTTTTCACTTAAAGATAGCCAATCAAATGAAGTGGCCAAACGAAAGCTAGACGTTACTTGTGCAAAACAGGTTGATGATCAGAGCTCATGAAGTATATGCTTTCTGAGGAGGCTTCTGCAGATTGAGATGGCAAAAAGGCTATTCTCGCTGCTTATGAGTTAGGCTTTGAAGCTTACTGACAGAAATTTTGGAACCTCCGGAGATTGTCTGGGCTGATCTGTATAAAATTTGAGAGGTAAAACAAATTAATTTTGATCATTGGATATGGGCACTAAAGATGGAGGCCATGTATGAGAACCTTAGGGAATTAATTCTCCTGGAAGAATTTAAATTTCACTCCCTCCATTAGTAAGAACCCATGTAGAGAACCAGAAGGTTTCAATGGCCAGACAGGCAGTGAAAATTGCTGATGATTTTGAGCTTGTGTATAAGCCCAAACTCTTTATCTGCCACCCCCACAAACCGAGAAGAATAGAAGGTGGGAGGGTGAAAGGAAGGCAAGTAGCCGGGGACAAGAAGGGACAGCTGGGAACGCCCTGGGATGATCTCCTCAGGCCAGAAGGGAAGGTGCTGAGGGTGGAAGTGAGGTCCACAAGCCTAAGTGTTACCATTGTCACGAGGTGGGACACCGTTGTCCAGAATGCTGGAAGTTGCGGGTGAACCATGGGACCTATTGGGGTACACAAAGCCAATGCAGTGAAAGGCGCCCTAGTGGGAGTACGACAGATCAGGCTGTAGCTCTGACTGCAGCTGTGAGGCTAAATACAAAATCCACTGAGCGCAGCGGTTGTGAATAAGATACCTGAGCGTTATAGGGAATTCTTTTTAGAAGGAAAAGTGACTCTTATCCCTCAAGTGAGGCAGGCAAATCAGTTCCGAAGAAGGGTCACTGACCCGAAACGTTAACTCTGCTTCTCTTTCCACAGATGCTGCCAGACCTGCTGAGTGGTTCCAACATTTCTTGTTTTTATTATAGGCAAATCTATAGTTATACTTGGGGATACAGGAGCCACCCAAATTCTTTTACTGGGGAAATGCATAACATTTCCACCAGAGAATGCATTGAATTCCAAGGTTTTAGTGAATGGTATTGGCAGGGGGTATATACCTGTATCTTTATATCGGGTGCACCTATAGTGTGACCTAATGTCTGGAATGGTAACTGTAGGAGTTGTCCATAGTTTGCCAGTAGACAGTTGACTTACTCCTGAGGAATGATGTGGCTGGAGCGAAAGTAGTAGCTTCTCCAGTTGTCATGGAAAAACCAAGTGAAGTTAAAGAGACAGAACAGTTACAGTAAAAGGTTTGAGGAATTTTTCCTTTTATGTGTAGTAACCTGAGCAATGGCTAAACAAGTTCCATTGTTGGAGGTAAAATTGGCATTGTCAGGTCGCCGAATATCTGAGACTTGCTTTGGGGATTTGGATCATCCAAATGAAATATTTAATAAGTCTTCTCTGATCAAGGCTCAGCAAGCTGATCCGGAGTGAAGTAAAATGGCTCTAACAGAAAATGAATCAAAAGGAGTTCCAGAAGGCCAGGTCCTTCCAAGGACGTGGTGCAGTTTTGTAAAACATACCAGTTTGTGGGAAAAACGTCCAATTGCAATACCAGTTTTTTGCGGAACCATTTAGTGGGCGTTGGTAGACTGTGTAGGACCCTTACCGAAAACAAAAGCAGGTCTCCAATATATACTCGCTATCATGGATATAGCTACTCGGTTCCCGGAGGCCATTCCCTTGAGAATAATTCCTGCTAAGGTAGTTGCAGAGAAGTTAGCTCACTTCTTCACTAGATATGCATTGCCGATTTGAGATTCAGTCGGATTAGGGTTCCAATTTTATGTCTAAACCTTTTCAGGAAGTTATGGGTAACATCGCAACATAGAACATAGGAGCAGGAGTAGGCCTTTCAGCCCTTCAGGCCTGCTTCGCCATTCAAAAAAGATCATGGCTGATCGTCTAGTTCAGTACCCTGTTCCTGCTTTCTCCCCATATCCCTTGATCCCTTTGGCATTAAGAAATATATCTGTCACCTTCTTGAATATATTTAATGACTTGGCCTCCACTGCCTTCTGCAGTAGAGAATTCCACAGGTTCACCATTCTCTGAGTGAAGAAATTTCTCCTCCATGGTTCTAAATGGCATACCCTGTATCCTGAAACTGTGACCCCTGGTTCTGCACTCCCCAGCCATCGGGAACATCCTCCCTGCATCTAGCCTGTCTAATCCTGTTAGAATTTTATAGGTTTCTATGAGATCCCCTCTCATTCTTCTAAACTCTCGTGAATATAGGCCTAGTCGACCCAATCTCTCCTCCTCCGTCAATCCTGCCATCCCAGCAATCAGCCTAGTAAATCTTCTTTGCATGCCCTCCATGGCAAGAACATCCTTCCTCGATAACGAGACCAAAACTGCATGCAATACTCCAGATGTGGTCTCCCCAATGCCCTGTATAACTGCAGTAAGACATCCTTGCTCCTGTACTCAAATCCTCTTGCAATGAAGGCCAACGTATCATTGACCTTCCTCATTGCTTACTGCACCTGCATGATTGTCTTCAGCAACTGGTGTACAAGGACACCCAGGTCTTGTTGCACCTCCCCCTTACCCAATCTATCACCATTCAGATAATCTCCTTACTGTTTTTACAACCAAAGTGGATAACCTCACATTTATCCATGTTCTACTGCATCTGCCATGCATTTGCCCACTCGCTCAACTTGTCCAAATCACATTGGAGCCTCTTTGCATCCTCCTCACAGCTCACATTCCCCCGCCCACCACCCCAGCTTTGTGTCATCTGCAAACTTGGAAATGTTACATTTAGTTCTCTCACCCAAGTCATTAATGTATATTGTGAATAGCTGGGGCCCATGCACTGATCCCTGTGGTAGACCACTAATCGCTGCCTGCCACCCGGAAAAAGACCTGTTTATTCCTGCTCTCTGCTTCCTGTCTGTCAACCAATTCTCAATCCATGCCCAATCCCATGTGCTTTAATTTTGCACATTAACCTCTTATGTGGGACCTTAACAAAAGCCTTCTGAAAATCCATATACACCACATCCACTGGTTCTCACTTATCTATTCTACTAGTACATCCTCAAAAAAAACTCCAGTAGATTTGTTAAGCATGATATCCCTTTCATAAACCCATGCTGACTTTGCCCAATTCTGTTTATGCTTTCCAGGTGTTCTGCTATAACATCCTTTATGATAGACGCTAGCATTTCCCCCACTACTGATGTAAGGCTAGCTGGTCTGTAATTCCCAGTTTATTCTCTCCCTTTTTTAAATAGTGGGGTTACATTTGCCACCCTCCAATCTGTAGGAACTGCTCCAGAGTTTATAGAATTTTGGAAGATGACCATTAATGTGTCCACTATTTCCAGGGCCACTCCCTTTAGTACTCTGGGATGTAGATTATCAGGCCCTGGGGATTTGTCAACCTTTAACCCCACTAATTTCCCTAGCACTTTTTTTTTTAATACTAATACTGATTTCCTTCAGTTCTTTCCCCCTCGTTAGACCTTTGGTTCCCTAACATTTCTGGGAAGTTATTTGTGTCTTCCTTTGTGAAGACAGAGCCAAAGTTGGTGTTTAATTGTTCTGCCATTTCTTTGTTCCCCATTATAATTTCCCCCATTTCTGACTGTAAGGGACCTACATTTGTTCTCACTAATCTTTTTCTCTTCACATATTTAAAGAAGCTTTTACCATCAGCTTTTATGTTCCCTGCAAGTTTACTCTCGTACTCAGTTTCCCCTGCTGAATCAACCTCTTTGTCCTCCTTTGCTGAATTCTAAACTGCTCCCAATTCTCAGACTTGCTGCTTTTTCTGGCAATTTTATATGCTTCCTCTTTGGATCTAATGCTATCCCTAATGTCTTTTGTAAGCCATGGTTGAGCCACCTTTCTGGTTTTATTTTTGCGCCAGATAGTAATGAATAATTGTTGGTAATTCATGCATAGGTTCTTTAAATATTATCCATTGCCTATCCACCGTCAACCCTTTTAGTAAAGTTCCTCAATCTACCATAGCCAACTCACGCCTTGTACCTTCGTAGTTTCCTTTTGTTTAGATTCAGGACCCTAGTTTCGGATTGAACTACTTCACTCACCATCTTAATGAAGAATTCTATCATGTTGTGGTCGCTCCTCCCCAAGGGACCCTGCACAACAAGATTGTTAATTAATCCTTTCTCATTGCACAATACCCAGTCTAGGATAGCCTGTTAAAAACGTACGCACTCCAGGAAATCTTCTTCCACGGTATTATTGCTAATTTGGTTTGACCAATCTATATGTAGATTAAAGTCACCCATGATTGCAGTTGTACCCTGATTGCATGTGTGTCTAATTCCCTGTTTAATGCCATCCCTTATATCTCCACTACTGTTTGGGGGCCTATAGACAACCGCCACCAACATTTTCTGCCCCTTCGTGTTTCTTAGCTCCACCCATACAGATTCCACATCATGATTTTCTGAGCCAATATCCTTCCTCACTATTGCATTGATTTCTTCCTTTACTAACAAAGCTACCCCTCCTCCTTTCCCTTTTTGCCTGTCCTTCCTAAATATTGAATACTCTTGGATGTTCAGTTCCCATCCTTGGTCACCTTGCAGTCATATCTCCGTAATCACAACTATATCATAACCATTTATATCGATTTGTGCTGCTAATTCATCTAACTTATTGTGAATGCTCTGCACATTAAGACACAGTGCCTCTAGACTTGTCTTTTTAACATTGTTAGTCATCTTAGCTTTATTTTGCACTACGGCCCCATTTGTTTGTCACCCTTGTTTTCCCTTCCTTCCACTTTTGCTTCTTATCTTTGTCTTTCATTTATATCCTTGTTTCCCTCTCCTCTGTCTCCCTGCTCAGATTCCCATCCCCCCTGTCATTCTAGTTTAAACCTTCCCCGAGAGCACTAGCAACCCCCCCGCCCCGAGGAGATTGGTCCCAGTCCTGCCAGATGCAACCCGTCCAGCTTGTTCCGGTCCCAATGTCCCAGGAATCTGAATCCCTCCCCCCCCTACACCATTTCTCCGGCCACGTATTCATCTGATATATCCTGCTATTTCTGCTCTCACTAGCACGTGGCACTGGTAGTAATCCTGAGATTACTACCTTTTGAGGTCCTACCTTTTAATTTTCGTCCTAACTCCCTATATTCAGCTTGGAGAACCTCATCCCCATTTTTTTTTTAACATATGTTGGTACCGATATGTACCACGACAACTGGCTGCTCGTCTTCCCCCCCCCCCCTCAAAATGGCATGCAGCCGCTCAAGACGTCCTTGACCCTAGCACCAGGAAGGCAACACACCATTCTGGAGTCTCTTTTGCAGCTGCAGAAGCGCCTGTCTGTTCCCCTTACGATTGAATCCCCTATCACTATAGCCCTGCCACTCCTCTTCCCCTCCTGTGCAGCAGAGCCACCCGTGGTGCCATAACTTAGGTATAACACAGCTAAAGTCTTCAGCATACCACCCACTGACACCAGGAGCTTTAGAAAGGTACCATCAGGGCATATTATCATAAATATCCCCATGATTGGGATAAAGGGCTAGAATTTCTCTTGTTTGCCACTAGGGATTCGCCAAATGAGTCTGCCAGTTTCAGTCCTTTTGAATGAGTTTATGGATGTGAGATAAGAGGTCCTCTAAAACTAATTAAAGAAAGATTTTTGGAACCGAGGGATGAATCTTCTGTGCTAGATTATGTTTCCATGTTCTGGGAACGGCTCACGAGAGCCTTCAAAGTGGCTCTGGAACACCTTAAAGCTTCCCAAATAATTATGAAGAAATGGGCAGGCAAGCATGCTAAGACCTGAACATTTCTACCCGGAGATGAGGTATTAGTATTACTGCCTTTACAGGGTGAACGTTGAAAGCTTGGTTCAGTGGTCCATATAAAATGGTCAAGAGAATTGGTGAAGTAGATTATTTGACACCCCAGATTGCCGTAAAAAGAATCGTCTGTCATATTGATATGGAATCATAGAATGGTTGCACCGTAGAAAGAGGAATCATAGAATGGTTGCACCATAGAAAGAGGCCACTTGGTCCGTTGTGCCCGTGCCAGCTCTCTAAGAGCTACTCAGCTAGTCTCATTCCCCTGTCTTTTTCCGTCACCCCGCACATTTTTTCTGTTTAGATAATTATCCAATTCCCTTTGGAAAGCCACGGTGGAATCTGCCTCCACTACACTGTCAGGCAGATTCTAACCACTTGCTTCGTAAAAATGTTTTTCCTTGTGTTGACTCTAGTTCTCTTGCCAATTATCTTAAATCGGTGTCCTCTGGTTCTCAACCCTTCCACCAATAGCAACAGTTTCTCCATATCTCCTCTGTCCAGACCACTCATGATTTTGAACACCTCTATCAAATCTCCTCTCAACCTTCCCTTCTCTAAAGTGAATAGCCCGAGATTCACCAATCTATCCACATAACTGAAGTCTCTCAACCCCTGAACATTCTTGTAAATTTTTTTGCACCATCTCCAATGCCTTATGTTAAAACACTGTTATCACCAGTAGGAAGATAAGCAAGCACAGGTATGTCAGGTAGTAGGGACAGTGAAGGATGAAAGGAATTGTGAGGATGAGGCAGAAGGAGGCCTAGACAATTCTCAAATTGAATCTCCTAATATTGAATTGCTAGGGAGATTGGACACTGTGCTTTCGTATGTAGATACGACCTATGAGAAGACCGAACATGACTATTCAGCATTTAAGAGCCTGTAGGGATAAGTCAGGATGTAAAACCTCAGGCACGCGTGATGTGGATGTAGGGGAATCTGTTCCTATAGAACAGGATCCTTACCACTTGGGTCCAGAGAAACAGAATTTAGTGTTCCCCAAAAACAAATGGTTTAAGATCATTTTTATTTTCTTTTGAGTTGCTTACACACAAGATGACTCCAGTGCAGAAACTGAACTATTACAGAAGTGGTTGCATAAGGACCCTCTAACCAACATACGAACATACGAATTAGGAGCAGGAGTAGACCACTCGGCCCTTTGAGCCTGCTCCGCAATTCAATAAGTTCATGGCTGAACTGATTACTCCACACTGGAGAGGGTGCAGAGGAGATTCACCAGGATGTTGCCTGGGCTGGAGCATTTGAGCTATGAAGAGAGACTGATAGGCTAGGGTTGTTTTCCTTAGAGCAGAGATGGCTGAGGGGGGACGTGATTGAGGCATACAAAATTATGAGGAGCATTGATAGGAAGAAACTTTTTCCCTTAGAGGGTCAGTAACCAGGGAGCATAAATTTAAGGTAAGGGGTGGGAGGTTATGAGGGGATTTGAGGAAAAATAATTTCACCCAGAGGGTGGTTGGAATCTGGAACGCACTGCCTGAAGAACTGGTAGAGGCAGAACATTTAAGAAGTATTTAGATGAGCACTTGCAATGCCATAGCATACAAGGCTACGGGCCAAGTGCTGGAAAATAGGATTAGAATAGTTAGGTGCTTGATGGCCGACACGGACACGATAGGCCGAAGGGCCTGTTTCTGTGCTGTATGACTGACATTTCCATCTACCCAGCATAACCTTCCACCCCCTTGCTTATCAAAAATCTATCTACCTCTGCCTTAAAAGTATTCAAAGACTCTGCTTCCACTGCCTTTTGAGGAAGAGAATTCCAAAGACTCATGACCCTCAGAGAAAATATTTCTCCTTATCCCTGTCTTAAATGGGCGACCCCTTATTTTTAAACAGTGACCCCTAGTTCAGATTCTCCTACAAGGGGAAACATCCTTTCCACATCCACCCTGTCAAGACCCCTCAGGATCTTATATGTTGCAATCAAGTCACCTTTTACTCTTCTAAATTCCAACGGATACAAGCCTAGCCTGTCCAATCTTTCCTCATAAGACAGCCCACCCATTCCAGGTATTAGTCTAGTAAACCTTCTCTGTACTGCCGACAATGCATCTACATCCTTCCTTAAATAAGGAGACCAGTACTGTACACAGTACTCCAGATGTGGTCTCATCAATGCCCTGTATAGCTGAAGCATAACCTCCCTACTTTTGTATTCAATTCCCCTCAAGATAAGCGATAACATTCTATTAGCTTTCCTAATTATGTGCTGTACCTGCATACTAACCTTTTGCGATTCATGCACTAGGATACCCAGATCCCTCTGCATCTCAGAGCTCTGCAATCTCTCACCATTTAGATAATATGCTGCTTTTTTATTCTTCCTGCCAAAATGGACATTTTCCCACTTTCCCACATTATACTCCATTTGCCAGGTCTTTGTCCACTAACTTAACCTATCTTTATCCCTTTGTAGCCCCCTTATATCCTCTTCACAATTTACTTTCCTACCTATCTTTGTGTCATCAGCAAATTTAGCAGCCATACCTTCGGTCCCTTTATCTAAATTATTTATATAAATTGTAAAAAGTTGAGGCCCCAGCACAAATCCCTGTGGCACACCACTCGTTGCAGCTTACCAACCAGAAAATGACCCATTTATGCCTTCTCTGTTTCCTGTTAGCTAACCAATCTTCTATCCATGCCCATATGTTACTCCCTAGACCATGAGCTTTTATTTTCTGCAATAACCTTTGATATGGCATCTTATCAAATGCCTTCTGAAAATCTAAGTACAGTATATCCACTGGTTCTCCTTTATCCATAACACATGTAACTCCCTCAAAGAACTCCAATAAATTGGTTAAACGTGATTTCCCTTTCACAAAACCATGTTGATTCTGTCTGATTACCTTGAATTTTTCTAAATGCCCTGTTAGAACGTCTTTAATAATAGCTTCTAACATTTTCCTTAAGTCGGATGTCAAGCTAACTGACCTGTAATTTCCTGCTTTCCGTCTCCCTCCTCTTTTGAATAAAGGAGTTACATTCGCTATTTTCCAATCTAACGGAACCTTCCCCAAATCTAGGGAATTTTGGAAAAATTAAAGCTAACATATCAACTATCTCACTAGCCACTTCTTTTAACACCTTAAGATGAAGCCCATCAAGACCTGGGACTTGTCAGCCCGCAGTTCCAACAATTTGTTCAGTACCACTTCCCTGGTGATTGTAAGTTTCTTGAGTTCCTCCCTTCCATTTCCTGACTTATAGCTAATACTTGGATGTTACTTGTATCCTCAATAGTGAAGACCGCTGCAAAATATCTGTTCAATTCATCTGCCGTCTCCTTTATTATCCATTATTAATTCCCCAGAGTCACTTTCTATGGGACCAACGCTCACTTTATTAACTCTTTTTTTCTTTTTAAAATATCTATATTAACTCTTACTGTCTTTTTATATTTGTAGCTAGCTTTCTCTCCTACTCTAATTTTACCTTCCTTATCAATCTTTTAGTCATTATTTGTTGTTTTTTATATTCTGTCCAATCTTCTGACCTGCCTCCCATCTTTGCACAATTATAGGCTTTTTCTTGAAGTTTGATACTATCTTTAACCGTTTGTTAACCACGGATGGCGGGTCCCACCCTTGGAATTTTTCTTTCTCGTTGAAATGTATCCATTCTATGTATTCTGAAATATCCCCTTAAATGTCTGCCACTGTGTCTCTGTTGACCTATCCCTTAACCTGATTTGCCAGTTCACTTTAGCTAGCTGTGCTTTAACGCCCTCATAATTGCCCTTATTTAAGTTTAAAATACTAGTCTTGGACCCACTCTTCTCTCCCTCCAATGTAAAATTCAATCATAGTATGATAGCTGCTACCTAGGGGCACCTTAACTCTGAGGTCATGAATTAATCCTATCTCATTGCACAATACCAGGTCTAGTATAGCCTGCTCTCTGGTTGGTTCCAGAGCATATTGTTCCAAGAAATTATCCCGAAAACATTCTATGTACTCCTCATCTAGGCTACCTTTGCCCATCTGATTTTTTTCAGTCTATATGTAGGTTAAAATTCCCCATAATTATCGCTGTACCTTTCTGGCAAGCTGCCATTATTTCTTCCTTTATACCCGTCCTACAGTGTGGTTAATGTTAGGTCACCTGCACACCACTTCCACAAGTGACATCTTGCCTTTATGAATTCTCGTCTCTACCCAAACTGCTTCTACATCCTGGTCTCCTGAACTTGGGTCATTCCTCTCTATTGCGCTAATCCCATCATTAATTAACAGAGCTATCCCTCCACCTTTCCCTAGCTTCCTGTCCTTCCTAAATGCCATGTACTCTTCAATATTCAGGTCCCAATCTATGTCGTCCTGCAGCCATGTCTCTGTAATATCAGATCGTACTGATTTATTTCTATTTGTGCTGTCATTTCATCTGTTTTGTTTTGAATGCTATGTGCATTCAGATACAGATCCTTTAGTTTTGTCCTTTTATTATTTTTGTATCCTCTAGCCTTATCTGTTGATTTACGCTTAGATTTGTATGCTCTGTCCCTTCCTGTCAATCTGTTTATCATTTCCCATATTCATATCTTTCTCTCTTGCCTTGTCTCTACTCCTTGATTTACCATATCTTCTAAAATTTGATCCCTTGCCCCACTATTCAGTTTAAAACTCTCTCTACTTCCGTAGTTATGCAGCTTGCTAGAAAACTGGCCCCAGCACGGTTCAGGTGTAGACCGTCCCAATGGTGCATCCACCACTTTCCCCAGTACTGGTGCCAGTGCTCACCAAACCGGAACCCACTTCTACCACATCATTCTTTGAGCCACGCATTAATTTCTCAAATCTGATTTGCACTACCTAATGTGGAGGGAAGGTGAATTCTATTATGGTTTTCAGTGAAGAGGAAGAAGGAAACTTGTAGTTTTCACATTCTTAGCATGCTCAAACCTTTCGCAATCAGTGGATTACTTTTGAAGTCACTATAATATATAAATACTAGCCAGAACTCCCGTGTTGTTTGACTAGTGCCATGGGATCTTTTATATTCACTTGAACAGGCAAACGCTGATGTCAGTTTAATGTCTCTTTTGAAACACCGATCCTTCAACAGTGCAGCACTGCCTGAGTATTGCACTGATATTTAAGTGCTTAAATCATGGACTGAGCTTTGAGCTCACAACCTTACTTGGAGGCCAGAATAGTAATAGCTGAGCCAAACTGATACCTAAGATGTTTGGGAAGGAAAACTGATTAGCCAATATTTCTATTCTTGCCTGACATCTAGAATCCCTGTTGTGTTTGAATAATAATGCCAGGTGCAGATAAGGTCACATTTGGAGGTGATTCACTGTATCCAACAAACTGCAGTTACCTCAGTCTGTTATACCAGCTGTGGCACTGCAATTGTGAAGAAGCTGTGTAGTATGTAATGTAAAGATTTTTTTTTCTGGTTTTCTCCTGTTTACTGTCCCCTTAATTGAAAGCAGAAACTGGTGGTTTGTAATTCCCCATGATGCAGTGTCATTTCCGGTATTGGTATAAATGGCTTAGTGGGAGATTGGCCTGATTGTTAAGATCACCAGGTGTTGTACTTTTGTGGAGGGCACTTGTAGAAATTTTTTTCTTGAGGACACTGTGTCAACCTCTGGTACCACCTTTTATTGATCCCTCCAAAGAATAATGTATTGTTCATCGACCATGTTGAATCCTGATTCAGCACCAGCAAACTCATACATTCTTGTAATACAAAATAAAAACAGAAAATGCTGGAGACACTCAGCAGGTCAGGCAGTATCTGTGGAGAGAGAAACCGTGGGCTGAATTTTAGGGACCCCACTGCCCAAAAAGAGCAGGCAGGTGGCGGGGTTGGGAGGTGTAATATGGAGTGGGAGGCTGGGGGGTCCTTCCCGACCTACTCCTGCCTCCGCCGTCACTTTGCGTAGGGCAGCAGCAGCAAAAAAAAAGGGCCTGCCCGCCCCAAGCCAATCAAGGCCCTTAAGTGGCCAGTTAACAGCCACTTAAGGGCCTCCACCCGCTGCCATGGGGAATTTTAGCCTTGGCCAGTTGGCTGCCCAGGCCTGAGAAAAGCCGCCTAGCAAAAACAAGTAGCTTTCTGACGGTCTGGGGGTGGGTAGGGGGTCCCCACATGATCAGGCACCCTGTGCCCGACGGAGGGCTGACCCTGATTTGCACCCCCCCCCCCCCAACCTCAATTGACCGCCCTTGCTTCGCCGAGTCTTGACTGTTCACCTCTGGCGAGGCCCCAAAAACTTGCGTTTGCTCCTGGGCCATCCTTCATGTTCCTTCTGATGACTGGGTTGCAGTCCCAGCAGTGGCCACCACTCCCATAGAGCTGCTGGCCCGCTGATTTGGCTGGCAGCTCCATTAGGCGGGACCTCAGACCAATTAAAGGCCTGGAGACCATAAAATGCAGGCTGGATCCCTAGGCAAGGTGGAGGTGGGTTCACCACTGACCTTTTAGTCGATGGACACCTCCTCTCCGCCGAGGGTAAAATTCAGCCCCGAGTTAATGTTTTAGGTCTGTGATCTTATATTTCCAACTTTTCTCAGTTCTGATGAAATAGGTTTTGTACAAGTGGAAATGGGCGAGGGTGGAATGAACAACAAAAGGGAAGGTCTGTAATGGGGTGGAGGGCAAGACCAATTAAGTGACAAAAGGTTTCATGGTGCAAAGCCAAAGGGAGTTGGAATGGGACAAGTAAAGAAACAAAAGATGTCTGGATGAGGTATGAATGGCAGGATAGCAGCCATTCGAGCGCAAAGTATAGGGATTAAGAAAGAAATGAGAAAAAAGAACCAATAAAAAATAACATGGAAAAAATGGGGGCAGAGGTTATGATCAAAAATTGTTGAACTCTATGTTGAATCCAGAAGGCTATGAAAGTGCCCTCTGGAAAGATGAGGTACTGTTCCTCAAGCTTATGTTGAGCTTCATTGGAATACTAGCAGGCCAAGGACAGAGGTTAGTGTGGGAACAAGGTAGAAAATTGAAATGACAGGTGACAGGAAGCTCGGGTCATGCTTGTGGACTCAATGGAGGTATTTACAAAGTGGTCATCCAGTCTGCGTTTAGTCTCCCCAATGTAAATTGAAAGTACAAGTAAATTGCTGTCTCAATTGGAGTGTTTGGAGCCTTGGGCGGTGAGATGAGGGGAGGTAAAAGGGCAGGAGTTGCATCTCCTGCCCTTGCATGGGAAGGTGATGTAGGAAAAGGGGGGGGCGGTGTGTAAGTGACTGAGGAGTGGACCAGGGTGTTGCGGAGGGAGCAGTCCCTTCAGAATGCTGAAAGAGGAGGAGAGGGGAAAATGTATTTGGTATCATGCTGGAGGTGGCAGCAATTGCAGAGGATGTTCCATTGAATGCGGAGGCTGGAGGGGTGGAAGGTGAGGACAAGGGGAACCCTATCGTGGTCCTGGGAGGGAGAGGATGGGGTGAGAGCAGAAGTGCATAAAGTAGAACAGACAGGGTCAGGGGCCCAGTCAACCACTGGGGGGGAGGGAGGAAATTCTTGGTTGAGGATAAAGGAAGACATATCGGAAGTGTTGGTATAGAAGGTTGCATTGTCTGAACAGATCAACAGAGACAAAAAAAACTGGGAGAATGGAATAGAGTCCTTAAAGGAAGTGGGGTGAGAGAAAGTGTAGTCACGGTAGCTGTGGGAGTCTGTAGGCTTATAGTCAATATTGATGATCTATCCCCTGAAATGGAGACAGAGAAGTCAAGGAATGGAAGAGTCAAAGATTGGACTATGTTGGAGGTGTGCGGGTGCAAGTTGGAAGCAAAGTCCTTGAAATTTTCCGGTTCAGGATGAGGGCAGGGAATGGCACCAACATAGCTACCAGTGTACCAGAAAAAGAGGTGAGGGATGTGCCTGAATAGGACAGGAACAAGGAATGTGCCTCATATCCCACAAAAAGGCAGATATGGTTAGGGCCCATGTGGATACCCATAGCAACAGTACTTTATTTGGAGGAGCTGAGTGGAGCTGAAGGAGAAGGTGATCAATGTGAGAGCCAGTTCAGCCAGGTGGAGGAGGGTGGTGGTGGATGGGGGCTGGTTGAGCCTCCGTTCAAGGAGAAAGCGGAGAACTCTCAGGCTATCCTGGTGGGTGACTGCGGCGGGATTGGACATCTGTGGTGAAAAGGAGACAGTTGAAGTGATGGAGTGTTGGAAGAGTCTTGGATGTCGGTATGAAACTGGACATGGGGCAGAGAAGTAGTCGAGCTAGGAAGAAATCAGTTTAGTGGAGCAGGAACAAAGAGAAACAATGGGTCTACCGGGACAGTCGTGTTTGTTGATTTTTAGGAAGGAAGTAGAAGTAGGCTGTACAGGGTTGGGGGACTGTGAGGTTAGAGGCGGTGGGGGGGGGTGGGGGAAGATCTCTAGAGGAGATGGGATCACAGAGTCCTGAAACAATGGCTTGATGTTTGGTGGTAGGGTCATGGTCTGGGGGAGGGAAGGGGAAGTCTCAGAGTTGGAGTTCAGCTTCTGCCAGGTAGAGGTTGGTATGCCAGACTATGACTGCACCAAAACAAGAAATGCTGGATTCACTCAGCAGGTCTGGCAGCATCTGTGGAAAGAGAAGCAGAGTTAAGTAACTCTGCTTCTCTTTCCACAGATGCTGCCAGACCTGCTGAGTGAATCCAGCATTTCTTGTTTTTGTTTCAGATTTCCAGCATCCGCAGTATTTTGCTTTTATATGACTGCACCATCCTTGTCAACAGATTTGATGACAATGTTAGGATTGGACTGAGAAAACGGAGTGCTGCATTCAGAGGGAGATAGATCAGAGTGAGTGGGGGGAGCAGAGAAATTGAGACGACCGATGTCACGCCGGCAGTCCTCTGTGAAAAGATTGAGAGGGTAAGAGGCCAGAGGGTGGGGTTCAAGTGGAGGAAGAATACTGGAGACTGGTAAAAGGGTCCACTGAACCGGGGGAAGACTCCTGGCCAAAGAAATGGGCACAGAAGCGAAGGCGATGGAAGAAGAGCTCCACATTATGCCTCACTCAATTCAGAAACGTGGGGGGTGTAAACTTCTTGTTAAGTTTCAGTATCTTGACTTGGGGGTGTTTTATGTCAGTTGTCCCCAGAATTGAAACAAAATTGTGCTCAATTTTCCAGCTGGATGGCATCTTAAAGTTGCGTTGCTAATTTCATTTGAAGAATGACGACGTACCAAAACAATTTAATTTTTCTTATTCTTACTCAGGAAGGAGATGCAATTGATGGCTTTTACAAAATGTTGTATGAACGGGACAGATTTAATGACCTATTTCAGGTAAGATCTTTTTTTTAAAAAAAGTACACATTCTAGCATACAATTATAAATTGTAGAATGTCTACTTCAGGGAAGAATGGTAGCAATACTATGCCATATTTTCTCATTTTAAAATTTGAAGTAGATATGGTACCACGTTGTCTATAAATGTACAATAAGTGGTTAAACATCCAATTTCCAACCAGGTAGTTGAAAATTATCACTAAAAGAAGAGCAAAATGCTGCAGATGCTGGAACTCTGAAATGAGAACAGAAAGTGCCAGAAATACTCAGCAGGTCTGGCAGCATCTGTGCAGAGAGAAACAGAGTTAATGTTTCAGACCCTTCATCAGAATTTGTTTTCTCTTCCAAACTTGTACTGTTTGTTTTCCACCTTGTGATTAGTCAACTCCACTACTTACATAATGTATCAAACCATTTTCATTTCAACAGAGGCTGGAAGGCATTGGGTTTTCAGTTGAAAAAGATCGTAATGGAGTTAGAAAGGAAATACATAAAGAATTTGAGAAAATTAACCGCTGTCTTCAGAACAGGTAATATTCATCAGATTCTGTATATACCAGTTTATTAAAAGTGCATACTAAATTCAATAAGTTGGATGCATAGGACTAGTTAATTATAAAAATATTTGAAGAAAAAAGCTGGAGCTGTGTATTTTATGTTTAACTCACCAAAATTATTGTGTTAGTGGTACCTGTGCATTTGGGTTCATTATAGATAAAATTCTAAATGTACTGCTGGGATTACCCATGATTCCTAGAACTCCTGTTGACCGATTTATTTTGTGTTCAGTTACTTTTCACCTGCTACCTCATCTGTTTGGGAAATTTACAGTCTTCGGCCTGCTTTGGACCAGAACCTCCAGAATTCATCACACAGTTCCCATTTGTAACCAACTCTTACTGATACAATGAAACTGAAATTCAAAGAATGTGCTTTATTTATAATTGTCATCAATCTGTCACTTGGTTGTCAGTCAGTTGCTGTTGAGATTCCCTGAAGCTTTTTGGAACTTAATTGCAGCCCTGATGCAGTTGACTTGGTTTTGTTGCAGACAAGTGTTTGTATGAATTAGGAAATGGCTAATGGGTTGGAACCACACATGAACTGAGATAGGATCTGACTTGGTTATTATAAATGTTTCTTTATTTTTTATTCTTGAGATGAGTGTTGGCAAGGCTGGCATTTATTGCCCATCCTAATTGCCCTTGAGCAGGTGATGGTGAGCCACTGTCTTGAGCTGCTGCAGCCCACGTGGTCTAGATACATCTACAGTGCTGTTGGTGTGTTCCAGAAGTTTGACCCAGCGACACTGAAAGAACAGCAATTATTTCCACGTCAGGGTGGCTTGTGACTTGGAGGGGAACTTGCAGGTGGTGTTCCCATGTGTCTGCTGCTCTTGTTCTTCTAGGTGGTAGAGGTCAGGGGTTTGGAAGGTACTGCCTAAGAAGCTTGGCGAGTTGCTGCAGTGCATCTTGTATATGGTGCACACTGCTGTCACTGTGCACCAGTGGTGGTGAGAGTAAATGTTTGTTTAAGGTCTTGGATTAGGTGCCAATCAAGCAGGCTGCTTTGTCTTGGATGATGTCGAGCTTTTTGAGTGTTGGAGCTGCACTTATCCAGGCAGTTGGAGAGCATTCCATCACACTCCTGACTTGTGCCTTGTTGATGGTGGAAAGGCTTTGGGAAGTCAGGAGGTGAGTTATTTGCCAGAGGATTCCCAGCTTCTGACCTGCTATTGTAGCCACAGTATTTATATGGCTGGTCCAGTTAAGTTTCTGGTCAATAGTAACACCCAGGATGTTGATAGTGGGGGATTCAGCAATGGTGATGCTGTTGAATCTCAAGGGGATGTGGTTAGATTCTCTCTTTGGCAATGGTCAGTGCCTGGCACTTGTGTGGCACAAATGTTACTTGCCACTTATCAGCCCAAGCCTGAATTTTGCCCAGATTTTGGTGCATGCAGGCACAGACTGCTTCAGTATCTGAGGAGTTGAGTGGCAAGGAGTTGCGAATGGCACTGATCAGTCTTCAATTAACAGTGAGTCTCTCCACTTTTCACCTTAATTTGGAGGGAAGGCCATTGATGAAGCAGCTGAAGATGGTAGGGCCTCGGACACGACCCTGAGGAACTGCTATGAGCAGTGACCTGGTATATATGTTCTTGATGTGGGCTGAACAATGGAATTACATAGATGCCAATCTCCTGCTTTTTATGTGGTCACCTTGGCTTTCGCTGTCCAGGTTCATTTGGCATGGGGAGGAAGGGCTAGAAAACTAGACAGTTGACAATTGCATCTTGCCTACGACACTGTGTTCATTCATCAAAGATGTAATGGTTTCTATGCAGGTTTATAAAAATTCTCATAAGTAAAATAAAATAATTAACAGGCTGAGCTTTGTTTCATTATCCCCAGCAGTTACTAAAAGCTCACCCATGTCTTGAGGCTCTGAGGAATTAGGACTGCTCATTAAGTGAAGACATCAATTTTCCTGCAACATCTTTCCCTTTCTGATCCTAGAACAATTGGATCTCGCCACACAATTCAAAAAGTGTTACAACACATCCCCTGATATAGTCGTCAAACTGCAGATGATACAATGCCTGGTGAATTTCATATTTTTCCAACTCCCTAGTGGTTGAGAACTGCATCTCAAAGTTTAGAGTATTAATAACAATATTCATAACCAGTCATTTGGTAGTACAGAACTTGAGTATTACTGAAAATAGAGTCATGTTGTCGAAGCTTTTCGTCTTGCACTCATCAGGAAAATCCGTAAGAATATCAATGTAAGGGGATGCAACAACTTTATACTGTATGAGAAGAGTGCTGATTGGTTGGCACGTGAACTCTGATAGAGGCATTACCATGGAGAATGCACCAGTTTATGGTTACTGACAGTTAACTCTCCAGCTTTGTTTGAAATTTAAACCAGCAGCTTGACTCTGGTCAAGGCATTGCCCTGAGGAATGAGCCAGTGAATGGCTGTCACTTATTTTGTTTAGCTAAAACAGGCGCAATGTGTGTTTTTTTTTTTGCTGGCTGCAAAGAACAGGGCCCTGAGTATTAATACATGTAGCTTCCAGTACACGCAAATGTGCCACACTGTGAACCATGTTGAAACATAAATCTATGCTGAGGAACCTACAGGGAAATCTATATGGAGTCTAAGTCATAGTAGTTCTGTAAATGGTGAATTGCAGTTTTATTCTAAATACAGAAGTACTTAAGTGACTTTGGATAGTTGTGCATTTGTCTAACAAAAACCTGTTGATTATGATTCAGTTTGACCTTGCATTTTACAGGAAAGGAATACTATTGAAAGAGCTAGAATTTATGGTTCAACAACACCGTAATGGAATTGCTAAACTCCGAAAGGTACTAAAGGGGAAGATTAATGGTTTAGACTGTGCCATAAATGTTGCATTGGAGGCCAAATGTGTATCTCGCACAGCCTATTATAATTCACAGCAGGTAAGACTTTGATACAACAAGATTTGTAAGCTGCATTATGGAAATCTATTTAGTCATTTAGTAGTACAGAACTTGAGTTTTGCTGAAAATAGAGACGTGTTGTCGAAGCTTTTCGTCTTGCACTCATCAGGACAATATGCAAGAATAACCAAAGTAAGGGAAAACAGCAACTTATACTGCATGCGATGAGAGTGCTGATTGGTTGGCAAGTGAACTCTGATCGGTAGAGGTGTTGCCATAGCGAATGCACCAGTTTACGGTGATTGACGGTTAACTGCCAAGCTTTGTTTAAAATTTAAACCAGGCAACTTGACTCTGGTTAAGGCATTGCCCTGAGGATTGAACCAGCGATTGGCTGTCACTTATTTTGTTCAGCTGTAACAGGTGCAATGTTTGTACATATTCTTTCTCTCTTCAAAGAACAGGGCCCTGTTGTATTAATATATGAAGCTTCCAGTATGCGCAAATGTGCCACACTGCGAGCCCTACTGACAATCTTAAATTGGTTGTCAGTGTAACCATTAGCACAGCGTAGATTATTTAGCAAATGATGTCCAATCGTGGAATCTCATCTAATTTTGGACACTCTTTTGAGTTTTGCAAGCACAGGCTGGTTGGGTGATTATTTCCAAGAGATTGAGGAATGTGTCCCATTAAAACCTCCAGTTTATCAGGAGGGTGTAGTTAAATTTGATAACTAGCAGTCATTCATGTATATATGGATGGTGGTGGTGTTTTGCCTTTGTGTCTTAAATCTGATTAGCTTCTGATGAAGGGTACTGTATCCAAAATATTATAACATGCCTTTGCCGTTTACAAATGCTAACCGACCTGTGTATTTTCATCATTTTCCATTTTATTTCCTGTTTTCTGATTTTAGATTATTGAAAATTTGAAATACTTAGACCAAACAAATAATATTGTAGAGGCACTGGAATCTAGAACTGATCTGACGTAAGTGCTTGCTTTAGTTTGGACTCTCAACTTTTGATAAAGGAAAAAAGCACACTTTTCCTTACAATGATCATTCATCCACAATCATGCTAGTTAGGGAATGAGGATATTGACCCAGCAATTAAGGAATAGCATAATATGTCTAAATCCATATGGGAGGTTCCCATGATATTGCTGCTTCTCAATGGTAAAGGCTGCAAGGCTGGGAGGTTTTTATTCATTCATGGGATGTGGGCGTTGCTAGCAAGGCCAACATTTATTACCCATTCCTAATTGCCCTTGAGAAGATGGTGGCAAGCTGCCGCTGCCTTGAATCACTGTGATCCAGGTGGTGGGTGTAAGTATACCGGTAGTGCTGTTCAGTAGAAGTTTTGAGCTAGCGGCAATGAAGGAATTACGATACATTTTAAAATCAGGATGGCGTGTGACTTGGAGGGGAACTTGCAGTGTTCCCGTGTGCTTGCTGCCCTTGTTCTTCGAGGTGGTGGAGGTCGTGGATTTTCTGATGGTAGATGGGGTGCCAATCAAGTGAGCTGCTTTGTCCTGGATGGTGTCGAGATTTTGAAAAGGTGCTGTAGCTCATTCTGTGGCCAGCAGCATAAACTTACCCTGGCCTCTTCTAGTCACTCCCTGACTTCCACCATGGCTTGGCTGTCAGAATTCACTCTGTGCAGCCCTCCTGAGTCCTGAAGTTACTGTGACTTCGATGTCAACAGCCCTTGACTTTTCAATGTAAAGTCCTTGTAAATTTTTTTTTCAACTTGCTGCCATTTTTAAATTTCATATACATACTTAGAACATGATAAACTTATTGTTTGCAATTACTAAACCTACTTGGAATAATTGTTAGACTTAAAAGCTAGGTTCAACTTATTGCAATATTGATGAAATGATATTAAATTTAACTTCATTATTTATGGGCAGCCAGAGGGAAAAAGAAAAGATTCCTATTTGTGGTTGCTGTGAACGTTCCCCCCTCGCCCCCAACCCAAACACTGGAAAGCATGTGTTTGTAGAAGAAGAGTGCAGATGAGGTCAGGATCTGTGTGAATGTCCAACGACCTGCTGATACTTGACCAAGTTCACATCAAGGGTGACTGCTTGAAACCAGTTCTAGAGGATAGTTGGTACTCATCAAACCATGATCCCAGTATGAGTTAGCACCTTCAGGAGATGGAGGGGGAATGGGAAAGTATAGTTTTCTGATTCCGCTGTTAATTTTCATTGTTTTTTTATTTCAGATTTCAAATTCAACCTGGACCAGTAATATTGGGCCTTGAAAATTTAGGAAAAATTGAATTAGGATCAGAAAAGTAAGTAGATGTTCAATATTTTTTTGAATAAATTTGTGTATTACTTACTCATTGCATGCCATGATTTTGAAGTAGATGTAGTCCATGGGGAAGTTGTCCATTGCCATATAGCAGGTTGTTTAAAGTCTCTGGTCAAAGTGATTTCCCTTTACATGATTGTGATGTCTTCCAGTGGCACAAGGCAGTATTCACAACAATTGCACGAGTATAGCATTTTGAATGTAGAGGCATTTGTAGATTAAGAGGTCAAAGAGCCAAGGCAGGGCAACTAGAGTAGGGGTGATGGCTGTTTGTGTTTAACACAGAATAGGATGTGGGTGGTGGAGTTTTAGAAAATTTGAAGTTTGTGTAAGTCAGGAGGCCATTGACCAGGGCATTGGAGAAATAGAATAGAGATAATAAAAATGTGAATAAGGATATGGAGTAGGACTGAAATTTAGGTGGGGAGAGGTAGATGTTAAGAGAATTAAGTGGTTTTTGATAATGGGTAGGATGTATGATTTAAAATTCAGCTTTAGATTGATCAGGGTACCTAAGCAATCAGATAGGGAGGAACATGAAGTCAGTGGTGAAGGAAATTGTAAATAGCTTCTTGCAGAACCAGCAAATTTTAGGGTCAAGCCCTATGCCAAGACTTAAGCACATATTCTAGGCTGGCTACTGTTTAGATGAGACAAGTTTAGGGCCTATCTGCCTTTTTTAGTAGTTCACGTGGACGTGCAAGATCCCATGGCACTATTTGAGGAAGACCAGGAAGTGTGCTATGTGCCACTGGATGACACCCTGGGCCTCTCCTTCCCCACTATATCATTATCTCTGGTTGGTCTGTCTTGCCGGCGGGCCAGGACCGACCCACTGAAGGTGATGGAGTCTGGGACATTGGCTGTCGAGTATGATTCTGTGAGTATGACTCTTGCTTGACCAGCATGTTGGACAGCTCTCCCAGTTTTAGCACAAGTCCCCAGATGTGTGTGAGGAGGACTTTGCAGGGTCGCCTGGTTTGGGTGTGCCTTTGTCCTATCCGATGCCTAGGTTGATGCTGAGTGGTCCATCCCGTTTTGTTCTTCTTCGAGCTTTCCTTATTGGTTTGATGCAACTGAGTGGCTTGCTAGCCCACTTCAGAGGGCAGATAAGAGTCCAGCCATGTTGCTGGGGGTTTGGAGTCACGTAGGCTAGACCAGGTAAGGATGGCAGATTTCCTTCTCTAAAGAATTAGCAAACCAGATGGGCTTTTTATGACAATTTGGTAGTTTCATTCCAGATTTATATATTTGAATTGTGGGATTTGAAGAATATGAATTGTCGCAGGAGAATTAGTCCAGGCCTTTGATTACCAGTCTAGTAATATTACCACTGCTACCATTTCCTACAATAAATGCAGGTTCTCTTTCTTTTATCTAGGCCAAAGTAGATGGATGATTGTACACAAACTATTAAAGCACTCTGTTGTGGTTGCCTTTGTTGCAGTGGTCAGCATAACCATGCTTTGTTGATTAGATGTACATGATTCATAATTTTATGGTCTCCCATTTACCTCAGTTAAACTGTTCATGACAACGGGGCTGTTATGAGTCAGGTCCACTCCAGAGAGCTTTAAGGAATAAAAACATGACCTGATGTGCCCAAAAACGCAACCTATCCAACTGGGTTACTACATTATCGCCTTCAATAGACAGACTTCATTTGTGGACCAGCAGGGGCCTGGTCCCATGATTTGAACCATCTAAAAAAAGCAAGTACCGAGTGGCCGGGAAAAATAAACCTGTCCCGCCGCGTTTGCCTCCCATTTTCACCTACAATGACTCACTACTGGAATGTATTAGATCTCAGATGTACTCTGAAAGGGCAACAAAATAGTCCTAGTTATTTAATAAAAAGATGTTATCTACAGAGTGATCTTTATAGAAACATACCAGAACTGGAACTTGCTGAGAATATGACAGCAAATACTGGTGCATGAATAATTAATTGTAGAAATGCACAGAAAACTCTTTGCTCACTATATTTGAGTTAATGAAAACGAACAAACTATTGTGCTGTCTCATTCAGTGTGCTTCTATTTGAAGAGAAGGTTGAGAGGAGATTTGATAGAGGTATTCAAAATCATGAAAGGTCTGGTCAGAGTAGATAGGGGAAACTATTGGCACTTGTGAAAGGATCGAGAACGAGAGGGCAAATTTAAAGTAATTGGTAAAAGAAGCAAATGGGACATGAGGAAAATCTTCTTCACGCAGCTGGTGGTTAAGGTCTGGAATGCACTGCTTGAGTGTGTGATGGAGACAGCTTCAACTGAAGCATTCAAAAGGAAATTAAACTGTTATATGAAAAGGAAGAATGTGCAAGGTTACGGGGAGAAGGTGGAGAAGTGGCACCAGATGAAATGCTCATTAGGAGAGCTGGTGCAGATGTGATGGGCCGAATGGCCTCCTGCACTCTAACAATTTTGTGATTCTAATTCTGTAATTTGCATTGACAAAATATTGTAAGAAACATTCAGGTGTTGGCAGTTACAATGTTAAATGTATCAGCACTTGTAACTTTCTACTATATATAATTGAACAATACAGTGTGATCCTGCCTGTTGTTAATTGTCCAACCTCCTTTATACGAACATGAGAATTAGGAGGAGGAGGAGTAGGTGTTACGGTCCCTCAGGGCTACATTTCCACATCAGCTCCACTTTCCTGCCCTATCCCCATATCCCTTGATTCCCATATTGCCCACCAATCTATCAATCTCAGTCTTGAATATACTCATCGACTGAGCATCCACAAAGCTCTGGGATAGAGAATTCCAAAGATTTGAAACCCTCTGAAGAAATTTATCCCCATCTTGGTCCTAAATGGCTGACCCCTTATCCTGAGACTGATTACTAGACTCTCCAGCTAAGGGAAACAGCCTCTCAGCATCTACCCAGTCCAGCCCCTTCAGCATCAATGTTTCAGTTAGATCACCTCTCATTCTTAACACCAAAGTATATTCGGCCCATTCCTCATAGAACAGCCCTCTTAACCCAGGAATTAATCAAGTGAGCCTTTGTTGCACACCCTCTAAGGCAAGCCTATCCTTTCTTAAATGTTAATTGATTCTCATACTGTCTGTAGGTTTCTCGCTTTAAGGACAGAAAATAAATCATCAAATGATATTTTTGGAAAAATGACAAAAGAAAACTGTCCACTTAGAGGAGAACAGCATCTTGCAAGCTGCAAAGTTGAATCTTCTGAAAAAAAGCAGAAGGTGGATTCAATAATGCACCATGATGTGAATGAACTGGTTGGGGTTGTTGCTCAGCTGGGAAATAGTCCACTAATAAGGGAAAAGTCTTCATTAAACAATCAGAACAGACTATCCCCCTCAAGTCAAGATACAGATGTTATTGTTGAAGAAATCTTTGAAGATGACAAGACAAGTATGTATTACTGTTGATTTACTTTTTATAGGAACATAGTTTTATGATGGGATCCAGTTTCTTCAATGTTGAAATATCCATTTTGAATGTATAAGCCTCTACCACCAAGAAGGACAAGGGCAGCAGATGCACGGGAACACCACCACCTGCAAGTTCCTCTCCAAGCCACACACCATCCTGACTTGGAACTATATCGTCGTTCCTTCACTGTTGCTGGGTCATAATTCTGGATCTCCCTGACAGCACTGTGGATGTACCTACCCTACATGGACTGCAGAGGTTCAAGAAGGCGGCTTACCGCCACCTTCTCGAGGGCAATTAGGGGTGGGCAATAAATGCTGGCCTAGCCAGTGATGTCCATATCCCATGAACGAATAAAAAAAAAAGCTTATAAAGGTCACTTCCAAAATATGGAGCATTTGGTCCTGAAATTACAGTGCACTCTTCTGGTAAAGTCTTGAGCTTCTGTCGCCTGATTTGGTCAAGTCAGCTCCATTAAATAATGGTAATATACTCCCTGTGCGATTTCTACGCACAGAAGCGCTATGGCTTAAGGTTGGCTTGGAATTTTAATGCATCTCTCTAGTGTTGCTTGATGGCAAGTTTTTTTATTTGTTAAATGAAGTAAGCCAGGATGCTTAATTACCCTAAGCAAAACAAAATTTTATCAATCTTCAATTTTATATGGTTTTATATTGAATAAAATTAGAAAAATGTTAATCTGTATTATCGAATGAAAAGCCAAGCAATGCAAAATCTAACTTGCAAAAACAAAGTTGCAATTGTTCCAACTTGAGTGGAATTTAGTTACTAAACCACATGGTAGCCAAACTATCCAAACTTAAGGAGTATAGAGTCCAAATCCAGAGAGATTGTACCCACGGATATTCAAAGAAACTCAGGAGAAGATAGCAGAACACTGGTATTCAAAAAATTCAGTAGAGAGAGGAATAGTGTCAAAGACTGAACAGTAAATGTAATTCCTATCTTCAAAATGAGAGCAAGCACTAACCCAGGAAACATAGACTACTTAGTTTAATGTAGGAAAGGTGCTAGGACAAAAGCAAAATACTGCAGTTGCTGGAAATCTAAAATAGAAACACAAAATGCTGGAAATACTCAGCAGGTCTGACAGCATCTGTGGGGAGAGAAAAACATAGTTAACATTTCAGGTCAATGATCTTTCATCAGACTGGAAAAGGTTAGAGATCTAATACTTATTAAGCAAGTAAGTGGGGCTAAGAACAAAAGGAAAGGTTTCTGATAGAGTGGAAGGCAGGAGAGATTAAATGACAAAAGGATAATGGTACAAGGCAAAGGAGATAGTAATGGGACAAGGAAAGAAACAAAAGATGGATCTAGTGAAGGTGTAAATGGGAAAACAGAAATATAACCTGCAGTTGCTGTCCAAAAACATCATAAGCACTAAAAAGGGGGCAGAGGTAATGATCTTAAACTGTTGAACTCATTGTGTCTGGAAGGCTGTAAAGTGCCTAATTGAAAGATGAGCTACAGTTTCTTGAGCATTCTATGACAATTCTGTGATTCCATAAAAGATTTTGAGCCGCAGGGGAGGGGACTAGCTGAGTTGCTCTCGCTGAGAGCAGTATTGGACACGCTGGGCCTAATGGCCCCCTTCTGTAGTGTAACAATTCTAATGATTCTGTTCTATGATATGGTGTAGGAAACCAAGGATGGAGAGGTCAGAAAGAGTGTGGATCAGAGAATTAAAATGACAGGTGACTGGAAGCTCAGTGTCTCACTTATGGACTGAACAGAGGTGTTCTGCAAAGTAGTCACCCAGTCTGCATTTGGCCTCCCTAATGTAGAGGAGACCTACATCATGAGCAACACATATGGTATAATAAATTGAAAGAAGTATATACAAACCATTGTTTCACCTCAGAGAGCTGTTTGGATGGTGAGAAAGGAGGAGGTTGCATCTCCTGCACTTGTGTGGAAAGGGGAGGGGCTGTTGGGTGTAATTGAAGGTTGACCGGACCTTTGAGACCATTTCATTCCCCAAACTTCTCTCAGCCCACCTCCCAGAACCACGTTAGGGGTCCCCTTGTCCACACATCGTGTCCCACCAACCTTCATATTTAATGGATTATACTCCGCCATTTCCACCACCTCCGTTGTGATGCTATCCGCAAAACAAATCTTCCCCTTCCCCTTCAGCATTCCGAAGGACCGTTCCCTCTGACACCCTGGTCTGTCCCTCCCCTTCCCGCAGCACTTTCCCATGCAAGCATATTAGATGAAGCACCTGTCCTTTACCTCCTTCCTTCTCATTGTTCAAGGCCCCAAGCATTTCTTCCAGATGAATTAATGATTACCTGTACTACTTGCAATTTAGTATACTGCCACGCTTATGAGAAGTGCGCCAATGAAAAAAATACAAACTAGTTATAAAAATTGACGTTTTATAAAATGGAAAATGCTGCAAAAGATGACGTATATTTGAACATTGCGGCACTGCTTGTTTAGAACAGGGATGCCTAACCAGGTTGAGAGGTGTCAATTACCCCCCATCTTGAGACATTCCTGAATTAAATGGTTCTTCTGAAACAAGATGTGAAGCAGCCACATCCTGGACCACTGCCAATCACTACAGGGAAGAAAATCCCTGTCTCCCAGTGGAGGTGAGATGTGAGAAACTTTTAGCTTTAAAGGTAGCTCCCTGAAGAGAGAGAAAGAAGCATCAAAATGTTGTCCAGCTAAGAGCTGAGAGAAAATACAGCAAGCCAGAAGGGAGGTGTCTTCCTGTAAAGTCTACATTTTCAACTTGTGCCACAGTGAATTGGAAGTGATCCCCTGTCTTCAGACTGAACTTTCAACCAACAAAGAAATCTACAAACACCTCAGGCCTGCAACGGGAGAACTTGACTTCCAAGAAAATTCAACAGGTTTACTGTGAACCCTGAAACCTACCTCACTTGAAAACCACTTGCCTCTTTTCCTCTCTGTCTCCTCTTGTGTGTGGATGCAGTTATGGCAATTTCAGGATAAGGCATATTGCTCAGTACATAATTAATCTTCTGTTTTAAACTTACTAGAAAACCTGTTGCTGGCTGTTCATTTGATAAATAAAACACAGGGAAATGGGTTAGGTTGGGATTGAACAGTGGGAACCACCCACACCCCTCACCACGTGACCTCAACAATACTGTTTGCTGCTCACGATGCAGACCCTCTACATGGGGGAGATAAAATGCAGATTGGATAACTGCTTTGTGTAACAGCTCCATCTAGTCCAAAATGTGGTCACCTGTCATTTTAATTCTCTGTTCCACTACCACTCTAGCCTTTTGTTTTGACTTCCTGCGCTGTTCCAATAAGGAGCAGCACCTCATCTTTCAGTCAGGCACTTTACAGCCTTCTGGACTGAACATTGAGTTCTACTATTTCAGATCATAACCACTGCAACCATTTTTTAAAAATTGTTTTTGGATGGCAGCTGTTGATTCAGCTTTTCCCATTTACAGATCCTCTGGACTCTCCATTTTGTTGCTTTACTTGTCCCATTACCATCTCCTTTGTCTTGCACCTTAGACCGGGGCAGCGGAGGACCTGGGAGGAGGTGGTTCCGCAGTGGGACCTGTGGAAATAAAGAGCGGGGCTTGAAGCCCTCACCTACCTCAGACCGGGGCAGCGGCAGTTGGCGAAGGGCTCTGTTTGGTTGGCGTGTTTCCTCAAAAGAGGAAAAAAGCTGTGACATCATGGGAAATCTGTAAGCTGATTGGTTGACGAGTAATAGCTGTTATTACCTGTAAATAGCTTTTAAAAATTAGGAAAAAAAAGTTTTCTTAAAACCTTCAAATAACTACCTTGTAAGTGATGAGGTTAGTACTACTAAGGTTTTGTTTTAATTAGTGAATTTATTAATAATTACTTAGAATAGTGCTGTTTGGGCAATCGGGCTGTGATTTGTATGTGAAGGATTTTACTGACTAGGGGAAAAGAGGTGCTCTTTGCAGTCTTTTCTGCCTTTTCAGCCTCCACAGTACAGGGGAAGAAGCTGATTGGCAAGTAACTGGTAAGTTATTCCACGTATTACATTAGCAATAGTTAGTTTGTAAAGCTAATTAATAGCAGGACAGCTCTGCCAAGCGGAATGTGCCTCCTGTGCCATGTGGGAAGTCGTGGACGCACCACGTGTCCTTGACAAACATATCTGCAGCAAGTGTCGCCAGCTACGGAAGCTTGAGCTCCTGGCTTCGGAACTCTAGCAGCGGCTGGAGTCACTGTGGCGCATCTGCGAGGCAGCGAACTATGTGGGTAGCACTTTTCAGGAGGTGGTCACCCCGGAGCTTAAGAGAGTGCAGGCAGAGGGGGACTGGGTGGCTGCCAGACAGACAAGAAGGTCAAGGCAGGTAGTGCAGGAGTCTCCAGAGGGCATCCCACTTTCTAACCAGTATTCAGTTCCTAGAACTGATGGGAGAGAGAGTGCAGTGAGAGTCATGACCAGGACACCATGGGTGACTTCAGCTGTGCAGGGAGGGAGGAGAAAGGACAAGACAGCAATAGTGGTAGTGGATTCTATAGTTAGGGGAACAGATAGGCGTTTCTGTGGTCGCAGACGTGGTTCCAGGATGGTATGTTGACTCCCTGGTGCAAGGGTCATGGATATCACCGAGCGGTTACAGGGCATTCTGGAGTGCGAGGGTGCACATTGGTACCAACGATATAGGAAGAAAGAGGGATGAGGTCCTGCAGGCTGAGTTTAGGGAGTTAGTAACGAGATTAGCAAGCAGGACCTCAAAGGTAGTAATCTCCGGATTACTCCCAAGGCCACGTTCTAGTGAGTATAGAAATAGGAAAATACACTAGATGAATGTGTGGCTGGAGAGATGGTGCAGGAGGGAGGGCTTCAGATTTCTGGGGCATTAGGGCCGGTTCTAGGGAAGGTTGGACCTGTCCAAGTCGGATGGTCTTCACCTGAGCAGGACTGGGACAAATATCCTTGCAGGAAGGTTTAGTAGTGCTGTTGGGGATGGTTTAAACTAGCTTGGCAGGGGGATGGGAACCTGAGTGCAGTCTTAGGACAATTTCAGGGCAGGGAACAGGAGGCAGAAAATTAACGAGTGACTCTGAAAGACAGAAGAAGCAAAGGTTAAAAAGTGTGCAGCACAGGAATTTGGCAGTGTTAAAGGGTATTTATTTAAATGCAAGGAGTATACTAGATAGAGCCGATGAGCTGAGGGCACAGATAGACACATGGCAACATGATATCGTTGCTATAACAGAAACGTGGCTTAAGGAGGGGCAAGAATGGCAACTCAACATCCCTGGATATAGTGTTTTCAGGCGGGATAGAGAGGGAGATTTAAAAAAAAAAGAGGGGTGTAGCATTATAAGAATAACAGCTTTGAGGAGGGATGATATGCTAAATGAATCATCATTTGAGGCCATATGGGTGGAGCTCAGAAATTAAAAAAAAAAGAGGCATCCACACTACCAGGAGTGCACTATAGACCCCCAAATAGTGAGAGGCAGGTAGAAGAACAAATATATAGGCAAATTTATGAGTGCAAAAACTATAGGGCAATAACAGTTGGGATTTCAGCTACCCCAATATCAACTGGGATATAAAACAGTGTGAAGGGCACAGAGGGGACAAAATTCTTGAACTGCATTCAAGAGAACTTTTTTAGCCAGCACGTAACAAGCCCAACGAGAGGGGGCGCAATTCTAGATTTAGTCTTCAGTAATGAAGCTGGGCAAGTGGAGGAAGTAACAGTGGGTGTCCATTTTGGAGATAGTGACCATAATACAGTAAGTTTCAGCATAATCATGGAAAAGATCAAAGATAAAACGGGAGTAAAAGTTCTAAATTAGGGGAAGGCACGTTGGAAGATACTAAGAGGTGACCTGGTGAAAGTGGACTGGATACAGCCACTTGAAGGAAAATCAGTGGCAAACAGTGGGAGGCATTCAAAAGCAAGATACTACACGCACAGTGTAGGCATGTCCCCACAAAGAAAAAGGGTGGTACTGCCAAATCTAGAGCCCCCTGGTTATCTGGAAGCTTACAGGGTAAGTTGAAGTAGGAAAAGAAAGCTCATGACGATCACAAAAATCTTAATACTTTAGAAAGCTAGAGGAGTATAGAAAGTGCAGCAGTGAAGTAAAAAAGGAAATTAGAAAAGCAAAGAGAGGACATGAAAAATTATTGGCAGGTAAAATTAAGGAAAACCCAAAGATGTTTTCAGTACATTAAGAGCAGGAGGATAACTAAGGAAAGGGTAGGGCCTATCGGAGATGTACAACGGAACTTATGCGTGGATGCAGAGGATGTGGGCAGGGTTCTTAATAAGTTTTTTGTCTCAGTCTTCACAAAGGAAAGGGTTGATGTAGACATTGTAGTTAAAGAGGAGTGTGAAATATTAGTTACGATAAGCAAAATGAGACAGGAAATACTAGAGAGTCTGACATCCTTGAAAGTGGATAAGTCGCCAGGTCCGGATGGATTGCATCCCAGGTTGTTAAAGGAAGCTAGGGAGGAAATAGCAGATGCGCTGAGGATCATCTTCAAATCCTCACTAGATACAGCAGAGATACCAGGCGATTGGAGGTCTGTGAATGTTGTCCCATTGTTTAAAAAGGGTGTGAGGGATAGGCCAAATAATTATAGGCAGGTCAGTCTGACCTCTGTGCTGGCTAAATTGTTGGTCAATTCTGAGGGACAGGATAAACTACCACCTAGGCATGGATTAATCAGGTATAGTCAGCATGGATTTGTTAAGGGAAGGTCATGTCTTACTAACTTAATTGAGTTTTCTGAGGAAGTAACAGGGAGGATTGATGAGGGTAGTGCAGTGCATGTGGTCTACATGGATTTTAGTAAGGCATTTGACAAGGTCCCAGATGGCAGCTGGTCAGTAAAATGAAAGCCCATGGGATACAGGGGAATGTGGCAGGTTGGATCCAAAATTGGCTCAGGGCCAGGAAACAAAGGGTAGTAGTTGATGTTTTTGTGAATGCGAAGCTGTTTCCAGTGGCGTTCCACAAGGCTCAGTGTTGGGTCCCTTGCTGTTTGTGGTATATATTAATGATTTGGACTTAAATGTGGGAGGCATGATTGGGAAATTTGCTGATGACACAAAAATTGGCTGTGTAGTTGATAGTGAAGAGGATAGCCATAGACTCCAGAATTATATCAATGGTTTGGTTGAGTGGTCAGAAAAGTGGCAGATGGAATTCAGTCCAGGTAAGTGTGAGGTAACGCATTTGGAGAGGGCGAATAAAGCGGGGGAATACACAATAAACGGGGGGATATTGAGAGGGGTGGACGAAGTGAAGGACCTTGGAGTGCATGTCCACAGGTTCCTGAAGGTGGTAGGATAGGTAGATAGAGTGGTGCAGAAGGCTTATAGATTTATTTCCTTTATTGGCTGAGGTATAGAATTCAGAAGTAGGGATGTAATGCTGGAACTGTATAAAATTCCTTAGAACAGAGGAAGCTGAGGGGTGACTTAAAAGAGGTGTACAAAATTAAGAGGGGCCTAGATAGAGGAGACAGGAAGGACCTGTTTCCCCTAGCAGAGAGGTCAATAACCAGGGGCACAGATTTAAGGTGATTGGTAGAAGGATTAAAGGGGACATGAAAAACTTTTTCACCCGGAGAGTGGTGAGCATCTGGAATTCAGTGCCAGGAACGGTGGTGGAGGTAGGAACCCTCAATTCTTTTAAAAGGTACCTGGACATGTACCTGAAATGCTATAACCGGCAAGGTTATGGACCAGGTGCTGGAAGGTGGGATTAGGTTGGGTGGCTAGATTTATTGGCTGGCACGGACACGACGGGCTGAATGGCCTCCTGTGTGGTAATTTTTCTGTGATTCTATCATTCCTAAATCTTACCTGCCTTCCACCTTATCACAGACCTTCCCTTTAGTTCTTTCCTCCCCTCCCTCTTTTCTCTTTCTCTCTACTTGCTTAATACCCGTTACATCTCTGTTTTCCAGTTCTGATGAAAAGTTATCGACTTGAAACTTTAACTGTTTTTTAGTTCACAGATAGTAGTATCGTTGATTTAAATAAATCAGATAAGATATCTAAAGAATCTGTAAGTAGCATGTATTTCTAAAAAGGTCATGGTTAACCAATCTTATCGAATTATTTAGAGAGAGTAGATTTGGGAAATGCAATGGATGCGGTTTACATGAACTTTCAGAATGACTCATTAGAAAGGTCTAGCTTTATGTCTTCTGCCAAGTAGCAGAATGGATTGAAAGATAGCTAGAAAACAGAGGGTAATAATTAAAGGAAATTTCTTGGACTGGCAGTAAGTGGGACGAGGCCCTCAAAGCAGAAGTCTTAAAGATCAGGGATGGCAGCACTGTTTCTAGGACCATTGTTTACCCTATTCAAAAATGATCTAGACTTGGAAATTGGAGGCATGACATCAAAATTTGCAGCTGATACCAATTCGGTGGGTAAAACTAATAATGTGGAGGGCTTCACCAAAATGCAGCAAAACAAACAGACTCGCAGAAAGGTCAATGACCTGAAATGTTACCTCTTTCGCTTTTCACAGATGCTACCTGACATGCTGAGTATTTCCAGCACTTTCTGTTTACTGCAAATGCTGGTAATCTGAAACATTTTGGCTTTGTTTTAGGGCATAAATATCAGGGCCATTAATATATAAAATGAAGAATTTCTTTATACAAGAGAGTGATGAGAATGTGGAACTCGCTGTCACATGGAATCACTGAAGCAGATAGCATTGATGCATTTAAGGGGAGGCTTTATGTATCACATGGCACAATATGAGGCAGAGTGGGAAGAAGTATTTGGAATGGGAGGAGAGCTCAGGTGAAGCATAAGCACCTGCATGGAATAGTTGGTCCGAAATATCCTGTTTTAGTGCTATAGATTATATTTAAAGTTTGTTTTACACAGGCAGTCAACATACAGAGTGAGGATCCAAGAAACCATGGGGACTAATTAAAGATACTTAACATTAAATTTAGGAGAAAATGAGGCTTTCACATGCTCTTAATAAGGCTTCCAGAACATTTTAAGATGATCGATTGCAGAGTCTGGGGTGCCTGGCTGTTCGTACTGTGCCCGCTTGCTCTATTCCATGATGTGTATTTGCTGAATGTATAGATCTGCAATGGGAATCAGAGAGGACACATTTTGGTAATTTTCACAGACTTGAAAGGTGATTGCCTTTAGCAATATTTTGAAGTGTAGTGGTGTAGCATGTCACTGGAAATCAATTAGAATTATTGAATATGGACTGAAGATACTTGAGAGTTTTTTAAAAAGCAACTCCATCTCTATTTTAAATCTTCTGAAGTCCTCCAATCTTTATGCAGAGTACCTTTTGAATAAAGTATTTAGAGCTCCAAGACTGCTTTTATTCCAGCCAATAATTTAAAAAAAAATCTCTTCCAAAGTGAAAAGAGTATTAAATGTTTTTGATCTAGCCTTACTAAAGGGTTATTAAAGTGATTTAAATTTTGCAGAATTATTTTGGGTTCTATAATCCTATATAGTCATCTGTTTATATTTTTGAGGTTGCTTTTTCAGAATTTTCATATATTTAGTTGTTTCAGTTACAGTTGTTCAAAATGACTCAAAACTACTTAGACCAGTTTCAAGGAGGCAGAAGAAGACTTTTCATAAACATGTTTCAGACACCAACTTTAGCTGTTATGCAGGTAGGACTTCAGGAACATATGTACTCCATATCCTCACCATAAGGTGTTGTTTAAGTTGCTGTTCAGTTTTATTTAACAAGCTATCGTATTTCAGGTTTTCAGGGATTAGTTTCAGTCAGCCATGTGATAAATCCATGCCATTTCTACGTCCAGAAATCTTCAGAGAAAAAGAAGGCTGTTATCTTGGCTGCAGAAGCTGACAACCTCTCCCGTAGTATGGAGTTGGAAAAATCACCTGCAACTGCTCTGGAACTTGGTAATTATAGTATAGCTCTTTGATACGACTTGAAACAAATTTTTGAAAGCTTTCAAGGTGGAAGGTAAACTTTTTAATTAACATTTGTCAAAACTGGATCTCTGAATCCATTACTTCAAAGTGTACCATGGAAGTTGCTGGAGGTGGGACTGAAGCCTCCTTGGAGCTAATCAGTGTGCCAAATGAGTGTCCTCCAGGGCAACAAGGATCCATAGACTTAAACAAATTCAATTTTTTTTCATTTACCAGCCCTTCTGCATGGTAAATAGGTGTTGACTCTTTCTTTCTGAAATGCCATATATATTCAATTTCTGACTAGGCAGTGATAGGCATTTCTCCCAGGGTTATAAAAATTGGTAATCAATGATGTATGCTAAAACTGTTGAATTAGAATGCTAAGTGAAGTCAGATTCCTAACCTGGTTAGGAAATTGGCTGAGCAGAAGGAGACAGTAGGGATAATGGGCAGGTACTCTAATTGGCAGGATGTGACTAGTGGAGTTTCACAAGGATATGTTTTGAGGTCTCAATGATTCACCATATTCACTAATGAGATAGATGATGGGATAGCTACATATCTAAGTTTGCTGCTGATGTAAAGATAGGTGGCATTGTAAGCTAGATGGAAACATTAAATTAGAGATATTGATAGAGTGGGCAAAACAGTGCCAAATGGGTTTCAGTGTTTGCAAAAGTGATGTCATCCACTTTGGACCTAAAAAGGGACAGAACTGGGTACTGTCTAGATGGTGAAAGCTAGAAACAGTGAAGGCCCAAAGAGACTTGGGAGTTCAGATACAGACATCATTAACATGTCATGCACAGGTGCAGAAAATAATCAAAAAAGCTAATGGAATGCTGGCCTTTATATCTAGAGGAATAGAATACAAGGGAAGGCGGCCCAGTTAGACCACACCTGGATTACTGAGAGCGTTCTGGGCACCACCTTTAGGAAGAGAATATTGGCCTTGGAGAGAGTGCAGTGTAGTTTTACCAGACTCTAGACCTGGACTTCAAGGGTTAAATTATGAGGAGAGCTTACACAAATTAGGTTGTATTCCCTGGAATTCTGAAGGTTAAGGGTAATTTGATTGAAGTGTTCAAGATATTAAGAGGAACAGATAGGGTGAAACTTTTTCTGCTGGTTGGGTACTCTCGGACTAGCAAGCATTGTCAAAAAATTAGAGCCAGGCCATTCAAGAGTGAAATTGGGAGACTCTTCATGCAAAAGGTGGTAAAGGTTTGGAACTTCTGCAAATGGAAATTGATGCTAGATCAATTGTTAATTTTAAAATGGAGAGGTTTTTGTTATCCAAAGGTATCGAGGGATGTAGGGCAAGTATGGGTATATGGAAGTATGTCATAGATCAGCCATGATCTCCTCGTTGAATGGTGGAACAGGCTTGAGGGGCTAAATAGCCTACTCTTCTATGTGCCTATTTCCTTTTTAAAAACAAAACTGATCTAATAGATGGCAAAGGAAATCTGGAGGATGAATTCATAGAATGCATTGGAGACAGTTTCCTTGAACAATACGTTATGGAACCAACCAGATCTTGTATTGTATAATGTGAGAGGGTTAACTGGTAATCTCATAGTAAAGGAGCCTATGAGGCAGAGTGATCATATGATAGAATTTCACATTAACAGTGACATATTTAAATCTGAAACAAGAGTCTTAAAGCCAGTTACATAGTTATGAGGGGTGAGTTGGCTAAGGTTGATTGGAAAAATAGATTAAAAGGTATGGAGGTAGATGAGCAGCGGCAAACATTTTAAGAAATAATCATAAAATTGTTGCCGATAATGCATGTCATTGAGAAACAATTCCGTGGGAAGAATTATCCATTTGTAGCTGAATAAAGAAGTTAAGGATAGTATTAGGTTAAAAGAAGAGGCTTATAATGTTGTAAAGAACAGCAGTAAGCCAGAGGATTGGGGAGACTTTTTAGAAACCAGCAAAGAATGACCAAAAGTTAATAAAGGGAAAAATAGAATGAGCGTAAACTAGCAAAAAATATAAAACTGATTGTAAGGGCTTCTACAAGTATGTAAAAAGGAAGAAAGTAGCAAAAAGCAAACGTTGGTCCCTTAGAGGCTGAGATGGCAGAATAAGTAAATGGTGCAGATGTTAAATATTTTGTATTTGCCTTTACAGTAGAAGACACAAAAAGCTTACTGAAAATAGAGGGGACCCAAGGGGCGAATCAGGGTGAGGAGCATAAAAGTAATTAATACCAGTGGAGGAAAAGTGTTAGAGAAACTACTGGGGCTAAAAGCTGACAAATCCCTTTGATCTGATGGTTTACATCCTAGGATTCTAAAAGAGGTGGCTACAGAGATCATGGATGCATTGGTTGTGATCTTCCAAAATTTCCTTGATTCGAGAACAGTCCCAGAAGTTGAAAGGTAGCAAATATAATACCACTATTCAAGAAAGCAGAGAGAGAGATAATGGAACTACAGGCTAGTTAGCCTGACATCATTTGTTGGGAAAATACTGAAATCTGTTATTAAGAGGTGTTAACAAGGCACTTAAATCTTAATGGTTAGGCAGAGTCAACATAGTTTTATGGGAGGGAAATTGTGTCCAACAGATTTGTTTTTTGAGGATGTACCCAACAGGTTAGATAAAAGGGAGCCTTGATGTAGTATATCTGGATTTCCAAAAGGCATTTGATAAGGTGCCACATTACACAAGATAAGGGTTCATGGGATTGGGGGTAATATTTAAACATGGATAGAAGATTGGTTAACTGACCAGGCAGAGATTCGGGATAAATAGGACATTTTCAAGTGAGGCTGTAACTAGCAGAGGGCCGCAAGGATCAGAGCTGGGGCCTCAGCTATTTACAAGCTTAATAACTTAAATTAAGGTACTGAGTAATGTATACAAGTTTGCTGATATTACAAAGCTAGGTGAGCCAGTAAGCTGTGAGGCATACACAGAGGCTGCAAAGAGATATAGACTGGTTAAGTGAGGGGGCAACAAGGTGGCAGATGGAGTATAATGTGGTAAGAATGACAAAGCAGAATTTTTATTTGAATGGTGAGAAACTTTTAAATGTTGATGTTCAGAGAGATTTGGTGTCCTTACATAAGAAACAGAAAATTAGCAGGCAGGTACAGCAACCAATTAGGAAGGCAAATGGCATATTGACATTTATTGCAAGGAGGCTGGAGTAAGAGTAAGGTAGTCTTACTACAGTTATACAAGACCTGGAGTACAGTGCACAATTTTGGTCGTCTTTATCTAAGGAAGAATATACTTGACTTGGAGGTGGTGCAGCGAAAGTTCACTAGATTGGTTCTTGGGATGAGAGGGTTGTCCTATGATGAGAGGTTGAGTAGATTAGTCTATACTCTCTGGAGTTTAGAAGAATGAGAGATTATCTCATTGAAACCTGTAAGATTCTGAGGGGGCTTGACTGGGTAGATGCTAAGAGGCTGTTTCCCCAGCTGGAGAGTCCAGAATTAGGGGGCATAGGATAAGGGGCTGTATGTTTAAGACTGGATGTGGAATTTATTCACTGAGGGTTGTGAATCTTTGGAATTCATTACTCAGGGTTGTGGGTGCTGAGTTGTTGAGTATATTCAAGGCTGAGATAGATCGTTAGTTTTTTGGGCTGTAAGGGAATCCAGGGATATGGTGATTGGGCGAGAAAGTGGAATAGAGGTTAAAGATCAGCCATTATCTTATTGAATGGCTGAGCAGGCTTAAGGGACTATGTGGTCGTCTGCTTCTATTTCTTATGTTAGTACTATTTCCATTGGAGCAGAGAGGCTTGAAGGAGAAATTTAATAGAGACCTTTAAAATGATAGTTGAATAGGGAAAGACTAGTTCCTTCATTTGGAAGTAGGTGATTGAGGTCATCGTTTTAAAATTGACATTGAGTGAAGAGAGTGTTTTTTTTTTTGTTGGAGCATTAAATGCTTTGTCACAATGGCTAAAGTAGAAACTGTTTCATGTTTTAAGGAAAATGGTAATAAACCTTTGAAGCAGAGGAAGAGTGAGGTTAGTGGGATTAGTTTTGGTTTGCTGTAGCAGAGCAAGAACATAAGTGTATTAAATGGCCACTTGTGCTGTAAATGTCTTTTTTTGGCCAAACTTTCTTTCACTGTCTTTTTCTTTAACCTTTTTCTTACCTGTTCTAAAGTAGTGCTCTGGAGTTTCCTGTTTTAGTATGAGTAGTATAATGTAATATAGTTGACATTGGGTTGTTACTGGGCAGATTATGTAAATAGACTGCATGCATTATCACAGGAAGTGATGTGATGTAATCTGTACAGAACCTCATGGAGAGTTGTAGATAAAACCTTAGATGCAAAACATGTCGAATAAGCTGTTATTTTAACTGTCAGACTTAGTACAGAATACATGTCAGAATATTATATAGTGACAGCGCAAACTAAAGAGATCGAGAAATCTTTGGCTCTACTGGAGAACTTCGAAAAAGTCACTGGACGGAAGCAAGCGAGGTGTGGCCTAGATAGTTCCAGAGGTTTGCAAGGTATCATACTGCATAGAAGCCAGACAAGGAGCAGGTCAGTACGCTATTGTATGCAATGGCAGAGCATGCAGATGGCATCCTCATTACTCAAGGCATAGATGAAGAGAAGGCTCCATATGAAAAGTTATTAGGGCACTTGAGACTTACTTTAACGTAAGAAAAAATGTCATTGTGGAGCGTACCAAATTTAATGTGTACCCAGCAGAAAGGGGAGAGCATTGATTCATTTATCAATGGCTTGTACAAACGTGTGGAGGATTGTGAATACGGCAGTTTAAGGGAAAAGCTGATTAGAGACAGGATTGTGGTCGGGGTATTAGACCACGCCCTCTCGGATCATCTACAGTAGAGGGATTAATGAAAGTGATTTAGTTGAACAGACAAGCAGAGGTTAGAGGGTTTAACCGATCTGTTGTTCAAGGGGAGAGGAAGAGTTTAATCTTGAATAGCAGGTTGGATTGAATTTAAGCAAATGAAAGGGAAAAAATGGTGGTAAAAGACAAGACTGGAAGGGCATCTAGTGGTAGCTGCAACCAATTGTTGTAGGTGTGGCTGAGAGGCACAAGTGGGCAAACTGCCCTGCCAAAGAAGCTGAGTG
Organism: Heterodontus francisci; assembly: GCF_036365525.1. NCBI lineage: Eukaryota > Metazoa > Chordata > Chondrichthyes > Heterodontiformes > Heterodontidae > Heterodontus > Heterodontus francisci. The sequence goes on along the minus strand of NC_090376.1, from coordinate 54,183,590 downwards.
TTTTTCATGTAGAAAGATGGGACACTTTCAGTCACTGTGTCACAGTTTAAAAAAAAAAGCGCTTTATACGATTATCAATGGCAATCCCGAGAAAGCAATATCCAAAGCATGGAAATGCCTTTTTTAGGTGAAATCCAGGAAACGAGTGAGTTGCTGGATAACAGAAATCCTTGTGGAAGGAAACAGGACTAATTTTAAATTGGAGACAGGAGCAGCAGTTTCGGTACCATCAGGCAGAACCGTGGCTGAAAAATAAAACTCTTAAACCAACAGGTAAAAAAATTATATGGGCCTGAAGGTAATGGGAGAGTTAAAGACAACATTGAGTTACTAGGGAAAGAAAAATTAAGACCTTATACATGATTAAAAATCATAAAGTTGTTCCCTCTTGAGTAAGAAGGCTTGCATAGACTTAAAACTTTATATATAGAGTGGAAGAGCTCAAATGTAAAGAAGACCACCCCAGAAATTTTAAAGCTGAATTTCCAAAATTTAGAGGACTGGGGAAGTTAAAAACAAAGTACCATATTACTCTTTGGAAGGAAGCAGAGTCAGTGTGTTTGTATACACCTTGGATGAGCAACTTTCCTCTTCTAGAAAAAGTAAAAAAAGGAGATTGAGTTAATGACAAAACAAGGAGTCATTTCACCTGTAACAACCTACAGGATGGTGCTTGGGTTTGGTTCCAGTGAAGAAACCTAACGGTTCAATTAGAATATGTGTTGACCTCACACAACTGAATAAGGCAGTGGAATGAGAAATAAATTCAATGTCAACAGTAGGTGAGAGTTTGGAAAAACTAGGGAGGAGCTCCGTCTTTACAAAACCGGATGCAAACGGTACTATAGACCCCCAAACAGTCAGAGGGAGAAAGAAGAGGAGATATGTAGGCAAATCTCTCAGAAGTGCAAGAACAATAGGGCAGTAATAGGGGATTTTAACTACCCCAGTATTAACTGGGATAGTTTGAAAGGAATTGAGGGAGCAGAATTTTTGAGGTGCATTCAGGAGAGCTTTTTTGCCCAGTATGAAGCAAGTCCAACAAGAGAGGGTGCAGTTTTAGACTTAGTTTTAGGAAATGAAGATGGGCAGGTGGAAGGGGTAGCAGTGGGAGGGCATTTACTTAAGAACATAAGAACTAGGTGCAGGAGTAGGCAATTCAGCCACTTGAGCCTGTTCCGCCATTCAATACGATCATGGCTAATCTCATCTTGGCCTCAACTCCACTTTCCTGCCCGTTCTCCATAACGCCTTCAACCCATTACTAATTAAAAATTTCTCTATCTCCTCAAATTTACTGAATGTCCTGTCATCCACCTCACTCTGGGGTAGTGAATTCCACTGACTCACAACACTTGGAGAGAAGTAATTTCTCTTCATCTCTGTTTTAAATCTGCTACCCCTTATCCTAAAACTATGGCCTCTCGTTCTAGGTTGCCCCGCAAGAGGAAACATCCTCGCTACATCTACTTTGTCAATCCCCTTAATCATCTTGTATACCTCAATTAGATCTCTCATTCTTCTAAACTCTAGAGAGTAAAGGCCTAAACTGCCCAATCTCTCTCCATAATCTCTCCTCATCTCTGGAAGCAATCTAGTGAACCTCCTCTGAACTGCCTCCAATGCAACTATATCCCTCTTCAAGTAAAGGGACCAAAACTGTATGCAATATTTCAGGTGTGGTCTCACTAATGCCTTGTTACAGTTGCAGCAACACTTTTCAACTTTTATACTCTATTCCTTTAGCAATAAATTCCTTTAACCTTCCTTATTGCCTGCTGTACCTGCATACTAGTTTTCTGCGATTCATGCACGAGGACACCCAGATCCCTCTGCACTGAAGCACTCTGAAGTTTCTCTCCATTTAGATAATTTTCCTTTCTATTTTACCAACCAAAATGGATAACCTCACACTTAACCACATTAAATGCCATCTACCAAATTTTGGCCCGTTCACCTAACCTATCCATATCCATTTGTAAATTTCTTATTTCTTTATTGCAACTTACTATCCCACCTATTTTAGTGTCATCTGTAAATTTGGCTATAGTACCTTCTATCCCTGCATCCAAATCATTTATATAGACTGTAAATAGTTGGGGTCCGAGGACCGAACCCTGTGGCACCCCACTAGTTACATCTTGCCAACCAGAAAAAGACCCATTTATCCTGACTTTGTTTTCTGTTGGTTAGCCAATCCTCTATCCAAGCTAATAAATTGCCCGTTGCCCCATGTGACACTTGCCTTTATCAATCGAGGCATAGATTACAAAAGCAGGGAGGTCATGTTGGAGTTGTATAGAACTTTGGTAAGGCCACAGCTGGAGTACTGTGTGCAATTCTGGTCGCCACATAGGAGGGATGTGATTGCACTGGAGGGAGTGCAGAGACGATTCACCAGGATGGTGCCTGGGATGGAACATTTAAGCTATGAAGAGAGGTTGGATGGGCTTGGGTTGTTTTCGCTGGAGCAGAGAAGACTGAGGGGTGACCTGATTGAGGTGTACAAGATTATGAGGGGCATGGACAGGGTGGATAGGGAGCAGCTGTTCCCCTTAGTTGAAGGGTCAGTTACGAGGGGACACAAGTTTAAGGTGAGGGACAGAAGGTTTAAGGGGGATTTGAGGAAGAACTTTTTTATCCAGAGGGTGGTGACAGTCTGGAATGCCCTGCCTGGGAGGGTGGTAGAGGCGGGTTGCCTCACATCCTTTAAAAAGTACCTGGATGAGTGCTTGGCACGTCATAACATTCAAGGCTATGGGCCAAGTGCTGGCAAATGGGATTAGGTACATAGTTCAGGTGTCTTTAATGCATCGGTGCAGACTCGATGGGCCGAAGGGCCTCTTCTGCGCTGTATTATTCTGTGATTCTGTGATCTTACCTTGTGTAATAAACTTTTGTGCGGCACCTTATCAAATGCCTTCTGGAAGTCCAGATATGCTACATCTACAGGATCTCCATTATCCACTTTGCTTGTTACATCTTCGAAGAACTCTAGCAAATTAGTCAAACACGATTTACCCTTCATAAAACCATGCCGACTGATGGATTGCGTCTTGACTTTCTAAATGTCTTATTATTACTTCCTTAATGGATTCTAACAATTTCCCAACAACAAATGTTAAACTAACTCATCTATAATTTCCTTCTTTCTGCCTCCCTCCCTTTTTGAATAAAGGTGTTATATTAGCATTTTTCCAATCCACTGGAACCTTTCCCACATCCAGGAAATTTTAGAATGTTATAACCAATGGATCCACTATCTCTGCTGCCACTTGCTTTAAGACCCTAGGATGTAGGCCATCAGGCCCTGGGGACTTGTCTGCCTTCAATCCCAATAGTTTGCTCAGTACTTTTTCTCTAATGATTGTTCTAAGTTCCTCCCTTTCTATAACCTTTGCATTACCTGTTACGATTGGGATGGTACCAGTGTCCTCCACTGTGAAAACTGAGGTAAAATACTGATTGTGTCTCTGCCATTTCTGTGTTCCCCTCTATTACCTCCCCAGTCTCCTCCTCCAAGGGACCAATATTCACTTCAGCTACTCTCTTTCCTTTTATATACTTAGAGGCTTTTGCCATCCATTTTTATATTTAATGCTAGTTTTCATTCATAATTTACCTTTGCTCCTTTTTATTAATTTTTTTAGTAACCCTTTGATGATCTTTAAAAGTTTCCCAATCTTCCAGCCTGCTACTGGCATTTGCAATATGGTATGCCTTAGTTTTTGTCTTTATGTTATCCTTAACTTCCTTGCATAGCCGTGGATGTTTTTAACCCCCTCTTACAATCTTTCTTCCTCTCTGGAATATATTTTAATTGGGAGGAATTGAATATCTCTTTAAACATCCACCACCGCTCATCAGCTGTCCTACCTTTTAGTCTTCCTGCCCAGTCCACTAGGGCTAAATCTGTTCTCATGCCTATGTAATTACCTTTGTTTAACTCCAGAACGCTAGTGTGGGACTCCAGTTTCTCACCCTCGAACTGAATTTGAAATTCTAGCATGCTGTGATCCTTAACTATGAGATCATTAATTAATCCCACCTCATTACACAATACCAAATCTAGAATAGTCTGCTCCCTGGTTGGTTCCTCAACATATTGCTCCAAAAAACAATCTGATACATTCATTCTCCCTTGAGGCTACCCTTGCCAATTTGATTAATCCAGTCTATCTGCATATTAAAATCACCCATGATTATTGCTGTACCTTTCTTACAAGCCCCCAGTATTTCTTGGTTTATACAGTGCCCCACTGTGGAACTACTGTTTGGGGACCTATAGATTACTCCCACCAGGGACTTCTTTCCCTTGCTGTTTCTTTTTTACAGCCAGACTGATTCTATGTCTTGATCTCCAGTGTCTATATCATTTCTCACTACAGCACCGATCTCTTCCTTTACTAACAAAGCTACACCATCCCCTTTTCCTTCCTGCCTATCTTTCCGAAATACTAAGTACCCTTGGATATTCAATTCCCAAACCTGGTTTCCCTGCAACCATGTCTCCGTAATCACCACTAAATCATACCCATTCGTCTCTATTTGTGCTGTTAACTCATTTATTTTATTCCAAATGCTTCGTGCATTCAGATGCAAAGCCTTTAAGTTTGTTCTATAATCAAATTTAGTTACTCTTGTACGAATCCTTGGTGCAATATGACGTTCACACATGTTCTGTCACTTCCTTTTATTTTCTGTTAACAATCAGCCGCATCACTAATCTGCACTCCTACCTTCTCCTTTAACTTTGACTTCATAATTTTCCATGCAACTGAACCCTTATCCCCACTATTTATTTTTTTTTATTTAGAGATACAGCACTGAAACAGGCCCTTCGGCCCACCGAGTCTGTGCCGACCAACAACCACCCATTTATACTAACCCTACAGTAATCCTATATTCCCTACCACCTACCTACACTAGGGGCAATTTACAATGGCCAATTTACCTATCACCTGCAAGTCTTTGGCTGTGGGAGGAAACCGGAGCAGCCGGAGGAAACACACGTGGTCACAGGGAGAACTTGCAAACTCCACACAGGCAGTACCCAGAACTGAACTCGGGTCCCTGGAGCTGTGAGGCTGCGGTGCTAACCACTGCGCCACTGTGCCGCCCTACTGCGCCACTGTGCCCTATCTACAGCCCTAGTTATGCAATTCGCCAGGACTCTGGTCCCAGAATGATTCAGGTGGAGCCCGTCCCATCAGAATAGTTTCCCCCTTCCCCAGTACTGCTGCCAGTGTCCCACGAATTTGAACCCATTTCTCCCACACCAATCTTTGAGCCACACATTTACCTCTTTAGTCTTATTGACCCTGTGCCAATTAGCTCGTGGCTCAGGTAGTAATCCGGAGATGATTACCTTTTTGGTTCTGCTTTTTAATTTCGCACCTAGCTGCTCATGTTCCCTCAGTAGAACCTCTATCCTTGTTCTACCTATATCATTGGTACCTACGTGGACCACGGCACCTGGATCTTTCCCCTCTCGCTCCAAGTTCCTCTGCAGCCCAAATGAGATATCCTGAACCCTGGCACCAGGTAGGCAATACAGCCTTCTGTACTTGCGATCCTGGCACAGAGAACAGTGTCTATGCCCCTAACTATACTATCTCCGATTACGACTACATTTCTCTTTTCTCCCCCTCACTTGAATGGCTCCCTGTACCACGGTGCTAAGGTCAGTTTGCTCATCCTCCCTACAGTCTCTGTTGTTGTCCACACAAGGCGCAAGAATCTCTAACCGGTTGGACAAGGACAAGGGCTGAGGCTCCTGCAATACTACCTTCTGGATCCCTCTACCTGCCTCACTCATAGTCACACCATCCTGTCCCTGACCACTGGCCGAATTCAAGGTAGTTAATCTAAGGGGTGTGACTGTCTCCTGAAACACAGCGTCCAGGTAATTCTCCCCCTCCCTGATGTGTTGCAGTGTCCGAAGCTGAGACTCCAGCTCATCAGCTCTGAGCTGGAGTTCCTCGAGCAGCCAACACTTGCTACAGGTGTGGTCACTAGGAACCACAATGGGGTCCACCAGCTCCCATATTATGCATATTGATAAGTCTTACTCTATATTTGATTTCAATTAAATTAAACAAAGTGATTCTTGATAACGCAGCCGGCCGCTGATGTTATCAGACTGCGCCAAGTTGCACACATGCGCAGACGGACTGCTGCTCTCTGCGCGTGAGCTGCATTCCAGACTGCCAGGACCGGTTGGCGCATGCGCAGATGACGAGGGGGCATAGATTTAAAGTGATTGGTAGAAAAATTAGAGGGGAGATGAGGGAAAGACATTTGCACCCAGAGGGTGGTGGGGTCTCGAACTCACTGCCTGAAAGGTGAGGCAGAGACCCTCAACTCATTCGGAAGGAGTCTGGGTATGCATCTCAAGTGCCATAATCTGCAGGGCTACGGACCAAATGCTGAAAGGTGAGATTAGATTAGATGGAATGTCTTTTGGCCGGCACAGACATGATGGGCCAAGTGGCCCCTTTCTGTGCCTTCAACTTTCTAAGATTCAAGGAATTCCCAGCAGCTAAAAATTATGTCAGTTGTTGAAACACAACATTTGATGTTGGAAAGAAGCCCAACGGGAATCATTTGAGAAAATCAAGGAAATGTTAATATCACTCGATGTGTTTGCTCATTACGACCAGGATCTATTCACCATCATTGCTGCAGATGCTGCATGTAGAGGATTTGGAACAGTCCCATTTCAAGTGCAGACAGATGGAAGGCGTAGACCAGTATATTCTCGTTCGCTAAGATGGAACAGCGATATGCAGTCATAAAAAGATGCTTTAACAGCTATGTGGGCTTGTGTAAAATTCTCAGATAACGACCTAGGCCTTCATTTCAAAATGGAAATAGACCATAAACAACTGTTTACTCTATTAAACTCAAAGGAGCTTGCAAATGCCTCTAAGTGTAGAGGTTTAGGTTAAGAAAGATGAGATTTGACGCAAAGACTGAGTATGTTCCAGAAAAACAACAGATTGCAGCAGATGCTTTATCCTGTATTTCAGCAACAAGACCAGAGAAAGGAGATATTTTGCTTCTCGAAGAAGTCGAAATTTTTGCTTTAATGACTATGCCAAATCTACCTGCAGCAGCTTGGAAACTCAGTGAGATGAGGAATGCACAGAAAACAGATGAAGTATGTGTGAAAATCAGGGAATATTTCTTGAATGGATGGCCAGAGTACATGCTACATAACCCTGTTCTAAGACAGTGTTACATACAGGTCATCTAAGCATAGTTGATTATTTTCTGATTTACGATGACATTAGTTATCCCTAGAGTCTTGAAATTATACATCTTGGAAAGATTGCACCAAGGTCATCTGGGTATTATGAAATGTCGAGTTAGAGCAAGACATTTAGTATGGTGGCCTGGTATATCAAAAGAAATTGAAGAGATGATTATCAAGATGCATCATGTGCTATCAGTCGTCGGGAGGCAAAAGGACCACTCATCATCTTTTCCATCTAGACCATGGGAGCATCTAGGAATGGATCTTTTTGAACATAGAAGTAAAATGTTCCTAATGGTAGTTGATTATTATTCAAGGTGGATTGAAGTTAAACTATTACAAGGTCAGAGTTCAGAGTCTGTAATAATATCCTTGAGAAGTTTTTGCAATGCATGGAATTCCAGCTATTGTGATACCTGACAATGGGCCGCAATTTGCAAATAAATGCTTGAGAATTTACAGATGTATACGGATTTGTCCATATCACTAGTTCGCCAAGCTACCCTCAAGCTAATGGTGAAGCAGAGAGGAGAATGTACTGTGAATGCATTGTTACAAAAGAATGCAGATTTTCAACTAGCACTTCTAAGTTATCGATAGACACCACTTCAGAATGGTTTAGCTCGATTTGAATTGTTAATGAAAAGAAGATCTTCCTAAACTAGCAAGTACACAAGTGTAAGCAGAAGACTTGGGAAAAGTGAGGGAGGGTGAGGATAGAGATTAGTTAAATGAATCAAAATTATGACAGACGTCATAGAACAAGAAACTTATCAATCATCCAACCAGGGGAATCAGTTTGGGTTCGAGATCAAAATCAGTATGGAGAAGTGGGCGAACAATCACCACATTTACTATCATACATTGTCCAAACTGACCAAGGGATGATGAACAGAAGATCGTTTGTGATGATACCAACGAAACAGCCAATACAGGAGAACCAACCATCTCAAAGGTTTGATGAGCCAGTGATGCTGCAATCATCCATCAACCCAGAGGACACCCCAACTGAAGAACTTGAGCAGCCATCCAACAGTTCTGCTCGAGCCTTGCAGAGTCAGAAGAAGGAACCTGACGACTCAAAACCTCAAATTCCTTCGAAAGAAAGAAAAACTCGTTATGGTAGACTTGTTTGTGAAAATGCCACAGCGATTATCAATTGGAAAAGAAATCACAGACTTAGGGGGCGAGTGGTGGGGAGATAGTATAATGTAATATAGTGGACATTGGGTTGTTAATGGGAAAATTATGTAAATAGACTGTGCATCATCATAGGAAGTGATTTACTGTAATCTGTACAGAACCTTGTGGAGAGTTGTCGATGAAAGCTTGGGTGCAAGATGTCTAGAATAAACTCCTGTTATTTTAACCGCCAAACCCTTGTATACTCTGTACTAAGCCTTGATAGTTATCAGAATATGACCGTATGCATTTGCTTCCTGCTGCCCCAGAATTCATCTCATTGCCCTGAAACCCTTCCTTTCACAACGGCAAGCCAAGAGATAAATTGTCCCCTCTCTTCCCCCTGCCCCTCGCGCTCCTCCCCCTGCCCCTCGCGCTCCTCCCCCTGCCCCTCGCGCTCCTCCCCCTGCCCCTCGCGCTCCTCCCCCTGCCCCTCGCGCTCCTCCCCCTGCCCCTCGCGCTCCTCCCCCTGCCCCTCGCGCTCCTCCCCCTGCCCCTCGCGCTCCTCCCCCTGCCCCTCGCTCTCTTTGTCTCACGCACCCCCACCCCCTTAACTGGAATAGGATATGGCTCAAGGAGTACTGCTTTTCATCTAACTCATTCCTATTCACTGTCCCCAGCCACTTTTGAAAGCCCTTCCTTCTCCTCCTGTGGTATTGTCCCACCCTTCCTTTCCCATCTTTGTTTTCTTCCTGCTCCTCGGCCTTTTCATGTATAATTTAAGAAATGGCTGGATGCTGTTCAATGGGAGATTGTGTGTAATTTTTGAGAGGGTGGATGAGCAAACTCGTATGGGTAAATGGTGATCCTCATCTGTATCTTGTGTTATTTTCTAATCATTGCTTTTGGGTTATTTGTTTTGCTCTATCTGCATTATTCATTACTTTTCTCTTTCAAATGCAGGTGAAAGAATTATTGTTAAAAGCAACATTTTTCGTGCCTGGTGCAGAGGACTTATCACAGAATTGGTGCCATCAGGAGAAAATGAAGAGAAATCCAATAATCCAACAAAATATCACATAACTGATCTTGCAGCAATCCAAGTGTTCATGTTGGACTTCGGACATTCAGAAATCTTTGTACTTGCAGGGTATTGTAAACTAATAGTTTTTGATGAGCTATTGCTTTCCCCTCCCTGCCCCAAATCTATCTTTTTGAAGTTGCTGACCCTTGGGTACCAGATGTCTTCTAGTACTTCATCTAGGTGCCATATGGATGTGAGTCCATAAGCATCAGCAGCCCTCTGATTGATTACCCAGTTAATTTTTTTTGTGAGCCTTGACATCTTTAGCACCATCAAAGACATGATTACCATCACAATCCTGTTCATATAACACTCTCGCATGCAGGAATTCTCCCGATTGCCATCTTGTAAATAAAGTATTTTGCCCTCTGCTTAGCCCTGAGATCAGTTATAATGCCTTGACTGACGTCAGCTAATTTAGCACAGAATATGGATCAAACCTGGGATTTTCTGACTATTGTAGTTTTCTATTACGCCAATTGGGTTGTCTCAGAAACTCTAAATATGCTCCAAAGTTCTTTTTTTGTGTGTGTATGACATGCATAGCTCAGATGGCCAATAAATATGTAGAGGTTTGCTTTGTATGCTAAATTACAATTTAATTGCAGGTATAGTTTACTGTTGAGCAAAAAGCAACTTCAAGTCAAATGAACTTTAATCATTAAAATTGCAAATTTGAATAACTGAAATGGCACAAACACTACAGGAACACGTTTACAATACACCTATAAAATATCAAAGCAGCTTTGAAATGCAAGTGATTGAACTTTGCATTTTGGAGCATGTACATAGAAACATAGAAAATAGGAGCAGGAGTAGGCCATTTAGCCCTTCGAGCTTGCTCCGCCATTCAATACGATCATGGCTGATCGTCCAGACTCAGTAATCTGTTCCCGCTTTCTCCCCATATCCCTTGATCCCATTAGCCCTAAGAACTATATCTAACTCTTTCTTGAATATATTTGATGACTTGGTCTCAACTGCTTTCCGTGGTAGAGCATTCCACAGGTTCAAAACTCTCTGGGTGAAGAAATATCTCCTCATCTCAGTCTTAAATGGCTTACCCCTTATCATTAGACTGTGACCCCTGATCCTGGACTCCCCCACCCTCGGGAACATCCTTCCTGCATCTAGTCTGTCCAGTCCTGTTAGAATTTTGTAGGTTTTTGAGATCCCCTCTCATTCTTCTAAACTCTAGCGAATACAAGCCTAATCGACCCAATCTCTCTTTGTATGTCAATCTTGCCATCTCAGGAATCAGTCTGTTGAACCTTTGCTGCACACCCCCCCATAGCAAGAACACCCTTCCTCAGATAAGGAGACCAAAACTGCAGACAATACTCGAGATGTGGTCTCACCAAGGCCTTGTATAATGGCAACAAGACATCCTTGCTCCTGGACTCTAATCCTCTTGCTATGAAGGCCAACATACCATTTGCCGCCTTAACTGCCTGCTGCATCTGCATGCTTACTTTCAGCGACTGGTACACAAGGACACCCAGGTCTCGTTGCACCTCCCCCTTTCCCAATCTGTCGCCGTTCAGATAATCTGACTTTCTGTTTTTGCCACCAAAGTGGATAACCTCACATTTATCCACATTACACTGCATCTGCCATGTATTTGCCCACTCACTCAACATGTCCAAATCACACTGGAGCTTCTCTGCATCCTGCTCACACTCCCACCCAGCTTTGTGTCGTCTGCAAACTCGGATATATTACATTTAATTCCCTCATCTATATAATTAATATATAGAATAGCTGGGGTCCTAGTACTGATCACTGCAGTACCCCACTAGTCACTGCCTGCCACTTGGAAAAAGACTCATTTATTCCTACTCTTTGTTTCCTGTCTGCCAGCCAGTTCTCTATCCATGTCAGTACCTTACCCCCAATCCCATGTGCTTTAATTTTGCATGCTAATCTCTTATGTGGGACCTTATCGAAAGCCTTCTGAAAGTCCAAATACACTACATCCACTGGTTCTCCCTTATCTATTCAACTAGTTACATCCTCAAAAAATTCCAGTAGATTTGTCAAGCATGATTTCCCTTTCGTAAATCCATGTTGACTTTGTCCGATCCTGTCATTGTTTTCCAAGTGCTCTGCTGTTACATCTTTTATAATGGACTCTAGCATTTTCCCCACTACTGATGTCAGGCTAACCAGTCTGTTTTCTCTCTACCTCCTTTTTTAAATAGTGGGGTTACATTAGCTACCCTCCAATCCGTTGGAACTGTTCCAGAGTCTATAGAATTTTGAAAAATGACCAGCAATGCATCTACTATTTCTAGGGCCACTTCCTTAAGTACCCTGGGATGTAGATTATCAGGCCCTGGGGATTTATCGGCCTTCAATCGCATCAATTTCCCTAACACCATTTCCCTACTAATCCTGATTTCATACAGTTCCTCCTTCTCACTAGACCTTATGTTCCCCAACATTTCTGGGAGGTAATTTATGTCCTCCTTTGTGAAGACCGAACCAAAGTATGTACTTAATTGCTCTGCCATTTCTTTGTTCCCCATTATAAATTCCCCCATTTCTGACTGTAAGGGACCCACATTTGTCTTCACTAATCTTTTTCTCTTCACATATCTATAGAAACTTTTACAGTCAGTTTTTATGTTCTCTGCAAGCTTACTCTCATACTCTGTTTCCCCCTTCTTAATCAATCCCTTTGTCCTCCTTTGCTGAATTCTAAACAGCTCCCAATCCTCAGATTTGCTGTTTGTTCTGGCCATTTTATATTTCCTCCTTGGATCTAATACTGTCCCTAATTTCTTTTGTAAGCCACGGTTGAGCCACCCTTCCTGTTTTATTTTTGCGCCAGACGGGACTGAACAATTGTTGTAATTCATCCATGCGCTCTTTAAATGCTAGCCATTGCCTATCCACTGTCAACCCTATAAGTAACGTTCCCCAATCTATCATAGCCAACTCACGCCTCATACCTTCATAGTTTCCTTTATTTAGATTCAGGACTCTAGTCTTGGAATCAACTCTCTATCATGTTATGTTCGCTCTTCCCCAAGGGACCCCGCACAACAAGATTGTTAACTAATGCTTTCTCATTACACAATGCGCAGTCTAGGATGGCCTGTTCTCTAGTTGGTTCCTCAACGTATTGGTCCAAAAAACCATCATGTATGCACTCCAGGAATCCCTCCTCTGCAGTATTATTGCTAACTTAGTTTGCCCAATGTATATGTAGATTAAATTCACCCATAATTACAGTTGCACCCTTATTGCATGCGTCTCTAATTTCCTGTTTAATGCCATCCTCTACATCACCACTGCTGTTGGGGGTCTATATACAATCCCCACCAATGTTTTCTGCCCTTTGGTGTTTCTTAGCTCCACCCATACAGATTCCACATCAGGATTTTCTGAGCTAATATCCTTCCTCACTATCGTATTGATTTTCTCTTTTACGAACAATGCTACTCCACCTCCTTTCCCTTTTTGCCGATTCTTCCTAAATATTGAATACGCTTGGATGTTCAGTTCCCATCCTTGGTCACTCTGCAGCTACGGCTCTGTAATCGCAACTATATTGTATCCATTTAGTTCTATTTGCACGGTTAATTTACCTACTTTATTGCGAATGCTCCGCACGTTGAGACACAGTGCCTTTAGGCTTGTCTTTTTAACATTCTTAGTCATCTTAGCATTATTTCGCACTATGGTCCTATTTGTTTCTTGCCCTTGATTTCTATGCCTTCCACTTTTGTCTTTTTGTTTCCTGTCTTTTGTTTCTATCCATATTTCCTCCTCCTCAGTCTCCCCACTCAGGTTCACATCCCCCTGCCTTTCTAGTTTAAATCCTCCCAACAGCACTAGCAGACGCCCCTGTGAGGACATTGGTTCCGATCTTGCCTGGGCGTAACCCGTCCCGCTTGTACAGGTCCTACATTCCCCAGAACTGGTCCCGATGTCCCAGGAATCTAAATCCCTACCTCCTGCACCATTTCTCCAGCCACGCATTCATTTGGTCTATTCTCCTGTATCTGTACTCACTAACACCTGGCACAGGAAGTAATCCTGAGATTATAACCTTTTGAGGTTTTGCTCTTAACTCCTTAAATTCATCTTGCAGGACCTCATCACTTTTTCTACCTATGTCATTGGTACCGACATGTACCACAGCCACTGGCTGTTCACCCTCCCCCTTCAGAATGTCCTGCAGCCGCTCCGAGACATCCTTGACTCTAGCACCAGGGAGGCAACATATCATCCTGGAGTCTCGTTTGTGGCCACAGAAACACCTGTCTGTTTCCCTTACAATTGAATCTTCTATCACTATGGCTCTCACAGTCTTTTTCTCCCCCTCCTGTGCAGCAGAGCCTTCCGTGGTGCCACAAACTTGGCTGTTGCTGCTTTCCCCTGGGAGGCCATCCCCCCCCAACAGTATCCAAAGCGGTATATCTGTTTGAGAGGGGGATGGCCACAGGGGACTCCTGCACTACCTGCCTGCGCCTACTCGAGCTTATGTTGATCTTCACTGAAACATTGTAGGAGGCCAAGGACAGAGAGGTCAGAGTGGGAGTTCAGTGGCGAATTAAAATGACATGCGACTGGAAGCTCGAGGGTCACGCTTGTGAATTGAATGGAGATACTCTGCAAAGTACTCACCTAATCTGCATTTAGTCTTCCCAATGTAGGGGAAAACACATCGTGAGTAGCGAAACCAGTTCACAGATTCTACCAGACATGAATATTTCCAAAATTTTTGTCTTTATTTCAGGTTTCCAGCATCGGCAGTATTTTGCTTTTCTATTCAGGACTTTTTATGACTTCTTTGAACCTGAGGTTGAATTTAATCCCTGGCTCCTCAGGCTTCCCCATTGGCTGTTAGTAAGATAATGTGTAGCTAAGCCATACATACCAGGGTACATCGATGGTCCAATTCCTCGTCAGTGCTGGGTTAGCTGATTTCACCTGGGGGAGGAGTTTAAACTTTGGGCTTCTCTTTTTGGGCAGAGAGAGAAAAATTGGCCAGGGTTCCTGATCATTATTCAGTGGCTCCTGCTGGCAGTGCATGTGATTGAAGAAAGGATTGGTTGTGGTTGCACCCCTTTCTCCCCAACCACCCCTCTAAGATTGAACGTTGGGGAAACTTTATTACATGCTAATGTTTGGCAGAAATATTTCTTTCATTTTTCTTAAAAGTAATGTGTAGCTAAATGTGGCTTTTTCTATTGAGTAATTTTATTATTCATAGAATTGACAGTCCTTTGAAGAAGTTGGAGGATGGTCTGGCTGCATACACATGCATCAGTGACTTGAACCACTGTGTACGAAAATTGACCCCTCAAATGAAAGGAGCGTTAAATCGTATTCCTCCATTAGCAATAAAATGCTCATTGAAAGATATTGTTCCAGCAAATCTGGTAAGTGACTTGAGTTCCAAACCAGCAACAAAAAACACTAGCAGGTTTTCTGTAGACTTTAGCATTACTTGGCATAAAAAGATAAACACGCATTCTGTTTGCTCTTTTTTTCATTTAACCAACTGGAACTCTTTTAGTCACTATGCGAAAAATTAGAATGTAACTTTCTATTGCATCTAGGCCAACAACGAGAACCTTTCTCCACCTCAAAATATGGGACAACTGATCATTAACCCTAGTTTTTTTTTATGTATAGCATAGTTTTGTTTGTCTACTTTTCTCTTTAAATTTTATAGCTGCTGCTCTGGACATTGAGTTCGCATTTGAGCTTTCCATTTTCAGTTGTGATTTTTTTTTTTTAAAAGTAGAGTTTAGCTGTTGCAATTTGTTCTGAATTTAGACTACATGTTCTTCTGCTGCAATAATTTTATATATTTGATGCTGGGTAGTGTCATGTCATTATGTATTCCATTAAGTGCACCTAAAAGAAATATGGGCTAGAGGAAACAAAATATTTATGGAGTGATAAGTATAATTTGACTTCTGCTTTGTCTCCAATTTCTTTTTGGGAGTCCCATGAATCATACTCCTAGAGGGTGATTTTTGAAGGTACTGAAGAGCAGGGATAAGCACTGAACTGTTGCACCAAAGACATTTGGCAAAATTATTGACACAGCCATGGACATGGGGGCAATTAATCTGAATATAAATTACTTTCTCATCATTATGTTGCACACTGATTTAGTGAGATGCCTGGCATTGTTTTGCTTGCACAAGTAGTTAGTATTTGTCCGCATGCTGTGTGTAGCGATGTGGCGTATTTGGATAGATGTCCAGCTCTCAGGAGAGATCTTGATTGCTCTGTCTCTCTCCGCCCCCCTTCTCTCTCCGCCCCCCCTCTCTCTCCGTCTCTCCCCCTCCGTCTCTCTTCCCTCTGCCCCACAGAAGGGCCCCGTGTCTGTAATGGCTACCCATGTGGTAATGCTGCCACCTGCCCTCACCAACCCCTGTCGCTGGGCTGTCTGATGGGCCCTGGTGCCTCCAGACCCCACTTAACTGGTTGAGGGTGCATGTCCATTGCTGCGCCCTTCTCCCAGCAATAACAACCGCTCTTCGGGGCAGGTGGCCATCCTTAATAGGGGCAAGATGCGGCCCCGGGGCTTGTTGACTGCTGGAGAAGGGTCCCTGCCCCGCCCCACTACCCCCAACTTTTGGGCCCGTTGGCAGAACCCCTGCCACCAGGACTAAGTTCAGCCCATTGTTTCAGTTGGCCCACCAAGTTCATTTTATGCCATACAATTTCCTGTTTTTCTGTTGAGCAGTTTGTTGGTCTTTTCATTAACTTCCCCTGTGATTAGACTCTGCTACTTTTTCTCCCCGTCTTCCATATTAGAGGGGGTTGATCATCCTTTTTCGTTCTGAAGAAGGGTCTCCCACTGTAATGTAGAAATTGTTGTTGGGTTAAAGATGGAAAGATGTATACCTAGAATCAAATGATAACTTACTGTAGTAGCTAAAACTTTGTTATCGGATTTGATCAATTTTTCTTTTACCACTTTGATAGAGTAACAGTTGGAGTGCAGAAGCCAGGAATGAGTTTACCCGAATTGTGGATAACAAAGCTGTACAAATGATAGTTTTGGGAGAGGATGGAGACAAACTGCTTGTGGATTTGAAAAAGCCTCCTATGGATAAGATGGAGAGTGACGTTCCCGTGTCACTGCGGGATGCACTTGTGTTCTTGGAACTGGCCAGGTATGCCTTTGAGAATATGTCTGAACTGCTGAGAAAAATCTAAATGCTCATGCTGTATGTTTAAATGGAATTATAGCTATTGTTTTATTCCCTGATTTTAATGTCTCCTCTGTCTTCAAGTGTCTTAGCCCTAATTTCAGGTGAGAAATCTCTTGACCAAGTGTAGCAATTTTCCATTGCCCATGCCAACTATCCTGCAGACTCTTAGATTGTAAATTCTGTACTTTTTGGACTCATTTTCACCAGGGACATGGTTCATACTGCCCAAATTCATTTTGCTTAAGACCCTTGTAGTCAACAGGAGAGACACTGTATCTAAATTGGCTTCAAACTCAACCAGATGAAAGGACAGTTTACTAACTCATTATATCAGCAGGTTGTTGACATTGGCCTTTGTTGCAGCAGTTGTTACAGATGCTTGTAGCTACACTGTGATATATTACCTATATTTTTTAAACTGTCCAGTTTCAAGCACTGGTTCCTGTGGTGCAGCTGGTGTTCAATTGTATGTGTTGGTGTAAATATTTGAAAATATACGCACCAACTTTATATAGTGGAAAAAAAATCAACACTGCACAAGATAAACGTGAATTGTCTCTATCCAAAGATCATTGTCACAATCAGGAGTAATTCCCTTTTTCACATCTCGTGTCTGGAATTGCTGAAAAGTTCTAATAAATATTTGTCTCTATAGATTTGGTGGCGACTATTGTTTTCCCACATCAAATAAACATTTATCTTCCTAGGTTTGTCAGTGAATATTCTGTTCCCACAACAAATTCGGAAAGCAACATGTTACCTATGCCGTATTATCCACCTGTTAAGCCACCTTTCTTAAAGGAGATTCAAATGATGGTTACTCATATCAACAATCCATTGGATTTCTACATTCAATTGGTAAATGGTATATTTTTAAGCATGTTTGTTAAATGTATTAATTTTCAGAACAAGCTGCAGTTGGAGAAAGAAAAGTTTAAAATTTTAGTCTGACAGCACCAATTTTGTTTGCTAAAGCGGTGCAGATATTTCTGGTAAGAGGATTCTTTTTTTTAAATTCCAGTACATTTTTCATGGTGAGTTGGAGACTTTACCGGAGCAAAATGATTAATGCAAAATATGCAAACAAACAGTGCTTCTGGATGTGTCTTCCTTTTTCCTCAACCGAGGATTCCCCCCCACTGTGGTTGACGGGTCCCTCAACCATGTCCGGCCCATTTCCCGCACCTCTACCCTCACCCCTTCCCCTCCCAGAACCGCGACAGGGTTCCCCTTGTCCTCACTTTCCACCCCTCCAGCCTTCCAAAGGATCGTCCTCCACTACTTCTGCCACATCCAGTGTGATGCCACTACCAAATGCATCTTCCTCTCCCTTCCCCTGTCAGTATTCTGAAGGGATCGTTGCCTCCGTGACGCCCTCGTCCACTCCTCCATTACCACCACCACCTCGTCCCCTTCCCACGGCACCTTCCCCTGCAATTGCAGGAGGTGTAATACTTGCCCATTTACCTCCTCTCTCCTCACTATCCAAGGCCCCAAACACTCCTTTCAGGTGAAGCAGCGATTTACTTGTTGTACTTTCAACTTAGTATACTGTATTCGCTGCTCACGATGTGGTCTCTACATTGGGGAGACCAAATGCAGATTGGCTGACCACTTTGAGGAACACCTCCGCTCAGTCCGTAAGCATAACCCCGAGCTTCCGGTTGCTGGCCATTTCAACACCCCGCCCCTGCTCTCATGCTCACATCTCTGTCCTGGGATTGCTGCAGTATTCCAGCGAACGTCAATGCAAGCTTGAGAAACAGCATCTCATTTACTGATTAGGCACACTACAGCCTGCTGGACTGAACATTGAGTTCAATAATTTCATGATCTCCCCACCCCCCCCCTTTTTATGTTTAGTTATTTTTTCTTTTTTTCTTTTTCCTTTGGTTATTTTAGTATTTTTTAGCTTGGTTAGTTTGTTTCTACTGTGTCTACCCACTGTTTCTGTTTTTTAAAAACATTTTTAATGTTTGTACTTGGAGTGCTTTGTGCTTTACAGTCAGTTCACACCCTCTCTGTACTAACGCTTTGTCTTTCAGCGCACCATTAACATACTATTTGCCTTTGTTCCATGACCTTCTGGTCAGTTATTCTTTGTGACCTTGTCCTATCAACACCGTCTCTTCTGCTATCTCTTGCCCCCCCCCCCCCGCTTTACACGCTTAAAACCTTTTACATTTCTAATATTTGTCAGTTCTGAAGAAGGGTCACTGACCTGAAATGTTGACTCTGCTTCGCTGTCCATAGATGCTGCCAGACCTGCTGAGTATTTCCAGCATTTCTTGTTTTTAATGCAAAATATTACCTTGGTCACTGACTTATCAACATTGGAGCTGGTCCTGAAATCTGGCAGCATTGGGCTGGGGTGTCCAGATCTGGCAGTACTTTGAGGGGAGCTCTTATGGTTTTGGAATGCTGGTAGTGAGCTCCCAGGGATCTGGTGAGGGAGGTTCTCAAATCACATAGCACAGGTCTCAAGATTGCCAAGGTGGGGTTCTTGGGACCTAAAGGTACTGAGGAGGGAACTGGTTCAGTAATGTTTCTCTCGAGGCAAGTTAGAAAAATGCAGAAGCGTAGTGTAAGGAAATGTGGCAGCGTGGATAGAAAGTTAGGTAACAGACAGGAAGCAAGGAGTTGGAGGGGAAATGGTTGTTGCTCAGATTGTAGAAGAGTTGGAAATGATGTATCCCCAGGAGATAGAGTACCATCTCAAACAGTTGACAATGAAATTTAAACATGGTTAAGTGTTAATAGTCAGGAGGATGACGTGCTTAGCTGCATTGACACTGCTGAGAGGTTGAAGAGGGATAAAGTGCCTCTGACAATTGAAGCTAAAGCTAAAACATGTACAATATACAATACTAAGTACACAGAAATTGAGTCGTCCTAAAATCAACAGTGGGGCATAATTTTGTACAAGATTATATCAAACAGTGCCTAGAAAGTATTGATTTTGGGTTAGTTCCTACTATATCTTAGGAGCACATATCAGGGAATTGTTCACTTTCAAGCCACTGATTGCCTTTTATTCATTTTAGGTGACAGAAAAATTTAGCTTTAAATGCTTTCAAGCAAACAATCAGCTAATGGTTAAAAAAACAGGAAATACCAGACACGTAGTATATGTTGAGTGTTAGTCTGAGTGGCAGTGGCAGAGGTTGAGTACCAGTGGCAGAGGTCGAGTACCTCATCCGTTCTTCATGTTGGCATAGCTGAGTATTAACAGACTATTTAGAGGGAGATTGGAAACGGGGCTGGATTGTGTCTTAAACCGGCGACTGCATGTGTTTGATACCTCAGTTGGGATTAATTAAATAGACATAGACTAGGATGAACATAGAACCTTCCTAATCTATAGTCGGCTGTTGCATTACACGCTAATAGTTGAATTTAATTGTCCAGGGAAGTGATCTATAATGCATTTTCTTGCTTGTTTTTCCAAGTAGTCGATGTTTTCTACTTGCCATTGCAGATGGATACTGTGGATCTTCTCATTCTTACAAGAAACATGTTTGAATTGTATACTGGAAAAGATGTCAATTTGGAGATCTTGTGTCCAGTTGTAGGACAAGCTTGTGCAGCACTATTTGATGATGGAGGGTGGTACAGATGTCAAATTAGTGGTAAGTAAATATGTGCAACAATATTTGTACCATTTATTACTGCACCACTTCCCCTGCCATGTCCAAACCCAGAAGTCAGCAATCTTTGAAATGGGGTTATTGACATGCAATCTGAGTCAAAGGGTAAAGTACCAAAAATATCGTACTTGTTTACTGTGGGTAATTAGTAACATTTATAACAGCAGTTGATGCATTTTTTGCACGTCTTAGGAACCCCACTAGTTTGGTTCTGTGGAATCTTATCTATCTTTTTTACTCCTGATGTCATTGGTGAAGCCCTTTATGGCCCCCTGCTCCAACCCTGTTTAAAAAAAAAACCAATAGCTAGATGTTATTTTTATTCTGAGTCTTCAAATTATAGATTGCTTTTATTTAACTTCTAGGCTGTGCAGTTTTAGGAGAGAGAAATTGAGCTCAGTGGAATCAACCTTTGCTGTATTTTTGTGATACTAGTTTTTACAAACGGGAACAATGACTGACTAGAAAAAAAAAACACTGGTCCATCCAGCCTATCCCACGCAACTATGATGCCTAGTGCATCAAGATATATACACTGCCCACCATCTGAAAGCCAGATAATCTGGGAAAGATGAAAAACCTAGGCCAATTGCAGAGAATGTTAAAAATTAAACTCCAACTCCTTGGGTGATCAAAAGCAGTCCAGGCGACCACTCTGGCCCCAGTTAATGTTTAACAAAACCCATCTGTTTGTATGAGGTGATTTTTTTAAAAAACTAATCTGCCAAAGCTGCCCATTTTTTGCGTACAAAAATTTCTTCATCTCTAATCTGGTAGCAATGTAACTGTGCCTTCAGTAGGCCTACTCTGCAAAATGATTAAGATTTTTTGTGTTGCAGCATTGGTATCTCCAGAATGTGGATTCTTTTTTGAAAAAAGTTATCAACGAGTCGGGTGGCTTGTCTTCCCCAAGATAAACCTCAATACCTGTGCATGCCTCTTTTGACCTAGCCATGTTGAACATCTATAAATTTACAGCTTTAAGTGTCTAGAACAGTTAGCATGAAAATGTACAATTAGAAAAGTGGGCCTCAAGCTCAACTGTGCCAGAAAGATGTATTAAAAAAAAAAAAATCCATGCACCTAACCCCATCCTAGCTTCGGACTTGACCAGTTTCGGTCTCTACTTTGCCTGTCTTCCTCAAAACCACTTATTGCCTCCTTCATCTTTATCTCAAAATTCCTTCAGCATCATCATTATTCTACAATTTGGAGCATGTTGCCTTAAAATCACTGAGGTCGCCTA
The DNA here is from genome assembly GCF_036365525.1 of Heterodontus francisci. Lineage (NCBI taxonomy): Eukaryota > Metazoa > Chordata > Chondrichthyes > Heterodontiformes > Heterodontidae > Heterodontus > Heterodontus francisci. Next base: position 54,162,046 of record NC_090376.1, on the reverse strand, counting down.
TATTCTGTCTAGAGCATAGAATTACATTGTTCAAAACTTCATACAACATGCATTGTGACTGACCATGGCTCTACCACATATCTGCTGCCGTTGACGTTGGTGCAGTCACTTACATATGTTGTCTCTTGTATATGTTATATAAGAAGTCTAACTGCTGTTTTAGGACCACCTCTGCCAAATGTGTTGCCATGAATGGAGCAGACACTGGGCTTGTTCCACTCAGGTTTTCTTATCATATATGGTAGTGTAGGAAAGGCCACCACCAAAAAAGTATGTAAAACATATTTTCACAGCTTGATATGGAGCCAAAGCATTTGTTCCCTTTGGAATTCCCATCCATAAACTTCTGTCTTGCTCAATCTTTCGAAAGCCTGCTTAAAATTCTTTCTCTCCAGCTGTATTTTTTTCCTCGGCCATGTAAAATACTCCAAATGATTATATTTGAGTCCTGCTGAATTGTAAATGCTTGTAGAAAAATTAAAGGCTTGCAATAGCTGTAGTATTCTGCAATATTTATACAGTATCTAAAAGTATTTTTGGAAATTACCTGTTTTTAATGCACTTGTATTTCAGCTACTCTGGAGTTTTACCTTTTTTATATTTAGTTAAAATATTAAAACAGTTAAAGGCTAGAGGAGTAATTTATTTGTTTCAGGCTTGCCTGGACATAGAGAAGTTGATGTCAAATATGTAGATTATGGCAACACTGCACGAATACCAGTAACAAATATACGGAAATTAAAAGAGGACTTTCTAACTTTACCAATACAGGTAAGTGTTAACTTGCATGTACCATTAGTTAAAGTATGGTGTTCTGCGAAATCACAAGACCTTTTCCTCTATGAAATTTGAAAACTGAATTTTTTTCCTTCCTGTGATTACAAATGCCACATACTGGTGATGTGAGGCAAAATCTTTTTATAAATGAGTTTTATGATCTGGAATGCACTTGCTGAAAAGGTGGTGGAAGCAAAATCAATAGCCCTTTTTGAAAGGGGATTGGATAAATATTTGAAGCTGGAGAATTTGGAGGACTGTGGGGAACAAGCAGGTGGAAAGGGACTAATTAGATAGCTCTTTCAAAGAGCCAGCATAGACTCAGTGGGCCAAAAGGTATGTTTTGGTGCTGTATCATTCTGTAACCATTTCCAGATTTTTAGTGCAAGATCAAAATACTGCAGATACTGGGAATCTGAAATAAAAATCAAAAATGCTAAAACATCAGCAGGTCTGGCAGATCTGTGAACTGTATTATTTGCTTGTAGTTCTGATTAGAGGCCTGCTCAGGTTGGGGGAAAAAAGAACCTGACCGAACCACAGTGGACCTGAACCCGACCCGGCCCAGCCCGAGTCCCTCCGATTTTGACCCAAGCCCGACCCGACCATCCCTTTACTTATCTTCTGACTGGGAAGCTCCATGAAGCTGCAGCGCATGCGTGATGATGTCATAGTGACGTCACTCGCTCACTGCACAGACTCTGTTTCGTCCCGGACTCCTAGCTCAGGTAAGTTCTTTAATTTCAATACTTACCAGCAGAGCACTTACCATATGTGTCTGGTCCTGCCCGGCCCGACCCGACCCTACTCGATCTGTACTCTGCCCAACCTGACCCGAGCCCAAAAGCTGTACCCTGCAGATGGGCCCGACCTAACCCGAAGCCGGTTCGGGTCGGGTAGCAGACCTCTAATTCTGATGAAGGGTCACTGATGCTGAAAAGTTAACTCTTTTGCTCTCCACAGATGCTGCCAGAACTGCTGACTCTTTCCAGCATTTTCTATTTTTATTCCAAATTTTTGGTAGCTGACTTCCCTAAATCAATCTAGTCTAAGAGTACCACATGACCTCACCCCCCTGGGCTTTAGGTTGAGATATCCTTAGTTTGCACAAGTGTTCCATATAGGTTAAGCTGAACCCTTGTTTCAAAATCTGTTCGGTAGAAATTGGTTTGACTCATGTCCAATACAAAATGGTCACCATAGTCTGAGCACACGCCTGATTTTGTTGATGCAACTAAGACCCCAAATTGGCAGCCAAATAAGAGGAAGGTAGCCAGCACTACTTGCGTCATTCCTTGGCAGCTTGCATATTAGGGGTCAGTACTGTGCTTTACTGTTATTCTAAACCAGCCTGCACTAAAAGGCAGTGCACTTAGGCTACAAGTAACAGAAGTTTGTAGATAATGGCAGGTGCAAGAGAAGCTACAAGGGCCTACCTGTTCTACTGACACTGCAAGATAGCAGTAGCAGGAGAGACATTTATCTGCTTCAAGGTCTGCCATGTGGCAAGAAAATACCAAAGCAAGTTGAGTGGGTAGATGTTGCAGAGTGGGCCAGTGCCAATAGTATTGCATCCAGGACATGGCTGCAATGCAGGAAGAAATTCAGTGACCTCGAGGCTAGCTAAGGTAAGCCCTTTAACACATCTGTTGTTACTCTCTACTTAGTCTTGCACTACCTGTTGCACCAGCATTCAGTTTTTCACTCCACATTTTGCAGCCCCTAATGCAGCAGTCTGTACCACTACTCTCCTCACTGTTAAATTTTCACACCACTTCGTATTTCTGCCACCTTTCACACACCAGCAACACTGTTGTGCCCTGAAAATCACATCAAGGTTTCTCACTAGTCTTAATACTGACAAACTCTTAATTCTTGTAAGTCAAGCTCACGTGCCATATCGGGGAACAGGCAGCCACAAGAGGAAGGCTGTGCTTCATCCATGTGCCGTCCTACATAAAGAACCAGTTCTGGACGTTGGCGTGAGGGGGCGGGGGTGGGCGCTGTCGGGAGCATAGCATCTGGCAAAGCCAGAGGACCAGTCCTGCAGGGTTTTAAACCACCGAAGAAGGGTCACTGACCCGAAACGTTAACTCTGCTTCTCTTTTCACAGATGCTGCCAGACCTGCTGAGTGGTTCCAGCATTTCTTCTTTTTATTTCAGATTTCCAGCATCCGCAGTATTTTGCTTTTATTTTAAACCACCTTCCTCTCTCATTCCTCTCATTTACAGCTTGCCTTAATGCACCATGCTTGACAAATTGATGCTGCTTTCAGAAGCCACTCCTGTTTCTGCTTACCCATTCCACTAAAGGTTAACCCTTATTCTTCCATTTCAAGTACAGAAGTTAACAAACAGCTTTTGTGGAGCAAAGAAGAGTACAGTAAAGTGTCATTTGACCAAATACTTCCAGGTACCAGCTCAGAGACAGCAACCCCACATAGTTTAGAGGCTAGGTTAGAGGGGTCTGCAAGTGGAGCTACAACAAGCAGAAACTAGGGCATTGGTATAGGACAACCCAGGAAGCAGTTTGGTGGTGGTCCTTCATACTTGACTGGTAATCTATGTATACCTTCTAAGTGAATTGATCTGCTTGACTACAGGTTTGCTCACAATATTGGGAGAGGATGGAGCCCGTTTCCAACTTTGCTCTGCCTGTGTGCATTGCATTAAGACCATGCAGTTAACCATGAAGTAAGTTGCCAGCTCTTTTGAGCACTGCAGGATGCCCCACAATGTTGGAGCCTCTGCTGACAACTCTTTCAATGTCGATGGAAGTCCAGACTGCTTCCATTTTGACTCTGGGGTCAGGCATATCCTGTGGCTTTGAAAACTGAAGGACCACATGGATAGGGGCTTTGAGAACCTCCCAACATGCCTGCAGTCTGTTCTTGCAAAGAGCCATGAGAGTACAAGGACACTCTCCAGATGGCAGTGCACCTTCTCTACCAATCTCCCAACCAGAGCACTTGGTCCCAGATAGCTAGCTGGGTCAGACTATCCTGGACAAAGCTGAGTACCCTAGTACTAAATAGCCAGACCTCCTCAACATTGCCCACCACAGCCATTGCCAGTGCTCTCAGTGGGAATTCAGCAACCTTCCACCTACCAAGCTGTAGCCACTGGGTATCCACATTATAGGAGCACACAAGACAAGAACTAGGAGTTTGTATCGGGTGTTTTTTAGATAATCATTAGTCATGTAGCCATTTGTCAGAGCAAGATTAGAATCTGAAGTGGAATATAATGTTTTATTTTGGTGTAGCTGATGATCATTATCTTAGTGGTGCCAACACGAATACCTATGAGGTTGTACATTTTGAAGGTATTGAAATGGGGGTGTGTCACGACTGGATGAGATAGAAGGAGGGAGTGATGGTGCTCAGGTTGGGTGGTGGGGATGGTTCAGGAGAACCTATGATAATTTGCTACCATAATGCTGTGCACCTTGTTACTCTGCATGCTTCGACTCTGTACCTTCATCTTTCTGCTTTGCTCTTCCTCCTCAGGAAGCTTCTGATTGTATTGTAAGACTGGAGCATTCGGCAGTCTATCATGAATCTTGGCACTCACTTACTGTTGTACTGAAGGACTCCTCCCAAGATGTGCAGACAGTGGAACTGTTTCAGGATACTTGCTGCACAGCGCTCATTATATCTGCACTCCACGTTTGTGTTTGGGTTTCCTGAGGGATGTTGTGAGCCGGCTGGTTAGTTGATAGCTTTTTTTTTTTAAACCTTCAACTGGTCTTCCACCAGATGGTCTGAGTAGCACAGTGGTTATTGAGGTCTGGCACAGTATGTGTCGTAACTACTCAGATTAGTGAAATAAATACGTGGCTCAAGGACTGGTGTGGGAGAAGTGGATTTCGGTTTGTGGGGCACTAGCACCAGTACTGGGTAAAGTGGGGGCTGTACTGTTGGGACAGTCTGCACCTGAACTGTGCTGGGACCAGTGTTCTAACAAACCATATAACTAGGGAAGTAGAGAGGGCTTTAAACTAAACAAGGGGGGGCGAGGGCTCAAGCTTGAGTATTTGTAACAAATCAAGGGGTAGAGTCAAGGCAGGAGAGCAGAACAGTAATATGGGAAATGAAGGTCAGAATGGCAGGAAGGGACAGAGAAAAAAACCTAAGAACATGCCAATGATGTTGTAAAGATAAAAAGACAAAACTAAAGGCTCTGTATCTGAATGCACATAGCATTCATAACAAAGTGGACGAACTGATAGCGCACATTGAAGTAAATAAATATGATGGTCATTACGGAGACGTGGCTACAGAATGACAAGGATTGGGTCCTGAATATTGAGGGGTATATGACATTCAAGAAGAATAGGAAGCTAGGTAAAGGTGGAGGGATAGCACTCTTAATCAAGGATGGCATTGGTGCAATAGTTAGAGATGACCTTGGTTCAGGATGTAGAATCGGTTTGGTTGGAGATGAGGAATAGTAGGGGAAAGATGTCACTAGTAGGTGTGGTCTCCAGGCCCCCCAATCAGTAATCACAATGTAGGATGAAGTATAAGAAATATTGGATGCTTGTGATAAAGGGATGGCAATAATCATGGGTGATTTTAATCTACATATAAACTGGAAAAATCAGATTGGCAATAGTAGCCTGGATGAGGATTTTATAGAATGCTTTCAAGATAGTTTCTTCGAGCAGGTTGTATTAGACTTGGTATTGTGTAATGTGACAGGATTAATTAATGACCTCAGAGGAAAGGCACCTGTAGGTAGCAGCGACCACAATATGATTGAATATCACATCCAGTTGGAAAGAGGGAAGAATGGGTCTAAGACTAGTATTTTAAACTAAAGGGCAACTATGTGGGCATGAAAGCTGAGCTAGCTGAAGTGAACTGGGTTACTAGGCTGGGAGATAGATCATTGGAGAAGCAGTGGCAGACATTTAAGGAGATATTTCAGAATACTCAATAAGTATATTCCTACTATAAAGAAAAATTCTAAGGGGAGGACCCACCATCCGTGGTTAACTAAAGAAGTTAAGGAAAGCATCAAACTTAAGGAAAAGGCATATAATTGCACAACGAAGAATGGCAGGTCAGATGATTGGTCAGAATATAAAGAACGGCAGAGAATGACTAAAAGATTAATTAGGAGAAAGAAATTAGAGTGTGTAAGGAAGCTAGCTAGAAATGTAAAAACAGATGGCAAGTGTTTCTACAGGTATTTAAAAAGGAAAAAAGTAAAGTGAGTGTTGGTCCTCTAGAGAGTGAGAATGGGGAGCAAATAGTAGATAATAAGGAGATGGCGGATGCAATGAACAAATATTTTGCTTCTATCTTCACAAATAGGATACAAAAAACATTCCAGTAATAGCTGTAAATCAGGAGGTGGAAGGAAGTGAGGAATTTGGTGAAATTATAATCACCAGGGAAGCAGTACTGACCAAATTGGAGCTGAGGGCTGACAAGTCCCCGGGTCCTGATGAGCTTCATCCTAGGGTCCTAAAAGAGGTGGCTAATGAGGTAATAGATGCTTTGGTGTTAATTTTTCAAAATTCGCTAGATTCTGGAAAAGTTCCATCAGACTGGAAAGTAGCAAATATTACCCCTTTATTCAAGAAGGGAGGAGGCGGAAAACGTGTAACTATAGGCCAGTTAGCTGGACGTCTGTCATGGACAAGGTGTTAGAATCTATCATTAAGGAGGTTATAGCTGGGCACTTAGAAAAACTCAAGGTAATCGGGAATAATCAGCATGGTTTTGTGAAATAGAAATCATGTTTAACGAATTTGTTGGAGTTCTTTGAAGGAGTGACATGTGCTGTGAATAAAGGGGAGCCCATTGTCCTACTACTTGGATTTCCAGAAGGCATTTGTCAAGGTGCCACATAAAAGGTTATTGCGCAAAGTAGGAGCTCATGGTGTAGGGGGTAACATATTAGCATGAGTAGAAGATTGGCTAGCAGAAAACAAAGTATGCATAAATGGGTCCTTTTTTGAGTAGGAGGATATGGAGTCCCGCAGGGGTTTGCTGGGACCTCAACTTTTTACAGTTTATATCAATGACTTAGATGAGGAGAGTGATGGCATGGCAGCTAAATTTGCAGATGAGACGAAGATGGGTAGGAAAGTATGTTATGAAGAGGACATAAGGAAGTTGCAGACTGACATAGGTTGAGTGAGTGGGCAAAAATCTGGCAGATGGAGTATAATTGTGAAAATGTGAAGTTGTTCACTTTGGCAGGAAGAATTAAAAAAAGCAGAGTATTACTTAAATGAATGACTGCAGAATTCCAAGGTGCAGAAAGATCTAGGTGTTGAACCACAAAAAGTTAATATGCAGGTACAGCAAGTAATGAAGAAGGTTAATGGAATACTGTTCTTTATTACGAGAGTAATTGAAAATAACAGTAAGGATATTATGCTTCAGTTATACAGGGCATTGGTGAGACCACATCTCGAATACTGTGTGCAGTTTTGGTCTCCTTATTTAAGGAAGGATGTAAATGTGTTGGAGGTGGTTCAGAGGAGGGTTACTAGATCGATATCTGGAATGAATCAAAGAATAATACAGCGCAGAAGAGGCCCTTTGGCCAATCGAGTCTGCACCAATGCATTAAAGACACCTGACCTGTCTACCTAATCCCATTTGCCAGCACTTGGCCCATAGCCTTGAATGTTATGACGTGCCAAGTGCTCATCCAGGTACTTTTTAAAGGATGTGAGGCAACCTGCCTCTACCACCCTCCCAGGCAGTGCATTTCAAACCATCACCACCCTCTGGGTAAAAAAGTTCTTCCTCAAATTCCCCTTAAACCTCCTGCCCCTCACTTTAAACTTGTGTCCCCTTCAACTAAGGGGAACAGCTGCTCCCTATCCACCCTGTCCATGCCCCTCATAATCTTGTACACCTCGATCAGGTCACCCCTCAGTCTTCTCTGCTCCAGCGAAAACAACCCAAGCCTATCCAACCTCTCTTCATACCTTAAATGTTCCATCCCAGGCACCATCTTGGTGAATCGCCTCTGCACACCCTGCAGTGCAATCACATCCTTCCTATAATGTGGCGACCAGAATTGCACACAGTACTCCAGCTGTGGCCTTACCAAAGTTCTATACAACTCCAACATGACCTCCCTGCTTTTGTAATCTATGCCTCGATTGATAAAGGCAAGTGTCCCATATGCCTTTTTCACCACCCTATTAACCTGCCCTTCTGCCTTTAGAGATCTATGGACAAACACGCCAAGGTCCCTTTGTTCCTCGGAACTTCCCAGTGTCAGGCCATTCGTTGAATACTTCCGTGTCACATTACTCCTTCCAAAGTGTATCACCTCACACTTTTCAGGGTTAAATTCCATCTGCCACTTTTCTGCCCATTTGACCATCCCGTCTATATCTTCCTTTAACCCAAGACACTCAACCTCACTGTTAACCACTCAGCCAGTCTTTGTGTCATCCACAAACATACTGATCCTACCCCCCACACAGTCATCTATGTCGTTTATATAAATGACAAACAATAGGGGACCCAGCACAGATCCCTGCGGTACGCCACTGGACACTGGCTTCCAGTCACTAAAACAGCCATCTGTCATCACTCTCTGTCTCCTACAGCTAAGCCAATTTTGAATCCACCTTATCAAGTTACCCTGTATTCCATGTGCATTTGCTTTCTTGATAAGTCTCCCATGTGGGACCTTGTCAAAGGCTTTGCTGAAATCCATGTAAACTACATCAACTGCACTACCCTCATCTACACAACTGGTCACATGCTCAAAAAATTCAATCAAATTTGTTAGGCATGACCTCCCTCTGACAAAGCCATGCTGACTATTCCTAATCAAATTTTGCGCCTCCAAGTGGAAATAGATTCTCTCCTTTAGAATTTTCTCCAATAGTTTCCCTACCACTGACGTGAGACTCACTGGTCTATAGTTCCCTGGCTTATCTCTACAAGCTTTCTTAAATAGTAGGATCACATTAGCTGTTCTCCAGTCCTCTGGCACCTCCCTGGTGGACAGAGAGGAATTAAAAATTTGGGTCAGAGCCCCTGCAATCTCCACCCTCGCCTCCCACAGCATCCTGGGACACAAATCGTCAGGACCTGGAGATTTGTCCACTTTTATGTTTGCCACAACCTCCAATACCTTGGCACTCCCTATGACCATTTGCTCAAGAATCTCAGTCTCTGAGTTCCATATCTACTACTTCATTCTCTTGGGTGAAGACAGATGTGAAGTATTCGTTCAACACCCTACCAATGTCCTCTGCCTCCACCCACAGATTTCCCCCTTGGTCCCGAATGGGTCCTACTCTTTCCCTGGTTATCCTCTTCCCATTGATATACTTATAGAATATCTTGGGATTTTCCCTACTTTTACCAGCCAGAGCTTTCTCATATCCCCTCTTTGCTCTCCTAATTGCTTTCTTAAGCTCCATCCTACACTTTCTGTACTCCACTAATGCTTCCATTGATTTGCTCTCTTTGTATTTGCTTTAAGCCTCTCTTTTCCTACTCATCGTACCCTGAATGTTTCTGGTCATCCATGGTTCTCTGGGCTTGTTGCTCTTACATATTACCCTAGAGGGAACATGTTGGGCTGTACCCTCCCCGTTTCCTTTTTGAATGCCCCTCACTGCTCTTCTGTAGATTTCCCAACAAATAACTCTTTCCAGTCTACGTTGGCCAGATCCAGCCTTATTTTACTAAAATTTGCTCTCCCCCAATCCAAAACCTTTTTTTGCAACTTGTCTATTTCTTTCTCCATAACAATCTTAAATTGTACCATGTTGTGGTCGCTATCACCAAAATGCTTCCCCACCAACACATCAACCACCTGTCTGGCTTCATTCCCCAGAATTAGGTCCAGCACTGCACCCTCCCTTGTTGGAGCCTCTACATATTGAGCTAAAAAATTCTCCTGTATACATTTTAAGAACTCCACTCCATCTAAGCCCTTAACACGATGAGTATCCCAATTAATGTTGGGAAAGTTGAAATCACCTAATATAATTACCCTATTATTATTTTTACACACCTCTGCGAATTGCGCACATATTTGCTCCTCAATTTCCCGCTGACTATCTGGGGATCTATAATAAACACCTAGCAATGTGGCTGTCCCTTTTTTATTCCTAAACTCTACCCATACCCTCCAAGATATCATCTCTCCTTACTGCAGTAACTGATTCCTTAACGAATATTGCAATGCCCCCTCCTCTGTCTCGCCTGAAGATTCTATATCCCGGGATATTGAGCTGCCAATCCTGCCCCTCCCTCAACCATGTCTCCGTGATGGCTACTATATCACAATTCCACGTGTCAACCCTTAACTCATCCATTTTACCTGTAATACTCCTGTCATTAAAGTAGAGGCCATCCATCCTGGTCTTACTCCCTTGAAACTTACTTCCACTGTATTCCCTCTGACTTGTTTGCTTTCCTGTGTTTAGCTGTGTCCCTATTCTGCTAGGAGTCTGTGTCCCCTCCCCCTGCCAAATTAGTTTAAACTCTGCCCAACAGCACTAGCAAAACCGCCAGCAAGGATGTTAGTCCCCCTCTAGTTCAGATGTAGACCGTCCCGCTTGTACAGGTCCCACCTTCCTCAGAAACGGTCCCAGTGGTCCAGGAATCTAAAACCCTCCCTCCTGCACCAACTCTTAAGCCACGCATTCATCTATGCTATTCTCCTATTTCTATACTCGCTAGCACATGACACTGGGAGTAATCCAGAGATTACAACCCGAGAGGTCCTGCTTTTTAGTCTGCTGCCTAACTGCCTGAATTCTTGATGCAAGACCTCATCCCTCTTTCTACCTATGTCATTGGTACCAACATGTACCATGACCTCTGCCTTATCACCCTCCCCCTTCAGGATGCCCTGCAGCCGTTCAGTGATATCCCGGACCCTGGCAGCAGGGAGGCAACACACCATCCCGGAGTCATGTTGACGGCCACAGTAACACCTATCTGTTCCCCTGACTATAGAATCCCCTATTACTATTGCTCTTCCTCTCTTTCCCCCTTCCTGTGCAGACAGTCTGCTTGTGGTGCCAGAAGCTTGGCTCTGTCCGTACTCCCTGGAGGAACCAGCCTCATCAGTCTCCAAAATGGAATACTGATTTGCAAACGGGACCCCAGGGGATTCCTGAACTACCTGCCTAATTCTCTTTGACTGCCTGGTGGTCACCCATTCCCTTCCTTCAAGTCCCTTCAGCTGCGGTGTGACCACCTCTCTATACGGGCTGTCCAGCTATCCATGATGCTCTCAGACTCACGGATGCTCCACAGTGTTTCCAGCCGCCGTTCCAGCTCTGAAATCAGAGCTTCCAGGAACTGCAGCTGGACACACTTCCAGCGGGTTGTCTTATGAGCAAAGGTTGGACAGACTGGGCTTGTTTTCACTGGAGTTTAGAAGAGTGAGGGGAGACTTGATTGAAGTATTTAAGATCCTGAACGGTTTTGACAGGGTGGATGTGGAGAGGATGTTTCCTCTTGTAGGTGAGTCCAGAACTAGGGGGCACTGTTTCACAATTTTGTGTTATAGGACAGAGATGAGGAGAAATGTTTTTTTTTCAGAGGATTGTGCGACTTTGGAACACTCTGCCTCAGAAGGTGTTGGGGCGGGGTCACTGAATATTTCTAAGGCGGACGTAGATAGATTCTTGTTTTGCAAGGGAATTGGGGGGTTATCAGGGGTCAGCAAAGAATAGTACAGCACAGGAACAGGCCATTCAGCCCTCCAAGCCTGCGCCGATCTTGATGCCTGCCTAAACTAAAACCTTCTGCACTTCCGGGGTCCGTATCCCTCTTCCCATCCTATTCATGTATTTGTCAAGATGCCTCTTAAACGTCTCTATGGTACCTGCTTCCACCACCTCCCCCGGCAACAAGTTCCAGGCACTCACCACCCTCTGTGTAAAGAATTTGCTTCGCACATCCCCTCTAAACTTTGCCTCTCTCACCTTAAACCTATGTCCCCTAGTAACTGACTCTTCCACCCTGGGAAAAAGCTTCTGACTATCCACTCTGTCCATGCCGCTTATAACTTTGTAAACCTCTATCATGTCACCCCTCCACCTCCGTCGTTCCAGTGAAAACAATCCGAGTTTATCCAACCTCTCCTCATAGCTAATGCCCTCCAGACCAGGCAACACCCTGGTAAACCTCTTCTGTACCCTCTCCAAAGCCTCCACATCCTTCTGGTCATGTGGCGACCAGAATTGCACGCAATATTCTAAGTGTGGCCTAACTAAAGTTCTGTACAGCTGCAGCATGACTTGCCAGTTTTTATACTCTATGCCCCGACCGATGAAGGCAAGCATGCCGTATGCCTTCTTGACTACCTTATCCACCTGCGTTGCCACTTTCAGTGACCTGTGGACCTGTACGCCCAGATCTCTCTGCCTGTCAGTACTCCTAAGGGTTCTGCCATTTACTGTATACTTCCCACCTGCATTTGACCTTCCAAAATGCATTACCTCACATTTGTCTGAATTAAACTCCTTTTGCCATTTCTCCGCCCAAGTCTCCAACCGATCTATATCCTGCTGTATCCTCTGACAATCCTCATCACTGTCTGCAACTCCACCAACCTTTGTGTTGTCCGCAAACTTACTAATCAGACCAGCTACATTTTCCTCCATGGGAGTGGGAGTGTGGAATTCGAGACACAACAGGTTAGCCATGATCTTATTGAATGGCGGAGCAGGCTAGAGGGGCCGAATGGCCTACTTCTGCTCCTAATTCGCATGTTCATATGTATGTCCGTACTGCTAGGAAATATGCTGTCTGTCAACCTAAATTGAACATTGAGGGAATGGAAGCCCTTGCAGTTGAGTAGTTCTTTGAGCATGCTGTGCAGTCGATGATGCCCTACGTCAATGGGAATCCAGCAATGGGGACAAATCCTAGTGCACTTTCTTCTTGATTAGTTGCCTCATGAAGGCAACTTATGAACTATTGTCACCTTGCAAATAAGATATTGGTGACCTGCCAGGTAGCCATGTGCACAGCAAACTGACATTTGCAGATGTCACCAGGAATAGTTTGAAAGGAGTCATAAGCATAATGGTATTGGGTTCCAGTTTTCACTCTAACAGGTAGCATAGGAAAGTAACTGTCTCACTGAAATTACACTGAAGTTCAAGTTCGATTGTTTTCTCAAAACACGCATGCTGTAATGCCTCCTGTGTGCTCTTGCCTCCTTTACCGTCTTGGTGCAGGTCTTTGCCTTCTAAACTGCTGCACCTCCTTCTGAGGAGCCCCAAAGGTAAGCCAAGCAGCTTTCCTGTATTCAGTAATTGAAAACATACAAATTCGGTGAAACCATTCCCTCCCTTCATCAAAACAGTCAGCAAAAGTGTATCTCCAACCTTCTCCAAAACCAGCAAAAACTTACCCAAAACCACCCTAAAAGCCTAAAATTGCTAACCAGCAATTTGCTTTAATGGAGGTGAAGATCCATTTAAATGATCATTTCTGGCCTTTCTGGCGAGCACAGGTACCAATTTCACGAGTCTTGGTTCCGTTGCAGGATCCTTATTAACATAAGGATTAACATTAAATGATGTCCGCAATTGTTTAAGCCAACATCCTGGGGGTTCCAGTTGGCCAGAAACTTAACTGGACCACCATACAAGTACTGTGGCTACAAGAGCAGGTCAGAGGCTGGGAATTCTACAGCGAGTAACTCACCACCTGACTCCCCACAGCCTGCCCTCCATCTACAAGGTACAAGTTAGGATTGTGATGGAATACTCTCCGCTTGCCTGGATGGATGCAGCTCCGACGACACAAGAAACTAAACCATCCAGGACAAAGCAGTGCTCTTGATTGGCATCCCATTCACCACCTTAAACATTCAGTCCCTCTACCACTGGTGCATTGTAGCAGAAGTGTGTACCATATACAACATGCACTTCAGCAACTCACCAAGCCTCCTTCGACAGCCCCTTTCAAAGCCATGACCTCTGCCACCTAGAAGGACGAAGGCAGCAGATGCATGGGAACATCACCATCTGCATATCCCCTCCAAGTCTTGCACCATCCTGACTTGGAACTATATCGCTGCTCCCTAATGGTCTCTGGGTCAAAAACCTAGAACACTGGTTGGTGTACCTACACCAGGCAGCTTACCATCACCTTCTCAAAGGGCATTTGGGGATGGGTAACAAATGCTGGCTTTGCCAGTGACTCGCATCCCAAAGAAGAATTAAAAAAAAATCTGCCCAAACCAGTGTAGCATCGGACACAGTTGCTCTGCTGCAGATTTCAGCTTTGTGACACATATTTCAATCTGTAAAACATGAAAAACGTATCGATGCTTATATTTTTCGCGTTCATGGATAAAACCTGTTAACTTGAATGATCCAACCATTTTTGGTCTTGAAATTTTCATACCTTGACTCTGGCAGCATCGGGCATAAACCAGGGATAGCTAAAGACAGTTGTACTTCTGAGGCTAACTTGCAATGTAGCCCAATTTAGTTGATTTCAGTCCATAAGTTTATGTACTTGTGAGCTTTTTCAGCCAGTTTTTAGGACTTTTATTTGGAACTTGCTCAATCTGGCTTGCACTTTAAAGAAAATATTTAAGGTTTGATAAGTTTTTTTTTAAACTTTGGAGGAGGAGATGTACAATGCCAGCTGTTTGGGAAATTTGCATAATGGTTGTCATGACAACACTGGGAATTGTAGCATCAGACCTGCATATAGGCATTCTGGAACCCTAGTCTTTTCTGTACTGGGTGGTGGAGAGGGCATTTGATCAGATTGCCTACACAAGAGATTGTGCACGATATTGGAGGTAACCTTCTGATGTGCCTGGGGAGAAGGAAGACGGAGTAGGAAGTTATGAAAGTAGAAACTGGAACCGCAGAAGCCATTTGGCCCGAGAGAGATTCTTTGGGTCTTTGAAATCTGGGAGAATGTTTCTTCTAAATTGGCTTTAATAGTTATTGGCGCACTACAGATTGATTCTCTTTTCAACAAGAGTTTTCATCTTCAAGTTGAAGCAGTACCATTATGAACTGGAATGAATTTTGAGAACCAGATATAGTTATTCTTCTGAATTTATAGGTTCACATTTCAATGTAGTGCTGAGTGACTTGAATGATTGAAGATGCTGTTCTTTAGATAAGATGATAAACTGAGGTCCTGTCTGTCTTAAGTGGACATATGAGATCCTGGTGTTCGTATTTGAGATCAAAAGAATTCCTAATGTCTTGCCAATATTTCTCTCTCAATCTATCTATTGGTTCTGATGATTATCTAGTCATTTGCTATATGCACTTTGTCCACTACATTTGCTTATATAAATTTTAAATCCACCTATTCGCCTTCACATTTCTTCCAGTCCCATTTTTTTTTAAGCTGCCTCTAGTGCATCTACATGCTATATTTACTTGCTTTGATTCCGACTGTCCACTTTGGGGCTTCAATTACTTTGTAGAAATTATTATATCTCTGTCTCTCAGTATCTCCACACCCTACCTTGTTTGTCTCTATTGTTTCTGGACAATAGTGAAGTGAAGAGAAAGGAAATAGTTTGAAATAATACAAGAACATGATCATTGAATTAGGGAAGGGATGTGAAACAGAATAATCATAAATCATAGAATTGTTACAGAAGGAGGTCATTTGGCAGTCAAATCCGTGTTGGCTCTTTGCAAGAGCAATTTAGTTGGTTCCACTCCCCTGCCCTATCCCCCAGCCCTGCAATTTTCTTTCTCTTCAGGTGCTTATCCAATTCCCTTTCGAAAGTCACGATTTAATCTGCCACCAACAAACACTACGGTAGTGCATTCCAGATCCTAACCACTTGCTGCATAGAAACAGTTTTACCACCAGTCGCTTTTGTTCTTTTGCCATTCACCTTAAATCTGTGTCCTCTGGTTCTCGACCCTTCCACCAATGGGAACAATTTTTCTATATCTACTCTGTCTAGCCCCCTCGTGATTTTAAACACCTCTATCAAATCCCCTCTCGACCTTCTCCAAGGAGAACAAACCCAGCTTTTCCGGTCTATCCATGTAACTGAAGTCCCTCATCTCTGGAACATTCTCAAATATTTTCTGCACCCTTTCTAAAGCTTTCACATCCTTCCTAAAGGTTGGTGCTCAGAATTGGACTCAGTATGCCAGTTGAGTTTGAACTAGTGTTTTTTAAAGCTTCATCATAATTTCTTTGCTTTTGTACTCTATGCTTCTGTCTATAAAGCCCAGGAACTTGAATGGCTTTTTAACCTTTTTCCTAACCTGCCCTGCCACCTTCAACAAATTTGTGCACATATACCCCCACGTGTTTCTGTTCCTGCACCCCCTTAGAATCATACCCTTTAGTGTATTGCCTCTCCTCGTTCTTCCTAACAAAATGTATCACCTCACATTTCTCTGCATTATATTTCATCTGCCATGTGTCAGCCCGTTCCATCAGCCTATCAGTGTCCTCTTGAAGTCTAGCACCTATCCTCCTCACAGTTCACAATACTTCTTAGTTTTGTGTCATCTGCAAATTTTGAAATTGTGCCCTGAACAATATAACCAAATACTAGAAGGTGGGATGAGAATAGGTGGATCGTTTTTTGGCAGCACAGACACGATGGGCCAAGTGGCCTCTTCCCGTGCCTTAAACTTTCTATAATTCTATGATATCAAGAAAAGCAGTGGTCCTGCTACTGACCCCTGGGGAACTCCACTGTATAACTTCCTTTGGTCCAAATAAAAACAACTGTTCAGTACTTTTCTGTCACTCAGCCAACTTTGTATCCATGCTGCCACTGTCTCTTTTACTCCATGGGCTTCGACTTTGCTGGCAATCTAATTATATGGCACTTTATCTAATGCCTTTTTGAAGTCATATAGTCCATATCAACCTTGTTAACTCATCCAGAAATAACAAAAAATGTTTTTTTTGATTGCTGTTGTGGATCAGTTTTATTTGTAACTGAAATAATTGCACACTTGCTCTGTACTTCAGGCTTTACAGTGCAGACTGTCTGATGTGGAACCCACCAACAGCACTGAAGGATGGAATTACTGTGTAGAGGAAAGATTTAAACAGCTTACACTGAACAAATGCATGTGGTGTTATATAACTTGTAAGTGATGTATTTCATTTGATGATGGATAGATATGTTCACAGTTTTGTTTGCACATGCAGAGCCCTTGTCTCTGCAAATTCTTTCCCATCCACCCACTCAAGGTTTTTCTCTTGTGACTTGCTTCCTTCATTGTTTTTCTCTCGTGACTTGCTTTCTGCTCCCTTGATGCCTTTCCCATGCAACTGCTAACCATCCAACTCTCATTCGTCTTTCCCATGCTGTAGTTCCCCTGAGAAGGTGCTGGTTAGCTTTTTGCTTGAAGACTTGTGTTGATGGTGCTCCCATAACATATTTGGCATTTGGTAGTGTGCAAGTTACCGTATAATCAGAAGGTCATTTCTAATATCAAGTTTCAACTTCAAATAATGAAGGTCATATCTACAGTAGATGATTTATGATCTGCGAGGTGGTTTAAAAATGGTTTCATCGGTTTAGTTAAATCTGATTATGATGTAATGTTGCATTTGTACTTTAGAAAAGTACCCATTGCTTAAACAACCTCAGGTTTTAAAGATCAGGTAACATTTCTGTTCTAGAATTTTTTGGTTTTATTGTAGATGTATTATTCATATTTCTGGTCCCTCTTAGGTGAATCTCAGGGAAACACATTATCAATCCACTTATTTGAATCAACAGCAGATCTTAATGGAACCAAATCTTGTATAAATAACATGTTAGTTGAAGAAAAACTGGCATGCTTTACAAAGAAGTAAGTATCTTTGGTTTAAAAAAATTGTCTACTTTTGTACATTACTATTTGAAATGGCAGTGATAGATGTGATTTTGTGTTTATATTGACTTGCTTTCAAAACTAAAACCCTTTCACATTTTGCCCATTGCATTTTATAATCTCTTGTGCATAGTGGTGTAAGTGTTGGCCTTTGTATTAAATGAAAAGTATATTTATTTTAAGCCTAGAAGTAGCAGTTATTGTCATCTGAGAGCAGGAAATCACTTGGAAACACTATCCCTTTTAATAACTTGTATGCTATTTCAAGAATTCGAAAGCTTTCTGACTTTTGGGTTGTGCCAAGATACTTTCAGGTCAGATAGGAAATCACAAGTGAGCAAGGTCTTTGTTTATGCACATTCCAAGAAAGCTGTGTTCTGTGCCACCTTGTATGTTCAGTAGATGGTGTTGAGATCCTCCAAGGTCTTGGAAGTTCCCAGCATTGTTAGAGGCTTGCTTTATCTCTGTAATTGATCTCGTTAATTTTGCAGATAGCTCTCTAATAATATGCTGCCAGCGATGGGCAACGTATGTTTATTTTTTTTAAAGAAAGTTACTCACCTTTTCAATGCTTTTTTCAAAGCGATTCCACAGATAATCATGTAGACCACAGTAGCAGAGCTCTGAACGCCACCACCAAGCAAATAAATGAAGTTGGAGTAATAGATGTTCGTGACAATGTTATAAATTGTCAGCAGCGTGAAGGAATGGATTTTCCTGGGACAGGATTAAGTAGAAGTGTTTTTGATCTTGGTCAGCAAGTGGATGTGAAAGTGACATTTGTGGCATCACCTAGCAGTATATTTGTACAGTTGCTAATGTCTCAGCATCGGCTGAAAGAGTAAGTATTACATCAGCCACAAAAGAAATACTAGGCAAATGGACCCAATTTATTTTATGTGCAGTGCTTTTTTTCATTGTTCTTCCACTTGCATCCCCTCCCCTTAAAGAGATGCAAAAAATCAAATTGGTTTAGATCTACCCTAACTCTCAGATGAGCTCTGTTGTGAAAAACATACATTCTTTATCTTTATAGTCCTGTGATTAACTACTGTCATTGTTGCAGGGCCTTAAATATCAACTAGGAGAGTCCTTACAGTGCAAAGGACTCCTTTTTTTTTTAATCTTCTGCACCCTCGTCTTTGCATGTGTGCTTTCCCAGGGGAAACCAGACGTGGGATTTTAGCTTGCCCACATTTAAGTCGGCAGTTCTCATAGGTCAGGATCCTAATCCAAGAGTCACCAAGCTGAGAAATTGGTGCACAGCAACCTACTTTTAGTACCCATTCCAATCTCATGCACCACCAACACTGGTCCCTGTATATGCAAAAAGGGCATATCTTAATCTACAATAGTGCAGAGACAAGTTTTATGGCAGGTCTCCATAGAAGCATCTCCTGTTCGCTTTGATTATGTGGTAAGTTATTTATTGGAAGCATTTTACCAAATCTATTTATCTACCCATTATCTTTCCTTTTTTGTAATACTATTTTTTTCTAATTTTCTATTACTGTTGGCTCAGTATATATCTCCTGGTAATACTATGCAGACAAAAGCAAGAATTCCCCCCCTCCCCCCCAAAAGAGTGGGATTGGGGGGGGGTGGTGGTGCGTAAAATGGAGTGGGAGGTTCGGGGGGCCCTTCCTAACCCACTCCCACCACCACCGCCATTTTACACGGGGCAGCGACACCAGAAACAGGCCACCCCCTCCCCAGGCCAATCAAGACCCTTAAGTGGCCAGTTCAGGGCCTCCACCCGCCGCCAGAGGGATTTTACTCTTGGCCAGTCGGGCAGCCCAGGCCTGAGAAAAGCCGCTTGACAAAAGCAGGCGGCTTTCTGACGGCCTCGGGGTGGCGGGGGTGGGGAAACTCCTGGTCAGGCACTCTGTGCCCGATGGAGTAAAGGCCTGCTACCGACCCGAACCCGACGGGACCTAACGACATGTGTCGGGTTCAGGTCGGGTCACTCTTCCAGGTCCGGCTTTAGGGCTCAGGTCGGGCCGGACACATACAGCAAGAAGTGTTAAAAGTAAAAAACTTACCTGAGCTAGGAGTCCAGGATGTCAAAGAGGGAAACTCTGAGTCTGTGCAGTGAGCAAGTGAGCATCTCTGACATCACGTTCGCAAGGTAGGTAAAGGGAACATTCCGGTGGTCGGGTAGGGTCGGGCACGGGAAAAAAATGGAGGGACTCGGACCGGGTCGGTCTGTGGGCCAATGTGGTTCTGTCGGGTTTTTTGCGTGACCTGAACAGGCCTTTATGATGGAGGGCTGCTCCCCATTCCCCCCCCCCCCCCCCCCCCCATGCGACCCCCCCTCCCCGCCTTACCGGGGCCCAACCGATCACCCCTGGCAAGGCCCTAAAAACTTGCTTTAGGATTAAGGCCATCCTTCCTCCTCTTGTGGAAGCTGGGTTGCAGCCCCAGCAGTGGCCACTGCTCTCAGTGGCACTGCTGGGACTAAGAGCTGCCAGCCCGCTGATTGGCTGACAGCTCCATTAGGCGGGTCTTAAAACTGAATAATCTGTTTAGAATTTTAATTGTCGAGAGTAAATCTTGTATATTTCAATTATCCTGGCTGGAAGAAACAGTAGTAGGAATGCAAAAAAGGCATAACATTTTACAGAAACATGAAAGAGTATGTAAAATTGATAGAACAGTAATATTTGCTCCAGTTTGCAGGAGGAAATGAAAGTTGTGTATTCATCATTGGAACAAGAAGTTGTTGAATGGGAGGAAAGTATGGACTGTGCGTTGCTTGTTTTTGAACACAGGGAGTGGCGAAGAGGGAAAATCACCAAAGTCATCTCAGATAAGTTTGTGGAGGTAATTCTTTGCAATGGGCGCTGTTCCTGTACCTGGTAATGTTTTGTAGGTTTCAATCAGACATGGGGCATTAGTGCAGGGCTTGGTATTTTGGACAGCTTGGATAAATTAGCAAGTTAGGTACAGGTTTCTGTGCTGGCCTAGAGGTATCTAACTTGCCTAACGGTCAAGGTCACACAGTTTGCCATATTAGCCATTGGGTTGGGAAAGGAGAAGATTAGTAAACATTAAAAATAAAAAAGGCAGGGTACATAAAAGGTATTTAGTGAGCACTACTTTTATGCATCATAGGTAAGTTGAGATGTTTGCAGCTAGGAAAATTGGGATGCTTTAATAGTTTTTTTTACTATTTTTCTAAGACAATCATGTAGTGCATCTGATTTCAGTTCTACTAACTACTGCTTGTGCTATCTACTAAGTAAACTTGTGGAGAACAATTTTGCAAAACTATTTATGGGTCCTTGTAATTAAAGCCAGTTTCTACCTTAAGCTGTGTAAACTGCAAGGATCTTTTCTGTCAGTATAAAAAGCCTGTCTGTGCTACTTAAGCAGAGTTTTATAGGACAAAATCTGTCATGTTTTCCTCGAAATTCAAAAAATACTGGCAATGCAAATTCTAGAAATTATCGGTTTCTAGAACTACCTAAGGCCATTAAAGCTGAGAAGACATTCCACAAGGAGGGCTTCGTATCAAGTTTCAGATCTTCCTGTGAGGTAGTTCTTGACACTATAGTAAACGCAGCACTCAATATGAAGCATCTCATGTTGACTAGTCTGACTAATTCATTGCTTAATACTTGAACATTCTGCAAACCAGCTATGGAGACTAATGTCAGTTTCCCTGTACATTTGTACTTTATTCTTGTCCAGGAATAATCAATTAACAAAAATTTTACTTGCATCAGCCCATAATACTTTACACATGGGCCTTCTTGTTTTGTTTCCCTCTGCGTATGTGAGCTACAATGAAAGCTAGATGTCTTCCGTTTTAGGCAAATCACGTACCTTCCTTCCTTTTATGGGATCTGCTAGATGGTGCCTGTTTGCATAATTATTTTGGGTATGCCATTTTAAGTTTTTCGTATGTTTGGTTTAAATTGAAGATACTTTCATCATAGAGATATTCCATTTTTGAAAGCATTGCATTCCATCCGAGTAACTTGACCTCATACCAACATTTCTAGAAGTTAGCCGATTAGGAGCACTCTTGTGTTGGAGAGAGAAGATTGTGTTTCAAAAACCTTTAAAGGATTAGATGTGTGTTTTTTCTCTCATAATTTTTACACCAAAAAGGGAGTAATCTGTCTTTTTATTGGTTTTTGGGCTACTGCAAATATGGAATTACTAGAGATATAGATATGTTTCTGTACATGGGATAAAGTTATCATGCACTTTGATAAAATGGAATATGTGCACTTAACCAATATTAGTTACTTTTGCAGGTCTTCTGCTATGATTTTGGCAATAAAGAAATGGTGAACATCTGCATGATAAGACAACTAAAAGACGAATTTCGATTTGGACCTCTGGCACTGGAATGTTCTTTATCATGCATCAGGTGAAATCCTGTGATTACTGTAGTTTTGTCATTTTGGGTGAATATTAAAAGGTAGTTTTTTATTCTTTGAATATAAACAACATATTTGTATAGCGCCTTTAACATAATAAAATAAACACCTTGGGGCATTATAAAACAAAATAATGACACTGAACCGCATAAGGAAATATTGGGTTAGATGACTAAAAGCTTGGTCAAAGAGGTAGGTTTTAAGATGTGTCTTAAAGGAGCAAAGTGAGGCAGAGAGGTTTAGGGAAGGAATTCCAGAGCTTAGAGCCCTGGCAGCTGAAGGCATGGCCACTGATGGTGGAGTGATTAAAATGGGGATGCTCAGAAGGCCAGAATAAGATGAGTGCAGATTGATAAGGGGGTTGTGGGTCTGGAGGAGATTAGAGATAGGGAGAGGGCGAGACCACGGATGAATTTGAAATCGAGGATGAGAATTTTAAAAACAAGACTTTGCTTGACCGAATGCCAATGCGCAGGGGTGATTGGCGAACGGGACTTGGTGCGAGTTGAGACACAGGCAGCAGAATTTTAGATGACATCAAGTTTGCCTCAAGGAGGGTAGAACGTGAGACACCAATGAGAAGTGCATTGGAATAGTCAAGTCTAGAGGTAGTGAAGGCATGAATGAGGGTTTCAGCAACAGATGACCTGATACGGGCAAAGTTGGGCAAGATTACAGAGGTAGAAATAGGTGTTCTTGGTGATGGCGCGAATATGATGAGAAATGGGAGGGGGCCAAGGATAGATTCTTGGACACCAGAAGTAACGGTGCGGCTGTGGGAAGAGAACCCACTGCAAGCGATACTCTGGCTACAATTAGATAGATAAGAATGACGCCAGGCAAGTGCAGTCCCACCAGCTGAACAATGGAGAGGCATTGGAAGAGGATGGTGTGGCCAGCTCTACCTGCCAGCAAAGGCTGCAGACAGGTAGCGAGGATGAGGAGTGTTAATTTACCTTTGTCACAGTCATGCTGGATGTCATTTGTCACTTTGATAGCCGTTTCGGTACAGGGGCAGAAACCAAATTGGAGGGATTCAAACATGGAGTTCTGAGAAAGATGGGCACTGATTTGGGAGGCAACAACATGTTCAAGGAGGTAATGTTTAATGGATACATCAAATGTGTGTGCAAAATATACAATCTTCAGAAGGTAAGTTTTTTTTTAAAAGCGTTAAGTTTTTAAACTAAATTCAGTTTTTACTGCTAGTGAAAGGGTGAGGGTGATGCTATCCTCTTATTTATATCAAAAGAACTCAAATTGAAATTTTTAAGATGTGCCCAAATATAATGAAATGAAAATAATGTGAATGGTTTCATTTTTTTAGACCGGCTGGAGGGAGCTTAAATTGGACGGCAACAGCATGTGATTTTCTGGAAGAAATTCTGATTGGAAGTTCAGTACTTATCAACATTGAGGTCTGTTTATCCATAAAAATTAGGTCATAATTAAAAGTCAAATGATTTGAGACTAAGATAGTTTAGATAAAATGGTGAATGAATTCTGGCTGTGAATCCTGAATTAATCTCTGTCCTCTAACCACTCTTTATATGAAAACTACACTTGCCTTGATTTACTGGGTGCACCATCATGGGCGATAACTCAAGTTTTAATATTTGAGATGTAAGGCACTGTGAACCCTGGTGTCCATTGCTGAAATGTAGTTTGTGCCAACATGAGTCATAGTTTCCAGTATGGTAGTATTGATTTGAACAGGTTGTTAACTTGTTTTTGCCTGCGCACTTAGTATAAATGGTAATTTTTTTTTGCAATGAATGCATTTATTAGCCATAAATGACAGACACTCAGGAAGCTAATAAAAATGATCCTGTGGGACATTGAAAATCACAAAATTAACTGCCTTGGTTAGGTATCTTTAATGTGAAAAGGACAAAATTAGCACTTAAAGGCTGTTTTTAACCCTGCCCATCGAAAGAAATTGGGGAGGCATTTAAAATGGCTGCAGTGACTTTACCTCTCTCATCCTGCTGTCTGTTTTCTCGTGCTGTAATTTTCACCTGCTTAAAAGAGCAGCGAGAGAAACACCTGCCAGGCTTCTTTATATATGCTGATCTGTTACCAATTAAGTCATTGGGGCCTGACTGCAATTTAACCTGAGGCCTGTGCAAGGAAGTTAAAGTGGCTTCCCTGCTAGGTCAAATTGACAAAAGAGGAACCAGGGCCAGAAGAGGCCTAGAAAGGTGCACTCAATTTTTGGGGTTTGGTTTCCTTTTGGGGCAGGAGTATAAAATGGACTTTCCTCCCCTGTCCATAAGCCCTCCTAATTCCCCTGTCAAACACTTGCCTTTTACCTTTTCATTTGTACCTTTTCATTCGAGAAGTCAGCAGCAACCACCTGCCATCTGAAATCTCACCTGTGCCCAGCGGTCAGCCAGCACTTACTACTGGGGAGCTAAATCAGAATTTAAGGCTTGTACTTCAGACGTCAGATCAGTACAAGAAGGAATAAAGAGTAGCAGTAAATAGCAAAGTTACTTTAATGGGTGAATTCAGAGTCCAATTTGTCTTGGTATAGTCACAAGGCACTGGAATTAACTATGGAGTAAACTTGAAAATTATCTATGTAATCTAAAATGCAGAAAACAGTGGAACGTTTTGTAGCTCGGGCATTCACTTCAATCTGGCTGGTTGCTGGGCACAAAGTGGAGTGAAGAAAAAATTCTAGTCGATCCTACTGTTAACTTGCAGGTCCTGGTGTTTCCTGGCCACAGACAAGCGCCCCGTTGCCTCCCTGTCAGCCAGTAAATATTGGAGCTAGTGTGGCCAAGGTCAAATCATGTGGATTTTATGATTGGCTATCTCTGACAGAACGATACTAAAGCGCTTGCTTTTTCTACCTTTTTCATATTGTGTTGATCTGCAACTTATTGAGGACTGTAAAACAGGTGAAGCACTTCAACAAATAAAAACAAAAACTGCTGGAATTAACTCAACAGGTCAGGCAGCATCTGTGGAGCTAGAAAGAGTTAATGTTTTGGGTCGATGACCTTTTTGTCAGGAGGAAACTTGAAAGTTTGTTTCTGATGCTTAAAGCAGTATTGAAAATTGCATCAATAGACTGATAAATCTGTAGGGGTTCTTCTTTGGCCTCCTTGTCTCGAGAGACAATGCGTAAGCACCTAGAGGTGGTCAGTGGTTTGTGGAGCAGCACCTGGAGTGGCTATAAAGGCCGATTCTAGAGTGACAGACTGTTCCACAGGCGCTGCAGATAACATTGGTTGTCGGGGCTGTTACACAGTTGGCTCTGTCCTTGCTCTTCTGTCTTTTTTCCTGTCAACTACTAGGTCTCTTTGACTCGCCGCTCTTTAGCCCCGCCTTTATGGCTGTCCGCCAGCTCTGGTGATCACTGGCAACTGACTCCCACGACTTGTGGTCAGTGTCACAGGATCTCATGTCGCACTTGCAAACGTCTTTTAAAGTGGAGACATGGATGACCGGTGGGTCTGATACCAGTGACGAGCTCGCTGTACAATGTGTCCTTGGGGATCCTGCCATCTTCCATGCGGCTCACATGGCCAAGCCATCTTGAGCGCCACTGGTTCAGTAGGGTGTATATGCTGGGGATGTTGGCCACCTCGAAGACTTCTGCATTGCAGATACGGTCCTGCCACCTGATGCCAAGGATTCTCTGGAGGCAGCGAAGATGGAATGAGTTGAGATGTCGCTCTTGGCTGACATACGCTGTCCAGGCCTCGCTGCCGTAGAGCAAGGTACTGAGGACACAGGCTTGATACATTCGGACTCTTGTGTTCCGTGTCAGTGCGCCATTTTCCCACACCCTCTTGGCCAGTCTGGACATAGCAGCGGACGCCTTTCCCATGCGCTTGTTGATTTCTGCATTGAGAGACAGGTTACTGGTGATAGTTGAGCCTAGTTAGGTGAACTCTTGAACCACTTCCAGAGCGTGGTCACCGATATTGTTGGATGGAGCATTTCTGACGTCCTGTCCCATGATGTTCGTTTTCTTGAGGCTGATGGTTAGGCCAAATTTGTTGCAGGCAGCCGCAAACCTGTCGATGAGTCTCTGCAGGCACTCTTCTGTGTGGGATGGTAATGCAGCATCGTCAGTAAAGAGGAGTTCCCTGATGACTTTCCATACTTTGGTCTTCGCTCTAAGACAGGCAAGGTTGAACAACCTGCCATCTGATCTTGTGTGGAGGAAAATTCCTTCCTCTGAAGACTTGAACGCATGTGAGAGCAGCAGTGAGAAGATTCCAAACAGTGTAGGTGCGAGAACACAGCCCTGTTTCATGCCACTCAGGATAGGAAAGGGGTCTAATGAGGCACCGCTATGCTGAGTTGTGCCTTTCATATTGTCATGGAATGAGGTGATGATACTTAGTAGTTTTGGTGGACATCTGATCTTTGCTAGTCGTCTGAAGAGACCCTGTCTGCTGAGGAGGTCACGGGCTTTGGTGAGATCTATGAAAGCAACGTAGAGGGGCATCTGTTTGCAGCATTTCTCCTGTAGCTGGTGAAGGGAGAACAGCATGTCAGTGGTGGATCTGTCTGCTGGAAAGCTGCACTGTGCCTCAGGGCAGACACGCTCAGCTAGCTTCTGGAGTCTGTTTAAAACGACTCAAGCGAAAACTTTCCCCACTATGCTGAACAGGGAGATTCCACAGTAGCTGTTGCAGTCACTGCGGTCACCCTTGTTCTTATAGAGGGTGATGATACTGGCATCGTGCATGTCCTGTGGTACTGCTCCCTCATCCCAGCACAGGCGAAGCAGTTCATGGAGTGCTGAGAGTACAGCAGGCTTGGCACTCTTGATTATTTCAGGGGTAATGCCGTCCTTTCCAGGGGCTTTTCTACTGGCTAGAGAGTCGATGGCATCGCTGAGTTCCGATTTTGGTGGCTGTTTGTCCAGCTCATCTATGACTGGCAGAGACTGGTCTGCATTGAGGGCTGTATCAATGACAACATTTTCCCTGGAGTACAGTTCTAGGTAGTGCTGCACCCAGCAGTCCATTTGCTCGCGTTGGTCAGTGATCGTTACCCCTGATTTAGACTTGAGGGGGTGATCTTCTTGATGGTTGGCCCAAAAACTCTTTTAATGCCATCATACATTCCTCTGATGTTTCCGGTGTCAGAGGCCTGCTGAATACGACTGCATAGGTGTTCCCAGTAGTCATTTGCACAGCGCCTGGCTGTTCTTTGTGCAGCGCTTCTGGCTACTTTAAGTGCTACGGATGTTAACTTGCTGGGGGCTTTCCTGTAGTTCAGCAGTGCAGTGCGGCTGACAGGTTCCAGCTCTCCAAACTGAAATTGAAACCTCAATACAATATCAATACAACCTCAACACCAATAGACTGTTAAATGTGTTGGGGTTACTTTTACTTTATCTAACTGTATGTCAAAGACATCCAACCTTTTGGAGAAATGGGCTGGATTATTGTGATGCAACCAGTGTGCAGGTCATGTCTCATTAAGGATGCATTTACGTTATAACTTGAGTATGAGTACAAAACAGAAACTGCTTTGTCCTGAAAGTTGTACTGTAAATGCATCTTAAATTGCATGTTTCATGTTATAAAATTATTACGGCACAGAAGGAGTACATTTGGCCTAGCTAGTCCATGCCAGATCTCTGTAAAGCAATCCAGTTAGTCCCATTCCCCCGCTCTGTCCCTGTAACCCTGCAAGTTTATTTCCCTCAAATGCCTATCCTTTCGATATCATTGATCATGTCCACTGTCACCACCCTCAGAGTTCCGGGTTATTGCTGGTCGCTGCACAAAAAAGTACTTCCTCCCAGCCCTCTTGCATCTTTTGCCCACAACCGTAAATCCTTCGTCCTTGTACCATCAGCAAATGGGGACAGCTTTTCTTTGCCTACTTTATCTAAACATATTGTAATCTTGTGCACCTCTGTCAAATCTCCCTTCAATCTCCTTTGCTTCAAAGAGAACAACCCCAGCTTCTCCAACCTAACCTTGCAGCTAAAATCCCTCATCCCTGAAACCATTATGGTAAATCTCTGCACCCTTTCAAGGGCTCTCATATCCTTCCTAAAGTGTGGTGACCAGAACTGGATGCAATACCCTCATTGTGGCCTAACCAGAGCTTTATACAGGTTTAGCTTAACTTTCCTGCTTTTATATGCAATACCTCTGTATGAAGCCCAAGATCCCATATGCTTTGCTGACTACTGTCAATATATCCTGCCACCTTAAAAGATCTATGCTAGTTATATGTATGGTTTCTCCTCGCTGTGAATGGTATGATTTTTTTTTCAGGCTATGTAATTGGTTGATGCTTTGGAACATACGCAGATGGCTAGGTGTTTTTCCAGTCACACTGGTGTTTGAAATCATTTCCCACAGAAGTGGGACATGAAGATTGGTGGTGTCATAAATAGTGAGCCTTAGATTATAGGACGGTATAGATGGGCTGGTAAGATGGGCAGAGCAGTGGCAAATGGAATTTAATCCTGAGAGTTGTGAGGTGATGCATTTTGGGAGGACTAACAAGGCAATGGAATTTATAATGGATAGTAGGATCCTAGGAAGTACAGAGGGTCAGAGGGATCTTGGTGTATTTGTCCATAGAACACTGAAGGCAGCAGCACAGGTAGGTGGTTAGGAAGGCGTATGGATAACTTGCCTTTATTAGCCGAGGCATAGAATATAAGAGCAAGGAGGTTGTGATGGCGCTGTATAAAACGCTAGTTAGGCCACAGCTGGAGTAGTGTGTACAGTTCTGGTCGCCACACTATAGGAAGGATGTGATTGCACTGGAGAGGTTGCAGAGGAGATTCACCAGGATGTTGCCTGGGCTGGAGCATTTCAGCTATGAAGAGAGAAGACTGGATAGGCTAGGGTTGTTTTCCTTAGAGCAGAGAAGGCTGAGGGGTGACCTGATTGAGGCATACAAAATTATGAAGGGCATATATAAGGTGGATGGGAAGAAACTTTTTCCCTTGGAGGTGTCAATAACCAGGCGGCATAGATTTAAGGTAAGGGGCAGGAGGTTTAGAGGGGATTTGAGGAAAAAAGTTTTCACCCAGAGGGTGGTTGGAATCTGGAACACACTGCTTGAAGGAGTGGTAGAGACATGTACCCTCACAACACTTAAGAAATATTTAGATGAGCACTTGAAACGCCATAGCATACAAGGCTATGGGCCAAGTGCTGGAAAATGGGATTAGAATAGATAGGTGCTTGATGGCTGGCACAGACACGATGGGCCAAAGGGCCAGTTTCTGTGCTGTATAACTCTATGACTCAATGACACAACAAACAAACATTTCTCCTTCTGCCTACAAAGGAAGATATTTAGGTAGTGATCAATCGAGTGGCTCTTGTCAGATCTTGATGTGAGGTTTGGTTTAAAGGGCAAATCCTCCCCTTCTAATATGCTGTAAAAGAGTTTACCAAAGTCATCACTGCTAGTACAGAATAGAAATTCAGAACAGATAATTCTAGTTTCTATGGAACATTCTTTTCTATTTTGTTCCCTGAAAGCTATAAATCTCTGTCCCACACACTGTTCCTCCTCCCTGTCAGGAAAGCTAAACCCATCGCACCATTTCCAACATTTCCTTCCTCCCAGTTTTCTCACTCCTCTCTCCTGTGTTTGGGTTCAGATCTCCAGTCCCTGTGTGCAGAACGTACCATATTACGGCCATGCGGTGAGGGGTTTAGGTGGTTTCCACTGTTCAACACCCAGCTGACTGCAGCAAATGTGTTGTTAATAAGGTTTTATTTTTCAAATAAACAGACAGCGGCAGGTTTCCTTGTAGGTTTAAAACAGAAAATCAATTATTGATAAACATGCCTTAACCTGAAATTGTCACAACTGGATGCACTCGCGCATTTGCTCATGCACGCAAGAAAAGACAGATAAAGAAGAAAAGGGATTATTGATGGGAAGGGGTGGGGGGTGGGGTGGAGATCACGGTAAACCGGTTGAACACACTCAGAAGTCACGTTCTCGTTGGTTGCAAGCTTGAGGTGTCTGCAGGTTCCTCTCTTGGTTGAAAGTTCAGTTGAAGACAATGGATCACTTCTAATTCATTGCTGGGCAAGTATAGATGTAGAATTCTACAGCAGGGTGCATCCCTTCTGGCTGGTTGAATTTTCTCAGCCCCTTTAGCTGGAAACCAGCTTCTTGGATGCTTTCTGGACCCTCCCTGCCCCTCCCTGATTTCATATTTTTTAAATGTTTGATTTTTTTGTTTTAGAAAGAAAGAAGGTTTAGGGGTCACACCATTGCACACGTGGCACCCATACCTCAATCTCTCAACTGCTACATCTGACATTGTCTGAAACACCCATTTCTTGTTCAAGTTTTTTTCATCATCTTTCCTTTGGATGAGATCCAATTTAAAAATTGCATTTCTTTTGGTTACATGTTGTCAAATGGGGTTGTAGTTTCTCTAGCATCAGCTTGTAGTACTTTTGTAACGTTAATCTGAAAAAGCATGTGTTTGTTGGTGAAGCTTGTAGTATGCAAATTTCCAATACTGCTAGTGGCAGGTTTCCCTATCTGTACAAGCTTTAACCCCTCGATTGCTATTTCCACAACACATGGGCTTAACAAATTAGGTTCTGACACATTGATAATTCTTATCTCTAGGGGGATAAATTGTTTTTTTTAACCCCTGTGAGGTGTCCGGGATTTCCTTCTGCCCCTTGTTCTTACTGAGTTCTGAATCTAAATTGTTGGGTTTGATCAGCTTTGGATTTGGAACCTGATCATTTGATTCTTCAGTGGGTAGATCCACACTGCCTTCGCTTCTGGTTTTCTTGTGATTTTCACAAGTGTTGTTTTACTTAAGGGTATGTTACCTTCCCTCTTCCTTTTTCTTCAGGGATAGTTTGTTTTCCCAGTCTGCCCTATGTTCTCTGGGACACTACTACTTGCAGGTGATTGTCCAGCTTCCACTGCACTCCCCTGTGGCACTTCAGCTAGATGAGGCAGCTCTTGGCTTGCCTGTTTTGGAACTTGCTTTGACCTTATTTAAATCTTTTAAAAAGGTTTCAACTAACTAGATCTTTGGTGCCATTCCTTCAAACTTTGCTGCTTTTATCTTAGCTCCTTTAAAATTTTCTGGCTCTGTCCTGACCTTTTTTAAATTCCACTGGGTCTATCAACCACTGAGATTTTTGGGACTTCCCCAGCCCTCTGCAGCTATACATAGTTTTGTTAGTTCCCCTCAGTTTCTCCAGTCTCCGTGGACTGCCTTGGACCCTCTGGGTACAATACGGTGTTTCCTGCCAAGTCATTGCCCAGCAAAACTGGAGTCAGTGGGAATCAGGGGAAAAATTCTCCACTGGTTGGAATCATACCTAGCACAAAGGAAAGAAGGTTGTGGTTGTTGCAGTTCAATCATCTCAGTCCCAGAACATCACTACAGGAGTTTTTCAGGGTAGTGTCCTAGACCCAACCATCTTCAGCTGCATCATCATTGGCCTTTCTTCCATCATAAGGTCAGAAGTGGGGATGTTTACTGGTGAATGCACAGTATTCAGTTCCATTTGCGACTACTCAGATAATGAAGCAGCTCATGCATGCATGCATCAAGAGCTAAACAATGTTCAGCTGATGTGTGATATGAATGTGACTTGTCACAATGTTTGCCATTTGCAACTCCTCAGATACTGAAGCAGCCCATGTCCATATGCAGCAAGACCTGGACAACATCCAGGCTTATGCTGATAAGTGGCAAATGACATTCGTGCCACACAGGTGCCAGGCAGCGACCATCTCAAACAAGAGAGAATCTAACCATCTCCCTTTGATGTTCAATGGTATTATCATCACTAAATTCCCCACTATCGACATCCTGGGGGTCGCCATTGACCAGAAACTGAACTGCACCAGCTGCATAAATGCTGTGGCTACAAGAGCAGGTCAGAGGCTGGAAATCCTACAGGGAGTAACTCATCACCTGTCTCTACAATGCCCGTCCACCATCTACAAGGCGCAAGTCAGCAGTGTGCTTGTATGGAAGAGTGCAGCTCCAAAAATATTCAAGCAGCTCAACACCTTCCAGGACAAAGCAGCCTACTTGTTTGGCACTCTATTCACCACCATTGATGCACAGTGGCAGCAGTGTGTACCATCTACAGCAACTCACTCAGGTTACTTCGACAGCACCTTCCAAACCTGCGACCTGTACCACCTAGAAGGACAAGGGCAGCAGTTGCATGGGAACACCACCACCTGCAAGTTCCCCTCCAAGCCACACACCATTCTGACTTGGAACTATATCGCCGTTCCTTCACTGTTGCTGGGTCAAAATCTTGGAACTCCCTTCCTACAGCACTGTGGGTGTATCTACTCCCTGTTATGACCGAAGCAGGAGGACTGCACTGTTAATTCAGTCCCACTTCCCCACGGGTCACAGCATATCAATAAATTTTCCCACCTACAGAACCAGCCAATTCCATACTCTTATTTGTCCCCCACAATAAAGCACACAACCAGGTTTCTTTAATCAACAAAATCAACTATTTATTAATTAACTAAGTCTTAACCGATAATGAGATAAGTCTGTATACGAAAAGCTCCTTATTTCCCTAGCCCTCGTGTATGCACACATACATTAAAAAAAAGATTAACTGGGGGAAAAAGGATTTTTTGGGTTTACAGCTGTTTTTTAGGAACAGAAGAAATAATAAAATATATTAGTTTGTCACTTACTGGTAGTAAATTCTTTGGTTTGGTGAGATGTCCCAGAGTCGAATAGTTAGATGCCACTCGAAGTGTCTCCAGGCGGGGTTGATGAACAGTCTGTGATGGGTATGCATTCAAGGCAATTTGACTATAGCAGGCTTCACACAAGTCTTTCAGCAGGTGTCTAGCAACAGGTCTGCTTGGGTCTCTCAGCAGCAGTATAGCAGTAGAGGCTTTTTCAGATTTCAGGGTTTCTGAAAACACAGGAGGCAACAGGAATCGCACTTGATGACATAGAACCGGAGAACAGTAGAAAACTTACGGCACAGACAGAGGCCATTCAGCCCATCATGTCTGCGCTGGCTGAAAAAACTAGCCGCCCAATCTAATCCCACGTTCCAGCACCTGGTCTGTAGCCTTGCAGGTTACAGCACTTCAGGAGCAGGTCCAGGTACCTTTTTAAATGAGTTGAGCGTTCCTATCTCCACCACCAATCCAGGCAGTGAATTCCAAACACCCTATACCCTCTGGGTGAAAAGGTTTTCCTCATGTCCCCTCTAATCCTTTTACCAGTCGCCATAAATCTGTGCCCCCATATCGCCGTTCCTTCACTGTCGCTGGGTCAAAATCCTGGAACTCCCTTCCTGACAGTACTGTAAGTGTACCTACCCCACATGGACTGCAGCGGTTCAAGAAGGCTGCTCACCATCACCTCCTCAAGGGCAATTAAGGATGGACAATAAATGCTGGCCTAGCCAGCGACACCCACATCCTATGAACGAGTTTAAAAAAAAAACTGAGCCCTGTGGAATGCCACTGGAAAATACTTTCCATTCGCAAAAGCATCCATTGACTATTATCTTTTGTTTCCTGTCACTGAGCCAATTTCCGATCCAACCTGCCACATTCACCTGTATCCCATGGGCTTTTATTTTCTGACAGGTCTACTTTGTCAAATGCCTTACTAAAATCTATGTAGACCACATCCGCTGCACTACCCTCATCAATCCTCCTTGTTACTTCCTCAAAAAAAGCTGTGTGTTGACCTCCTCCTGAAACGTGCTATCCACGTATCACTCATCCTTGCAAATGCACCTCAGTGACCTCGAGTTCCAAGATTCTGCACTCGAGATTTTGCATTTTAAGAACATAAGAACTAGGAGCAGGAGTAGGCAATTCAGCCCCTCGAGCCTGCTCCGCCATTCAGTACGATCATGGCTGATCTTATCTCGGCCTGAACTCCACTTTCCTGCCTGTTCTCCATAACCCTTCAACCCATTACTCATTAAAAATGTCTATCTCCTCAAATTTACTCAATGTCCCCGCATCCACTGCACGAATTCCACAGACTCACGACCCTTTGAAAGAAGTAATTTCTCCTCATCTCTGTTTTAAATCTGCTACCCCTTATCCTAAAACTATGGCCTCTCGTTCTAGATTGCCCCACAAGAGGAAACATCCTCTCTACGTCTACTTTGTCAATGCCCTTACTCATTCTGTATACCTCAATTATAGTTCACAAACCACTGACCACCTCTAGGTGCTTACCCATAGTCTCTTGAGACAAGGAGGCCAAAGAAAAGATACCTCAATTAGATCTCCTCTTGTTCTTGTAAAATCTAAAGAGTAAAGGCCTAAACTGCTCAATCTCTCTTCATAAGACAAACCCCTCATCTCTGGAATCAATCTAGTGAACCTCCTCTGAACTGCCTCCAATGTAACTACATCCCTCCTCAAGTAAGGGGACCAAAACTGTACGCAGTACTCCAGGTGCGGTCTTACTAATGCCTTGTACAGTTGCAGCAACACTTCCCTACTTTTATACTCTATTCCTTTTGCAATAAATGCCAAAATTCCATTTGCCTTCCTTATTACCTGCTGTATCTGCATAATAGCTTTCTGCGATTCATGCACGAGGACACCCAGATCCCTCTGTACTGAAGCACTCTGAAGTTTCTCTCCATTTAGATCATAACTTGCCTTTCTATTCTTCTGACCAAAATGGATAACCTCACACTTATCCACGTTAAACTCCATCTGCCAAATTTTGGCCCATTCACCTAACCTATCCATATCCATTTGTAAATTTCTTATTTCTTTATTGCAACTCACTATCCCACCTATTTTAGTGTCATCTGCAAGTTTGGCTATAGTACCTTCTATCCCTGCATCCAA
Organism: Heterodontus francisci; assembly: GCF_036365525.1. Lineage (NCBI taxonomy): Eukaryota > Metazoa > Chordata > Chondrichthyes > Heterodontiformes > Heterodontidae > Heterodontus > Heterodontus francisci. The sequence goes on along the minus strand of NC_090376.1, from coordinate 54,127,252 downwards.
GTCATTTATATAGGTTGTAAATAGTTGGGGCCCGACGACCGAACCCTGTGGCACCCTACTAGTTACGTCTTTCCAACCGGAAAAGGACACATTTATCCCAACTCTCTGTTTTCTGTTGGTTAGCTAATCCTCTATCCAAGCTAATAAGTTTCCTCTAACCCCATGTGAACTTACCTTGTGTATTTAACCTTTTTGTGCGGCACCTTTTCAAATGCCTTCTGGAAGTCCAGATATAGTACATCTACCAGATCCCCATTATCTATTTTACTTGTTACATCTTCGAAGAACTCGAGCAAATTAGTCATACACGATTTACCCTTCATAAAACCATGCTGACTCTGATGGATTACGTTTTGACTTTCTAATTGTCCTGTTATTACTTCCTTAGTAATGAATTCTAACAATTTCCCAATGACAGACCAACTACTAACAGGTCTGTAGTTTCCTACTTTCTGCCTCCCTTCCTTTTCCAATAAGGGCGTTATATTCGCATTTTTCCAATCCACTGGAACCTTACCCGCATCCAGGGAATTTTGGAATATTATAACCAATGGATGCACTTCCTTTAAGACCCTAGGATGCAGGCCATCAGGCCCTGGGGACTTGTCTGCCTTCAATCCCAATAGTTTGCACAGTACTTTTTTCCTAGTGATGATTGTTCTGAGCTCCTCCCTTTCTATAACCTTTGCATTACCTGTTACGATTGGGATGGTACTAGTGTCCTCCACCGTGAAAACTGAGGCAAAATACTGATTTAGTGTCTCTGCCATTTCTGTGTTTCCCCGCTATTAACTCCCCAGTCATATCTTCCAAGGGACCAACATTCACTTTAGCTACTCTCTTCCCTTTTATATACTTATAGAGGCTTTTGCTATCCATTTTTATATTTTGTGCTAGAACAAAGAAAATTACAGCACAGGAACAGGCCCTTCGGCCCTCCAAGCCTGCGCCGATCCAGATCCTCTAGCTAAACATGTCGCCTATTTTCTAAGGGTCTGTATCTCTTTGCTTCCTGCCCATTCATGTATCTGTCTAGATACATCTTAAAAGACGCTATCGTGCCCGCGTCTACCACCTCCGCTGGCAACGCATTCCAGGCACCCACCACCCTCTGCGTAAAGAACTTTCCTCGCATATCCCCCCTAAACTTTTCCCCTCTCACTTTGAACTCGTGACCCCTAGTATTTGAATCCCCCACTCTGGGGGAAAAAGCTTCTTGCTATCCACCCTGTCTATACCTCATGATTTTGTACACCTCAATCAGGTCCCCCCTCAATCTCCGCCTTTCTAATGAAAATAATCCTAATCTACTCAACCTCTCTTCATAGCTAGCGCCCTCCATACCAGGCAACATCCTGGTGAACCTCCTCTGCACCCTCTCCAAAGCATCTACATCCTTTTGGTAATGTGGCGACCAGAACTGCACGCAGTATTCCAAATGTGGCCGAACCAAAGTCTTTATACAACTGTAACATAACCTGCCAACTCTTGTACTCAATACCCCGTCCGATGAAGGGAAGCATGCCGTATGCCTTCTTGACCATCTATTGACCTGCGTTGCCACCTTCAGGGAACAATGGACCTGAACACCCAAATCTCTCTGTCCATCAATTTTCCCCAGGACTTTTCCATTTACTGTATAGTTCACACTTGAATTGGATCTTCCAAAATGCATCACCTCGCATTTACCCTGATTGAACTCCATCTGCCATTTCTCTGCCCAACTCTCCAATCTATCTATATTCTGCTGTATTCTCTGACAGTCCCCTTCACTATCTGCTACTCCACCAATCTTAGTGTCGTCTGCAAACTTGCTAATCAGACCACCTATACTTTCCTCCAAATCATTAATGTATATCACAAACAACAGTGGTCCCAGCACGGATCCCTGTGGAACACCACTGGTCACACGTCTCCATTTTGAGAAACTCCCTTCCACTGCTACTCTCTGTCTCCTGTTGCCCAGCCAGTTCTTTATCCATCTAGCTAGTACACCCTGGACCCCATGCGCCTTCACTTTCTCCATCAGCCTACCATGGGGAACCTTATCAAACGCCTTACTGAAGTCCATGTATATGACATCTACAGCCCTTCCCTCATCAATCAACTTTGTCACTTCCTCAAAGAATTCTATTAAGTTGGTAAGACATGATCTTCCCTGCACAAAACCATGTTGCCTATCACTGATAAGCTCATTTTCTTCCAAATGGGAATAGAGCCTATCCCTCAGTATCTTCTCCAGCAGCTTCCCTACCACTGACGTCAGGCTCACCGGTCTATAATTACCTGGATTTTCCCTGCTACCCTTCTTAAACAAGGGGACAACATTAGCAATTCTCCAGTCCTCCGGGACCTCACCTGTATTTAAGGATGCTGCAAAGATATCTGTTAAGGCCCCAGCTATTTCCTCTCTCGCTTCCCTCAGTAACCTGGGATAGATCACTCCTCCTTATGCCGACTTGACCTAGAGTAATCAAACATCTGTCCCTAACCTCAACATCCGTCATGTCCCTCTCCTCCGTGAATACCGATGCAAAGTACTCGTTTAGAATCTCACCCATTTTCTGTGACTCCACGCATAACTTTCCTCTTTTCTCCTTGAGTGGGCCAATCCTTTCTCTAGTTACCCTCTTGCTCCTTATATATGAATAAAAGGCTTTGGGATTTTCCTTAACCCTGTTTGCTAAAGATATTTCATGACCCCTTTTAGCCCTCTTAATTCCTCGTTTCAGATTGGCCCTACATTCCCGATTATTCTTTCAAAGCTTCGTCTTTCTTCAGCCTCCTAGACCTTATGTATGCTTCCTTTTTCCTCTTAGCTAGTCTCACAATTTCACCTGTCATCCATGGTTCCCTAATCTTGCCATTTCTATCCCTCATTTTCACAGGAACATGTCTCTCCTGCACGCTAATCAACCTCTCTTTAAAAGCCTCCCACATATCAAATGTGGATTTACCTTCAAACAGCTGCTCCCAATCTACATTCCCCAGCTCCTGCCGAATTTTGGGATAGTTAGCCTTCCCCCAATTTAGCACTCTTCCTTTAGGACCACTCTCATCTTTGTCCATGAGTATTCTAAAACTTACGGAATTGTGATCACTATTCCCAAAGTAGTCCCCTACTGAAACTTCAACCACCTGGCCGGGCTCATTCCCCAACACCAGGTCCAGTATGGCCCCTTCCCGAGTTGGACTATTTACATACTGCTCTAGAAAACCCTTCTGGACGCTCCTTACAACCTCTGCTCCATCTAGACCTCTAACACTAAGTGAATCCCAGTCAATGTTGGGAAAATTAAAATTTCCTATCACCACCACCCTGTTGCTCCTACATATTTCCATAATCTGTTTACATATTTGTACCTCTATCTCATGCTCGCTGTTGGGAGGCCTGTAGTACAGCCCCAACATTGTTACCGCACCCTTCCTATTTCTGAGTTCTGCCCATATTGCCTCACTGCTCGAGTCCTCCATAGTGACCTCCTTCAGCACAGCTGTGATATCCTCTTTGACCAGTAATGCAACTCCTCCACCCCTTTTACCTCCTTCTCTATCCCGCCTGAAGCATTGGCAACTAAATATCCCAGGATATCAATCATGCCCTTCCCTCAACCAAGTCTCAGTAATAGCAATAACATCATACTCCCAGGTACTAATCCAAGCCCTAAGTTCATCTGCCTTACCTACTACACTTGCATTAAAACAAATGCACCTCAGACCACCAGTCCCTTTGCGTTCATCATCTGCTCCCTTCCTACTCTTTCCCTTAGTCACGCTGACTTCATTATCTAGTTCTTTACAGGCTTTAGTTACTACCTCCTTACTGTCCCCTGACCTCCTCATTTGGTTCCCATCCCCCGTCCACATTAGTTTAAACCCTCCCCAACAGCGTTAGCAAAAGCACCCCCAAGGACATTGGTTCCAGTCTGGCCCAGGTGTAGACCGTCCAATTTGTAATAGTCCCACCTCCCCCAGAACCGGTCCCAATGTCCCAAAAATCTGAACCCCTGCCTCCTGCTAGTTTTCTTTCATAATTTGCATATCCTCTTTTTACTTTTTAGTATCCCTTTGTTGATCTTTAAAAGTTCCCCAATCTTCCAGCCTGCTACTGGCCTTTGCAATACGGTATGCCTTAGTTTTTGTCTTTGTTATCCTTAACTTCCTTGCTTAGCCATGGATGTTTTTTTCCCCCTCTTAGAATCTTTCTTCTTCTGGAATATATTTTAGTTGGGAAGAATTGAATATCTCCTTAAACATCTGCCACTGCTCATCAACTGTCCAACCTTTTAGTCTTCCTGCCCAGTCCACTAGGGCCAAATCTGTCCTCATGCCTATGTAATTACCTTTGTTTAACTCCAGAATGCTAGTGTGAGACTCCAATTTCTCTCCCTCAATCTGAATTTGAAATTCTAGCATGCTATGATCTCTCTTCCCTAAAGGATCCTAACTACGAGATCATTAATTAATACCACCTCATTACACAATACCAGATATAGAATAGCCTGCTCCCCTGGTTGGTTCTACAACATACTGCTCCAAAAAACAATCTCTAATACGTTCAATGAACTCTCCCTCGAGGCTACCCTTGCCAATAAATCATACCCATTCGTCTCTATTTGCGCTGTTAACTCATTAATTTTATTCCAAATGCTTCGTGCATTCAGATACAAAGCCTTTAAGTTTGTTCTATAGTCAAATTTCCCTACTCTTGTACGATTCCTTGGTGCAATATGACATTCACATGCTGTGTCCCTATCTTTTATTTTCTGGTTACTATCAGCCTCATCACTAACCTGCGCTCCTACCTTCCTAATTTTCCGTGCAATTGAACCGCCCCCCCCTCCCCCACCGCCCCCACTACTTAGCTTAAAGCCCTATCTGCAGCCCGAGTTGTGAAATTCGCCAGGACTCTGGTCCCAGCATGATTTAGGTGGAGCCTATCCCATCGGAACAGCTTTCTCCTTCCCCAGTACTGGTGCCAATGCCCCATGAGTTCGAACCCATTTCTCCCACACCAATCTTTGAACCATGCCTTTCCCTCTTTAATCTTATTGACTCTGTGCCAATTAGCTCGTGGCTCAGGTACTAATCCAGAGATTATTACCTTTTTGATTCTGCTTTTTAATTTAGCCGTAGCTGCTCATATTCCCTCAGCAGAACCTCTATTCTCATTCTACCTATATTGTTGGTACCTACGTTAACCACGACAACTGGATCTTTCCCCTCCCACTCCAAGTTCCCCTGCAGCCCAGATGCGATATCCTGAACCCTGGCACCAGGTAGGCAACACAGCCTTCAGGACTCTCTATCCTGGCCACAGAGAACAGTGTCTTTGCCCCTAATTATACTATCCCCGATTTCGACTACATTTCTCTTTTCTCCCCCCCCCACTTGAATGACTCCGTGCCACGGTGCTATGGTCAGTTTGCTCATCCTCCCTACAGTCCCTGCTCTCGTACACACAGGGAGCAAGAATCTCAAACCTGTTTGACAAGGACAAGGGCTGAGGCTCCTGCAACACTACCTCTACCCTACCTCTACCTGTCCATATATTTTGATAGTCACACTTGTACAGGTGGCAACCATGTCTAGCATTTCTTCCCTACCCAGTTTCCTCCCCGCGCGCCCTCTCCTCCACCTCCCGACACCCTCTCCTCCACTTCCCGATGCCACCCTCTCGCACCTTTACAGTCTGCAATCGTTTTCTGTCTGGGACCTTGAACCCCCACTCACTCTGTGACCTCACCAAGATGGCCATGCTAAGGCTTTTCTGCCCATGAACCAATTGACAACATGATGAATCCTCCTGTGTCCTTTACAAAGATGTGAGCTGATACTGGGGAAAAGCCCCAGAGCTGCAGGACCTGGAGGTTGTAATTCATGGCCTTACACTTGGTGTTGGGCTCTCTTTTCCCATGCTTCCACTTCAGGACTTCTGTTTATCTTCGCTCCACTTTTTCTTTACATTTTTCTTGTGTCCTTTTGTCATTCTTTGAACCTATGGGTAGTGAAACAGGGCATCATTGAACCTCGGATGGGTTAGCAGGCTGGAGATATCCTGTATATCTGGGACACAATGTGAAGGGAAACCAGTGATGTTTTTGTATACTTGGTATGAGGTTGAAGTGTTTCTTGATGGTGGCTGGCTGTAGGGTGCAGGGCTAGCAGCAATCTTCATCCCAGCCTTTGTGGGCTTGGGACAGTTAGTTGCTTTAAGGTGGGCTATCGTCAGCTGCTACACCCAGTAAGAACCACAGATGAGTTAGGTATTTATGAAAAGTGCTCTCTTGGTGGGGGGGGTGGTGGTTGCGGGGAATAGCTGATCTGGTGAGTTTGCGGGAATTTTAAAAACACGTCATGGCCGCTCTGGGCTTTGTCAGCAGGAGTGCACTTGATTGGGATGATATTCCCAAAAGTACTGCACTCCACGTTCAGTTATGCTGAATTTTGGATCCCTGAGACTGGGTTTGACTGAATGAAGAAAGCAGTACTGTTGGGAGCTGCATACCAATCCAGTGACCTAATCTGCCAAGTGTGCCAGAGGCAACACTGCCTGTGATTTGAAAAAATTCCCACAAACCCACCAATAGATCAGCTGCTTTTTCCGGTGGGTGGATCAAAAGCTGATGCTTCTCTGGGCTGATTTTGGCCTGTTCATTGGACGTCCCTGCTCTCTGTAATGCAGTGTTTTTTTTAAACTATATACCAGGAGGACATTTTTGAACTTTCGCTTTTTTTCCATCAGACACTTCAAGCTTCTAAGGCTGGAGTTTACACCCTGCTGCCCCCCGCCCCCGGCCAAGGCAGGATCGGAGACGGCGAGGGGCTGTGGGGGGAAGGGGGTGCAGGTGGTGGTGGGTGCACGGAGTATTGTGATAGATGGCCGGGGTGGAGGGCCCGTTGCCCAGTGATCCTCCTGTGGTGCGGGATAGGCTGATGATAGCCTTCCCGCTGTTACGGTCAAGTGAGGAGGGGTAGAAGGGCTTTACTCTCTTCCCTCTCCTTGTTTGATCACAACAGGTTTAATTCTTTCTTAAAGTGGATGTACTGGCAAATTCAGTAGGTGTTGGATTACTTACTTGCTACAATCATAACCAGAACCAATCGGACAAGTTTTCTTGAGTTAACAAAGAAAGAGTTACTTTAGAAAAGTTTATGGTACCTAAACCGAACTAATAAAATAATAAACAATGCACCAACTTACACTCTTTCTCACACACACACACACACACTAGAGGTTTATACACACACAAATAGGTTACACAGTGAGGAAAGGTAGATTGGTTGAGTTCGAGTCCATGAAAAAAAGGGTATACAGTCTGTGGGCTTTGTTGATACGCTGGCTTCTAGCTGAATTTGGTGGTCCTAAGATTTTTAAGAGGTATATGGTTCAGTTGGTCTCTTTGGAGACAGAGGTGTGGATGGTTTCCTCCAACAGGGTTTCTGATTGTAGCTGGAGTATGCAAAGGTGGTTAGTCAACCACAGGATTTCAAAGCTTTCAAGCTGGAATAGAGAGAGAGAAAGAAGGACCTCCACTTGGGTCTGCTCATGTCAGAGTCCAGTTGCTTCTCCTCCTACTGCGGAGAAGGCACCAGCTTAAGTCCCTCCCCATCTGTGGTTTTTTGTCACATGACAGTCATTCAACCATAGCAGTTAACAGTATTTCTCTGCTTGCTGAAAGAACAGGTAGTTCCTTTAAACTTCCTGGGTCTGTCTCTCTTACTGGGGTATTAGCAGACATTTTGTCTGGCTCCTTACGGTCCTTTGTAACGTAGGATACAGTGTAGCAAACTAGGTGATTATCTTAAGCTGAAAGGATGACTTTGCTGGCAGCTTGTCTTTTAAATTATATATAAATTCAAATCTCCAGTCAGTGCATTAAAGAAAATTATCATTCAACAAAACGCATTGGTGTAACACAGCCCAGAGGCCAATTGAAGTCCTTAATAGTCAGTTAGGGGCCGCTTCCCACTGCTGCTGGGATCTTACCAGTGGGGGGAGGCCTTCTCCACGTGGGGAGGATGCCTTGTGAAAAAGGCACCCTCCCTGCGGGCTTGGGGGCAAGTCCATCCTACGTGGGCAATTTGTGGTCCACGGAGGACCTCAAGGACCCCCCATGGGGAACCAGTTCACCCCCTGGAACACCCCCTCCCCCTGGACCACAAGACCGCCCCGTCGCCGGGGACTTCCGGACCGGCCCCGGCAACCCCGCCTCACCTACATCGTCTGGAGTTCCACCACTGGGCCTGGGTCTGAGGCCTTTGCAATACCGGCAGTGGCCACCACTCCCATTGGCGCTGCCAGCCCTCTTTAAAGGGACAGGGATCCCGCCTTCTGAAACTTGCATTTAAAAACCTAGGAGGATTGCTTCAGAGGACCGCGAAAATGCAGAGGCGGTGTTCTGCCTGGCGTCAGGAGCCCCACCTCCTTCACAAAATCCAGCCCCAAGTCTCCATATTTAGCAGGCCATCGGTCAGCTGATATCATTTGTGGTAGTCAGAAAAGCAGACTCCCTCCTTTTTCTTCCTGATGTTGAAGAAACTTCCTAAACAAATAAAGCTGGGTAGTTAATATTTTAAGGTTTTAGTTTTGCCAATCTTTGTAACTTCCAATGATCTGCATTAAGTTGGTTCAAGAGATATGACTAACACTTCAGTTCAAAGTATCTCTTGTGTTTAAACTTGACTTTTTTTTTTTGAAAATTTGCAGGACATATCTTCCAGATCGCCTCTGCCAGTGAAACTCTATGCCAAGGATGAAATTGGACAGTTTGTTAACATAGCACAGTATTTGATCAAGAAAGGTCTCGCCTTACCTCAGAAAATGTAACTAATTCTTCTATTTAATATAAGAATGAAGGGTAATTTGTTTTACCAAAATAATTCACTTGGCGAAGAAAGTCTCTAACCATAAGAATGAGTTTTTGTTCCATTTTGACTCAAGTGGTACGTGGGGAAAGTATTCAATGTGTTGCTAGTAATACTTTTGTTTTAAAGAAGTGGAGCCAGGAAGTAAGAGCCCTTTACAAAAGTTGCATTTCCCAATTTGCATTGGCAATACAATTGGTAGATTTTGAAGTAACGAGTTAAAATGAAAAGCTCAGGGACGTGATGTCCACAGGACCTGGCCTGTTCATTTGATCTCAATTAATTAAGTTAGAGGGCTTTGTTCTAAGTATGAATTGAATTGCATTTGTTGAAAGCATTAATGGATACTGGGAAGCCAGTGCTGCCATCTGCTTATCAGCATTCTATGCTGTAATTCCTACTATTGTATCTTTAATCGTGGAGAATAAACAGTTCTGACTTGAGAACCCTTTGGACTGGATAAATTTTAGGCAATTTTGCTGCAATCGTGGTTCTGGAAGAAGATCTGAACTTCATGGGTGGGCTGAGAATTGCATTGGCCCTCTGCAACATTGTATCTGGAAGGCCTACTAAGGAACAAACCTTGCCTTAATGGATTGTGTTTAGCAGTTTCGAAATAGGATCCATAAAGGATATATTTACCATTTTGTGGACTGATTTATATTTTAATTGTTGTGCAGATTTAACATGTTGCTGTTATTTTGTCCCTATTAACCATTTAAATACTACTGACCTAGTTAGCTGTTAAAATCAGAGCATGCTAACCTATAAGCAGCATATACAAGAAGTTTCTGATTGCCTTATGGAAGCTGCCTTTAGTTCAGGATAAAACAAAAAGGTAGGGAAAAGGTCCAAGCTACAACACACCTTTCACAGTTAGGGATAGCAATGTTGTATCAGAACTCTGAGGGGACTTTGAAAGCTGCAGTTTACATTGAATGAACCAAAGTTCTTCTTGGATTGACACGCTTCTATTAAAATGGAACAGTTTTGATTAATCAACTGAGCCACATTTCAGTTCACAGTCTGGTTATTGATGATTCTGTCCCTGGTGATAGCTATTTTAATTAGTTCCCATAGGGCTTAACAAAATGTTTGTTCAGTTGCCATCCAAATCCTCTCTGATGATATCTTGAATATTTCAAGGCATCTCCAACAGCGGTTTGGCATAGTTTCCAAAATCCAGTCGTACTTGGGCTCATTTTGCAACTATTTCATTTGTTCGCAACTGAATTGTATTTAATCCTCGGGAATTACAGATCTGATTTTATGCAAGCTGTTTGGTTATTTTGCTCAGGTAGAGATATTCACTGATTCCCAGTTAAGGACTTTGTTTAGTTCTTCAAAACTAACACGGTTAACATTTAGCAGGTCTGGCAGCATCTGTGGAAAGAGAAGCAGAGTTAACGTTTTGGGTCAGCGACCCTTCTTCGGAACCGATGAAGGGTCGCTGACCCGAAACGTTAACTCTGCTTCTCTTTCCACAGATGCTGCCAGACCTGCTGAGTGGTTCCAGCATTTCTTGTTTTTGTTTCAGATTTCCAGCATCCGCAGTATTTTGCTTTTATTTTAACGGTTAACATTTAGTTTTGGTTGAGGTTCCATATTGCAGGCATTATTATAGGCAAACCATACTTGATTTAGTACTTTATAGGTCTCTGCGTCTGATTTTTATATTGAGATCAAGAATTACAGGAATTCAAAATTGAAATATTGTTTACACTATATAGATAATAGAGCCTCAAGTTAATTTCTTGCACAAGCAATATAGGCAGTATCAACCATTCATTCATTGTTGGTCCCTGGAAATACCTCTGATCGCACGATCAATCAGTTGTAAATGCAAGGCTGCCATATAGAACAGTCCTCAATTTATCTCTCAATTTAACTGCAGCACACAGTGCATGGGATGATGACTCTTGACAGCTGGTGCAAAGGCACCAAATAGGGGCCCTTCTCTCCAAATTTTGTACTACTGTTTATATGTTCTGGCTTCTAGAGAATGTGGAATGAGGAAGAAGTATAAATTATATACCTGCTAGTCTTCATCTTTTGTGCATCCTATGCACTATTCGTGTGCAGCTCTCCCTCTAGTATTGTTTTGTTTAGTTAAATGGTTAGTTGACTTCAGTTTAGATTCCAGTCAAAATGATGTAAGTTCTGGGGCTTTTATATTAATGACACTATTATGACATTTTCATGTGCTTTCTCAGCATGCACGTGGTTTCCCCATAACTTGCTAAGCTAAACTCTTATGTTTTGTGGAGCATGGCATATGATTTGAAGAATGAAGCTCCTACCAGTTAGGTAATCTCTCTCAAGGTAGTGAAAGTATGTAACTTTGCCCAAAAAAATATCCTCCTGTCCTTAATGACACTTTTTTCAAGTTGACCAGTTAGTGTAAAATTGTACGGTTCTTAGTACAAAAGTTGGATTGGAATTGAAACTAAGTGACTTGCTGCGGCCTCAGCTTTTAACTCCTTAGATTCAGTGTACAGGATGCTACAGTTGGTAGGTTAAGAATTGAAGTCAACATTCCACATTCATTTGCATTCTGAAATAATGTCAACTGCCAATATTTAGTTTGTACTGTTCAGTGATCAGTGTTTTGAATTATTTAAACTTGGTAAGTTTTGTTAATTGACTTTTTAACCTGTTGCCAGGTTATATGGATTACACTTAAAATAATTTTACAGGGGAATATCAGTGAGAATAATATCTTCACTAGAGGAGGTTGTTGCTAAGAAAACAAATGTATTATTGAAAAATGTCAATAAAATAAACTACTTTTGAGAATGAGCTATGAAAGTAAGATTTGATGAAGGTTTGCTTATTTTAGATTTAGTTTTAAGTGGATTTAACTATATCTGAGTTTAGAAGTTATCAGTGTTTTAAGTATGGAAACTATAGTCATTTAGCTTAAAATGCATTCTTTACTCTGAGTCATAGATTGATTTTAAACCTTCAGACCTGACCAGTTGCTTGTGTTCACTTTAAGTTCAACTGCACCAGATGATAGAGCACGACGTACTGATCTGAAGCAAAATGACAGGCAACAGTCATTGGGCCAAGCAACTGAAATTGGTGAATATTCGACACCCAATCATGAAAATCACCTGTCATCCAAAAAAATATACAAATCACCTGTCCTGCCAAATGTGAATATCTTCGAGGTTGAAATAACAGGTGTTGGTGATGATGGAATCATCTATGGAATGGCAGTGTCATTGAGTAAGTTATAAACCATCAAAGTTTTGAATGAAGATAGTAACTCATGCTTGGCTAAAAGAAAGAACTGTTGAATATCACATGAACTATTACTGTAAAATCTATGGTAGTTTTAAACATCTCCATATGTAATAATGAAGAATCACTCTGATCTTACTTTAACCATATTGACTTGCAATTTAATTCTGTCGTCTTGTTTTTCTTTATCATTTATAAAGGAGAACTTATCTGTATATTCCACTTGAGGAAAAAGATTTTATAGTTTAGATATTTAGTGTGCTTTTTCAGTAAATTTTGCGAGTATTTTCTGGTTGTTGTTTTATTCCATACTTCATGATTTAGTTTTATTTTAAATTATTTTAAACTCAAGTAATACCCAAAACAATATTTTTATCCTTGTAACCTCAACTTAATTTTGCATGAATATTTGATTTTACCTCTTTCCTCTCCTCCTCTTTCCCCCCCCCCCCCCCCCCGCCGCCCCCCAAGTACCACTTGCATCTCCCTTTTGGAACTAACTTGGACTGACTACATTGATCTTTGATTAAAGTAATCCCCACACATTAAGCCTCTGGATGATAGTCAGCACCAGTCCATCAATGCCACCATGCATCTTAGATGCATTGTAGGTAAAAGCATTGAAAATTTATGGCTCAGAAGGAGGCCATTTGGCCCATCATGTCTCTGCTAGCTGAAAAAGAGCTATCTTGTCTAATTCCATTTTCCATCTCTTGGTCTGTAGCCCTGTAGTTTACCACGCTTCAAGTGCATATCAAAGTTTTTTTTAATGCAATGAGGGCTCTACTACCATTTCAGGCAGTGAACTCCAGACCCCACCACCCTCTGGGGGGGAAAAAAAAAATTCTCCAATTCCCCTCTAATCCTTTTGCCAATTACTTGAAATTTATGTTCCCTAGTTATGGATCTCTGCTAAAGGAAATAGGTCCTTCCTATCCAATCTGTCTGGGTCCCTCAAAATTACATACAGCTCAATTAAATCCCCCCTCAGCCTTTTCTGTTCCAAAGAAAAAAAAACCCAACCTATCCAATATTTCCTCATAGTTAAAATTCTCCATTCCTGGCAACATCCTCAGAAATTTCCTCTGTACCGTCTCTAGTGTGATCAAATCCTTCCTGTAACATAGTGACAAGAACTGTATGCAGTGCTCTAGTTTTGGCCCAATTAGTGTTTAATGCAGTTCTAGCATAACCTTAAAATAAAAGCAAAATACTGCAGCTGCTGGAAATCTGAAATACTCAGCATTTCCAGAATGTCTTGTTTTTATTCTAGCATAACCTTCCTGCTCTTATATTCCAGACCTCAGCTAACAAACGAAAATATTATTTTTTCTGACTTAACTAACTTATACACTTGTCCTAAGACCTACAGGAATCTGTCGACATGCACGCCAAGGTCCCTCTGCTCCTCTACACTTCAGTATCCTAAAATTTATTGTGTTTTCCCTTGCCTTGTTTGATCTCCCCAATGTATTTACTCACACTTGATAGAATCATAGAATGGTACAGCACAGAAGGAGGCTGTCTAGCCCATCTTGTCCGTGCCGGATCAGTGTAAGAGGAACTCTGCTATTCCCACTCTGCTGCCTTTTCTCCGTAGCCCTGCAAAATTTCTCTTCAGATTATTATTCAATTCCCTTTTGAAAGCCATGATTGAATCTGCCACCATCAGCTCACCACACATTCCAGATCCTAGCCACTCGCTTTTTTTGTTAAAGAAAAAGTTTCTCCTCATGGCACCTCCGGTTCTTTTGCCAGTCACTTTAATTCACTGTCGGTTCTCGACTTCTGCTGATGAGAACAGTTTCTCCCAATCTACTGTTCAGACCCCTGTTACAACCGACCGCTCCAGTCAAAGCCCCCAATCAAAATATATGATTCTGATTGTGGTGGAATCAACGCACTGTTAATTCAATCCCGTAGCTCCACAGATTGGCTAACATATCATTTAAAACTTTTCAAATTAAAGAACGACCCAGCCAAATTGTACCATTTATTAACCCCCGAATGAGGCTGATCAAACCAGGTGTCTTTAAATCAACAAATTAACTGTTTAATTAGAAGAATTAAATTCTTAAACACTGAAGATATAAACAACATTTAGAATAGAAAAAATTAGAGTCCTTGCAAATTTACAGTCCAGTGTTGCTCGAAGTCCTCACAGGATGTTAGTCTGGTTACTTTTTATCTCTCAAAATTCTAAAACATCAAGCCAAAACAGAGATTTCTGGTAATTTAAATTGAAGAAAGGGAAGTTAGACTGTGACAATCTTTTATTCCTCAACAAACTCTAAAGTTAGATTGTTTCTATTGAAAGTGTTTGTTGAAATTGTTGAAATTCGCTGAAGAAGGAAAGCACCATCCTTTGAGGACTTCGAGCAACACTGGACTGTAAATTTGCAAGGACTCTAATTTTTTCTATTTTTTAAATGTTGTTTATATCTTCATAGTGTTTAAGAATTTAGTTCTTCTAATTAAAGAGTTAATTTATTGATTTAAAGACACCTGGTTTGATTAGCCTCATTCGAGGTTTAATAGATGGTACAATTTGGCTGGGTCTTTCTTTAATTTGGAAAGTTTTAAATGACATGTTGAGCGACGGGGTTGAATTAACTGTGCGTTGATCCCACCACATTACGTCCCTGCTTTTGAATTCTATACTTTGGCCAATAAAGGAAAGTATTCCATATGCGTTCTTCACTCTATCTACCTGACCTGCCACCTTCAGGGACCTGTGGACGTACATTCCGAGGTCTGTCACTTCTTCTACCCCTCTTAATATCCTCCCATTTATTGTGTATTTCCTCGCTTTATTTGGCCTCCCCAGGTGCATTACCTCACACTTATCTGGATTGAATTCCCTTTGCAACTTTTCTGCCCACTCAACCAAACCATTGAAATCTTTCTGGAGTCTATGGCTATCCTCTTCACGATCAACTACACGGCCAATTTTTGTGTCATCAGTAAATTTCCCAATCATGCCTCCCACATTTAAGTCCCAATCATCAACATATACCACCAACAGCAAGGGACCCAACATTGAGTCCATTGGAATGTCTCTGGAAACAGCTTTCCATTCACAAAAAACATCCGTCGAGTACTACCTTTTGTTTCATGGCCCTGAGCCAATTCTGGATCCAACCTGCCACATCCCTTGTATGCCATGGGCTTACATTTTACTGACCAGTCTGCCATGTGGGACATTGTCAAATGCCTTACTAATGTCCATGTAGCCACATCCACGGCACTACCCTCATCAATCCTTCTTGTTACGTCCTCAACAAACTTAATTAAGTTAGTAAGACATGACCTTCCCTTAACAAATCCATGCTGACTGTCCCTGATTAATCTGTGCCTTTGTAAATGGCAGTTTATCCTGTCCCTCAGAATAGATTCTAACAATTTACCCACCACCGAGGTCAGACTGATCGGCCTATAATTATTTGGCCTATCCCTCACACCCTTTTTAAACAATGGGACAACGTTCACAGACCTCCAATCATCTGGTACCTGTCCTGTATTCTTGGTAGGCATAACTGTAACTGAATAATAGGCTCCCTTTAAAAGAAGAGATAGTTCAGGTACAAATCGAGGGAAAGGTAGGACAAACAAATCCAGAGCTCCCTGGTTGAAGAGATAGAGAACAAGATGAAGCAGAAAAAGGATGCATATGACAGTTGTCAGGTTGATAAGACAAGTTAGAACCAGGCTAAATATAGAAAGTTCAGAGGGGAAGTGAAAAAAAAATGAGAGCAGCAAAGAGAGTGTCTGAGAAGAGACTGGCAGCCAAAGGTCTTCTATAGGAATATAAATAGTAAAAGGATGGTAAAAGGAGTAGGGCCAATTCGGGACCAAAAGGGGGATTTACACATGGAAGCAGAGAGCATGACTGAGGTACTAAACAACTACTTTGCATCTGTCTTTACCAAGGAAGATGCTGCCAAAGTCATAGTGAAAGGGGAGACAGCTTAGATGCTGGATATGTTAAAAATTGATAAAGAATGGGTATTAAAAAGGTTGGCTGCACTTTAAAGTTGTAAGTCACCAGGACTGGATAAGATGCTTTAGAGGATACTGAGGAAAGTAAGGGTGGAAATTACAGAGGCACTGGTCAGCGATTTCTAAATCCTCTTTCGATACAGGGATAGTGCCAGAGGACTGGGGAATTGCAGATGTTGCATCTTAAATGTGCAGCATCTACAGGCCAGTCAGTTTAACCTCTGCGGTGGGATATTTTAGAAAAAATAATACGTGACAAAAATAACAGTCATGTCACAAGTGTGGATTAATTAAGAAAGCCAACAGTTATTTGTTGAAGGCAAATCGTGTTTAACTAAGTTGATTGAGTTTTCAGTGAAATAATGGAGAGGACTTCCAAAAGGTATTTGATGAAGTGCCACATAAACAGACTTGTCAGCAAAGTTAAAACCCGTGGGAACAAAGGGAGAGTGGCAGGAGAAACAGTAGTGGTGAACTGTTTGTTTTTTGGATTGTATATGCATAAAATGCTGGTTAGGCCACATTTGGAGTATTTGCGTGCAGTTCTGGTCACCACGTTACAAAAAGCACATAATTGCTCTGGAGAGAGTACAGAGCAGATTTACAAGAATGTTGCCAGGGCTTGAAAGTTGCAGCTATGGGGAAAGATTGGATAGGCTAGGGTTGTTTTCCTTAGAACAGAGGAGGCTGAGGGGTGACTTAATAGAGGTGTACAAAATTATGTGAGGCCTAGAGAGTAGACAGGAAGGACCTGTTTCCCCAAGTGGAGAGGTCAATTACCAGGGGGCATAGATTTAAGATGATTGGTAGAAGGGGGACATGAGGAAAAACTTTTTCACCCAGAGGGTGATGGGTGTCTGGAATTCACTCCCAGGAACGGTGATGGAGGCAGAAACCCTCAATTCTTTTAAAAGGCACCTGGATATGCACGTGATATGCTGTAACCTGCAAGGCTATGGACCAAGTGCTGGAAGGTGGGATTAGATTGGGCGGCTAATTTTTTCCCAACCGGCATGGACACGCTGGGCTGAATGGCCTCCTTCTGTGCTGTAATTTTTCTGTGGTTCTAATCTTTGATTCCAATTTACCTGGACCAGATCTGTTATCACCCCATTGAAATTGGCCCTCCCAATTAATTATTTTTATTCTGGATTGCGTCTTGTCCTTTTCCATAGCTAACCGAAACCTTATGGTGCTATGATCACTGCCCCCTCTACTGACATTTGATCCACTTGTCCCACCTCATTCCCCAGAAGCTGATCCAGCAATGCCTCCTTCCTCTTTGGGCTGGTGTAGAAAATTTTCCTGAATGCACTTGAGAAACTCGTCGTTCTCTCTGTCCTTTACCTATGACTACTCAATCTCTTTTGGGATAAAGTCTCCAATTATAACTACAATATAATTCTTGCACACCTCTAAATTCCTTACAAATTTCTTCCTCTATATCTTTGCCACCAGTTGGTGCCCTGTAGAATACACCCAGTAGTGTAATGCTGTCTCTCTTGTTTCTTAGCCCAAACCACATAGATCTCTCCTTGACTCCTCTTGGACATCCTCTCGCTCTCTCCCTCTCCGGCACTGTAATATTATCCTTAATCAATACTGCCACCCCTCCTGCTTTCATTCCTTCAGATCTATCCCGAACACCTTGTATCTAGGAATCTTTAGTACCCAGTCCTGCCCTTTTTCTGAACCAGGTCTCTGTCGCCATAACATAATACTTGGCTACTTGTGCCTACAGCTCACCAACCTTATTTACCACACTTTTGTAAATTCACACATATGCACTGTAAACCAAATTTAGACCTTATTGCATTCCCTCTTGCTCTGACTTCATTTAATACCTTGCTATTACTTTCTCTAGTGCTATCTGTCTCTCTTGATTCATTGTGCACCATGTTTTTCCTCTCTAATGTTAACCCCTAGTTCCCATCCTTCTGCCAAGTTAGTTTAAACCCTCCTCAATAGCACTATCAAACCATCCCGCAAGGGCATTGGTCCTGCCTCTGTACAGGTCACATCTCCCCCCAGAATTGCTCCCATGTCTCAGAAATCTAAAGCCCACCCTCCACCATCTCTCCAGTTACGCATTCATCTGCTCTATCCTCATCTTTCTGTACTGATTAGTGCATGGCATTGGGAGTAATCTAGAGATTACTACCTCCTGAGGTCCTCCAGTGATGTCTGAGCTGGGTGGCGGCCATTATTGTCAGGGGGCCATTCAAGTGACATGGAGTCCCCACAAAGGAAGGCCCGCCTGGAAAGCCACTGGTAGGCTGCTTCGATGCACCTGGCGGTTGTCTCGTGCATGGTGGGGTGGGGGGGGGGGTGGCATTCCAATGTCAGTAAAATGTCGATGAGGGCATAAAATGAGCAATAATAGGCCAGTTAATTACCATAGCTGGTGGGTGGCTGAGCCACTGCCCTTCCCGCTTCTTGAAATATCCCAAAGCTGGGGCTGTTCTCCATAAAGGGAAGGTTGTGAGGAAATTTGATGAAGGTCTTCAAAATTGAGAGGTCTGGACAGAATAGATAGGGAGAAGCCATTTCCATTGGTGGAAGGGTTGAGAACCAGAGTACACTGATTTCACTTGATTAGCAAAAGAAGCAACGGTGACATTAGGAAAAACTTTGTAATGCAGCGAGTGGTTAGGTTCTGAAATGCACTGCCTGAGAGAAAAAATTTGCAGGACTATGGGGAAAAGGCAGGGGAGTGTGAATACCAGAGTAACTCTTGGAGGGCCGGCATGGAAATGACAGGCCAAATGGTGGCCTCTTGTGCTGTAAGCATTCTATGATTCTATGAATTATGATCTACCAAAATGCTCATCCACTGATATCCTTTCCATTGTCTTGCTTCATTGCCTAAACTAAATGCAGAAGTGCCCCTTCTGTTGGGCTGAACTTCTTCTGAATGCATTTTAAGAATTATGTCCTCTATCCTTTTTACACTGATTTTATCACAGTTAATATTAGGGTCGTTGAAACTCTGCACAATTAGTTCTGCATTTCTAAGCAATTTGCCTACATCTTTGCTGTTCTGTCTACTTCTGACTGGGATTCTGTAGTGCATTTCCAACAGCCTCATGTTCCTCATGTCTAGGGTATGGACAAATGGGTGCCCATATGAAGCCGCTCAGATTATATTTGTTTGCTAATGGAATTTGTCAGTGAACCTTCTGCAGTCCTGGTGTGAGCACCCACAAATATCAGTTGATAGTAGGGACTTAGGACTGAGACACTGGGGCATAGTACCTCACATGCAGATTTTACCACCTTGATGGCCAGGTTGTCCTGCATCTGTTCATTGTGTTGAAGCCCTCCTCCTAGGCTAGGACAGCAGGAGATCCAATACTAACATCAAAGGAGTGGACTATAGGAATATGTAGGCCTCTGCTGGGACTCCTGCTAAGCCCTGGGTCAAGGTTTGTGGCAATTGCTGTCATGTGGGGTTGTTAGTCCCAGAAACAGTATAGAACTGAGCACTAAAATAAGGCAAAATACTTCAGATGCTGGAACTCTGAAATGAGAACAGAACGTGCTGGAAATACTCAGCAAGTCTGGCAGCATCTGTGTAGAGAGAAACAGAGCTAACATTTCAGTTCTGTGACCTTTCATCAGAACTGTCAAAAGTTAGAAATGTAACAGTGTTTGAGCAAGTGAGGGGGAGGCGGGGTAGAAGAACAAAAGGGAAGGTATGTGCTAGGACGGAGGGCAGGAGAGATTAAGTGACAAAGATGTCATGGAACAAAAGGCAAATCGACTGCTGATTAGTTGTAGTTAAAAAAACAAAGCATTTGTCCAGAGAGAGTGCTAATGGCAGAATAATGAGCAGCTCTGTCCAAAAGCAAAAACATGAAAAACAAGTTTAAGACTAGTGCGTGGTTAAAAAATTAATAAAGTAAAAGTAAATAAAATGGGGCTTGTGGTCTGAAATTATTGAATTTAATGTTGAGTCCAGAAAACTGTAGAGTGCTTAATTGGAAGATAAGGTGCTGTTCCTCAAGCTTGCTTTGAGCTTCACTGGAACACTGCAGCAGGCCAAGGACAGAAATGTGGGTATGAGAACAGGGTGGTGAATTAAAATGGCAAGCAACTGGAAGCTCTGAGTCATGTTTGTGGACTGAGCAGATGTGTTCCGCAAAGCGATCACCCAATCTGCGTTTCCTCTCCCCAATGTAGAGGAGACCGCATTGTGAGTGGCAAATACAGTATACTAATTGAAAGAGGTACAAGTAAATCACTGTCTACCTTGGATGGTGAGGAGAAAGGAGTTAAAAGGGAAGGTATTGCACCTCCTGCAGTTGCATGGGAAAGTGCCGTGGGAAGGGGAACAAGGTGTCTTGGGTGATTGAGAAGTGGACCAGTGTGTCGCAGAAGGAACAGTCCCTTTGGGATGCTGAGGGGAGGGGAAGATGTGTTTGGTGGTGACATCGTGCTGGAGTTGGTGGAAATGGTGATGGAGGATCCTTTGGACATGGAGACTGATGGGTTGGAAAGTGAGGACAAGGGGAGGAACCCTGTCGCGGTTCTGGGAGGGAGGGAAAGGTGAGAGCAGAAGTGCAGGAAATTAGGTGGACACGGTAGAGGATCCTGTCAACCACAGTGAACTGAGCACTGTTTAGTGTAGGTTTAAACATGCCCACTGAAAGACAGCACTTTTAGCAGTGACCAATAGGAAAATGTTAACCATGTGTATCAAGATGAAAGATCAATGACTAGAAATTTTATGACTACAGGTTATCGTGCTCCCATCAGATTGCTACAGATATGCACTGCCATAGACAAAACTCAGTTTTTTTTTTTTGAAAACCCATGGTTAGATAAGAACTTTTTTCCCCCCTGCATTCTAGGCACTGGAGGCTTGTAAGGTATTGCCTTGATATGATTTCACAATTGTTCATTTTCATCGTGTTACTTACAAGTGGTAACACGGCGCATAGCATTATTTACCATATTTGTTTTTGCCGCAGCTTCATGAAGCTGTTGTCCCTTTTTTTTTTTTAAAACCTTACAAATTGGTAACTCTTCCTAACTGTTGCATTTTTAATCTTTTGAATACAGAAGAGCAATTCACCATGTTGTCCAGTGCTATCCAGACCAGTTTCAAAGTTCTACCATTTCTGAAACCATATTGTTACAGCAAAAGAGAAGGCTGCATTGTTAAGGGTTCTGATACACTCTGGTACAGAGGAAGGATTTTGGAAGTGATTGGGGGATCCGTTAAGGTGAGATACGTACAGTGTGTGTTTATGCATTTTTAAGTATGCTGTTAAAGTTTAGGGTTGTGGAAGCCTGAAAATGGTAGACAAAACTAAATTTGGTGTTGAGTTGTCTTTTACCAGTGAAAGGGCTCACTGCCCCATGGAGCCTCCATGTGAATTTTTTCTTAAATCATAATTAAAATCATTTAAATTTATATCAAAGCATAGAGTCAAGTAAAAGAGTCCTTTGTGTTCTTTTTAAATGATGGTCATGGAATTATATCTATATGAAGGTAGTATTGTTGCTGACACGGAACACAAAAGTCCGAGTGTATCAGGCCTGTGTCCTCAGTACCTTGCTCTACAGCAGCGAGGCCTGGACAACGTATGCCAGCCAAGAGCGACGTCTCAATTCATTCCATCTTCGCTGCCTTCGGAGAATACTTGGCATCAGGTGGCAGGACTATATCTCCAACACAGAAGTCCTTGAAGCGGCCAACACCCCCAGCTTATACACACTACTGAGTCAGCGGCGCTTGAGATGGCTTGGCCATGTGAGCCGCATGGAAGATGGCAGGATCCCCAAAGACACATTGTACAGCGAGCTCGCCACTGGTATCAGACCCACCGGCCGTCCATGTCTCCGTTATAAAGACGTCTGCAAACGCGACATGAAATCGTGTGACATTGATCACAAGTCGTGGGAGTCAGTTGCCAGCATTCGCCAGAGCTGGCGGGCAGCCATAAAGACAGGGCTAAATTGTGGCGAGTCGAAGAGACTTAGTAGTTGGCAGGAAAAAAGACAGAGGCGCAAGGGGAGAGCCAACTGTGCAACAGCCCCAACAAACAAATTTCTCTGCAGCACCTGTGGAAGAGCCTGTTACTCCAGAATTGGCCTTTATAGCCACTCCAGGCGCTGCTTCACAAACCACTGACCACCTCCAGGCGCGTATCCATTGTCTCTCGAGATAAGGAGGCCCAAAAGAAAGAAAGAAGAAAGAAAGAAAAGAATTGTTGCTGTGCTGTCTAGCACATGGAGATTGTGCATGGGCAAAGTTAGAAACTTTGCAGTTGTGACTTGTTGCTCAACAAATCACGAGAGTTTTTTGTGGTATGCATTAACGTTAATGAGGAAATGAAACACTGTCATTCCAAGCATCTGTACATATTCAGCTGGATTTTAAAGCCCCTCTGCCGTCGGGAACATTGGCGAGTGGGCAATGGCAGGTGGCAGGCCCCGTGGAGCTTCCATGTGAATTTTTTCTTAAATCATAATTAAAATCATTTAAATTTATATCAAAGCTTAGAGTCAAGTAAAAGAGCCCTTTGTGTTCTTTTTAAATGATGGTCGTGGAATTATATTAAAAAGATAGAATAATGATAATGGCATTATAAGGAATATTCATTGCTGATCAGAATAAGGTTATATGACATAGTATTATTCTCCAGCTTGTACTTTCTTCAAGAATGGTTCACTGTTGGGAGCACAAGATTACCAAGTGGCACTATGATAAAATGACTGAAAAAGGACTTGAATATTTAGCAGAATCCAAAAACAATGTGCCACAGATAGCAAGTGGAAGGATGTTATATCCTTCCACTTCATACCTTTTGTTAATTCTAGACTTGATTCCAACACACTCCTGGCTGACCACCTATCAATGATCCTCTGTAACCTTAAGTTAACCAAAACTCTGCTACCTGTATCCTAACTCACACTTCCATCTATCACTCCTGTGCTTGCTGATCTACACTGGCTTCTGGTTAAGCAACACCTCAAATTTAAAATTCTCATCCTGTGTTTCAGATCCCTCCATGGCCTTGCCCTTCCCTATTTTTGGAACCCACTCCATCCCTTCAACCCTCAGATATTTGAGCTCCTCCAATTCTGGCCTCTTGTGCATTCCTTGTTTTGATCATGCCACTGGCAGCTGTGCCTTCAGCTGCCGAGGCCATAATCTACATACGTAAGAAATAAAAATTGGGAGTAGAAGTAGGCCATTAGGCCTCTCTAGCCTGCCCCGCCATTCAGTAAGAACATGGCTGATCTGTTTGTGTCTCGAATTCCACACTCCCATCTACCCCATACGAATATACGAATTAGGAGCAGCAGTAGGCCCTAATCCCAGGAATTCCCTCCCTAAAACTCTCCGCGTCTCTATCTCTCTCTTGCTTTAAGGTGTGCCTGAAAACCTACTTTTTTGAGAAAGCTTTTGGTCATCTACCCTAATATTCCTATGTGGCTCAGTGTCACATTTTGTTTGATAACACTGCTGTGAAGCACCTTGGCATGTTTACCTTAAAGGTGCTATATAGACGCAAATTGCATGAAACTTCATGCACAATTTTCTCCAGTCCAGAAAGTTGAGATAAGTGGTTTACCTGCTATATTACTAAGAAACGTCATGACAACAGACTTCAGTGGCTGCAGATGATACAAAAATCTATTTTAAATGCATTGGTAGTCAAAGTGAGCCATCAGGGCACAGCAACATTAAACAACCAGAACTCATTTATGCTAAGCATTTGCAACTACAGACTCCCAGTTAACCTATACGCAGAAATGTGACCACAATCTCTACCTTTTTGAAGTTAAGACAGGGCACTAGTGTTTTTAAAATTGCGAATTAAAAGTCTTACAGGAAAAAAATTATGTTCCTGTATGGAATCATGGCTTTTTTTGTATGTGTATGCCAAGTTGAATTTCATAGAATGAGGAAAGCGACCATTCACATCCTTATCCAAAAGACTAACCATTTCGTTCAGTTCGGGAGAATTACCTTTCTGCTTCATTCTTTGATCGAATATCTCACTGGTTAGCGGCTTGGAGATGACCATGCTAAATGGCCCACAGTTGATGCTTGCTTTGGATGTTGCAACTGAAGACTTGTCATATCTATTGCCATTGTTTATTGTCAAGCTGTGGTCTTTTTGTGCCGAGTGCACTTGTACTGTATTTACAGTAGGGATTCTTTAAGCTCCGGTTCCTTTCTTATGCACAAAGATGACAAACTTTCAGTCTGACCCATTTAAAGATCCTGGATTAGGAGGATTGGAAAAGTCTACTCTCTGGATTTTACCAGTCCTCCAGCCCAGGAATTTTGAAGAGCCAAAGCATGTTCGTCTTGGCTCTGGCAGAGGATGGGATGAGGGCAAGCATATTTTGTTTGAAGAGGGGCTTTTTTTTTTGTTAATAGGAATGCAATGTTGCTTTTATGTTTTGGGAGCCTCCCTTTATTTGTGTGTCTGGGGAATTCTTGCTTTTTGTGTATGGAAACAGTTAAAATCCATCACTTGGAGAGCTTTTACCAATAGATTCATACCCATGAATTTTGAAGAGCTAAACTTTACAAGCTGTTTTGGGAGGGTGTGTTTTTGGGAATTGGAGGGGTCTCAATTTGGGAACAAGCCTGTTTCTTCTGTGTGCATGGGGGAGTCTTTCTGCATATTTTGAGAGAGCCTTTCTGTGTATTTGCCCTCACATTTCTGATTTCATGGGGCCATCTCATTGGAAATCTATGCCTTAAGCAACTAAGAGCCAGTCGCCAGCTCAGTCCAAGGAGCAGATTTGAAATTGATTTAAAACCTCTGAGGGACCAGTGACCAGTTTCCTACTTCTGCACCCTCTCTACCTAAAACGCATTGCCAGGCTCAAACTCCACAGCTCTAAAAACCTAGCCCCAATTCTGCCAGACCATCAGATACCTGTAACCAGGTTTCTTGCACTTCAGAACAATCCCTTTGCCCATCTTCTTGCTCCCAGGTCCCCTTACCAATCCTTTCAGACTCTTAAGCCTGATTATCCTACACCCAGGGAATCCCTCCCCCCACCCCCCCCCCCCCTCCCTTTATCCTCCATCTTTATTGATGCCAGCAAATATTCCCTCTTGCACACCACTTTTATGTTTTTTGTTTGTGGGTGAGGCTGCATTTATTGCCTATTCCTAATGTTCTGAGAAGACGTACTCTAGGGTTCTTGTGGCGATGGTGCTTCCAAAATGGTGGTAAGTAGGGAATTCCAGTAATTTAGGTCTGTCCAAGTCAAGGTGGTGCATGGCTTGGGGATGATCCCATAAAATTGTTGCTCTTGTCCTCCTTGGGTAGAAGTTACAAAAGTGAGATGTGCTGTTGAAGAAACCTTAGTTGAGTTCCTTTAGTACATTCCCGCAGCCACAACGTGCTGGTTGTATTTGGAGTTTGTGCTGAGCCCTGTTGACTGGGGGACAACCCTGGATTGTGTTAAATATTTTGTTTCATAGCAGCTGCACCATCCTGAGTGGTGAGTATTCCATAAACACTCCTGACTCTAACCATATAGATGGTAGATGAGCTTTGAAATGTGGTCACCTCTTGAACCTTCGGAATACCCAGCCTCTACCCTACACAATGTTGATACCATGAGAGCAAAATACTGCGGATGCTGGAACTCTGAAATGAGAACAGAAAGTGCTGGAAATACTCAGCAGGTCTGGCAGCATCTGTGGAGAGAGAAACAGTTAACGTTTCAGGTCTTTTACCTTACTTTTCTAACCTTTGCCAGTTCTGATGAAACAGTCTTTGAGCGAGTGAAAGGTGGGGGGAGGGGGGGGGGAAGAAGAACAAAAGGGAAGGTCTGTGATGGGATGCAGGGCAGGAGACATTAAATGACAGATGTCATGGAACGAAAGGCAAATAGTTGTAGTAAAAGACAGCATTTGTCCAGAGATAGTGCTACTGGCAGAATAATGAACAAGTTTAAGAAGAGCAAATGGTTAAAAATAAAATAAAAGCAATGCTGACATGGTTGGTTTAGCTCCTGATCAGTGGTGACCCCCAACAATGTTAATGGTGGGGTACTCGCCTGTGGTGCTGTTGAATTCCGTGGGACATGGCTGTGCTTTCTCTTGTTTGTACTGGTCGTTACACAGCATTTGTGAGATGACAATGTTGCTTGCCCCATGTTAACCCAAGCTTGGATACTATTCAGGTCCTTCAATTGGTTGGCATTGGCTACTTCATTATTCGAGCTATGAATTGAGCTAAACAGTGGAATTATTACCAAACTGTTCCACTCCTGACCTTGCAAGAGGAGAGAAGGTGTTGATGAAGCAACTGAAGATGGTTAGTTGAGGGCACTTTCCTAAAGAGCTTCGGCTGTGATATCCTGGGGCTTGTTGACTTGTCTCCGACAACCACAGCCATCAACATCTTCCTTGGTGTCAGATATGACTACAGTAACAAAGATTTCCCTTTAACCCTTGTTGATTTGGGGTTTTCCTTGGTACCGTTCTTTGTCGAATGCTGCCTAGCTGTCGATGGCAGTCACTCTCAGCTCACTGCTGGCATTCAGCTGTTGTTCCATGCCTGGATCAAGGCAGTGTTGGAGCTGAATGGTTCTGGCGGAACCTGAAATGAGTGGAGTAGGTCTTGCTTGATGGCACTATTGATGATTCCTTCCATCACTGTTCTGATTGTCCTGAGAGGACAATATTGGTCAGGTTAAATTTATCCTGCTTCTACTGGATGGGACATATCTGGACAATTTTTCACATTGGATAGTTGCCATATCCTATGACAACTCAATCTATTTGCTTCCCACATCTCCACTATTTCTATTCGCTTGTCCTTCTGTGAGTACTTTTAAGGTGCCCAGTTCCCACCAGTTTGTTCTCCTGCACTTGGTTTTCAATTAATTACACCTTCCTTTTCCCCATATTGTAACTGAACAATTCTTTTTTAAAAAAAGTTTGTTCTCAAAGAAATGTATAAACTTAGTGTGGTAAAAATGGTGTGCCACTTTTCCTGCCCCTCATACTTCAGCGTCCATCATACTTCACATACTGTATCTAGTGTTCTGTAAAATATCATATCTCATAATCTGACTCTCTAAGTAATACTGCTTGGCATTTAAATAGTTTTTAAATAAAATGTTGAAGGCTTTGCTATATTAATTTATAATTGAACAATTTTATTTACGCCAGCCCATATCTTTGAGCACTTAGTTCTAAGATAAAATTTTGGCGAATGCAGGAATATCACTTTAGAGATTCTTACTTATACATGCAAGTATTCTTAATTTTAGTATTTAAAAAAAGTAATATTTTGTGTTGAGTATAATTATTTGCTCATTGCCTTGATGCTAGGTGCAGTATGTTGACCGTGGATACACTGAAACAATCCCTCAATGCCATGTTTATCCGGTGCTAATGTATCCTGATATTCCAGAACTTTGTCTACCACTTCAGCTTTTTGGAGTGGCACCTGTAAGTATATAATGCCATGCTAGATATCAAGTATTTGGATGAAATAAATTTTGAGTATAAACCATTAAATGTTTTTATATTAAAACATTTTTATATGTTTTATATGGGTTTTATTTAAATGTTTTTATAAACCATGTTTGTTTTCCCTAGAAGGTGATCTGTCCTGAAAAACAGTCCTGTTTTTAAAAGCTCAGTACCTAAAAAGCAGTTATGCTTAAAATGATTAATTTCTTGAGACTGTATATATCAAGTATTCCAATAAAAGAGGTGATCGGGCAAAATAGAAATATGGAATTGGGTTATCAGTGTCGAGGATAATTGCCAATATATTATTACCTTTTGATATCGGATTGGATTTTGCAATCTGGTGGAGGAATAGCACTTGCTGCTCACCTTACTGACAGCTGCCACAAAGACTTTGTGGACTTCAGAACACAGGATGACGTGTTTTTGATGCAGCGCCCTCTACAGGGGATCTGTGGCATTTTGTACAGGACAAGAAACAGCGAGGCCCTAACCAATCGGATTGAAGAAACTTGACGTGCAGAGTCTGAATCAGAAAGTATTAAACAAAAAGTATGAATTATATTTAAATGTGCAGAAAGCAAAATAAAGATTGGAGATGCAGGGAGAGATAAAAAGTGGACAGAAAAAGTAAAACAAAAATTATTTTAAATATCTCTAAGCTCTCCTTTATTGTGAAGGCATGAGACTCCACATTGATGAAATTACATTTGTAAGGCCAGAGAGGTTGTTCAGTAATTATCACAATATACCATTTTTTAAAACTCACTTGCTCCTGAATCCACCAGCCTTAACTTTTTCAGCTGTTTAAAGTGCAGAACCAGTGGGCAAGTTCACACTGTTGTGTTCATTTTAAATACAGTCTATCGGTGAGGACTGCAACAGTGCAACTCTGTGGAGGAGTAGAGTATCTCTGACAGCCGCTTCCAGATATGCACGTTTAACTGCTCATGTGTGGGCAGCAGAAGTTTCTGGCCAATGTACTGTGTTATAACAGTGAGTGCTGTTGGTCTCACTGCTATTTTTATCTCAAAATCTGATCAGAATACAAACGAAAATAAAAATACCAGTCTCTGTAATCTGTAACACCATCAGTAAAACATGTTAGAAATCCATTAGAGGAATAAAAAGTCTACAGGGTAACTGGGTCAAAGATGCTTAACAAAATGAGATAGGAAATATGTGGGCATGTAGTTGGTGTTTTTTTAAGGAATCTCAGCAGTCATATTGTACCTTATCTCTGGATGGTGGGGGTGGAGGGCCAAGTGATTTTGTTTTGTGGTCTGTGCTCTGGAGAGTTGGGTTTTTATTCAGTGAGTCAGCTCATTTTATTTTGTCTTGGCTAAGACATCAATGTAAATGGGGATAATGGAGTTGGCTTCAACATTGGGAATTCCACCAGTGAACAGTATGCTGAACCTGCTAGTTTGTTAAATCATTGTTCACCTGTTTAATACTATTTTTTATGATTACTGTTTATGCTCTGACAATTCTGTACTCTAATTTTTTTTTAAGCTTTAGTGCTACATGTTCTGTTTTTGAAAATTGTTAACTAGGGTCTAAAGAAGAATTGCCTGTAATGGCAAAAATTGTAAACAAAACTGCAGTTAAAGTGCAGTTGCCCTAACCAAATTGAAGTCATTTGGAATCTGGGGATACCTCTCCAATGGTTGGAGTCATACAGAGCACAAAGGAAGATGGCTGTGGTTGTTGGAGGTCAATCATCTCAGCCCCAGGTTATTGCAGCAGGAGTTCCTCAGAGTAGTGTCCCAAGTCCCAACCATCTTCATCTGCTTCATCAATGACCTTCCCTCCATCATAAGGTCAGAACTGGGGATGGTCGCTGATGATTGTAATGATGTTCAGTACCATTCACAACGCCTCAGATACTGAAGCAGTCCGTGCCTATATGCAGCAAGACTTGGGCGGTATTCAGGCTTGGGCTGAAAAGTGGCAAGAAACATTGACACCACATAAGTGTCATGCAATGACCATCTCCAGCAAGAGAGAATCTAACCATCTCCTCATAATATTGAATGGCATTACCATCGCTAAATCCCCCACTGTCAACCCCCCCCCCAGGATGTTACCATTGACCAGAAACTGAACTGGACCAGCCACATAGATACTGTGGCTAGAAGAGCAGGTCAGAGGCTGGGAATTCTGCTGCAAGCAGCCCACCTTCTGACACTCCAAAGCCTGTCCACCATCTACAAGGCACAAGTCAGGAGTGTGATGGAATATTCTCCACTTGCCTGGATGAGTGCAGCTCCAACAACACTCTGGAAGCTCAACACCATCCAACCCAACCATCCAGGACAAAGCAGCCCACTTGATTGGCATCACCTCCACCACCGGCGCACAATGACAGCAGTGTGTGCCATCTACAAGAAGTGCTGCAGCAACTCGCCAAGGCTCCTTCAACAGCACCTTCCAAACCCGCGACCTCTACCACCTAGATGAACAAGCACAACAGACGCATGGGAATGCCACCATCTGCAAATTCCCGTTTCAAGCCACACACAATCTTGGAATTATATCGCTATTCCATCACTTTCGCTGGATCAAAATCCTGGAACTCCCTCCCTAACAGCACTGTTGGTGTACCTACACCAGATGGACTGCAGCAGTTCAAGATGGCAGCTCACCACCACCTTCTTGAGGGCAATTGGGGATGGGCAATAAATGCTGACCTTGCCAGATTTGCCCACATCCCACGAAAATGAATAACAAAATTTATTCAGATATAAAAAATTGTTATAACCAAAATTGCTCCCTGCTGAAAGAACATTTTGCATTTAAAAAATACTTCAGGTTTGTATACGTGTGAATTGACAGTGTTAAAACTTTAATTGCCACCCTTTACAGGTAGGAAGCAAGTGGCAGGAAGATGCTATTGACACTTTGAGAGAATTACTTCTACAAAGAAATTTGGAGGTGGAAATCATGGTAATTATTTTTCATCCCATACAAAGTACTTTTGTTGAAAGCATCCTTGTTGAAACTAAATGAGTTAAGTAGTATTAATATATTATTAAATATCATAAGCTGAAATAACTTTCAACAAAAAAAATCGAAACAGATGCAGACAGTGAATTTGATTAAAGGAACTTACTTTTGAAGATGCACAAATGTTTCAGATCCAAGGGATGGTATATTTATATAAAAATTGGTATGGCCTATAATAGTAACAGTTCCTAGGTGAGGGCAAGTAGTCAGGTGGGTACTAAGTTTTCCTTTCAAATATATGCTTAAAATCTATTCTATAAATTCTTCTCCATTACACATCACACCTTCTCCCACCACCCCTTGAACTCCACCTCCTTTTTTTTCTCTTTGTTGAATTTTCAGGCCTCCTCTGGAACTTTTAGACAGCAAGAGCTGTAGTAAAAAAAAAAAAAAAAAAAATCAACAAAGGGATACAAACAGTAATGTAGGAGATAAAAAGGGATTTATCTTCGACATCCCTTGCAAGGTTTTTCTAACATGTTTTCATAAATATATCAAGAGCAAGACATTGGTAAAGGGGGAGTATAATCCCATCAAAGGTAGATACTGATGAGAC
Source organism: Heterodontus francisci (assembly GCF_036365525.1). NCBI lineage: Eukaryota > Metazoa > Chordata > Chondrichthyes > Heterodontiformes > Heterodontidae > Heterodontus > Heterodontus francisci. Next base: position 54,096,104 of record NC_090376.1, on the reverse strand, counting down.
TATAAACAGACAATAAAGAAAAGGCAAAATACTGCAGAAGCTTGAAATCTGAAAGAAAAACAAAAAGTGCTGGAAATACTCAGCAGGTCTAGCAGCATCTGTGGAGAGGGAGGCAAAGTTAACATTTCAGGTCTGTGACCTTTCATCAGAACTGGCAAAGGTTAGAAAAGAATTAAATTTTAAGCAAGTGAAGGGGAGGGGGGTGGGGAGAGAACAAAGGGGAAGGTGTTTGATAGGGCAGAGGGCAGGAGAGATTAAATAACAAAGCTGTCCTGGGACAAAGGAAAAGCGTGTGTTAATGCTGTGGAGAAAGATAAAGCATTAGTCCAGAGAGACTGTTAATCGCAGAATAATGAGCAACTCTGAATATGTGAAACATGAATATTTTACTTTTTAACCATGTGCCTCTTTTTCGAGTACAAGGATCCCCAAAAAATCATATTGATTTATTATAAATAACAAAAACATTGTAATGGGGAAAATAGTGGGAGTTAAAGTAGACAAATCTCCAGGACCTGTGATGAAATTAAAGATGCATTAATAATTTTCTGAAGTGAGCTCATTTGGATTGGGAAATTGCAGATGACAATACCTTATTTAAGAAGGGAGGAGGAAGAAACCTGGAAACTACACACCTGTCAGCTTAACATCAGTTGTGAAAAAGTTACTTGAATCTATGTCAATTTTCCTTGCAACAGTGGAGGGGTTGTAGCAGTGATTCATTGGAATGCTACCTAGGCTTAGCTTAATTTATGATGTCAGGTTGGATAAACATTGCTTGTATTCTCTTGAGTTTAGTCGACTGAGGAGTGATATAATTGGGATGTTTAAAATTATGTTAACTAATTCTAGGTACCATCAGAAAATTGTATACAGGCGCCGTTAGTTGATCTTCACTTTGATGGAATGTCTGTTTCTTGCTTTATGATTCTTCATAACCACGCTGTTCAAGATGAAAAGACTTCAATAATAAAGGTAAGATTATAGGTTTAGCCAAACTTACTTGCCACTTTACTGGCAGTAAATTTCACTTTGGTACTAGACGTTTTTTTTAAATAAGCTAATTGTGCCTATGTTAAGCAGGAGCAAATCAGACTCAATGGTCTCATCAATGCCTGGTAAAAGAATGGAAACTCTGCAAAAGAGTGGGTTGGAGAGAAACAGTGAAAGATCAATAGGTAATCATAGAATGGTTACAACACGAGGCGATTCGGCAGTCTTGGCCGTGCCAGCTCTCAGCTATTCCCACTCCCATTACCATCGCTGAATCCCCCACTATCAACATCCTAGGGACTACCATTGACCAGAAACTGAACTGGAGTAGCCATATAAATACCGTGGCTACAAGAGCAGGTCAGAGGCTAGGAATCCTGAGGCGAGTAACTCACCTCCTGACTCCCCAAAGTCTGTCCACCATCTACAAGGCACAAGTCAGGAGTGTGATGGAATACTCTCCACCTGCCTGGATGGGTGCAGCTCTAACAACACTCAAGAAGCTTGACACCATCCAGGACAAAGCAGCCCACTTGATTGGCACCCCATCTACAAACATTCACTCTCTTCACCACCGACGCACAGTGGCAGCAGTGTGTACCATCTACAAGATGCACTGCAGCAATGCACCAAGGCTCCTTAGACAGCACCTTCCAAACCCGCGACCTCTACCAACTAGAAGGACAAGGGCAGCAGATGCATGGGAACACCACCACCTGCAAGATCCCCTCCAAGTCAGACACCATCCTGACTTGGAACTATATTGCCGTACCTTCACTGTCGCTGGGTCAAAATCCTGGAACTCTCTTCCTAACGGCACTGTGGGTGTACCTACCCCAAATGGACTGCAGCGGTTCAAGAAGGCAGCTCACCACCACCTTCTCAAGGGCAATTAGGGATGGGCAATAAATGCTGGCCTGGCCAGCGACGCCCACATCCCATGAATGAATTAAAAAAAAAACTCCCGACCTTTTCCCCTATAGCCCTGCAAAACTTTTCTCTTCAGATAATTATCCTTTGGAAAGCCATGATTGAATCTGTCTCCACCACACTGTCAGGCAGTACATTCCAAATCCTAACCACTTGATGCATCAAGTTTTTCCTCATGTCGCCTCTGGTTCTTCTGCCAATCACCTTCAATCTGTGTCCTCTGGTATCTCCCTTCCACCACTGGAAACAGTTTCTCTATGTCAACTCTGTCTAGACCCCTCATGATTTTGAACACCCCTATCAAATCTTCTGTCAACCTGCTCTAAGGAAAACAGTCCCAGTTTCACCATCCAATCCATGTAATGGTCAATGTTCCCTATATGATGCCCTCTCAAAACTTAGTTGGGAGAAATTTCCAGCATAATGTAGGTCATGAATATTTAAAATGAAAATTGCCTGTGGAGAAAACATAGTGCTCAGAGGAGTTGTAGCCCGCCCAGAACAAAGAAATTTTATAGGGAACATTAGCAATTAAAACCATTTTGCTCTCGCTCTTGCTCCCTCTCCTGCGTGCTCTCGCTCCCTCCCCTTGCTCCCTCGTTCCCCCCGCCCTCTCGCTCCCTTCCCGTCCTCTCGCTGAAGTGTATGGGGTTCCACTGAATATTCCTGTAACTAACCACCTTGCCATGAGGGATCCATCTTTATATACCAGATTACAGAATTAAACTCTCATACCTTGGAATTGTCACAATGAAGAGAGTGATGACATATCTTTCAAAGCGCAGTTCAGTGTTGGTTTTAACAAATGCATCAAATATCTCAATTATGTAGTTTGTAATCTTTAATTGATTCCAGAACAGGAAAGAGATTAATGTCAGGTATAAAATTGTCATTACACTTGGAGAGTTGTTCGGTTCTGGCTGCTAGCATTGCCTGTTCATGTCTAGGAGCTTTTCATACCCCACTGTCATCAAGGAAATGTTACTTGGAGCCTAAATTCTCTTTTGCATTCTTGTGTGGTATTTACATTGTCTGTTAACATTGTAACACCTGTCACATGACAGCAAGCACTTTGAAGGTTTTTTTTGTGTACGTTTTAATGCAACACACTAAATGGACTTTTTCTTTTGCCTTCACAGAAATTTTGTCCTGATTTAAATAATGGCGAAAATGTACCTGAAGAAATTTGGGATTTGACATATGGGGTAAAAAGTTACTGAATATTAACAAAATGTTGAATTTCTGTCAGTTGTAAATATATATAGACATCCTCTTATCACCACTTTTCAGTGGAAATGCAACAGAAGTTGTTTCATTGATTTAAGTTTTGTATTGGCGAAGTTGATTTGCTGATGTTTAAATTTTCAGGTTATGCAAAAAGAGTATTTCCAGCATTTCTTGTTTGTGTTTCAGATTTCCAGCATCTGCAGTATTTTGCTTTTATTTTAGAACTTTTATTTAGATGCACAATAACTGGAAGAGCAAACTGCTGGGAAGGATGTGTAAAGTGAATTCATGCAAGAAAAGTATTGCTATTAAATCATTTTCTGTATTTAAAAACTTAGTTTCTGTGACTACTAGACTTCTAATAAACTTGTATTAATGTTCCACAGATGTAATAAGTATATGTATCTAGAAAAAGCTGTGTTACACATGTCAGTCATAAAGCAAGGAATAGTCTAATATGTTGCAAATCTGTGTCCATAGGGTTTGCTATCTTCACACTTTGAAACCTTTGTGTTGCCAGAGTATGATTATCCATTATTGCCTTTACCTGGAAAGGTTTTCCCTGTAACTGTAAAGCACCTAGAAACTCCCAATCAGGTATGCATACTACATTTTTGGATAGAGATTTTGAGTAGTTTTTTTTTGAGATGTTGAATTAATGAAGGGCTATTTAAACAACTTTTTCATTGAGTCTGCTAGTTTAAAATGCAATTCTTGGGCTCTGTAAAGGAAAATGTGAACCATACATAGTTTTAAAACCTGCTGTTATGGACCACATGCAGATATGGGTTTACCAATTTAGAAGGAAATAGTTACACCTGCATAGGTTTCCTTTTTTAAAAAAAGGTGGGGCTAGCAATTAATATATTTTGGTTCGAACAGTTTTTTCTATTCTTTTAACCCCTACCAAAGCTAATATGGAAACACCATATAACTTGGTAGGGGACCAATGAATAAGGTGTTTTGCTTATATGGCACATTATAATTCCAACTTGGCAGAGACGCAGGCACATCTGTAGTTTCCTTCATAGTGTGTTTTAATTTAAAGCTGAACCTAGACCGTTTCCTACAAAGAAATGACTTAAGGTATGGACAATCCAGGTGTTGTCCCCTCATTTTTTGTGAGAATATTTCTTACTAATGATCTTTGCCTAAGGAAGGGTATACTTGCTGTTGAGGGAGTGCAACAAAGGTTCACCAGACCGATTCCTGTGATGGTGAGATTGTCCTATGAGAAGAGTTTGAGGAGACTGGGCCTATATTCTCTGAAGTTTGGAAGAATGAGAGGCGATCTCATTGAAGCATATAAAATTCATTCAGGGCTCGACAAGGTTGATGCAGGAAGGATGTTTCTCCTGACTTGTGGGATGGGGGGGAAGTGAGGTGGTATCTAGAACTAGGGGCACAGTCTCAGAATAAGAGGTAGGCCATTTAGGACTGATGGGGGGAATATTTTCACTCAGAGGGTGAAAAATCTTTGGAATTCTCTACCCCAGGGAGCTGTGCAAGCTCAATCATTGAGTATGTTCAAGACAGAGATCGATAGATTTCAAAATATTAAAGATATCGAGGGATATGGGGATAGTGTAAGAAAATGGCATTGAGATAGAAGATCAGCCATGATCTAGTTGAATGGCAGAGCAGGCTTAAGGGGCTGAATGGCCTGCTGCTGCTCTTATTTCCTATGTTCTGTCCCCCATACCTCTTTTGATAGTCTGGTTGAGATGATAATCTGGCTTGCTACCTCAAGTTAAGTGTCACTTATTATTCATTAGTAAAATTTGCCTCCAGAGCTTGAATGTGTCTATTTCTTGGCAACCAGAATTAAACACACTATTCAAGTTGCAATCGGACCAGAGCACTATACAGTTTGATTGCTACCTTTGACCTGTATTTTACTGTTTTGGCTATATTGTTAACCGCTTGTTGCTCTGCACTGGTTAGATAGGTTGAGCTCATCCAAAACTCTGTACTGGTTGTATCCTAACTCTCACTAAGCCCCTGTGCTTGCTGACCTACATTGGCTCCTGGTCCTTGTTTTCAGATCTGCTCATGTCCTTGCCCCCTCCCTATCTCTGATCTCCAGCTCTCTCAGATCTCTCTCCAGTTCTGGTCTCTTACGCACCCCTGACTTTAACTGCTACAGCATTGGCGGCCATGCCTTTGGATTTGACATCAAGGCACATAAGGAGATATTTGTACAGATGGCTTAAAATTTGGTTGAATAGTTAAGTTTTATAGAGCATTTTAAAAAGAGAGGTGGAGAGGCTTGGGAGGGAATTCCAGAGCTTGGGGTCAAAGCGGCTGAAAGCATGACCACCAAAGGTGTAATGATTAAAATCGGATTATAGAATAAATGTACATATTAAGTTGAATGTATGAGATTTAGGACAGAGATCAGGAGAAATCCTTTGAGCTTCGAAGTGCACTCGTGTTCATGATTGAAGCAGAGACCATTTCAACATTTAAGAATAGGTTAGATAAGTGAATGAAGGAAAGAAGGAATAAATAGTCATTTAGTAGTACACAACTTGAGTATTGCTGAAAATAGAGACATGTTGTCAAAGCTTTTCTTGCACTCATCAGCATAACCAGCAAGAATAACCAGTGTAAGTGAAAACAACAACTTATGGTCAAGCTCTGGAGGTCGTGGTCCACATTGGTAGCAACAATATAGGAGGAAAGAGGGACGAGGTCTTGCAGACTGAGTTTAGAGAGTTGGGAACGAGGTTAGCAAGCAGGACCTCAAGGGTAGTAATCTCTGGATTACTCCCAATGCCATGTGCTAGTGAGTATAGAAATAGGAAAATAAACCAGATGATTGCGTGGTTGGAGAGATGGTGCAGGAGGGAGGGCTTCAGATTTCTGGGGCATTCGGACCAGTTCTGGGGAAGGTGGGACCTGTAGAAGCTGGACGATCTGCGCCTGAACAGGACTGGGACAAATATCCTGGCAGGAAGGTTTAGTAGTGCTGTTGGGGATGGTTTAAACAAGCTTGGTATGGGGATGAGAACCTGAGTGCAGTCTTAGGACAATTTCAGGGCAGGGAACTGGAGGCACAAAATTAGTGAGTGACTCTGAAAGACAGAAGAAGCAAAGGTTAAAAAGTGTGCAGCACAGGAATTTGGCAGTGTTAAAGGGTATTTATTTAAATGCAAGGAGTATACTAGATAAAGTCGTTGAGCTGAGGGCACAGATAGACACATGGCAACATGATATCGTTGCTATAACAGAAACGTGGCTTAAGGAGGGGCAAGAATGGCAACTCAACATCCCTGGATATAGAGTTTTCAGGCGGGATAGAGAGGGAGATTTAAAAAAAAAAAGGAAGGGTGTAACATTATAAGGAATCAATAACAGCTTTGAGGAGGAATGATATGCGAAATGAATCATCAAATGAGGCCATATGGGTGGAGCTCGGAAATAAAGGGGCATCCACACTACTAAGAATGTACTATAGACCCTCAAATAGTGAGCGGGAGGTAAAAGAGCAAATAGGTAGGCAAATTTATGAGTGCAAAAACTATACAGCAATATTTGTTGGGGATTTCAACTACCCCAATATCAATTGGGATACAAACAGTGTGAAGGGCACAGTGGGGACAAAATTCTTGAACTGTGTTCAAGAGAACTTTTTTAGCCAGCACGTAACAAGCCCAATGAGAGGGGGCGCAATTCTAGATTTAGTCTTCAGTAATGAAGCTGGGCAAGTGGAGGAAGTAACTGTAGGTGACCATTTTGGAATTAGTGACCATAATACAGTGAGTTTTAGCATAATCATGGAAAAGGACAAAGATAAAACGGGAGTAAGAGTTCTAAATTGGGGGAAGGCGAATGTTAAGGGTGGCCTGGCGAAAGTGGACTGGATACAGCTACTTGAAGGAAAATCTGTGGCAAACCAGTGGGAGGCATTCAAAAACGAGATTCTACAGGTACTGTGTAGGCATGTCCCCACAAAGATAAAGGATGGTGCTGCCAAATTTAGTGCCCCCTGGTTATCCAGAAGGTTACAGAGTAAACTAAAGCAGAAAAAGAAAGCTTATGATGATCACAAATATCTTAATACTTTAGAAAGCCTATAGGAGTATAGAAAGTGCAGGGGTGATGTAAAGAAGGAAATTAGAAAGGCTAAGAACATAAGAAATAGGAGCAGGAGTAGGCTGTTCAGTCCTTCAAGCCTGCCCTGCCATTCAATAAGATCATGGCTGATTTGTCCCAGGCCTCAACTCCTCTTTCATCCTGCTCCGTATAACCCTCGACTCCCCAAGATTTCAAAAATTTATCTCCTCCTTAAATACATTTAGTGACCTAGCCTCCACAACTCTGAGGTAGAGAATTAAGAAAGGGCTTAAGAAAACAATTAGGAGAGCAAAGAGGGGATATGAGAAAGCTCTGGCTGGTAAAAGTGGGGAAAATCCCAAGATATTCTATATCAATGGGAAGAGGAGAACCAGGGAAAGAGTAGGACCCATTAGGGACCAAGGGGGAAATTTGAGGGTGGAGCCAGAGGACATTGGTAGGGTGTTGAATGAAGACTTCACATCTGTCTTCACCCAAGAGAAAGAGGATGTAGATATGGAACTTAGAGAGACTGTGAGGTTCTTGAGAAAATTGTCATAGGGAGTGACAAGGTATTGGAGGTTTTGGAAGGCTTAAAAGTGGACAAATCTCCAGGTCCGGACGATTTGTGTCCCAGGATGCTGTGGGAGGCGAGGGTGGAGATTGCAGGGGCTCTGACCCTAATTTTTAATTCCTCTCTGGCCATGGGGGAGGTGCCAGAGGACTGGAGAACAGCTAATGTGGTCCCACTATTTAAGAAAGGTTGTAGAGATAAGCCAGGGAACCTCAGGCCAGTGAGAGTCTCATGTCAGTGGTAGGGAAACTATTGGAGAAAATTCTGAAGGAGAGAATCTATCTCCACTTGGAGAGGCAAAATTTGATTAGGAATAGTCAGCATGGCTTTGTCAGAGGGAGGTCATGCCTAACAAATTTGATTGAATTTTTTGAGCATGTGACCAGGTGTGTAGATGAGGGTAGTGCAGTTGATGTAGTTTACATGGATTTCAGCAAAGCCTTTGACAAGGTCCCACATGGGAGACTTATCAAGAAAGCAAATGCACATGGGTTACAAGGTAACTTGATAAGGTGGATTCAAAATTGGCTTAGCTGTAGGAGACAGAGAGTGATGACAGATGGCTGTTTTAGTGACTGGAAGCCAGTGTCCAGTGGCGTACCACAGGGATCTGTGCTGGGTCCCCTATTGTTTGTCATTTATATAAACGACATAGAGGGCTATGTGGGGGGTAGGATCAGTAAGTTCGTGGATGACACAAAGATTGGCCGAGTGGTTAACAGTGAGGTGGAGTGTCTTAGGTTACAGGAAGATATAGACGGGATGGTCAAATGGGCAGAAAAGTGGCAGATGGAATTTAACGCTGAAAAGTGTGAGGTGATGCACTTTGGAAGGAGTAATGTGACACGGAAGTATTCAATGAATGGCCTGACATTGGGAAGTTCCGAGGAACAAAGGGACCTTGGCGTGTTTGTCCATAGATCTCTGAAGGCAGAAGGGCAGGTTAATAGGGTGGTGAAAAAGGCATATGGGACACTTGCCTTTATCAATCGAGGCATAGATTACAAAAGCAGGGAGGTCATGTTGGAGTTGTACAGAACTTTGGTAAGGCCACAGCTGGAGTACTGTGCAATTCTGGTCGCCACATTATAGGAAGGATGTGATTGCATTGGAGGGGGTGCAGAGGCGATTCAGCAGGATGTTGCCTGGGATGGAACATTTAAGCTATGAAGAGAGTTTGGATAGGCTTGGGTTGTTTTCACTGGAGCAGAGAAGACTGAGGGGTGACCTGATTGAGGTGTACAAGATTATGAGGGGCATGGGCAGGGTGGATAGGGAGTAGCTGTTCCCTTTAGTTGAAGGGTCAGTTACTAGGGGACACAAGTTTAAGGTGAGGGGCGAGAGGTTTAAGGGGGATTTGAGGAAGAACCTTTTTACCCAGAGGGTGGTGACGGTCTGGAACGCCCTGCCTGGGAAGGTGGTAGAGGTGGTTTGCCTCACATTCTTTAAAAAGTACCTGGATGAGCACTTGGCACGGCATAACATTCGAGGCTATGGGCCAAGTGCTGGCAAATGGGATGAGGGAGACAGGTCAGGTGTCCTTAATGCATCGGTGCAGACTCGATGGGCCGAAGGGCCTCTTCTGCACTGTATTATTCTGTGATTCTGTAAATTCCAGAGATTCACCACCCTCAGAGAAAAGAAATTCCTTCGCATCTCCGTTTTAAACGTGTGACCCCTTATTCTGTAACTATGTCCCCTAGTTCGAGATTCCCCCACCAGTGGAAACATATTCTCAGCATCGACCCTGTCAAGCTGCCTTGGAATCTTGTATGTTTCAATAAGGTCACCTCCCATTCTTCTAAACTCCTACGAATAAAGGCCTAACCTGTTTAGCTGTTCTTGATAAGGCAACCCCTTCATTCCAGGAATCAGCCTTGTGAACCTTTTCTGAACTGCCTCCAATGCTAGTGTATCCTTCCTTAAATACGGGGACCAAAACTGTACACAGTACTCCAGGTGTGACCTCACCAACACCCTGAACAGGTGTAACAAGACTTCCCTATTTTTAATCTCTAACCCCTTAGCCATAAAGGCCAAAATTCCATTTGCCTTTCTAATTACTTGCTGCACCTGCATGCTAACGTTTTGTGTTTCGTGTACAAGAAGACCCTCTGTACTGCAGTATTTTGTAGTCTTTCTCAATCTAAATAATCTGCCTTTTTTATACTTCCTACCAAAGTGGATGACCTCACACTTTTGCCCACTCACTTAATCTATCTATATCCCTTTGCATATTCTTTGTGTCCTCATCACAACATGCCTTCCTACCTATTTTTGTATCGTCAGCAAATTTGGATACACTACACTCCGTCCCTTCCTTCAAGTCATTAATATAGATGGCAAATAGTTGAGGCCCTAGGACCGATCCTTGTGGCACCCCACTAGTTATGGCTTTCTTACCTGAAAAAGACCCTTTAATCCTGACCAGTCTGCCTTCTGTGTGTTAGCCAATCCTCAATCCATGCCAACACATTACCCCCAATACCCTGAGGTCTTATTTTGTGCAATAACCTTTTATGTGGCACCTTATCGAACGCCTTATGAAAATCCAAACACACTACATCTACCGGTTCCCTTTTATCCACTCTGCGTGTTATATTCTCAAAGAACACTAACAAATTTGTCAAACATGATTTCCCTTTCATAACACCATGTTGACTCTGTTTGATTGCATTATGTTTTTCTAAATGTCCTGTTATTTCTTCCTTAATAATGGACTCCAGCATTTTCCTAATGACAGATGTTAAGCCAACTGGTCCATAGTTTCCTGCTTTCCGTCCCCCTCCTTTCTCGAATAGGGATGTCACATTAGCAGTTGGTACCCTACCGGAATCCAATGGGTTTTGGTCTATTATGACAATGCCTCCACTATCTCAAAATATTGGTTTAAATTATCTGCCATTTCCCTGTTTCCCCAAAAAGAGGACATGAAAAATTATTGGCAGGTAAAATCAAGGAAAACCCAAAGATATTTTATCAGTGCATTAAGAGCAAGAGGATAACTAAGGAAAGGGTAGGGCCTATCGGAGATGTACAAGGGAACTTATGCGTGGATGCAGAAGATGTGGGCAGGTTTCTTAATGAGTTTTTTGTCTCTGTCTTCACAAAGGAGAGGGTTGATGTAGACATTGTAGCTAAAGAGGAGGAGTGTGAAGTATCTGAAACAATAAGCATAATGAAAGAGGAAGTACTAGAGGGTCTGACATCCTTGAAAGTGGATAAATCGTCAGGGCTGGATCGATTGCATCCCAGGTTGTTAAAGGAAGCCAGGGAGGAAATAGCAGATGCGTTGAGGATCATCTTCAAATCCTCAGCATATACAGGCGAGGTACCAGATTATTGGAGGTCTGTGAACATTGTACCATTGTTTAAAAAGGATGCGAGGGATAGGCCAAATAATTATAGGCAGGCCAGTAGTGGGTAAATTGTTAGAATCGATTCTGAAGGACAGGATAAACTGCCACTTAGGCATAGATTAATCAGGGATAGTCAGCATGGATTTGTTAAGGGAAGGTCATGTTTTACTAACTTAATTGAGTTTCTGAGGAAGTAACAAGGAGGATTGATGAGGGAAATGCAGTGGATGTGGTCTACATGGATTTTAGTAAGTCATTTGACAAGTTCCCACATGGCAGACTGGTCATTAAAATGAAAGCCCATGGGATACAGGGGAATGTTGCAGGTTGGATCCAGAATTGGCTCAGTGACAGGAAACAAAGCGGAGTAGTCGACGGATAATTTGGATTTGAATTTGGGAGGCATGATTGGGAAATTTGTTGATGGCACAAAAATTGGCTGTGTAGTTGATAGTGAAGAGGATAGCTGTAGACCCCAGAATGATATCAGTGGTTTGGTTGAGTGGGTGGAAAAGTGGCAAATGGAATTCAACCCAGAAAAGTGTGAGGTAATGCATTTGGGAAGGGCAAATAAAGCAAGGGATTAGACAATAAATGGGAGGATATTGAGTTGAGTAGAAGAAATGAAAGACCTTGGAGGGCATGTCTACAGGTCCCTGAAGGTGGCAGGACAGGTAGATAGATCCAGATTATCCACTTTACAGAAAGGATATAATTGCTCTGGAGGGAGTACAGAGAAGATTTACAAGAATGTTGCCGGGGCTCGAAAATTGCAGCTATGGGGAAAGATTGGATAGGCTAGGGTTATTTTCCTTAGAACAAAGGAGGCTGAGAGGTGACTTAATAGAGGTGTACAAAAAAAATTATGTGAGGGGCCTAGATAGAGTAGACTGGTCAATTACCAGGGGGCACAGATTTAAGCTGATTGGTAGAAGGATTAGAGGGGACATGATGCAAAACCTTTTCATCCAGAAGGTGGTGGTTGTCTGGAATTCACTGCCAGCAACAGTGGTGGAGGCATAAACCCTCAATTCTTTTAAAAGGTACTTGGACATGCACCTGACTCATTGTAACTGGCAAGGCTATGGACCAGGTGCTGGAAGGTGGGATTAGATTGGGCGGCCAGTTTTTTCAGCCGGCACGGACACGACTGACTGAATGGCCTCCTTCTATGCCATAGTCTTTCTATGATTCTATGCTGCATGAGAAGAGAGTGCTATTCGGTTGCCAAGCGAACTCTGTAAACTGGTGCGTTCTCCATGGCACGCTTCTACTAGTGACTGACAGTTAACTGCCTTTCCTTACGCGTCTTAATGACCTCCATCCTGCACTCAAATTCACCTTTGAAGTGGAGCAGTCAAATGAGCTCCCTTTCCTTGACATACTAGTTGAGAAATCTGTTAAGGGATTCTCTACCACGGTCTACTGCAAACTTACCTTCACTGGTCAATACACGCATTGGGATTCTTACAGTTCCATGCGCTATAAGATTGGCCTTATCAGTCACCTCGTAAATAGGCCCCGAGCCATGCAAGCTTGATGCTGAAATAGGACAAATCAAAGACATCGTGTGTGACGGTGGCTATCCTGCTCGGATCATTTCTTGCTGTATATCTTGCAAACTTATGAATGAGCCTAAGACTATCTTTTTTGGCCCTGAAAAGTGCCCAGTTTATCTCAAATTACCCTAGAAGGGTAATGATTTTTTTTAGATTTAGAGATACAGCACTGAAACAGGCCCTTCGGCCCACCGAGTCTGTGCCGAACATTAACCACCCATTTATACTAATCCTACACTAATCCCATATTCCTACTACATCCTCACCTGTCCCTATATTCCCCTACCACCTACCTATACTAGGGGCAATTTATACTGGCCAATTTACCTATCAACCTGCAAGTCTTTTGGCTTGTGGGAGAAAACCGGAGCACCCGGAGGAAACCCACGCAGACACAGGGAGAACTTGCAAACTCCACACAGGCAGTACTCAGAATTGAACCCGGGTTGCTGGAGCTGTGAGGCTGCGGTGCTAACCACTGCGTCACTGTGCCGCCCCAAAAATTTGAATAACAGGTAAAGCTAGCTGTTTCATGCTGCTACTATGCAGTAATAACACGTGTGGTGTTTGCTACTAATGGGATGCTGCCGTCAAGCCAAAAAGACGTCCTACTTATCACACAAATGTGATATATGAATTTCAATGCCAGTGTGATGCTAGGTATATAGGCTGTACGTCTCAAAGACTGGCAGATCGTGTCAAGCAACATGTCCCTTCTGCTGTTTGCAACAGGCAAGGTACAGGCCGTACCCAACCAGCCCGTGCTTGTAAAACTCAAAACACAGTGTCCAACGTTGGCTGTAATTCCGCGATTGGACAACATTTGCTAAATAATCCACATTGTGCTAAGAATTGCGCTGATGACCAATTTAAGATTATCAGTAGGGCTCACAGTGTGGCGCATTTGCACATACTGGAAACTACATATATTACACAGGGCCCTGTTCTTTGCAGACAGACAGAATATGTACAAACTTTGCGCCTGTTTCAACTGAATAAAATAAGTGACGGCCATTTGCTGGTTCATTCCTCAGGGCAATGCTTTGACCAATCAGAGAGAAGCTGCCTGGTTTAAATTTCAAACAAAGCTTGGCAGTTAACTGGGTCACTGACCCGAAACGTTAACTCTGCTTCTCTTTTCACAGATGCTGCCAGACCTGCTGAGTGGTTCCAGCATTTCTTGTTTTTATTGGCAGTTAACTGTAGGTCACCATAAACTGGTGCATTCTCCATGGCAACGCCTCTATCAATCAGAGTTCATTTGCCAACCACTCAGCACTCTCATGCAGTTTAAGTTGTTTTCCCTTACGTTGGTTATTCTTGCGTATTGTCCTGATTAAAGGCCTGCTACCCGACCTGAACCCAATGGGACCCAACGACGTGTTGGGTTCGGGTCGTGTTGCACTTCCGGGTCCGGCATTCGGGCTCGGGTCGGGTTTCCTTCCCAGACCTTTAGTCTCGATAATTGCAAGATGAAAAGCTTCGACAACATGTCTCTATTTTCAATAAAGAAGAAATAAAGGAATATGAGAACAGAGCAGGCACATGGGATTAGTACTACTGCTCACTTGAAAATAGCACCAAATCATACTGTCTGGATTGAATGATCTTTTACTATCTTGTAATTTTTATGTAATTCTATGCTTTTTAAAAATTTTCTTAAGGTGTACATTTCTATTGGTCCAAGGAGAGATGTTGAATCTGACAGTGACACAGATGATAGTGGCATAAGCTATGAACCTGAAGATGATCTGGAGCAAGCTCTCAGAGAGCTTAATCAAAATGCAGAGGCATTTGCTTTACTCACTGATTTCAGATCAGGTATAGTAAGAGACTTGATGTGTAGATGCATGTCAATGTGTTCTATGATAAAATATAACTAAGATAAACCTCTAGTCTGACCTCTGCAAAATTATTCAATGTGAACTGCAAGTGCTGCAGTGATCTGCTGTAATTTGGTTTCAATCGTAAACCTAATAAACTTGACCTTGATTATTCCAACTTTTTATTTATGCACCAATTGCTTAAACAGATGAAAAATAACCAAAACACACAGTATTTAATATTTGTAACTTTTTTAAACTGGGCATCCAGTTCATTACCAAAGGTTGCAGCCAAACTTGAACTACGCATCTTTGCATTTATTTTTTATATTCCATTTAGGTTGCTTGTCTAACTGGGAAAAATTGGGGGCGTCTGCATTTTTAAGATTTCTATAGACAGAACTATGACACCATTCTTGTCCTGTATTTATAGACAAGCTTCCATCCTCGGGTATTTTTCATACACTTACTTGCTGCATTACAAGATAATACAAGTATTGCTTTATGAATAAAAGCAAAATACTGCGGATGCTGGAAATCTGAAATAAAAACCAGAAATGCTGGAAATACTCAGCAGGTCTGGCAGCATCTGTGGAGAGAGAAGCAGAGTTAACATTTCAGGTCAGTGACCCTTCTTCAGAACTGGCAAATATTAGAAATGTGAAAGGTTTTAAGCAAGTAAAGTGAGGGTGGGGCAAGAGATAACAAAGGATTAACAAACCATTAACATATTGTTTGCCTTTGCTCCATGACCTTCTGGTCAGCTATTCTGTGACCTTGTCCTATCTACACCTTCTCCTTTATTATCTCTTGCCCCATCCTCACTTTACTTGCTTAAAACCTTTCACATTTCTAATATTTGCCAGTTCTGAAGAAGGGTCACTGACCTGAAACGTTAACTCTGCTTCTCTCTCCACAGATGCTGCCAGACCTGCTGAGTATTTCCAGCATTTCTTGTTTTTATTCCTTTATGAACTTCTTTTCTAAAGCTATTGTTGGGTTTCAAGATAATTGACTGCAAGAAAATTACTGCTGACAATTAGACACAGGTTCTGTGATGCTTCCCCACAACCACGATTTGTGAGAAATTTAAGCAACCTTCCAGAAGAGGATGCAATGTAAAATGCTCCAATTGTCAACAGCCTTCACTTCAAAAATGCTCAGAAATTTGTTCATTTGAGCTACTTTATTATCCAAATAGGTCAACACAGAAGACCTTAAACACTCTCTCTAAACATAGTTAGAAAATTGAACTACCCATGGCCAGAGTTGAGTGTCAGTGTTTTTGAAAGATCAGGGATAACCCACTGTACTGGATCTTGATATTGTTCAGTACTTCAGCCCTGACAAGAGTATTCTCCTCTTGTGATGCAAATGATTATACAGTTGATCAGTCTATTGCAAGAACCATTTCTTTCAAAGATGGGGTTCTTTTTTTAAAAACTGAGATCAATGTAACCGTTGTAAGTTTTCAGCAAATGATTACAAGCAATTCCATTTTTATTAGCTTATCTGTTTTAAAATTTGAAATTTGATTCTTTACAGAAATGCCCTGCCTTGCTGAATACAGTGATGGGCGATGGTACAGAGCAAAAGTACTGTCAATAGAAAAGGTCCACCCATTAATGATCCTTGTGCAGCATGTTGACTTTGGCTCTACTGCATCTCTACCAGATTCTAGGTAACTGAACCTAAAAAAAATATGTTCAAGCTTTCATGTTCATACAGTTTGTATTTTCGTGTCAAGGTAAACTGTATTTCACATGGACATTATGAATGGACAGACAGCCATTATCGGATTAAAAGTGCAGCTGCAACTTGATGAGTAGTTTGACAGTAATCATGGCCCAACTAGAAGAGTTTGAGGGAGAGGTGGGTAACAAATTGGATTTTTAATTTTGCTTAATTTTTAAATTTGTTGACATATTCAGAATGGAGGTTATATTTTCATTAAAAGTTGTCATGTTGGTTCAGAAATTGAACCCCAGAAATTGCTTGCTTTTCAGATAAAAGATGAGAAAATGCCTCATTCAGCAGCATGGCAATTCCATGCCAAAAAGGTGTGCTCCCTGTCATCAACATGGAATTTTCTACAACAGGAAGGGCTTCTACTTATGGAATATACAACCTGTTTGTAATCACAGGCAGAGAATAATGAAGGTCTGTGCCAGTCTCTTGGCAGTAGTCAGGATTCTGTTGTACTGTGCCAATGAGCTGGTGAGGGAATAGGTATGCTATCATCTTGAGGACAGCATGTGCCTCCACAGTGGAGGCAAGCCACTGTTATGGGGCTGCCATTCAGTATTTACACCGCTCTATGCAAGAATGGGTGCGTGCATGATGGGAGGCTCTTGAAGCCCCTTTTCACACTCTGCTGCATGCATTATAAACCTGAAGGATACTGGACCCTAGACCCAAAATGGCAGCGGTAAGAGCATTCATTGGAATTCCTGCATTTAACCACTTACTTCGTGGTTGATTGGATGGTCTCTTGTCCGATAAGAGAGTGCATAAGCTCAACTTCCTTTCTCTTCGACGTTGTGCGCAAGCATTAATTGTAATATGTATGCTCTAATCTTTTATGCCAGGCTTCGTCAGATTCCTGCACACTTGGTACAGTATCCAGCTCGAGCCATCAAAGTTAAATTGGCAGGGTTTAAACCCCCAGCTTTAATGAATAACATGGACCGACTTGTTTACTGTCCAGAATGGTCCATGGAAGCTCTATGGACAATGATTGACATTGTACAAGGGAATCAACTTACAGCATTCTTGGTGGTATGTAATTGATGATTAAACCTGGTTAACAGTTAAGTGTGCTTAAGCAAGGTTAGAATAAAATATACCACATGTATTGTAATTCTCAATTGCCAGGGTTTTTTTTTTCCTTCCTTCATGGGTTGAACACTCAAAACAAACTTGCTTGTATTTTTCTCGGGAGAAATTAAGTTGTTTCTTATAAAATTTATTTGAATGTTTAACAGAACAATGTATTTATTTAAAGCAGCATAATTTTGGTATAGGCAGGCTAGACTTTGAATTGGGGAACTTTTGCATATGCAAAAGTAAGTTTTTAAATAAATGTTATTGTTTCCTCTTTCATGCCCATTTCACATTGTATACTGGATAACAATGGTACAATATGTTTGAATAGTGAATTATGCAATGATCTGATCAAATTTTATTCCCATCAATAATGGATAGTTATATTTTATACAAGGTTGTTCCTAGCAGTGAAATACAGGATTGGAAATGGGAAAATTAGTTAATATCAAAGCATTCATCAGAGAAATGTCACTGTTCCCACTTTTAAAAGTAAGATATTAGTTTTTCCCTAGTAATGGAAAGTTGGGGTTTATCATTTTTTTTAAAAAATGAAGGACATTAAGCAATTGGTGAGTTAGTTTATATTTTAGACCAATCATTCAGAATTATAAATACTTTGGAAACTGAAGGTATGCAGGAAAATCTTTAACAGTTAGGGTGCTACCAAATTGACAGAGAATAGATCTGTGTACAGTATTTAATTTGTATTTGGTCTGACTTTTTATTCCTTGCAATATCTGCAAGATTACAGCAATTTTATCCAGACAACAATAATATGTACTGTTCTTGCAGTGCCTATACAATAGACACAATGGTATTTTTAATTTGCAGTGTTCTTCGTATCATTTTCAAAAAGTGCTCCAATCTTGGATTTTGCATTCTCACGCAGTGATCACAATTTATGAATAAGATCTGTTTTAGTTAGGTTTACATGTTATTCACTAAAACTGATATTTTTATAAACCTAAAATGTTCTTCAGAGCTTATATCCAGAAGTTTCCGTATTCTTGTATGAAGAAGGATCACTAATTCATCTACCACTTGTAGAAAAGGGTCTTGCAGATTTGGATATGTAAAAGTAAGTTTTTAAATAAATTTGATTGTTTCCACTTTCTTGCCCATTTCACACCTGTATATCGGATAACGATACAGTATTTTTGAATAGTGAATTATGAAATGCTCTGAGATCAAATTTCATTCCTATCAATGCATAGTTATATTTTGGGAGTCGCGCCATCTCGCATGTTAACTTGAGATGTATATTCATTTTAAACTTCATGTACCATCAGTAAGGCTGGAAGAAAGTGGTGTACTACCTGTAATTTTTATATTCAACCTACATAACTTCCTGTGCTGTATTCTAGAACACCAGCAGCAACCCCGCCACCCATCCCAATACATGGTGCCTAAAGGTACTAGCCTGAGACACTAGAGGTTTAAGTTCTTTTGTTCCCCTACCCTGTTAAGACATTGAAGTATGGGAAAGAATGGTACGCTCTAGATGTAAGACTCTGAAAAGTTTCTATGTGAAAAAGACTAGTTCCATAGCTTGAATACTTTGAGAATGTAAAGGGGGATGATATTTTACTATCTAATCTCTTCATAAAACAGGTATCCACAAGACATTGAACAAGCTTGAAACTACACAAGATTCGGCAGGATTGTTTTCGTTTGTACCTTTTGGGAACTTCACTAAATGCAAACAATTGCTGTACTTGGATTTAAATCTGAGTAATGTTGATCTGTCCAAGTTTTCTTTCCTGAATAATGTTTAGCATGCCCTCATTTTCCTTAAAGCATTGACGAGATGCTATTCTAAATTGGGTGGATTGTTTAAGCTACATTTAAACCCTGTGGTTAAGCTCATGGTGGTTCAACTGCAAAACAATTTGACTTATTTTTTTGATTTGAGTTCTTTTCTTGCCCTTCTTCCCATGCAGTACCATGCTACTATTTTGTTTAATAAGTATTAATACTGATTATGATTATAAAAAAAGAACTAATTTTGCTGTTTGAGGGCAGATTTGTCAAATTTCTGTACATTTATTGCTACTTTTTGTTCGATCTAAAAGTTCATAATTTCAATAAAGTTATTTTCTGAAGAGTGTTGCAGTAGACCATTAGCATATCCTGTTTGTTCAAACAATGGATTGGGGTAAGGTCAACAAGTACTGCAAAACCTCAAGCATCAGGAAAATTCGCTTTGTTTATAAATAGACGCTTGAGGAGAATTTGTGCATCAAATTCGAAAAAAGCTTTTATTTCTACGTTATATCAAACATGTGAATTTCATGATTCAGGCTGGTTTTCCAGCCATGGTTGGGAGAGGGCAGTTGCATTTGCCATAATGTAGTGTAGCTCGTGTTGGTGCTGGCTGAAGGCCAACTGTGATCAGTTGCACTTCTCTTTGTTGCCTTTAAATTTTCCCTCTGCTGGCATGCCAATGCTTCCCTGTACTCAGTGACCCAGAAACTGCTCAAAGACAGCTGTGAAAAATCCAGGCAGATGAGTCATACATTCCAGGGAAGACTTACTGCAATGCATAATTCTTGTAGTCATGCAGGATAGCAGTCACAGTTCGTTATATTGAACTATAAATGACCATGAATTTTAAATGATGCCATCTACCAATCAGCAACAGTAAGAATAAAGACTTGAGTCAATTACTTCCAAAAAAACAAAATTCAGTGAAATAAGGAGTGTACTAAAAGAAAAAGTCAATTGGAAGAAATTTTTTTTATTTATATGGTTGTAAAGACACTTATACCATAGAACTAAGTGTTTATTAAGAGAGTGTGGGAAAATGGCGCACTGACACGGAACACAAAAATCCGCGTGTATAAAGTCTGTGTCCTCAGTACCTTGCTCTATGGCAGCGAGGCCTGAACAACGTATGTCAGCCAAGAGCGACGTCTCAATTCATTCCATCTTCGCTGCCTCTGGAGAATCCTTGGCATCAGGTGGCAGGACCGTATCTCCAACACCGAAGTCCTCGAGGCGGCCAACATCCCCAGCTTATAAACCCTACTGAGTCAGCGGCGCTTGAGATGGCTTGGCCATGTGAGCTGCATGGAAGATGCCAGGATCCCCAAAGACACATTGTACAGCGAGCTCGCCACTGGTATCAGACCCACCGGCCGTCCGTGTCTCCGCTTTAAAGACGTCTGCAAACGCGACATGAAGTTCTGTGACATTGATCACAAGTCGTGGGAGTCAGTTGCCAGCGATTGCCAGAGCTGGCGGGCAGCCATAAAGGCGGGCTAAAGTGTGGCGAGTCGAAGAGACTTAGCAGTTGGCAGGACAAAAGACAAGCGCAAGGGAAGAGCCAACCACGAAACAGCCCTGACAACCAATTTTATCTGCAGCGCCTGTGGAAGAGTCTGTCATTCTAGTATTGATCTTTATAGCCACTCCAGGTGCTGCTCCACAAACCACTGACTACGTCCAGGTGCTTACCCATTGTCTCCCGAGACGAGGAGGCCAAAGAAGAAGAATATTAACTATCCAAGAATTTACATCAAAGCCAAAGGTTGCCACATATTCAGGTCATTTTTGTTTGAAAAAATATGTGATGTTTTACTTCAAAAAATCAAAAGTCTCATTTCCAATATGGTTTAATTTTTGCACTTTACAATGAATTAACATTTTTGAAGTATAGTCACTTGTACTGTAGGAAATATGGTAGCCAACTTGCACACAACGATGTGTTTGCACTGGAGAGGGTGCAGATGAAATTCACCAGGATGTTAATAAAAGCAAAATACTGCGGATGCTGGAAATCTGAAATAAAAACAAGAAATGCTGGAACCACTCAGCAGGTCTGGCAGCATCTGTGAAAAGAGAAGCAGAGTTAACGTTTTGGGTCAGTGACCCTTCTTCGGAACTCCGAAGAAGGGTCACTGACCCGAAATGTTAACTCTGCTTCTCTTTTCACAGATGCTGCCAGACCTGCTGAGTGGTTCCAGCATTTCTTGTTTTTATTTCACCAAGATATTGCCTGGGCTGGCGTATTTCAGCTAAGAGAGGAGGTTTAGGCTAGCGTTGTTTTCCTTAGAACAGAGAAGGCTGAGGGGGGAGCTGATTGAGGTATACAAAATTATGAGGGGCATAGATAGGGTAGATAGGAAGAAACTTTTTCCCTTGGTGGAGGTGTCAATAACCAGGGGGCATAGATTTAAGGTAAGGGGCAGGAGGTTGAGGGGATTTGAGGAAAAAGTTCTTCACCCAGAGAGTGGTTGGAATCTGGAACACACTGCCTGAAGGGGTGGTAGAGGCAGGAACCCTCACAACATTTAAGAAGTATTTAGGTGAGCACTTGAAATGCCATAGCATACAAGGCTATGGGCCAAGTGCTGGAAAATGGGATGAGGATAGGTGCTTGATGGCCGGCATGGACACAATGGGCCGAAGGGCCTGTTTCTGTGCTGTATGATTCTCTGACTAAGGCTGCACAAAAAGCAATGAGTGATTTTTTTTGTGTTGGTTGAGAGATAAATACTAGAACACTGGGAAGTCAGCCACTACTCTTCAAAATAGTACCATAAGTTCATTCTACATTACAAGTGACTACACTTCAAAAAGTACTCGATTGGTTGTAAAGCTGTTTGGGATGCCTTGAGGTAGTGAAAGGTGTTGAGACATGGGAAGGAAAGAGTTAAGTTCAATATGAGCTGACAGGATAGTTGGGGCATTTGATAATGTGCACATGATTAAGTTAGCAGAGGCCAAAAGCCCTGATCACCTCAGCAATTGGTTAAATAAGCAACTTAAACTCATTTCCACAGGCCAAAACTGAGGCAAAATAGTTGAGACTGCTGGGTGTTGCACCATATAAGGAAAGGCACAAACTTGTAACCAGTCATGAAGTTAAGGAAAATAAGTGGGAGATTTGAATGTGTAAATATTTTACATCCACTAACAATAGGTGGTACAATGGGAAGAGCACATACCTACATTTAATTGTACTACTGATACAATTACCATGTGCTGAAGCAAGAATAGCATTGTTCTAACCAGAACCAAAGCTAACTTCATTACTACTTAAGCAAACAACAGGTGTTTTATTTAACTATATTGGCGAGTAGCTCTGAGGGCTGAACTTGTGGCTTTTTGAAAACTGGCGATGATCGATACCAGACTCAAGTGAAACCTAAACCATAGTGGACTGTGACTGGAGGTAGACTATTTTCACCGTCGACAATCTGCATGATAACTATGCAGCAAGGCACAGGATAAAGAATGCATACATGTGAGAGTAGTATTCAGTTTGTTATTTAGAAGAACAGACAGCAAATTATGACTTTTTAACCTGGCAATGGCTGGGGAAACACTCTTGAGTTATACAGTGCTCAACCTCAATAGGTATCACAGAAAGGGGAGGTTGTTCTAAGGTAGGAAATATTGGAGACTGATCACCTTCAATAAAGGCCAAGTTCAAAAAGGAGAGGACTAAATCTAAAGCAGCTGTAAAAATGGATACAGATGGTAATGGACTACCCTCGTGGTGGGTATGGTTAAGACCGCTATAGTTGGGGTTGGTTGTTGCTCGGCTTGGTAGTGTTAGTAACATTGGTGATAGCCCTATGCATAGTAAGGAAATTGAAGGAGGACAGATTATAGCAGCAACCTTGTCCTTCAGTACCTGCAAGGAAAAATCAAGTAGTGACTGACTTAGATGATTCAGTCCTCCCGTCAGCCCCCTCAATTCCCTGGTTCTCCACCAAGGGCAGGTAATGTGGCGGTCAGGAGGAACCGTTTAAGTCCATCTCCACCGTACGTTGTTAACAATAGCGTGGATAGTATAGCCAAACAAGTTCCACCTATGCAACATGTAGCAGTAGGTGGGTATTAAGTAGTTCCCATAGTAACTAAATGCCTGCGCACACATGGCACAACAGACTATAGATATGCAGATTGTTAAAGGTCTTTTAAAAAATATTTTATTAAATTTATTTTTTGAGGACTTGTTAAAACTGAAAAGATTCCATGGATGTGTTTTTTTTTTAGCAAGTTCACTGAAATGACACTTGAGATGTTCGAAAACCACCTGTGCTGGAAATCATGTGCTTTGGGCTCAGTAAACAACAGAACACTTAATGACCTGGGGAAAAATGGTTACAGAGAAGCCACATGTCGAGGTTTACGGAAGTCAGGAGGTTGACTCTCTGGGGTTTGGACATTGTTTTCAGTTGTTGGGTGTGAACTGTTTGAAGACGGTTGTTTCTTTTTCTTTGGCAGAAAAAACACCCACCTGTTTCTCTACCTCTTTGAAGAAATTCTGCAAAGATCCAGTATTGGAGAGCTAAACTCCCTGGTGCTGCATAGCTCCTGAGAAGCTGGAAATAAATCCTATGATTCAAATGTGTGTTGGCAGAACACCCTGATGCCACAGTTCTCTGAGAAAGCCTACTAGAATAATTCTCGACATCTCCAGTTCGGACTGCTTCTGAAACGATCTCAGTGACCTGTCTTCGTATACCCGGATGTCAGACCAAAAAATGGACAACTGACATCCTTCCATATCTTTTTTTCATCAAGAATCAGCAAGTATTTGGCCAAAATAGTCTTTTTTTTGGTAACAGACCTCTGCAGAGAGAATTTCTGTATTTTTTCCTGTGCGTGTGTGTGTAATTGGATAATTTAAAAAGGGAACTTTCATATTTCAATCTGTTAATGCTTTGCTTCGTTACTGGTTAAGTCTTGTTTCATAATTTTATTGTTTATCAGTTTATTATTAAAAAAACCTGGGATAAGAAAGTAGAGTATATGATTAGATGTTTATCCGGTTACTGATACAGCCAAATAGATTTTGTGACCTGTGGAGAAGTGGAACTAGAAAAGACAGAAGACTCCTCCCATCTTGGTCGTAACAGGATCAACAAATCAGTAGGGACCTAACTCTTGTAGAATTATGCGAACCCAGTGGCCAACTGTCAAACATGGTGAGGTAGGAGACCCAACTCAGCTATTCAACAAAGTACGATCACTGCAGCAAGTGTATGCTTTGACAAATGAGGATGCTTGTCAAATGCTACTGTTATCTCTGGCCTTGACGCTGCCTAAGTGGTTTATAGAGGAACCAGAATTCCCAAACCATGCTGTGACAGAGGATATGGTAAATGAGGCAGTGAGTGGGATTCAGGGTAGTGGTAGATATGGGGGAAAAAAAATACAGGCTTACATTTAGATAGTACCTTTCACAACCATCAGATATCTCAAAGCATTTACAGCCAATGAAGTACTTTTGAAGTGTAGTCACTGTTGTAATGTAGGAAATGTGCCAGTCAAGTAGCGTATAGCAAGCTCCCACAAACATCAATGATAACCAAATAATCTGTTTTTGTGATGTTGACTGAGGGATAAATATTGGCCAGAACACCACGGATAACTCTGCTACACTTTGCAAAAGATCCCATTGCACTATTTCATCCACCTGAGAGGGCAGAAGAGGCCTCTGTTTAATGCCTCATCTGATGGTGCAGGACTACCTCAGTATTGCACTAGAGTGTCAGCATTAATTTTTGTGCTCAAATCCTGGAGTGGGACTTTGACCCACAGCCTTCTGACTCTGAAGCAAGAGTGCTATGAGCTGAGCCATGGCTTACACACAACTAGGAATAAACACCCAACTCTGATAGCATGAAGGCTTTCAGATATTGAGTGGATTTAACTGAGAATGATACCACTGTTTGGGGTTTGATGCTTGGCAAGTAAAAGACTTGTCAGTCCTACCTCTGAGCATATGCTCAGTCATGCTGCCTTTATTAGCCGAGGCATGGAATATAAGAGCAGGGAGGTTATGATGGAGCTGTATAAAATGCTCGTTAGGCCACAGCTGGAGTATTGTGTATAGTTCCGGTCGCCACACTATAGGAAGGGTGTGATTGCACTGGAGCGGGTGCAGAAGAGATTCACCAGGATGTTGCCTCGGTTGGAGCATTTCAGCTAGGGTTGTTTTCCTTAGAGCAGAGAAGGCTGAGGGGGGACCTGAGGACCTGATTGAGGTATACAAAATTATGATGGGCATAGATAGGGTGGATAGGAAGAAACTTTTTCCCTTAGCGGAGGAATCAGTAACCAGGGGCCATGGATTTAAGGTAAGGGGCAGGAGGTTTAGAGGGGATTTGAGGAAAACATTTTTCACCCAGTGTGGTTGGAATCTGGAACGCACTGCTTGAAGGGGTGGTCGAGGCAGGAACCCTCACAACATTTAAGATATTTTTAGATGAACACTTGAAACGCCATAACAATACAAGGCCAAGTGCTGGAAAGTGGGATTAGAATAGATAGGTGCTTAATGGCTGGCACAGACACAATGGGCCGAAGGGCTGATTTCTGTGTTGTATGATTCTATGACTGCTATGGAATTAACAGCAGCTAATCCTCAGGCAGGAATAAGGAGGGACTTCCCTCCTATGCTGGTATGAATCCCAGTTCTATCGGAGACCAAAGATGAAACCAGCAGCATCAGGTGATGACCAATGTCGAATCAATAATGAGGGTACCTTACTAAAACTGGTGGACAGTAGGACACTATGCCAAGGATTGCCATCTGCAGAAAACCAGAAAATCAAATCAGGATGTTAAAGGACACTTTTGGGCTAAGGAAGGAGGAGTCTACGGACAGAAATCCAAGCAGGTGGGGAAACACGGAGTGTATTTAGAAGGCTTTTGGGTCCTACATAAAAAGGTAGAAATAAACAATTGTGATACAGCCACATAACCCAGAGATCCTTTTAAGAAAGATTGACGGGACACAGCCTAATAGCTTCAGTGAATCCTTATGTTCCACACTTGGTAAAAAGCTGCCGAGACAAAACGTGATGAACGTGGGGGCATCCTGGTCCATCGTTCATTATGAAAATTTCGCCTCTAACACTCAGTTGTTTGGGGTAGAGGAAGAGGCAACTTGGTGGCGATGACTGTTATGACCAAGAATGGAGGAGTGCACCCTTTCTCTAGTTCCACTTCTCCACGGGTCACAACATAAGATTTAGTTTTACCCAATTAGCGATACGGCCAATTATATACTTTAACCTATTTTAGTTTCAGAATAAACTTCTGCCAACCAGGTTCTTAAATAAACAAAATTATTAATTATAAAATAAAACATTCAATAAAGATGCAAAACATATCAACAGGTTGAAGTATGAAAGTATAAATATATTTCCTTTAAAAAAAAAACAACACATGCACACACACAGTGTGCGGCACAGTGGCGCAGTGGTTAGCACCGCAGCCTCACAGCTCCAGCGACCCGGGTTCAATTCTGGGTACTGCCTGTGTGGAGTTTGCAAGTTCTCCCTGTGTCTGCGTGGGTTTCCTCCGGGTGCTCCGGTTTCCTCCCACAAGCCAAAAGACTTGCAGGTTGGTTGGTAAATTGGCCGTTAAAAATTGCCCCTAGTATAGGTAGGTGGTAGGGAAATATAGGGACAGGTGGGGATGTGGTAGGAATATGGGATTAGTGTAGGATTAGTATAAGTGGGTGGTTGATGGTCGGCACAGACTCGGTGGGCCGAAGGGCCTGTTTCAGTGCTGTATCTCTAAACTAAACTAAACATACCAGTTAAAGGAAAAATAAAGAAGCTTTCTCTGCAGAGATCAGCCTTACAAGAACAAAAAAAACTTTGGTCAAATACTTGTTAATTCTTGAAGAAAAAGGATAAGATAGGGAATGTTCCAATTGGTCTGGCGTCCAGATACATGTAGACGGGTGTCACTAGAGACATGCAGTTGTCATTGGGATCTTTTCAGAAGCAGTTCATTCAGGAAATGTCAAGAGAAAGTCTTCCAGAAGCTTCTCAGGAGAAATGTTGCATCAGTTTCTCCAGTTCTCACACTGGATTCTCAGGGTTTCTCAGAGTGGTACAGGATGAGCTGGGAGCTTCACACC
The DNA here is from genome assembly GCF_036365525.1 of Heterodontus francisci. NCBI lineage: Eukaryota > Metazoa > Chordata > Chondrichthyes > Heterodontiformes > Heterodontidae > Heterodontus > Heterodontus francisci. The sequence goes on along the minus strand of NC_090376.1, from coordinate 54,068,862 downwards.
CCAACTGAACTCTATAAACAATATCCAAAAACAAAACCAACTCTTGCCCACCATAAGTCTAGACATGATAGCTCTGTAAATACCTCCAAAAGCAAGGCTTCTACTGTTTACTTAGCTTAAGACATGTGACTTCCAGTAAGTGTTTACAAGGACACTTGGGGCTTTGTTTAAAAACAGTGACCCTCAAAAAAAACAAAAGTCCAGCATCTCCTCAAATATTTACCACAATCTTTTACACACAAGTCCTTAAAAATATTAACAATGGAAGCATCTTCATAACATAATTGCCTCCAGTTGGAAATAGGCAATATTAAGTTTGAATTAACATGTATGGCCTCCCCAGGAGGAGTCAATTTTAGGATCAGATGGGATCTGAAAAGTAAGATTGATTATTGATGATGCAAACCATATGATTTGACAGGGCCCCAAACCACCCCATGGCAAGCATGTGCCAACCTTAGTACGTGGTGTATGTTCAGTTTAAATTGTGAAAGGGATAGGGGCTTACGATGTCCTCCTACTATTACATGTCTGCGCAATGTCTTGGCAGATAGTCTTCGTTAAAACCATAAAAGGCTGGGTGCAACATAAGCATGATTGTGGGAGGATGACACATATGGTGGTAGCAGTAAATGATGAGGAACCCCATCTTGGCAGCTGCTTGCATAGTCAAGGGATGCAGAGCGTGCAACTGGGGAAATTGTAAAGTCCCTTCGAGGACAATGAATATTATGGGAATGTGTCTCGTGGAATAATGCACCAATATGGCCCATAAAGAATCCTGATGGCTCTTGGCGACTGACTAACAACTTGCCTGCAGCCCCATTAGTGGCCAGCCATCTTGACACGATGTCCAAGTTAGTGAGTACAGCCACTATCTATTCAATCTTGGATATCCTGAATGGTTTCTGGAGCATCCGGGTAGTTAACATAAATTTGTATTCAATTTCAGGGAACGAAAATACACTTGGCTAGGTCTACCCACAACTCCCCTACTTGATTTTATCAATGCATAGCAGACATTTTTTTTATTCATTCATGGGATGTGGGCGTCACTGGCCAGGCCAGCATTTATTGCCCATCCCTAATTGCCCTTGAGAAGGTGGTGGTGAGCTGCCTTCTTGAATCGCTGCAGTCTGTGTGAGGTAGGTACATCCACAGTGCTATTAGGAAGGGAGTTCCAGGATTTTGACCCAATGACAGTGAAGGAACGGCGATATAGTTCCAAGTCAGGATGGTGTGTGGCTTGGATGGGAACTTGCAGGTGGTGATGTTCTCACGTATCTGCTGCACTTGTCCTTCAAGGTGGTAGAGGTCACGGGTTTGGAAGGTGCTGCAGTGTATCTTGTAGATGGTACACACTGCTGAATGTTTGTAGATGGGGTGCCAATCAAGCGGGCTGCTTTGTCCTGGCTGGTGTCGAGCTTCTTGAGTGTAGGAGCTGCACCCATCCAGGCAAGTGGAGAGTATCCCATCACACTCCTGACTTGTGCCTTGTAGATGGCGGACAGGCTTTGGGGAGTCAGGAGGTGAGTTAGTCGCTGCAGGATTCCTAGCTTCTGACCTGCTCTTGTAGCCATGGTATTTATATGGCTACTCCAGTTCAGTTTCTGGTCAATGGTAGCCCCTAGGATGTTGATAGGGGATTCAGCAATGATAATGCCATTGAATATCAAGGAGAGATGGTTAGATTCTCTCTTGTTGAAGATAGTCATTGCCTGGCACTTGTGTGGCGCAAATGTTACTTGCCACTTATCAGCCCAAGCCTGGATATTGTCAAGGTCTTTCTGCCTTTCTACACGGACTGCTTCAGTATTTGAGGAGTCGCAAATGGTGCTGAACATTGTGCAATCATCAGTGAACATCCCCACTTCTGACCTTATGATTGAAGGAAGGTCATTGAAGAAGCAGCTGAAGATGGTTGGGCCTAGGACACTACCCTGAGGAACTCCTGCAGTGATGTCCTGGAGCTCAGATGATTGACCTCCAACAACCACAGTCATCTTCCTTTGCGCTAGGTATGACTAACCAGCAGAGAGTTTTCCTCCTGATTCCCATTGACCTCAGTTTTGCTAGGGCTCCTTGATGCCATACTCGGTCAAATGCTGCCATGATGTCAAGGGCAGTCACTCTCACCTCACCTCTTGAGTTCAGCTTTTTTGCCCATGTTTGAAGCAAAGCTGTAATGAGGTCAGGTGCTGAGTGGCTCTGTCGGAACCCAAACTGGGTATCACTGAGCAGGTTATTGCAAAGCAAGTGCTGCTTGATGGCACTGTTGATGACACCTTCCATCACTTTGCTGATGATTGAGAGTAGACTGATGGGGCGGTAAGTGGCCGGGTTGGACTTGTCCTTTTTGTGTAAAGGACACACCTGGGCAATTTTCCACATTGCCGGGTAGATGCCAGTGTTGTAGCTATACTGGAACAGCTTCACTAGTGGTGCAGCAAGTTCTGGAGCATAGGTCTTCAGTCCTATTGTCGGAATATTGTCAGGACCCATAGCCTTTGCATTATCCAGTGCCCTCAGTAGTTGCTTGATATCACGCGGAGTGAATCGAATTGGCCAAAGACTGGCATTTGTGATGCTGGGGACTTCAGGAGGAGGCCGGGATGGATCATCAACTCGGCACTTCTGGCTGAAGATTGTTGCAAATACTTCTGCCTTATCTTTTGCACTGATGTGCAGGGCTCCCCCATCATTGAGGATGGGGATATTTGTGGAGCCACCTCCTCCAGTTAGTTGTTTAATTGTCCACCACCATTGATGGCTGGATGTGGCAGGACTGCAGAGCTTAGATCTGATCCGTTGGTTATGGGATCGCTTACCTCTGTCTATTGCATGCTGCTTATGCAGTTTGGCATGCACGTAGTCCTGGGTTGTAGCTTCACCAGGTTGACACCTCATTTTGAGGTATGCCTGGGTTATGCTTCGGGCATGCCCTCCTGCACTCTTCATTGAACCTGGGTTGGTCTCCTGGCTTGATGGTAATGGTAGAGTGGGGGATATGCCGGGCCATGAGGTTACAGATTGTGGTTGAGTACAATTCTGCTGCTGATGATGGCCCACAGCACCTCATGGATGCCCAGTTTTGCATTGCTAGATCTGTTTGAAATCTATCCCATTTAGCACGGTGTTAGTGCCACACAACACGATGGACGGTATCCTCAATGTGAAGGCGGGACTTAGTCTCCACAAGGACTGTGCGGTGGTCACTTCTACCAATACTGTCATGGACAGATGCATCTGCGGCAGGCAGATTGGTGAGGACAAGGTCAATTATGTTTTTCCCTCATGTTGATTCCCCTGCCACAGACAGTCTAGCATCTATGACCTTTAGTACTCGGCCAGCTCGGTCAGTAGTGGTGCTACCGAGCCACTCTTGGTGATGGACATTGAACTCCCCCACCCAGAGTACATTTTGTGCCTTTTCCACCCTCAGTGCTTCCTCCAAGTGGTGTTCAACATCGAGGAGTACTGAGTCATCAGCTGAGGGAGGGCGGTTGGTGGTAATCAGTAGGAGGTTACTTTGCCCATGTTTGACCTGATGCCATGAGATTTCATGGGGTCCGGAGTCGATGTTGAGGACTCCCAGGGCAACTCCCTCCCTACTGTATACCACTGTGCCGCCACCCCTGCTGGGTCGGTCCTGCCGGTGGGACAGGACATACCCTGGGATGGTGATGGCAGTGTCTGGGACATTGCCTGTAAGGTATGATTCCGTGAGTATGACTATGTCAGGCTGCTGCTTGACAAGTCTATGGGACAGTTCTGCCAACCTTGGCACAAGCCCCCAGGTGTTAGTAAGGAGGACTTTGCAGGATCGACAGGGCTGGGTTTGCCGTTGTCGTTTCCAGTGCCTTGGGTCGATGCTGGGTGGTCCGTCTGGTTTCATTCCTTTTTATTGACTTCGTAGTGGTCAGGTGCAACTGAGTGGCTTGCTCGGCCATTTCAGAGGGCATGTAAGAGTTAACCACATTGCTGTGGATTTGGAGTCACATGTAGGCCAGACCAGGTAAGGGCAGCTGATTACCTTCCCTAAATAGGACATTAGTGAACCAGATGGGTTTTTAGAACAATCGACAATGGTTTCATGGCCATCATTAGACTAGCTTTTAATTCCAGATTTATTAATTAAATTCAAATTCCACCTTCTGCTGTGGTGGGATTTGAACCCATGTCTCCAGATCAATACCCTGGGACTCTGGGTTACTAGTCCAGTGACAATACCACTACGCCACCGCCTCCCCCATATTGCAATTCTGCTCATGCTATGCCTGATTCAGTATGCTCATGATCTGTTCTTGCAGTAATGTTCCTCTCCTTGGGAAGGAGGTTTTGAACCTCCTTAGAAGCTGGATTTCAGAGCAATCCAAGAAATCTGTGCTTCTGTTGAAAACCATAACTTTCTTGTGTGTTAAAATTGAACACGGTGGAAAATCCCTTCCCGCCAAAGTACAATTCGTGGCTGGACTACCAAGAGCATATACAGTTAAGGCTTTCAGTTCATTCCTTGGTATTGCTGGATTGTATAGCGAAATTATTGTTTTTTTATTCTTTTGTGGGATGTCAGCATCACTGGCAAAGCCAACATTTGTTGCTCATCCCTAATTGCCGTTGAGAAGGTGGTGGCGAGCTACCTTCTTAAACACAGCAGTCCATCTGATGCAGGTGCACCCACAGTGCTGTTGGGGAGGGAGTTCCAGGATTTTGACCCAGCGACAGTGGAGGAACAGCGATATAGTTCCAAGTTAGGATGGTGTGTGACTTGGAACTATATCAGTGTTCCCACACGTCTGCCGTGCTTCTTGTTCTAGGTGCAAGAGGTTGCACATTTGGAAAGTGCTGTCGAAGGAGACGTAGTGAGTTGCTACAGTGCATCTTGTGGATGGTTACATGCTGCTGCCATTATGCGTCGATGAAGGGAGTGAATGTTTAAGGTGGTGGGTGGGGTGCCGATCAAGTGGGTGCTTTGTCCTGGATGGCGTCAAGCTTCCTCATAAGGTCATAAGAACTAGGAGCAGGAGTAGGCAATTCAGCCCCTTGAGCCTGCTCTGCCATTCAATACGATCATGGCTGATCTCATCTCGGCCTCAACTCCACTTTCCTGCCCGTTCTCCATAACCCTTCAACCCTTTACTACTTAAAAATCTATCTCCTCAATGTTCCGGCATCCACCGCACACTCTGGGGTAGTGAATTCCACAGACTCACGACCCTTTGAGAGAAGTAATTTCTCCTCATCTCTGTTGTAAATCTGCTACCCCTTATTCTAAAACGATGACCTCTCGTTCTAGATTGCCTCCACAAGAGGAAACATCCTCTTATATACTTCAAGTAGATCTCCTCTCATTCTACTAAACTCTAGAGTAAAGGCCTAAACTGCTCAATCTCTCTTCATAAAACAAACCCCTCATCCCTGGAATCAATCTGGTGAACCGCCTCTGAACTGTCTCTAATGGCAACTACATCCCTCTCAAGTAAGGGGACCAGAACTGTACGCAATACTCCAGGTATGGTCTCACTAATGCCTTGTACAGTGGCAGCAACACTTCCCTACTTTTATATTCTATTCCTTGAGCAATAAATGCCAAAATTCCATTTGCCTTCCTTATTACCTGCTGTACCTGCATATTAGCCTTCTGCGATTCATGCATGAGGACACCCAGATCCCTCTGCACCAAAGCATTCTGAAGTTCCTCTCCATTTAGATAATTTGCCTTTCTATTCTTCCAACCAAACTGGATAACCTCACACTAATCCATGTTGAACTCCACCTGCCAAACTTTGGACCATTCACCTCACCTATCCATATCCATTTGTAAATTTCTTATTTCTTTATTGCAACTCACTATCCCACCTATTTTAGTGTCATCTACAAATTTGGCTATAGTACCTTCTATCCCTCCATCCAAGTCATTAATATAGATTGTAAATAGTTGGGGCCCAAGAACTGAACGCTGTGGCATCCCACTAGTTGCATCTTGCCAACCAGAAAAAGACCCATTTATCCTGTCTCTCTGTTTTTCTGTTGGTTAGCTAATTTGCTATCCAAGCTAATAAATTGCCCCTAACCCCATGTGATCTTAATGAGTGTTGGAGCTGCACTCGTCTACGCAAGTGGAGAATATTCCGTCCCACTCGTGACTTGTAGCTGTTGGACAGGTTTTGGAGGGTCAGGTGGTGGGTTACTCACTACAAAATTCCCAGTCTCTGACCTGTTCTTATAGTCACAGTATTTATATGACTGCTGCAGTTTAATTTCTGGTCAATGGTGAGCCCCACCCCCTAGGATGTTGATCGTGGGGGATAGTAATGCTGTTGAATGTCAAAGGGAGATTTTTTTTTTTTAGATTCTCTCTTATTGGAGATCGTCATTGCCTGGCACTTGTGTGGCACACATACTGCTCATCAGCTGTCCAATTCTTGCTACACATAACTCCTCAGAGACTGAAGTAGTCCGTGTTTATCAATGGTACTGAACATCATACAATCATCATCAGCGAACATCTCCACTTTTGACCTTATGATGGAGGGAAGATCATTGATGAAGCAACTGAAGATAGTTGGGCCTAGGACACTACCCTGAGGAACTTCTGCAGCAATGTCCTGAGACAGAGATGATTCACCTCCACCACCCACAACCATCTTTCTTTGTGCTAGATATGACTCCAACCAGCAGCGTTTTCCCCTTGATTCCATTGTCTTCAGTTTGGCATTGATGGGTCAAATGCTGCCTTGATATCAAAGACAATCACCTTCACCTCCTGTCTTGAATTCAGCTCTTTTGTTCAGGTTTGGACCAAGGCTGTAATGAGGTCAGGAGCTGAGTGGCTCTGGTGGAACCCAACTGAGCATTCAGTCATGGGACGTGGGCCTTGGTGCTCTCTGCAGTGCATCTTGTAGATGGTACACACTACTGTGCGTTGGTGGTGCAGGAGTGAATGGTAGCCCATCCACAAACAATCAAGTGGGATGCTTTGTTCTGGATGTTGTTGAGCTTTCTGAGTGTTGGAGCTGCACCCATCCAGGCAAGTGGAGGGTATTCCATCAAAGCCCCCAATCAAAATGTATGATTCTGATTGTGGTGGGGAGAAACACACTGTTGATTCAGTCCCGTTCCGCCACAGATCGCCGAACATATTTTAAACTTTCCAAATTAAAGAAAGACCCAGCCAAATTGTACCATCTCTTAACCCACAAATGAGGCTAACCAAACCAGGTGTCGTTTGATCAACAAATTGACTGTTTAATTAGAAAAACTAAATTCTTAAACACTACTAAGATATAAACAATATTTAAAATAGAAAAAATTAGAGTCCTTGCATTTTGACACTCCAGCCGTGAAATCTTCCAATGTGGAATAGTCCAAGTTTGCTTGAAGTCCTCACAGCTGTCTGATGGGAGGAAAAAAGGTTCTTCAACAGTAGAACAGTCTGTACTTTAGTTCAGCATTTGCATTGATGCTCTTTTCCAGCGATGAATTTCAACAATTACAGTTCAGTAGTTAAAGGAATTGGTTATTTTCTTTTAAGAAATTAATCTGGCTTGATATCAGAATTCTGAGAATATAATAAATATGGTTTAAATAAACCAAGAGAGAGCTCTTTTTGTTCAGTATATGCTGGCTGATTGTTAACAAAGACACAAACTGTGTTTCAAAAGCCAGTTTTTCAACTAATTTCAAATGTTAATCGGCTGTACCGGGGCAATGAGAACGCATTCTTTGACTTAGTCGCTGGAGCTTATTGCCTTAAAGCAGTACTGCTACTTGTCCAGCCTTAAAGGCACGCTGCATTCTTCCCAGAAAAAAAATTACTGGATCATAACACTGCTGCCCCTGGCGCAATGAAACGCTATTCCTGAAATGCGTTTCATTACAATGTGTAAAAAAATACAATGAGAAAAAAAAACACAACACATTTTCGCCACATTTACAGAGTATACAGTCTTCTAAAATAGTAAGATTACAGCAAGTTCCATCAGAACATTTGCGGCTTTAACTCTTCAAAAAGGTTGACCCAATTAACATATTTCAAATTGCCAAGAATGGTCTTCCAATTGTTTTGTGTTTTCCTTCCAAGTGTCTCAATTGACCATCACCTCAGCCAGATGAACTGCACACCAAGGAACACTGACCACTACCGGGTTCACTATTCTCTGAAAATGTTCTCATACCCCTTAACCTACATGGCATCACTTGACACTGCAAAACTCTGTCCGGTGTAACAGAAGCTGATTTTTTTCTCACGCTGGCGTGGCAAAGGAATTTGACAGGTTTCCTCCAACACATTTGTCTCAGACATATGGTGTTGCCCACTCTGTCCATACAGTCCTTTAAATGAGAATTTGGGCAAGAGTCTGCCTTCTTTACCACAGTGACTTTTCTAGAGTCTATGCAGGTTTGAACCAATGCACCAGGTTTAAGAGTCAGGACCACCTGCAAATTCCAGCTGTCCTGATTAGGTTCAACTAAGCTGCCCTTCAGCATGCATTGTACCTCTGCTTCCACTTGATCCTGTCTGGACCCAAGCGACAAGGATGTTGTTTTGAAGGAATGGTTCCCCCTATACCGGCATCATGTATGGCTAAGATTGTACATGCTGTCTGATTCATACAAACTTCTTGAAACATTGTGAAAACCATGGTTAGGACTTCACACTGTTTTGCCCAAGTGTAAAAGCCTATTTAATTTTCTTAGCCATTCTGCATTGGACAGTTGGAGGTTCAATCTGAGAATTTCCTAGGCCAGCTTCTACCTCCTCCTCACTATCCTTCTTAACAGTCCCGATTACCTGACATACTTGTACTGGCTTATCCTTCTCCCTGCAGTAATATTGTTTGAGCATATTAATGTGACAACCGATTCTTCTTCCAGGCATCGGGGTGTCAATCATGTAATCTACCTTCCTCACTCTTTTGAACACTCTATATGGGCCACTGAACCGTGCTTTTAATGGTTTTGCCCCTGCTTTATGTGGTGCTTGATTGCACTGTTGACAACACCTTCCATCACTTTGCTGATGATCGAGAGTAGACTGATGGGGCGGTAATTGGCTGGATTGGAATGGTCCTGCTTTTTTTGTGGATAGGAAATACCTGGGCAATTTTCACATTGTCAAGTAGATGCCAATGTTGTAGCTGTACTGGAACAGTTTGGCTCAGAGCATGGCTAGTTCTGCAGTACAAGTCTTCAGTACTATAGCCAGGATATTGGCAGGATCCATATCCTTTGCAGTATCCAGTGTCTTCAGCCATTTCTTGATATAATGTGGACTGAATCGAATTAGCTGAAGACTTACATCTGTAACGCTGGGGATCTTTAGTGAGATCACAGGCTCTTTGGATCAGCATCTGCAGGGCAGTCCCAGTAAAGAGGATGCCCATGAAGATCAAGCCTTGGAGTCGCATCAGGCATTCAAAAACCTTTAAAGCACTCACTCAAGTTCCAAACCCCCTCAGTCCTTCAATATGTGAATTACATATCTGCATCACAGTAGAATACTTCTTGCACACTGTCATGGATACAGGGCAAGTGTATTTGTAGGGGTGACCATCACACAGTTTTTGTGGAGATGAAGTCCTGTATTTACACTGAGAACACCCTCCATTGTGTTGTGTGGCACTACCACTGTGCTAAATGGGATAAATTAACAGATCTCAGCTCAAAACTGGAGATTCCATGAGGCACTGGAGGCCATCAGCAACAGCATAATTGTATTCCACCACAATCTAATCTCATGGCCTGGCATATCCCTCACTCTGCTATTGCCTTCAAGGCAGGGGACCAAGCCTGGCTTAATGAGTATAGGAAAGCATGCCAGGAGCGGCCCCAGGCATACCTAACAAAGTGAGGTGGCGAACTGATGAAGTTACTACGTAGAACTGCATGCAGGCTAAACAGCAGAAGCAGCATGCAATAGACACAGCTAAGTGATCCCACAACCAATGGATCAGATCAAAGCACTGCAGTCCTATCACATCCAGTTGGGAATGGTGATGGACAACAAACAATTAATGGAAAGAAGGTCCACAAATATGCCCATCCTCAATGATAGAGCCCAACATCAGTGCAAAAGACAAGGCTGAAGAGTTTGCAAACATCTTCAGCCAGAAGTTCTGAGTGGATGGTCCATCTCAGCCTACTCCTGAGGTCCCCAACATCACAGATGCCAGTCTTCAGCCAATTTGATTCACTCCACATGATAAAAAAAATAGCTGAGCAAGCTGGACGGAATGAAGGCTATGGGCCCTGACAACATCCCAGCTGTAATGCTAAAGATCTGTGCTCCAGAACTAGTTATGCCCCTAGCCAAGCTGTTCCAGTACAGTTACAACACTGGCATCTACCTGCGTGGAAAATTGCCCAGGTGCCCTGTCCACAAAAAGCAGGAGAAATTCATTCCAGTTAATACCACCCCATCAATCTATGCTCAATCAGTAGCAAGTGACAGAAGGTGTTGTTGACAGTGCTATCAAATGGCACTTACCAAAAAACACACCAATGCTTGGTTTGTGTTCTGCCAGCACCACTCGGCTCCAGATCTCATTACAGCCTTGGTCCATGGACAAAATAAAAAATTCCAGAGAGTGACTGCCCTGGACATCAAGGCAGCATTTGACTAAGTGTACCATCAAGGAGCCCTAGTAAAATTGAAGTCAATACGAATCAGGGGAAAACTCTCCATTGGCTGGAGCCATACCCAACACAAATGAAACTGGTTATGGTTGATGAAGGCCAATCATCTCAGCCACAGGACATCAATGCAGGACTTCCTCAGGGCAGTGACTTAGACCCAAACATCTTCAGCTGCTTTATCAATGAGCTTCCCTACATAAGATCGGAAGTAGGAATTTTTGCTGATGATTGGTGTTCAGTTTCATTCGCAACTCCTCAGATAATGAAGCAGTTCATTCACACATGCAAGAACTGACCAATATTCAGGCTAGAGCTGCCAAGTGACAAGTCACATTCACACCACAAATATGCCAGGCATTGACCATCTCCAAAACACAACAAATGCTGGCCTTGGCAGTGATGCCCACGTCCTATGAACAAAATTAAACAATGGGAAGGGCGCATACCTACATTTAATTGAACTGTCTGCATAAACTAATGTGTGCACTGAAACAAGTATAGAAGTGTTACAGCCAAAACTAAAGCTAACTTTGTCACTACTTAAACAAACACCATCTTTTTTTTAAATCTGCAAAAGATGCTATATAAATGAGAGATGAATGGGATAGGTCTTTTTTCTCTTTTATGCCCAGTTGAGTGGGCAGATGGGGCCTTGTATTCCAATGAAATGTCAGCTTGGATTGCATGCTCAATTCTGTGGAGTGGGACTTGAAGCCAAAGATTCCATTGCATGATTCACCTTTGTTCCCCTTGCTGCATGCAAATCGGCACCTATTTTTCTCAGCTGTAAGAACGGTGACTGGATCAGTTGACTTATCCAACTGCCAAATTAACGTGGCCTATGGCAAAGAATTATAACCTGATTGATCACACAGCCAAGTATCTTGCAGCAGTTGGAAGATGAGCTGGCACCCAAAGATTGTGTTGAGAGATGTGAATTGTTCCGTTTTGTGGGTTTTTAAAATCAAGCGCAATTGTTTTATGGAGAAAATTAGGCCTTTGGTTTTGCAGAGCCATGATCTCCGAACGAAAAGAATTGGCTATAGCATCACAGCAACGTTAACACATTTTGATCCATACCATGTTTGTGCTTTAAAGGGGAAGATTTACTGCAGGGTTCAAGTTAGTTGGTTCACACTAAATCAAGCTAGAATTGCACATAATAAAATACACAGAATATAACACACATTTTCAGTTTTATAAACATTTAAACTTACACATCACAATTTGTTCACAGGCATTTGGATCCTATTTAACCTTCATTGTTTAAGTACTCCAAATATTTACATAAAGAAAACAAAAAAAAGACAATATACTAGCATATGAAAAGTTTTGTACAAATTAAATTCTGGGTAAATACATTTGATTAAACCAATGTTGCGGAATGTTTGAGGTACAATAAGTTTTTATGTTTTAAATCACTGGGGTTTACTGTCCATGATTATGTTGCCTTCCTTATCTTTGATTCTTACTCTTCCTGAGCTGTACTTTGTTTCCTGTTGACCATTTAGATACACAGTTTTAACAGTTCCATCAGGGTACTCCCGTCTTTTGTAATTTGATGTGTGTATTTCCCTTTGTCCATTGTTAAATTCAATTATCTTGTTACCATCACTGCATAGAAGGAAAGAACTGGAATTTATATAGCATCTTTCACAATCTCAGGACATCCCAAACTACTTGATTACAAAGTACTTCTTTGTAGTCACTGATGTCATGTCGGAAAATATGGCAGTCAATTTGTGCATAGTAAGATCGCATAAGCAAATAACCAAAATAACAATTTATATTTATAGTGCACCTTTAATGTAATAGAATGTCCCAAGGAACTTATAGAAACATTGTGAAGCAACATTTGACACAGATATACAAGGCATATTAGGGCCTAGAGCTTAGGGCTGAGGCAGCTGAAGGCAGAGTCATCAATGGTGGAGCAATTAAAATTGGAGCTGCTCAAGAGGCCAGAATTAGATGAGTGCAGATATCTTAGAGGTTGCAGGGCTGAAATAGGGAGGGGTGAGGCCATGGAAGGGTTTGAAAGTAAGATTTTGAATTTTAAAAGAGGTGTTGTTCAACCAGGAGCCAATGTAGGTCAGCAAGCACAGGGGTGGTAGCTGAACGTGACATGAGGTAAGGACGTGGACAGCAGAATTTTGGATGAGCTCAAGTTCATGGAAGGTAGAAGTGAAAGGCCATTATTGGACTATTGGAATAGTCAAGTCTAGAGGTAACAAAGGCATGGATGAGGGTTTCAGCAGCAGATGAGGTGGGGTGAAGTCAGACAATGTTATGGAGATGGAAATAGGGAGTTTTAGTGATGTTGCAGATGTGTGATTGGAAGCTCACCTCGGAGTCAAATGTGTTAGCAAGGTTGCAGAGAGTCTGGTTCAGCTTCAGTCAGTTGCCAGGGAGAACCAAAGACAATAACTTTGGTCTTCCCAATATTTAATTGGAGAAAATTTCTGCTCATCAAATACTGGATGTCAGCTGAGCAGTATAATGATTTAGCAACAGTGGAGGAGTCGTGAGAGAGGCGGGGGTAAGGTAGAGTTGGGTGTTGTCAGCATCTATCTGAAAACTAATGCTTTGTTTTAATTGATGTCGCCGAGGGGCAGCATGTAGAGAAGATATAGCAGCAGGCCAATGATAGATCCTTGGCAGAGCAGGGGCAAAGGTGCAGGAGCAGGAAGAGAAGCCACTGCAAGTGATATTTTGGTTGCGATTAAATAATTAAGAATGGAACCAGTTCCACCCCGCTGGATGACAGTGGAAAGGTGTTGAGGTGGAAGGTGTGGTGAACCATGTCAGGCTTCAAACAGATCAAGGTCAAGGAGGGAAAGTTTACCTTTTGCCACAGTCACATAGGATGTCATTTGTGACTTTAATAAGAGCTGTTTTTGTACTGTGACAGATATGGAAATCAGGTAGGAGGGATTCAAACTTGGAGTTCCTGGAAAGAAAGGCATGGATTTGGGAGGTGACATGTTTTTTGATTTAATTTGATTTAGAGATACAGCACTGAAACAGGCCCTTCTGCCCACCAAATCTGTGCCGTCTATTAACCACCCATTTATACTAATCCTACACTAATCCCATATTCCTACCACATCCTCATCTGTCCCTATATTTCCCTACCACCTACCTATACTAGGGGCAATTTATAATGGCCAATTTACCTATCAACCTGCAAGTCTTTTGGCTGTGGGAGGAAACCCACGCAGACACAGGGAGAACTTGCAAACTCCACACAGGCAGTACCCAGAATTGAACCCGGGTCGCTGGAGCTGTGAGGCTGCGTTGCTAACCACTGCGCCACTGTGCCGCCCTGTTCAAGGACTTTGGAGAGGAAAGGGAGGTTCGAGATGGGGTGGTAGTTTACAAGGACAGTGCGGTTGAGTGTTGATCTTTTGAGGAAAGGGGTGATGACAGCAGATTTAAAAGGATAGTGGGACAGTTCCCGATGAGAGAAAAACATTAACACTATCAGCCAACATGCGGACCAGGAAGGGAAGTTGGGTGGTTAGCAGTTTAGTGGGAAAAGGGGTGAGGAGGCAGGTAGTCAGTCTCATGGACAAGGTGAGCTTGGAAATATCTTTCTCTGCTATCTCCCCTAATGCTAAGAGTTCAGGATTAGGGCAGGGGGTAACATTGGAGGAAGATTGGTCTGGTGGAATACTGGAAGGGAGGGAAGCAGCGGAGGCAGCTGATTGAATGATTTTGATCTTAGTGACAAAGCGGTTCATTAGCTCCTCACACTTATTCTTGCAGGTGAGGGTGGTGGAGAGAGGGGAGGCGACAGGGGAGAAGGGTTTAAGACAACAATGTGCATAAGAGAAAAGAAGCCACAGGTTGTCTTTGCATTCCAGAATCATCCTGGAACAGTGAGCAGTTTTAGCAGACAAGACCAGGACCTGCCAGAACCATAGATAGATAGTGCTTTATGTGGTCTAGCTAGATGTGGCAGTGAATGGTTAAACCAGTTGTCTACCATTTCTGTTCAAGTCTGGGTCCCTTGGACTTAAGGGTGTGGAGATGAGTGCCATACTGGGAGAATGGTCAGGGTGAGAGTGAGGTTTTACTGGGGACCAGGTCACCAAAGGTGGAGGTGAGGGTGTGCAATTGAGCAAATCAGTAGCTGCAGAAATTTGTGGCAAAATGGAGGGATTTTGAAAAGACAAATAATCTGTTTTACTGATATTGGTTGAGAGATAAATATTGACCAGGATACAGGAAATACTTTTCTGCTCTTTAAATAGTGCTCAAGTCCACTACAGGACAAACAGCACTCCAATTTCATGTCTCATCCAAAGACGGCACGTCTGACAGTGTAATACTGAAACGTCAACCTATTATGTGCTCAGATCTCTGGAGTGGAGCTGGAACCCACAACCTTCTGACTCAGGTGAGAATGCTACCATTGAGTAAGGCTGAGAAAAGAATTAGACATTTAGTAAATTACAAAATTGCTCACTAGAATTATAATCCTCTGAAGAGGGAAAATGAGCTTTTTGTATTCATAGGGAATGATTTTAACCCTACCTGCCTAGTGGAAACCAGGTGGGTGAGGAGTTAAAATCTTACCAGGTTACTTACCCACTCCAGAGTTGCAGAGAGCCAACTGATTACAATTTTAACCTGCTCAATAGAGCAGGCAGCAAGGACAATGACCTACAACTGGCAGAAAAGGATTTTTAAAAAAAACTTTCATCATGGGGCCAGGTGGAACCAGAGTGCTTCAGCTCCCATAAGCAAAGTTTAGGCATATCTGCCATAATCTAATAGAATGGCTATACAGGCTTAGGGTACTGATTAGTACTATGATATAAAATTCGTTCAGCTCACATCGCTGAACAAGTTGTTTCTGGTAGTTACTTACGGCTGCACTCGTATTATCGTGCCATCCGGAAACACGCTCTCCTCATGACCATCTGTGAACAAGTATTTAACGGTCTGGTCTGGAAAAGTGATTTCCTTTCTGCCATCTGGGTAATGTTTCTCTGGAATTAGCAATATACATAAATCAGCTATTTGCATAACACGATTTACAATCCCATCTAACCCATTGTAATATTTAGCAATGAAAATAAAAGTGATACTTTACACCTGAAATGAAACTTGTTACAATCTCCATAACTTGCAATTCTGCTCCTCTTCCCCAGTTCATTTTATAGGCACTCCAAAAGCTACACTACTCTGTCCTGCACTCTCCAGGCACACCACAAGCTGCCCAAACCCTCACTGCACTCAATCATCTGCTTCCAATCGGTAACGCACTTTGCAGCTGTTCCATTCACTGTCCTTACTTGCACATGGCATTCTGTTACGATTGATCCAGTGATCACAGCTAGAACATTAAAAACCTGCAATCTATATAAAATATTGCCCCCTTAAAAGCTTTAATATATAACACTAGTCTGTTGAATTACTAACTGAAAGCAAATGTGTATATATATTTTAAAAATAAAGTGCAGTAGAGCACCAATAAGAGGGATGGTTTGCAGCTGAGTTATCAATATTAGTAACAACTGCAGAAATGGTGAGTGCAGGTCAGCAACTTCCTTATAAGGAAAGGAAAGAATGTGAATTCATCCTTGGTGTGCTCATCAAAAAAAAAATCAGTGGACTGGAACACACTCCCTCTCAGCAGCAGATGGTGTAATGCATTGGAGATCAGGGAATGGGTCTTGCCCGCTAAAGGAATCTGTTTAAATTATCTTCAAATATCAGCTGAAGAGGAATTGTTCAATTTTAAGACAATGAAAATACAAGCCTTTTATGCATTTAAAATATAGTGAACATATTAAATACTGTAAGCAGTAGGACACAGGTTTGCATCCAGTTTTCTCACACATTAAGGTAGATTTTGATTAAACATCAAATGTGATGAGCACCTCTTAAAAGGCTGATGGATTAAAAAAAAAGTTAGGTGAACTCTAAAAGGACAGCAATATTGGTAGTTTTTACAAAGAAAACTGACTTAACATATATATTGCAGCCTTTGCAAAGTATGTTTGGATCAAACAAGTGGCTGGCACGTCAAATGGAAGGATGGCAGGAAACAGGTTATTTGATGCAATGATGGAATGCTCAAACCAGCTTTTCAGTGGCAGTTTGCAACTTCGCTGTCCTATTTGACACTGAACTGAGCACCCAATCCTATATCCACTCTATCACAAAGACTGCCTACTTCCACCTCCATAACATTGTGTCTCTGCCTTTGCCTCAGCCCATCTGCTGCCCAAATCCTCAACTGCAATTTTGTCACCTCCAGACATGACTATTCCAAAAGCTTAAACTCATCCAAAACTCTGCTGCCTATTCTGTACCAAGTCCCACTCAACAATCATGCCTGTTCTCACTGACCTACACTGGTTTCAGTCCACCAACACCTCAGATTTAGAGTTCAAACCCTCATGTCCTAGACCCTCCTTAATTCTATCATCGCTTACAGCCATATGACCCTTCTACAGCTATGTATGCTGCCAACTCTGGTCTCTTGTGCAACCCCCATTCCCTCTGCTGAATTAAACTCTGGAATTCCCTGTCCATCTCTCTATCTTCTTTTAAAAGGATCGGTTTTAAGGGGGCTTTAACAAAGCTTTTAGTTACTCCATCTAATATCTCCTTCTCTGGCTTGGTGTCCATTTTTGCTTTTGCTTCTATGAAGCACTTTGAAGTTTTCCTATGTGAAATGCAAGTTGCTGTTAAAATGGAGATGGTGCTGAATGTGATAGTAGTGATGAGGTTTATCACCCAATTGCATTCTCCCAATGCAGCATGCTTACAAAGGAGATGAAAGAAGGAAAGCATCTGACTATCATTGCTAGTGGCAATTATTTGGAGCTGTCCAGACAGAACGTGACTCTGCTGTATATTGTGCTCTGTGCCAGGTATTTGGCACTAGGTCTGCTAATTAACTAAATGGAAGCAGGAAGAATTTTTGTAAAAACAAATCTTACTGAAGGATTCTCTAAGTCCACTTCCATTCACAATATTGCCTACAGCAGCCCTGGACTCTAACTTTAAATAAACCAAGACCAAATGCCACATTGGTATAAATGCAAGGAAATTGATGGAATTCTAAGTATAATTGAGGCCTTCGGTAAATAAAAAGTGCAAACTGGCAGCCACTCCTGGTGCTTGTACAAAACTGGACCACAAAACTTTGTGGGTCACTAAATGGGTAGGAATCCCTTGTAATTGATCACCACTCATTTTTCCCATTGGTTTCACCACGATGAAAAATCTACCCCTGTGAGTCAATAACTGAAGACAAAGGACATTTCTCCCAAGTATACATAAATACTGGCTGATTGATCTCATTAATTTCCTAGTTCTTCAGCATTATTAACTCAGCATTGCAAGTAGGTTGCCCACCTTTATCAAGGGTGGGAGCAGGAGACCCAAAAAGAGAAACAAGTTATTACACTGGATGCATTCCTAAATGTGGCACCTATAACATTTGTGATGTATGTAATTCACCAAGTTGTGAAATCTTAAAATCCCTCTTGACCCAAATATTGCCAATCGACTGCCATCCATTTAAAAAAAAACTTGCTTAGTGAGCAGACTTCCATTGGAATGCGTCTTGGTCAGCATTTTAGAATATAGAAACATTGAAAGCTCAAAAAGGTTAAAAACTTTCCATACCCATCTGATTATTTGGGAACTGCAAAACCTCTAGACCATCAGGATAGGTCGTATGTGTTGTTTGTGCATCTGCATAATAGTAGATCTATTAAAACAAAGAACATCTTCCTATTAAAGACAATAAACAGCACAAACTTAAGATAATGCAGAATTAAATTGAAGGCTGGATAACATTTCTTTAGAGAATGGTTAGAATGTAGAATTCTGTCAAATAGTTGTTCAAGTGGCATTCATAAATTATTTTAAAAACAAATTAGGTAATTACCAGAAAAATGTAAATATTAAGGATATGGGGAGAAAGAGCAAGAGAATGAAATAAGGCCAGGTAGTTTGTGGACAAAAACACTGGTGCAAACTTGATGGACTAAATCACTTGTTTCTGTGTCATAACATTCCCTAAGTCTGATGGAGCTTTCTCCTTTTTAACACTTTCTCAGAACATTCAGTTCACTGTCTTCACATCATTGAGGCAACTACATTAGGAGATGCTGACCATTTGCATAAATGCTTATTCAGCTTAACAGTTATGGTATAATACTCAAATTGGCAATCTTACTAAATATAAAATTTAAAAAAGGGTAAAAGCAACACTTCAAAGAAAGTTAATTAACTGAAGAAAATTAAATACCCTCACCTGAAAGAAGTAAATTTGGAAAAGTCAGGATAGGTGAAACAGTTCCAGTAGATTCAAGTCAAAATTGGAATTATTTCATTGTATTTTGGGACTATTAATCATTATAGCGGTGGGTCTGATACCAGAAGTGTACAGCGAATTGTCACTGCCGTCCATGTCTCTGCTTTAAAGACATCTGCAAACACGACATGAAGTCCTGTGACACTGACCACAAGTCGTGGGAGTCAGTTGCCAGTGATCGCCAGAGCTAGCGACAGCCATAAAGGTGGGGCTAAAGAGTGGCGAGTCGAAGAGACTTAGCAGTTGGCAGGAAAAAAGACAGAAGTGCAAGGAGAGAGCCAACTGTGTAACAGCCCCGACAACCAGTTTTATCTGCAGCGCCTGTGGAAGAGTCTGTTACTCTAGAATTGGCCTTTATAGCCACTCCAAGCACTGCTCCACAAACCACTGACCACCTCTAGGTGCTTACCCATTGTCTCTCGAGTCAAGGAGCCCAAAGGAGGAAAGAAGAATCAATATAGTGTTATGAACACTGGACTTTGTAGCATGATAGTTTATTTTTTTAAAAACTGATTTGTAATACAAAACTGATTTTTAATGAAAAGCTGATTTTTTAGTGTAATGCAAGATGGAGTCGGAAGTCATGTGACCTCATCAACTCTGCTTAAAGACAAGAACGGAATGTTGGTTACTGGGACAAAAAGAACCCAGATCAAAGACCCTTTTGAAAAGCAGAAGGCAAGGTTGTAACACCTGAAGAACAAGGGGTTTCATCCTCCTAGACTTTCAGATCATAAACAAAGAGCCTGTGACTCTGATAATGTAAATACGAATTGCAATTGCTAATAGCTGGAAACAAAGGAAAGCACTTAGAAACATAGAAAATAGGAGCAGGAGTAGGTCATTCGGCCCTTTGAGCCTGCTCCGCCATTCATTATGATCATGGCTGATCATCCAACTCAGTAACCTGTTCCCCCTATAGAAACACGGGTGGCTCTGCCATAGCCAGACTTGTGAGCTCTGCATATGGAAAAAACGAATGGCTATTGACCTTCTGATTCTGGATAAATTCTACAGACTTTGGGAAATCTGCAGGCTGTAAGGAAAACAACCACCAGTGGTGATAGCCTCAAGGGAGAGGGAACACCTGCTCTCAGAAGACTGATACAGCTAAAGGCTGCAAAGACTTGAAGTTGATTTGAAAGTTGAGGTTTTCAGAGAAGGCAAAGACCAACAGGATCACCAGAGATCACCTTATTCATGGAAGTCCAGGTCAAAAGTGCTTGGTAGACGTGAGCAAAGGACACTGACTTTGAGGTGGTCTGGGAGATTCAGCCCATTGCAACTGGGAGGAGTTTTAGCTACAAAGATTTTGCTTCAAGGAGGACTGTGTAACATAAATATGGTGTGAGGTTTTGAAGTGTTCTAATAAGTGAAGAAAATACCTCACTATAATTGGGAGTATTAGCTACTTGAAAAATAGTTAATGGTGATTTTTAGTTTAGTAGTTACAATAAAAGTCTTAAAACATGAAATCTTGTGTAATTCTTTAAATTGGTCTGGAATGTTCATATTTCATGTTTTAAAGTTAGTTAAAGGTCTTACTGAGGTCGTAAGAATAGCCATTATAAACTAAGTAACTAAAGATTTACAAAAGCAAAATACTGCGGATGCTGGAATCTAAAGTAAAATAGAAAATCCTGGAAATACTCAGCAGGTCAGGTGGCATCTGTGGAGGGAGAAACAGTTAACATTTCAGGTCTGGTGAAAGGTCGTTGACCTGAAATGTTAACGCTGTTTCTTGCTCCACAGATGCAGCCTGAGCTGCTGAGTATTTGCAGTTTTTATAACTAAAGATCTAGTTGCATTCAGAGCTTGATGCAAGACATTTAAAATGGATTATTACAAGGAAACAAAATGAAAACCGGAAGAGCTTTACTATACTAATATAACTAAGTTGATTTTTAAAAAAAATTCATTCATTGGATGTGAGCTTCACTGGCAAGGCTAGCATTTATTGGCCAACGCTATTACCCTTAAGGTGGTGTTGTGAGCCACCTTCTTGGACCGCTGCAGTCCTTGTGGTATAGGTATACCCACAATGCTGTTAGGAAGGGCGTTCCAGCATTTTGATCCTGAGACAGTGAAGGAACACCAATATATTTCTAAGTCAGGATGGTATGTGACTTGGAGGGGAACTTGCAGGTGGTTGTGTGCCCATGCATCTGCTGCCCTGGTTCTTCTACGTGATCGAGGTGCAGGTTTGGACAGTGCTGTCAAAGGAGCCTTGGAGAGCTGTTGCATCCTGTAGATGGTACATACTGCTGTCACGGTGCATGCCGATGGATGGAGTGAATGTTGAAGGTAGTGAATGGGGTGCCAATCAAATAGGCTGCTTTGTCCTGGATGGCACCGAGCTTCATGAGTGTTGTTGGAGCTGCATTCATCGAGGCAAGTAGGGAGTATTCCATCATAATCTTGACTTGTGCCTTGTAGATGGTGGACAGGCCTTGGGGAGACAGGAGGGGAGTTACTGCAGAATTCTCAGCCTCTGACCTATTCTTGAAGCCACAGTATTTATCTGGCGGGTCCAGTTAAGATTCTAGTTAATGAAAACCCCCACGTTGATGGTGGGGGATTTGGCTATGGTAATTCGTTCATGGGATGTTGGGCATTGCTAGCTAGGCCAGCATTTATTGCCCATATTTAATTGCCCTTGAGAAGGTGGTGGTGAGCTGCCTTCTTGAACCGCTGCAGTCCATATTGTTGAATGTCAAGGGGAGATGGTTAGATTCTCTCTTGTTGGAAATGGTCATTGCCTGGCACTTGTGTGGCACGAATGTTACTTGTCATTCATCAGCCTTAGCCCGAATGTTGTCCAGCTCTTGTTGCATGTGGGAACGGACTGCTTCAGTATCTGAAGAATTATAGATGGGACTGAACACTGCAATCAGCAGCGAACATCTCCACTTCTGACTTTGTGATGGAGAGAAGCTCATTGATGAAGCAGCTGAAGATGGTTGGACCGAGGACACTACCCTGAGGAACTCTTGCAGCGATGTCCTCAGGCTGAGATGATTGACCTCCAAACCACCACAACCATCTTCCTTTGTGCTAAGTATAACTCAGTTCCCAAATGACTTCAATTTTACTAGGACACCTTAATGTCACACTTGGTCAAATGTTGACTTGATGTCAAGGACAGTCACTCTCACCTCACCCCTGGAATTCAGCTCTGTTGTCCAAGTTTGGACCAAGGCTGTAACGAGGTCCAGAGCCAAGTGGTATTGGCAGAACCCAAACTGAGCATCGGTTATTGCTGAGTAAGTGCTACCTGAAAACACTATGGACAACACCTTCCATCACTTTAGTGGTGATTGAAAGTACAGCGATAGGGCAGTAATTGGCTAGATTGGATTTGTCCTGCTTTTTGTGCACAGAACATACTTGGGCTATATATTGGTATGATAGCTGGAGTGCTTTATATTAGTAGTATTGACTACTTCCAAAGTAATGAGGAGTTTGAGTTCATACCTACAAGATGCATTTTCTCATGCATTAGTGTTTGAGGTTTGTGTCATCGCTTCAAATGCTGTATTGTGTACATAAGTAATTTTTAAAATTGTGGCATTTGTTCAGAATGGGAACAGTTACATGAAAATTTAATGTTTATTCAATCTTTATAAAGAAAGAAAAAAAGGCATCTGAAAGTGGTTTATTACTTACCACCGTCTGGTCAGGCATCATCTGTTTTACATCCCCATTGAAGAATGTCACTCTAACAGTCTTCCCATCAGCACTAATTTCTTTTCGGGTACCATTACAGAAAACAATTATGTGACGTCCACTTCTCAACACCTGCTCAACCTACAAAAGAAATAACTCAAATAAGAGAAAGGTTTAGCAGAAGACACAGGAAACAACAGTTCAGGAGATGTAAAAGTTAATAGAGTCATAGAGTCGTACTGCATAGAAACAGGGCCTTCGGCCCACCGCATCCATGCTGACCATAATGCCCATCTATACTAATCCCACCTGCCTGCATTAATTCTATATCCCTCTATTCCTTGCTCATTCAAGTACCTATCCAGATGCTTCTGAAATGTTGCTACAGTTCCGGATTCCACCACCTCCTCAGGCAGCTCATTCCAGATACCCACTATTCTTTGTGAGAAAAATTTACCCCTTTGATACCCTTTAAACCTCCTCCCTCTCACCTTAAATCTATGCCCTCTAGTTTTAGTCACCCCTCCCATGGGAGAGAGACTCTGGCTATCTACCCTATCTATGCATCTCAATTTTATTTATTTAGAGATACAGCACTGAAACAGGCCCTTCAGCCCACCGAGTCTGTGCCGACCATCAACCACCCATTTATACTTAATCCTACACTAATCCCATATTCCTACCACCTACCTATACTAGGGGCAATTTATAATGGCCAATTTACCCACCAACCTGCAAGTCTTTGGCTGTGGGAGGAAACCGGAGCACCCGGCGAAAACCCACGCGGTCACAGGGAGAACTTGCAAACTCCACACAGGCAGTACCCAGAATTGAACCCGGGTCGCTAGAGCTGTGGGGCTGCGGTGCTAACCACTGCGCCGCCTGTATCATGTATACCTGTATCATGTCCCCTCTCAGCCTCCTTCGCTCCAGGGAAAACAGACCCAGCCTATCCAATCTCTCTTTATAACTCAAGCCCTCCAAACCAGGCAACATCCAGGTGAATCTTTTCTGCACCCTCTCGAGCTTAATCACATCTTTCCTGTAGTGAGGCGACCAGAACTGCACAGTACTCCAAGCGCAGCCTAACCAACGGTATGTACAACTGTAACATGACGTCCCAACGCTTGTGCTCAATGCCTCGGCCGATGTAGGCAAGCATGCCATACGCCTTCTTCACCACCCTGTCTACCTGTGTTGCCACTTTCAGGGAATTATGTACTTGCACCCCAAGGTCTCTCTGCTCAACAACACTCCCCAGGGCCCTGCCATTCACTGTATATGTCCTGCCCTGGTTTAACTTCCGAAAATGCATCACTTCGCACTTGTCTGCGTTAAATTCCATTTGCCAATCCCTTGCCCACTTTCCCAGTTGATCCATATCCTGTTGTAACCTTAGACAACCTTCTTCACTGTCCACTATACCACCAATTTTGGTGTAATCTGCGAACTTACTAATCATGCCCCCTACATTCACATCCAAGTCATTTGACAAACAACAGAGGGCCTAGCACCGATCCCTGCGGCACACCACTGGTCACCAGCCTCCAATGTGAAAAACAACCCTCCACTACCACCCTCTGCCTATCACCAAGCCAATTTTGTATCCAATTGGCTAGCTCACCCTGGATCCCATGTGTTCGAACCTTCCGGACCAGCCTACCATGCGGGACCTTGTCAAAGGCCTTGCTAAAGTCCATGTAGACAATGTCCACCACCCTGCCCTAGTCAATCCTCTTGGTCACCTCCTCAAAAAACTCAATCAAATTCATGAGATGTGATTTCCCACGCACAAAGCCATGCTGACTATCCCTAATCAGACCTTGCCTTTCCAAATGCATGTAAATCCTGCCTCTCAGAATCCCTTCCAATAACTTTCTCACCACTGATGCAAGGCTCACCGGCCTGTAGTTCCCTGGCTTATCCCTGCTGCCCTTCTTAAATAAAAAAGGGCACAACATTAGCTATCCTCCAGTCTTCCGGTACCTCATCCATGGCTAACGATGATACAAAAATCTCTGCCTGGGCCCCAGCAATCTCCTCCCTTGCTTCCCATAGCATCCTAGAATACAACTGGTCAGGCCCTGGGGATTTATCCACCTTTAATGCGCTTTAAAACCTCCAACACCTCCTCCTTTGTAATGTTGATATGCTCCAGGATATCGCTGTTCCCTCCCTTGAACTCGCTAGCTTCCATGACCTTCTCCACGGTAAATACAGACGAGAAGTATTTAAGACCTGGCCCATTTCCTGTGGCTCCACACATAGATTACCACACTGATCTTTAAGGGGACCTACTCTCTCCCTAGCTACCCTTTTACTCTTAATATACTTATAGAATCTTTTAAGATTCTCCTTTATCTTATCTGCCAGGGAAATTGCATGGCCCCTTTTTGCCCACCTAATTTCCTTCTTAAGTGTACTTCTACATCCCTTATACTTGAGGGACTCGCTTGATCCCAGCTGCCTATACCTGACATATGCCTCCTTCTTTGTCCTGACCAGATCCTCAATATCCCTCGTCAACCAAGGTTCCCTAAACTTGCCAGCCTTGCCCTTCAATCTAACAGGAACATGCCGGCCCTGAACTCTTCCTATCTCACTTTTAAAAGCCTCCCACTTGCCAGACGTCCCTTTACCTGTAAACAGCCTCTCCCATTCAACTTTTGAGAGTTCCTGTCTGATGCCATCGAAATTAGCCTTCCCCCAATTTAGGACTTCAACTTGAGGACCAGTCCAATCCTTTTCCATAACTATCTTGAAGCTAATAGAGTTATGGTCACTGGTCCCAAAGTGCTTCCCCACTGACATCAACCACCTGCCCAGCCTCATTTCCTAAGAGGAGGTCGAGTGTAGCCCCTTCTCTAGTAGGGCCATCCACATACTGCTTCAAAAAACTATCCTGGACACACTTAAATTCTTCCCCATCTGATCCCTTAGCACTAAGGCAGTCCCCGTCAATATTAGGGAAGTTAAAATCACCTACTATTACAACCCTATAATTCCTACACCTATCTGTGATTTCCCTACATATATGCTCCTCCACTTGCCTCTGACTATTGGGGGGCCGATAGTATAATCCCAAAGTGATCACCCCTTTCTTATTTCTAAGTTCTACCCGTATGGCCTCGCTGGACGTTCCCCCCGGGATATCCTCTCCAAGTACTGCCGTGATGTCCTCCCTAATCAATAGTGCAACTCCCCCTCCTCGCTTACCTCCACCTCAGTCACGCCGGAAGCATCGGTATCCTGGAACATTGAGCTGCCAGTCCTGCCCATCCCTCAACCACGTTTCCGTAATAGCTATAATATCACAATCCCATGTACCGATCCATGCTCGGAGTTCATCTGCCTTACCTGCAAGGCTTCTTGCATTCAAGTAAATGCAGTTTAGCCTACCAGACCTTCCACGCTCCCTGTCCTGCCCCTGCCCAGCCTGCCTATTGGACTTGCTTGCTTTAACCTCTACATTTGCCTCAACTATCTCATTGGAGACAAAAACAAGAAATGCTGGAATCACTCAGCAGGTCTGGCAGCATCTGTGGAAAGAGAAGCAGAGTTAACGTTTCGGGTCAGTGACCCTTCTTCGGAACTGACAAATATTAGAAAAGTCACAGATTATAAACAAGTGAGGTGGGGGTGGGGCAAGAGATAACAAAGGAGAAGGTGCAGATTGGACCAGGCCACATAGCTGACCAAAAGGTCACGGAGCAAAGGCAAACAATATGTTAATGGTGTGTTGAAAGACAAAGCATTAGTACAGATTAGGTGTGAATACACTGAATATTGAACAGCAGCAAGTGCAAACCTGAAGAAAAACAACCTGAAAAAAACAGTGGGTAAGCAAACTGAACAAACTAAGATGAAATGAAATAAATGCAAAAAAAGATTGTAAAAAATGTAAGAAGGAATGTAAAAAAAGGAAGAAAAAATAACTAAAAATGAAAGTAAAGTGGGGGGCTGTCATGCTCTGAAATTATTGAACTCAATGTTCAGTCCGGCAGGCTGTAGTGTGCCTAATCGGTAGATGAGATGCTGTTCCTCGAGCTTGCGTTGATGTTCACTGGAACACTGCAGCAATCCCAGGACAGAGATGTGAGCATGAGAGCAGGGGGAGTGTTGAAATGGCAAGCAACCGGAAGCTCAGGGTCCTGCTTGCGGACTGAGCGGAGATGTTCCGCAAAGCAGTCACCCAATCTGCGCTTGGTCTCCCCAATGTAGAGGATGCATTCACAGCCATCAGTCTGAGCTGCATTAAGTGAAGGTCCCACAGGTGAAAGGGTGATGTGTTAAAAGCTTGTCTCAACCATTCAAACCTTTTACCGCATGATGTTTTGTTGGAAAAGGAGAAAAACAGTAACAATGATGAAAAAATACAGTAAATTATAAATTTACTGCGAGAAATAATTGATATTCTGTAAATACAAAAACATTGATTTCTCACCTTTCCATCTGGATACTTAATCACTTCTTGAACTTCATCCTCAGTCCCATTACACTCAAGACTCTGCTTTAGAAATACAGAGAAAGAACCAGCTGTTTACATCAATGTGTATAAAACAGTACAATACTGAGGATTCTGAAACTAAATATAATTCCTGAGTAATGCTTTATATGTTTACCTTCATTAAAATTTGATTTCAACAGACTTTTATATTTGAAACCATGTATTATAAGTTATATATTGGATTATAAAGTACAATCTCACAAATTCCGCACATATCCAAGTTGATGTCCCATGGCATTGCACAAAGGAGTCAAGATCAAATGTAATCTTCAGCTTAAGTGTTGTTTGAAAGCAAAGGATATTTAGACCAGGCAGCATTTGAACTACAGTCAGTAATTTCTCTCATGAAGCTTGACTGCAATTTTGGAAAGTGCCTATTAATTGCATTACAAATACTTTATTTATAATCCCTTCCGAATATCAGACGGGCTAAGAGTCCAATTCTCTCCACCACCCATTGCTTCCGACCTAACCCTTGCACTTTCCTCCACTTGCTTGTTACCTCTCTTTACTAATATCTCCCAATCCAAGTGCCTATTCCATTCAACCCTTAACCCTCCTACTCCCAAATTGCTCTTCAAACGCCACCCCATATAATTGAAAATGACACAGATCGTCAGTCAGCACCCTTGGAGAAAACAGTCAAATGCAGATTTTGGGTGCAGATAAGGATATTAATAAAACAAGCATATCCTGCAGTGCAACACAGGTCACTCCATACTCAGTGGCCACAAATAGATGTCTTCCTCATCACACCACCTACCCCTAATGAAGAGCAAGTAATTGTATAAGAGAACAGTGAGGAGAGAGAGCGAGAAGGATAACAAGCAAGGCAAGTAGAAAAGATGGGAGAAGGAAAGATCTCTCCCCTGCCTGGAGTCTCTCAACTGCTACTGGAAAATGCTGCCTTTCCATCAGCACTCAATCGAAAGGGAAGGCAGTGGCATAGTGGTAATGTCACTAGACTAGTAACCCAGAGCCCCAGGCTAATGCTCTGGGACATGGGTTTGAATCCCACCATGGCAGGTGGTGGAATTTGAAATCAATTAATAAATCTGAAATTTAAAAAAAAAAAAGCTAGTCTAAGGGCGATCATGAAACCATTGTCGATTGTTGTAAAAACCCTGGTTCACGAATATCCTTTAGGGAAAGAAATCTGCTGCCCTCACCTGGACTGGCCTACATGTGATTCCAGACCCACAGCAATGTGGCTGACTCTTAAATGCCCTCTGAAATGGCCTAGCAAGCCACTCAGCTGTATCAAACTGCTATAAAGTCTAAGAGAAGAATTAAAATGGATGGACCACCCAGCATCGACCTAGGCACCGGAAATGACAACGGCAAACGCAGCCTGTCGGCCTTGCAAAATCCTCCTCACTATCATCTGGGGCTTGTGCCAAAGTTGGGAGAGCAGTCCCATAGACTAGTTCAGCAACAGCCTGACCTAGTCATACTCACGGAATCATACCTTACAATGTCCCAGACACGACCATCACCATCCCACTGGTCGGACAGACCCACTAGAAGTGGTGGCCTAGTGATATACATTGGGGAGGGAGTTGCCCTGGGAGTCTCAACATTGACTCTGGACCCCATGAAGTCTCATGGAATCAGGTCAAATATGGGCAAGGAAACCTCTTGCTGATTACCAACCTACCACACCCTGCCCCCCCACCGTGTTTCTTTATGTTGAACACCAATTGGAAGAGGGTAGCTAGGGCACAAAATGTACTCTGGGTGGAGAACGTCAATGTCCACTACCAAGCATGACTCGGTAGCACACTACTGACCGAGCCCTAAAGGACATAGTTGCTAGACTGGGCCTGTGACCAGGTGGTGAAGAACCAAGAGGGAAAAACCTACTTGACCTCGTCCTCACCAATCAACCTGTTGCAGATGCATCTGTTCACGACAGTATTGGTAAGAGTGACCACCGCACAGTCCTTGTGGAGACGAATTCCCGCCTTCACATTGAGGATACCTTGCATCATGTTGTGTGGTACTACCACCGTGCTAAATAGGATAGATTTCGAACAGATCTAGCAATGCAAAACTGGGCATCCATGAGTCACTGCGAGCCCTCACCAGAAGAATTGTATTCAACTACAATCTGTAACCTCGTGGCCCAGCATATTCCCCACTCTACCATTACCATCAAGCCGGGGGACCAACCCTGGTTCAATGAAGACTGCAGTAGGGCCATGCCAGGAGTAGCACCAGGCATACCTAAAAAAAAAAAACAGCATCAGCCTGGTGAAGCTACAACACAGGACTACTTACATGCCAAACTGCGTAAGCAGCATGCAACAGACAGGGCTAAGTGATCCCACAACCAACGGATCAGATCGAAGCTCTGCAGTCCTATCACATCCAGTCGCGTGTGATGGTGGACAATTAAACAACTAACAGGGAGGAGGAGGATGCTCCACAAATATCCCCATCCTCTACAATGGGGGAGCCCAGCACATCAGTGCAAAAGGCAAGGCTGAAACATTTGCATCCATCTTCAGTCAGAAGTGCCAAGTGAATGATCCACCTTGGCCTCCTCCTGAGGTCCCCAGCAGATGCCAGTCTTTAGCCAATCCAATACACTGCATGTGATATCAAGAAATGGTTGAAGGCACTGAATAATGCAAAGGGTATGGGCCCTGACAACATTCCAGCAACAGTACTGACCACTTATGCTCCAGAACTAGCTGCATCCGTAGCAAAGCTGTTCCAGTACAACTACAAAACTGGCATATACCCGGCAATGTGGAAAATTGACTAAGTATGTCCTCTGCACAAAAAGCAGGCCAAATCCAACCCGGCCAATTACCACCCTATCAGTTTCCTTCCGATCATCAGCAACGTGATGGAAGGGATTGTTAGCAGTCCTATCAAGCAGCACTTGCCCAGCAATAACCTGCTCACTGGTGCTCAGTTTGGGCTCGGCCAGGGTCACTCAGCTTTTGACCTCATTACAGCCTTGGTCCGAACATGGAAAAAAAAAAAGAGAGTTCAACTCCAGATGGAGGTGCGAGTGACTGCCCTTGACATCAAGGCAGCATTTGACTGAGTATTGCTTAAAGGAGCCCTAGCAAAAATGGAGTTAATGGGAATCAGGGAAAACTCTCCACTAGTTGTAGTCATACCTAGCAAAAAGGAAGATGGTTGTGGTTGTTGGAGGTCAATCGTCTCAGTTCCAGGACATCACTGCAGGATTTCCTCACAGTAGTGTCCTAGGCCCAATCATCTTCAGCTGCTTCATCAATGACCTTTCCCCCATCATAAGGTCAGCAGTGGGGATGTTCGCTGATGATTGCACAATGTTCAGTACCATTCACAGCTCTTCAGATAGTGAAGCAGCCCATGTCCAAAGGCAGTAAGACCCGGACAAAATCCAGGCTTGGGCTGATAAGTGGCAAGTTACATTCGTGCCACAGAGGTGCCGGGCAGGACAGAATCTAACCACCTCCCCTTGACATTCAGTGGCATTATCACTGAATCCCCCTCTAGCAATATCCTGGGGATCACTACTGATCAGAAACTGGACTGGACCAGCCACATAAATGCTGTGGCTACAAGAACAGGTCAGAGGCTGGGAATTCTGCAACAATTAACTCACCTCCTGCCTCCCCAATGCTGTCCACCATCTACAAGGAAAAAGTCAGGCGTGTGATGGAATACTCTCCACTTGCCTGGATGGGTGCAGCTCCAACAACACTCAAGAAGCTGTACACCATCCAGGACAAAGCAGCCCACTAGACTGGCACCCCATCCACCACCTTCAACGTCCACTCCCTCCACCACTGATGCACAGTGACAGCAGTGTACATCATCTACAAGATGTGCTGCAACAACTCACCAAGGCTTCTTCGACAGCTCCTTCCAAACCTTCGGCCTTTTATCAGCTGGAAGGACAAGGGCAACAGATGCATGGGAACACCAGCTGCAAATTCCCCTCCAAGCCACAGACCCATCCTGACTTGGAACTATATCGCTGTTCCTTCACTGGCGCTGGGTCAAAATCCTGAAACTTACTTCCTAACAGCACTGTTGGGGTACCTACACCCCAAGGATTCAAGAAGGCAGCTCACCGC
This sequence comes from Heterodontus francisci, assembly GCF_036365525.1. Taxonomy (NCBI): domain Eukaryota; kingdom Metazoa; phylum Chordata; class Chondrichthyes; order Heterodontiformes; family Heterodontidae; genus Heterodontus; species Heterodontus francisci. Next base: position 54,037,625 of record NC_090376.1, on the reverse strand, counting down.
CACCTTCTCAAGGGCAATTAGGGGAGGGCAATAAATGCTGGCCTAGCCAGTGATGCCCACATCCCCTGAACAAATAAAAAAAAACATGAGATAGAGAAGCAGAAGAGGACAGAGAACAAATGACAGGGAGGATAAAGACATACAAGTTAACAAAAAAAAAGAGAAAAGCAGCAATACAAAGATCATACAGGTTATCCTTTGACTTAACATGAGCATAAGAGATCAACTAATGATATATTGAAACTCTTGCATATGGCACAAACTTCCTCTTAAGTGTCACACTTATTTCCTACAACATTTTGTTGATAACATCCATATTATAAAAAGGTGTATCCAAAAGCTCAGTGCTTTTATTTGCAAGCCAGACAGCATCTGTGGAGAGAGGAAGGAAAGGTTAACGCTTGAGGCCATTGACTGGAAACGTTAACTCTACCGTCCTCTCTCCACAGATACAACTAGACCTGTTTTCAGCATTCTCTGTGTGTCTGTCAAAAAAAAGCTGGCTGCATTTGCTGACAACGCGACCACTAGATGGCGCATGACTAGCACATGCACAAATGCAGCTTCTGCCACTGACACGTCACTATCAGCGACATCTCAGGCAGCTGCCAGGGGCAGCGAGGGGAGGCAGGACAGCGGGGAGCGAGGGTAGAGTGGTGGTAGCGGAGAGCGAGGAATGGGGATTGATCAGCTGGGGGCAAGGGGAGAGAGCGAGTGGCTGTGGTGGTGGGGGGGGATGCAGGCGGGGAGAGCACGCAGCCAGTGGGGCGGGAGCGAGTAGCTGAGGTACGGCAGTGGCATTGCGGGGAGCGAGCGCGGTGAAGTGGCGATTGCAGCAGGGATGATGGGAGGGAGCAGGGTACTGTTCGAGTGAATGGAGATGGCTACTGAGGGGCGAGGATGTCATTGCGTGGTGACATCATTTGCGCATTCATATTGGCAAGCGGGCAAATGTTAACAAGCATTGATGACGTGCGCGATCACTCTGCACATGCTCTGCGTTGTCAGGAGTCACTTTGGAAAAAAAAAAAGTTTTCTCCCTTCCCCTCTTGAATGCTTTGACAGTTTACTGGGGTATAATTCCTTAAGTGCTAGCTGTCTTCTAATACCTTGCCCAAGTAATGGGACTACTGAACTGTAGGGAGGGGAGAAATAAAATGACACAGCCTGATCCTGTCCAGCTGATACTCGGATACAATTCCAACAAGGATCTTTGGCTAGCTATTAGGAGCAAGAATTCTGTAACCTGGGGCACTCAGGCCAATTACAGTGCCCCTACAGCTGCCACGCTCAAATTGGCTAACTCAGGCTAAATTAAGGATTGAACCCGTGACCTATTTGGTCCTGTTGGTTCAGTTACTCACTGTATAAAGTCATTAGGCCATTTGGGCAGACCAACTATAAAATACTAAATTACATAGTAAATCTTCTTTCATGAGTATCAGATCGCCACAATCTAAAAGTTACAGTATTTGCAACTCACTGCTTTAAACTTTTAGCATCAATCTGTACCTGATATGTATATCTATTAATGAAAAAATATCATGGAAGACTTACAGAACTAAATGGTGCTGAAACCTGGTCACAGTTTGGAAAATTTTCAGGAGGCTCTGAATGCATCATACTGGCCACTGCAGAATCAGTCACATTAGTGAGGGATGTGGAAGACATTGAAGAAACTGAACCTGAAATCAATAAAACAAAATGGTTAATCAACTTCAGCTGTGGCGTTAGCGCTCATCCATACTTGTCAACTTATTATTGTAATATGCACATTCACACTACTTTAGGTTCCCAGTGCTGTTAGTATTTTAAATTTTTTTGCTGACCTATGATAGTGCTTTTAATAATTTGCTCTTCTACCCTATTCAGTTTATTTCCTAAGGTGTAGGCGATGTTTATAATTTTCCTAACAAAAATCACTTGCATCACTTCGCATTCATCCATGTTAAAGGTTAATTTGCCACTTAACTGCCCAATCTGCAAGTTTTAATCATCAGCTGTGGCTCAGTGGGTAGCACTTTCATCTCAGACTCAGAAGGCTGTAGGTTCAAGTCCCACCCCAGGACTGCAGCACAAAAATCAAGGCCAACACTCCAGTGCTGTACTGAGGGAGTACTGCACTGCCAGAGGTACCACCTTTAAGATGAGACATTAAACTGAGGCCACGTCTGCCCTCGCAGATGGACGTAAAAGGTCCCATGGCACTATTTCAAAGAAGAGCAGTGGAGTTATCCCTGGCCAATATTTATCCCTCAAATTAACACAAAATTATCTGGTCATTATCATAATGCTGTTTGTGGGAGCTTGCTTTACGCAAATTGGCGGCCACATTTCCTACATTACAACAGTGACTACGCTTCAAAAGAACTTCATTGGCTGTAAAGTGCTTTGAGACGTCCAGTGGTCATGGAAGGAGTTATATAAATTCAGGTCTTATTTTCTTTTTCTAACGTCTTCTTGCACTATGTTGCATCGTTCCTCAATGCTAGCTATACCCCTGCCTGCCCCATATGTGGTAGAGTCTGCAATTTCTGCACTGGACTCGTTAGCCATGTTAGAACTCAATGAACCAGAGTGGAAGCAAGTGAACCTCTGTCCAAGGGACTGCCTAAGAAGATACCCCGGCCCCCACAACACCCTCGACCCTGCCAGTTTGGCATCATCTACAGATTTTGATATTACTTGTTCCCAGGTCCAAATCATTAACGTAAATGATAAATAACAATGATTCCAGCACTGATCCTTGTGGAACACTGCTTTTTATCTTCCTTCAATCTGAATAATTATCCTTTACATCTACTCTCTGCGATCTACTTTTTAGTCAATTTGCTATTCATTCAGTTATCTGTCCTGATTCCACATGCCCTAACCTTTGTCATGAGCCTAAGAGTTATTTATTACAATACCCTTATCTATTCTTTCCATTAGCTCGACAAAGAATTTTCAAGTTAATTAAGCATGACTCAGCCTTTTAGCATCCACGCTGACTGCTTATATTTTCTGTCTTGGCATGCTCTTCTTTTAGTTTAGATTCAGGTATTTATCCGATCATAAATGTTAATCTGGCTAGTTTAGTTCCCAGGTCGCTCACATGGCAACTCAGCTACGAAGAGTGATGGACTATCTCTCCCAAGCCTGTAACTTGTTCTCCTTGACTAGAAGTGTTAAGAAAACCATGGTCATGGGATAAGGTGTTGCATCTCGGCCCCTGATCACACTAAATAACACTCCACTGAAAGTGGTTAGTATATTCTGCGATCTTGCGTCCACGGTGACAAACAATTTGTCCCTTGAGCCAGAACTCAAACATAGAAAATAGGAGTAGGCCATTCGGCCCTTCAAGCCTGCTCCGCCATTCATTATGATCATGGCTGATCATCCAACTCAGTAACCTGTTCCCGCTTTCACCCCATACCCTTTGATCCCTTTAGACCCAAGAGCGATATCGAACTCCTTCTTAAAAACATACAATATTTTGGCCTCAACTGCTTTCTGTGGTAGCAAGTTCCACAGGCTCACCACTCTCTGGGTGAAGAAACCTCTCATCGCAGTCCCTGTATCCTTAGACTATGACCCCTGGTTCTGGACTCCCCCACCATCGGAAACATCCTTCCTGCATCTACCCTATCAAGTCCTGTTAGAATTTTATAGGTTTCCATGAGATGCCCCCTCACTCTTCTGAACGCCAGCGAATATAATCCTAACCGACTCAATCTCTCCTCATACGTCAGTCCTGCCATCCCAGGAATCAGTCTGGTAAACCTTTGCTGCACTCCCTCTATAGCAATAACATCCTTCCTCAGATAAGGAGACCAAAACTGCACACAATATTCCAGGTGTGGCCTTACCAAGACCCTGTATAATTGCAGCAAGACATCCCTGCTTCTGTACTCGAATCCTCTCTCTATGAAGGCCAACATACCATTTGCCTTTTTTACCGCCTGTTGCGCCTGCATGCTTACCATCAGCGACTGGTGTACGAGAACACCCAGGTCTTGTTGTATATTCCCCTCTCTCAGTTTATAGCCGTTCAGATAATAATCTGTCTTCCTGTTTTTGCTACCAAAGTGTATAACCTCACATTTATTCACATTATACTGCATTTGCCATGCATTAGCCCACTCACTCAACTTGTCCAAATCACCCTGAAGCCACACTGCATCCTCCTCACAACTCACCCTCCCACCCAGCTTTGTGTCATCTGCAATTTGGAGATATTACATTTAGTTCCCTCATCTAAATTATTAACATATATTGTGAATAACTGGGGTCAGAGCATCGATCCCTGCGGTACCCCATTAGTCACTGCCTGCCATTCGGAAAAAGACTCATTTATCCCTCTTTGTTTCCTGTCTGCCAACTAATTTTTTTATCCATCGCAGTACACTACCCCCAGTCCCATGCACTTTAATTTTACATGCTAATCTCTTCTATGGGACTTTGTCGAAAGCCTTCTGAAAGTCCAAATAAACCACATTCACTGGTTCCCCCTCATCAACTCTACTAGTTACATCCCTGAAGAATTCTAGAAGATTTGTCAAACATGATTTCCCTTTCGTAAATCCATGCTGACTCTGCCCAATTCTACCACTGTTCTCCAAGTGCTCTGCTATAAAATCTTTGATAATGGACTCTAGAATATTCCCCTCTACCAACATCAGGCTGACTGGTCTATAATTCCCTGCTTTCTCTCTACCCCTCTTTTTAAATAATGGGGTTTCATTAGCTACTCTCCAATCTGTAGGAACTGTTCCAGAGTCTATAGAATCTTGGATGACCACAATGCATCCACTATTTCTAGGGCCACTTCCTTAAGTACCCTGGGATGCATACCATCAGGCCCTGGGGATTTATCAGCCATCAATCCCATCAATTTCCCCAACACCATTTCTCTATGAACACCGATTTCTTTCAGTTCCTCTCTCTCACTAAGCCCTGTGTTCCCTGACATTTCTGGCATGATATTTGTGTCCTCCTTTGTGAAGACAAAACCAAAGTATGCATTTAGTTGGTCAGCCATTTGTTCCACATAATACCCCTGTTTCTGACTGCAAGGGACCTACATTTGTCTTCACCAATCTTTTTCTCTTCACACACCTATAGAAACTTTTACAGTCAGTTTTTATGTTCCCCACAAGTTTGCTCTCGTACTCTATTTTCCCCTTCTTAATCAATCCCTTGGTCCTCCTTTGCTGAATTTTAAACTGCTCCCAATCCTCAGGTCTGTTGTTTTTTCTGGCAAATTTATATGCCCCTTCCTTGGATCTAATGCTATCTCTAACTTCCCTTGTAAGCCATGGTTTGGCCACCTTTTCCATTTTACTTTTGCACCAGACAGGAATAAACAATTGCTGCAGTTCATCCATGCGTTCTTTGAATGTTTGCCATTGCCTATCCACCATCATCCCTTCCCAATCCGTCATAGCCAACTCGCGCCTCATACTTTTGTAGTTTCCTTTACTAAGATTCAGGACCCCAGTCTCAGAATCAGCTACGTCACTCTCCTCCTTGATGAGGAATTCTATCATATTATGGTCGCTCATCCCCAAGGGGTCTTGCACCACTAGATTGTCAATTATTCCTCTCTCATTACACAATACTCGATCAATGCACAAGGAAAGCAGTTACCACCTTTGGTCAACTTGCAAAATGCACATGGGATAACACCAAGCTGACCCTTGGGACTAAGCTGATGATTTATAAGGCTCGTGTTCTCAGCACCTTGCTGTATGGCTGTGCAACATGGGCGACTTACAGCTACCAGGAAAAGAATCTCAATAAATTTCCATCTTCACTGTCTGCGGCGCATTATGGTATATCCTGACAGGACAAAATCACAAATGCTACAGTCCTCTCAAAGGCAGAGCTCCCAAGCGTGTTGGCCCTAATCAAGCAGAGACGGCTTCGGTGGATCGGACATGTCTGCGGGATGGAGGATGGTCACATACCCAAGGACCTTTTGGATGGTGAAGTAGCCGGGGTCAGAGGACCAGTGGAGCGCCGAAAGCTCCGCTTTAAGGATGCTTTCAAGCGTGACATGAAGGTCCTAAATGTCAACTATCGCTCCTGGGATTCACTAGCTGGTGAAAGAGCGAAATGGTGACACATCCTGTGGACTGTTGTGCACTACCATGACAACCAGTGACTAAAGCAGCTTGGCAACAGGCGCCAATGCCGAAAACAATTCATAGTGTCACTTGGTAGCTTTACATATGGCACTTCTGGCAGAACCTGCTGCTCAAGAAGTTCGGGTGTACCAAGAGAAGACACCCCACCTAAATAGATTGTTTGCTGTGTGTCCATCATCTTTCATAGATGGAAGGATGCCAACCCAATCCTATTCCCTATATAGCCATGTTTTAGTCATTCCTAATATTTCTCTCTGCAAAACATTGCCCCTAGTTCATCCATTTTGTTCTGAATACTGGTACGACCGACCGCTCAAGTCAAAGCCCCCAATCAAAACATACGATTCTGATTGTGGTGAGAGAAATGCAGCGTTGATTCAGTCCCGTCCCTCCACAAATCGCCGAACATATTTTAAGCTTTCCAAATTAAAGAAAGACCCAGCCAAATTGTACCATCTATTAACCCCTGAGCGAGGCTAACCAAACCAGGTATCTTTAGGTCAACAAATTAACTGTTTAATTAGAAAAACTGAATACTTAAACACTACAATGATATAAATAACATTTAAAATAGAAAAAATTAGCATCCTTGCATATTTATGCTCCTGAAGTGAAATCTTCCAATGTAGAATAGTCCAAGGTTGCTTGAAGTCCTCACAGCTGTCCAATGTGGGGGTGGGGAATAGATTCTTCAACAGTAGAACAGTCTGTAGTCTAGTTCAGCAGTTGAATTGATGCTCTTCTTTTCCAGTGATGAATTTCAACAATTACAGTTCAGTAGTTAAAGGAATTGGTTACTTCTAGGAAATTAATCTGGCTTGACATCAGAATTCTTAGAGTATAATAAATAAGGTTTAAATAAACCAAGAGAGCGCTCTTTTCATTCAGCATATGCTGCTCCAGTTCTCTATCGGTGTCTGAGAGTTAGAACAGTCTGTTCCCACTATAAGCCAGTTCAAAATTAAATTGTAACATTGTATCTCTCGATCTTCAGTCTCTGAATGGCTGTATCCCAGGGCAACAAGAATGCATTCTTTGACTCAGTCTCTGAAGCTTGTTGCCTTAAAGCAGTAGTGCTCCTTTTGCAGCCTTAAAGGCACACTGCATTCTTTGTGGGAAAAAAAACTACAGGATCATAACAATATTACTTATGTAGCTGCACCTAGTTTAATTTGCTTTTTTAAATATTCTACAATTTTATCCTATTTCTGGTCATTCAGATTATCCTTATTCCTTCATTTTGAGAAACATCCACCATCCTCACTAATATTTGCAGTTAGAAACAAACATTCTGCTGTTTATAGACATGGCTAATACATTATTGTATGCATTTCGTATGGCATGCATACCTACATGCAACTTTGCAAACTCCTGGATGCATAGCATTCTGAACTTGTAGTTTACAATATTGAATAATTATAAAATAGTTTTCAAAATACTACAATCTTACTTACATGATTAATATACAGTGCATATAATTTCCACTGAGGATGCAATTACAAATTTCTCCATACTCTCATTTGCAAAGATATACTCACTTTCCTTCAAGCCATTTCTGGTCACTGCAGCAGCAGAGGATTTGACAGCATGACTCAGTTTATCATCTCTTGGAGAAGTCTGCAACAATAAATACTGTCCATCTTTACTCTCAAAATAAACCTGGACAATGGTCAATTCTGTAAAGCAGTTCAAATTACAGATTTTAAAAAAGATACCAAAAGTAATTCAAGGATGGACTTGTGCAGTATCAACTAGAAAGACGATTCCAGAACTGGCATTAGCACAGACTTGGAAAGAGAATACTTATCCAGACAGTTTTGAAATTAAGATTAGTGTTACGACCGACTGCTCCAGTCAAAGCCCCCAATCAAAATATACGACTCTGATTGTAGTGGGACCGACGCACTGTTAATTCAATCCCATCACTCCACAGATGGACTAACATATCATTTAAAACTTTCCAAATTAAAGAAAGACCCAGCCAAATTGTACCATCTATTAAACCCCCCAAATGAGGCTAACCAAACCAGGAATCTTTAAATCAACAAATTAACTCTAATTAGAAGAACTAAATTCTTAAACACTAAGATATAAACAACATTTAAAATAGAAAAAAATAGAGTCCTTGCAAATTTACAGTCCAATGTTGCTTGAAGTTCTCAGCGCCATCCGATACGTGAAAAAAGGTTCTTCCACAGTAGAACAGTCCACAGTCTAACTTCAGCAGTTGGTGATGCTTTCCTTCTCCAGCGACTTTCAACAATTAACGACTTGCAGACACTTTCAATAGAATCAGCTGACTTTAGAGTTTTTGAGGGATAAAAGATTGTCACAATCTAACTTCCCTTTCTTCAGTTTAAATTACCAGAGATCTCTGTTTTGGTTTGATGTTTTAGAATTTTGAGAGATAAGAAGTAAACAGACTAAAATCCTCTTCCTTCAGTTTAAATGGTTGAGAGCTCTTTTTCCAGGTTTTGTCATCACAGCTGTGCCCTGTGTCTGTGTGTTAGAATAAGCTGTCTTCAACTGAAAGCCAGTTCAAAACTGAATTGTAACAAATGTATCGCAGGAGACTCACTCCTAGTGGTTGTATCTATGGTAACGAGAATGCAACCTTTGAATCGCAGTCTCCAAATGGCTGTTTCTAAGGCAATGAAAATGCACTTTCCTATAACTCCTGAGGCTTGCTGGTTCTTAAAGCAATAATGATCCCTTACAAGCCTTAAAGGTAAACTGCATATTCCGAGATAAAAACTACAAGACCATGACAAGGCATAAAATAGCAATGCCAGTAGAAGCTATCTTGAATTGCATCAACCACACTCTATTTTGGAAAACTTATACATTTAAATGTAAAGGTTTCAAAATTCTGAGAGTGCATCATAGAATATGTGCCAAAATGTGTCTGCCACAGACTTTTTTTTTAAAAATTCACTCTTGGAATGTGGGCATAGTCTGCAATACCACTATTGATTATTAGTAGCCCATTTCTTGTATCGATGTAGTTAGTGTATTGATTATTATAACCAGGTGAAAAAGGTTTCCCTCTCAGCCTTCATCTGGTCTTATCATAACAGGGTTTTATTTTAAACGCACCAATTTTTTTTAAAGCTCCCCCTTAGTGAATCCTTGTTCACTAACTTCCAGTTATAAGGCAAAAAAACTAGCCAAACAGGCACTTAGGTTTAAAGAAAAAAGGCTGAAATTAAATTTAAACGCTAACTCAGTTAACGCCTACAGATACGCGACGTGCCCACGCTAGCATGCATACGTGATACATACATGCAGATAGAGACGGAAAAAAGCAGAAGAAATAAAGTGGAACAGTTTGTGGCAATATCTGAAGACGGTTTTGGTTACTGTTCTCCAAGCTCGCTGTAAAGTCCTTGATTGTAGGTAGGTCTTGCTTTTCATTGGGGCCCAGTATTCTTCTTAAACCTTGTTCAATGTAGGAGACTTTTCTCTCTTGTGGTTCATGAGTCCTCAGTCAGTCGAGAGGCTTGTGAGAAAGAGGTAGTCTCACTACAGGAACAAACAGTCTTTTCTGAGTTCAAAAACTCTGGCTAGTTCAAAAAACCCTGGACCAGCCAGTTAGTCATGTGACCAGCTGGTTTAACCACTCCTGGCTTCTGTGGATTGCATCACCTTCGCAGTCTCTGGACTGCTCTTCCTCACACCTTCAATGTCTGATCAAAATCCATTGTGGGTTGAATGTGTCAGGGAATGGTCCTTTTGTCTCCACAAGCACTGTCTGTATGCAAATGTTTTTCAGCTAAGTTTCTGGCAGCCATTGTAACAGGCCTTCTCTTCCCAGCAAGTTTGAAATCAATGTTCATATGACAAAATTAATATGCCTCATTCTTGGCAAGTGGGGGCCTGCATGACACCTCCACACCCAGCGGAATGAAATGCAATTTGAGGAAAGCGCATTTCATTAAAAAGGGTCGAGAGAGAAAATATAGGTTACAGGAAAAAGAATGCGTCTCTCTCTCTCTCTGTCATTCACATCCATTCACAATCCTAAAACTTATTACAGCCTGTCTTTTCTTGGTAGCAGTGTTGCTTTAAACTGCCCTTTTTCGGGCATCCCAATAAACATGTGGTTCTTTGGGGAGGTTTTTCTTCAGTTTGCTCATTTCCATGACTGCCCAGGGTGGCTTTGAGATGGTTAGGTTTAATTAGCCCCGAGATGGAATTTTTTTCCAAGAGTCAGTAGTGGGCGGGTCTATCCTGAACACACTTTCCGTGCTTTGCCTACTCACGCAAAAGTTTTTGTCTCCAGGGGATGTATGGCTCTCTTTTTCTGACTAGGGGGAGGATTCTTTGGTAATCTCCCCTCTGTCCTCTGGGACAGTCCTGCCTGCAAGTATTTGTGCAGATTCTACTGCCCTCCAATACCATTCACCAACATTTTGGTGTTCACTGCACTCTCTGGGGGAAAGGTCAGGCATTTTCCCAGTAAAAGGGATCTAGTGGCCCCTGTGTTTCTGGGAATTACTATGGGCTTGCTTGCCCCACTCATGGGGTTACATTCCCTTCAGACACAAAACCCTGATAACCTTCAGGAATCCGATTGAATTTTCCTGCACTTGCAGTGGTAAGCTTCCTGGATCTCACTCTTACTGCAGTTAAAGCCACAGCTTGTTCTGCTGTGCTTTCCATCAGGGTCCCTTCTTCACTGAGAGGGTGGGCCCTGATTAACCCTACAGGTTTTCCCTTTAGTTTCCAGCAGTCAGCTCTTAAATGCCCTGCTTTATTACAATGGAAACACACAGATCTCCGAGTCTCACTCCTGCTCACAGCACCTTCCTTTCGGCTAGAGGAGGGCCCCCTGTGTCTCCTGCTTTTCTTTCTCTCCCAGGACTGCTTGGGCTCCTATCACCTTCCCACCCTTTGTCCTTTTCAGATGAGGGGGTGACTAGGAAACGTTTTCCCCTGTGAAACCGATTTATAAATGAAAGAAAACTCATCAGTCAGAAGGGCCGCTTGCTGGGCTTTCTGAACCCGCTGCTCCTCTACATGGGTCTTTAAGGAGAGTGGGAGAGTGTTTAAATTCCTCTAACAGAATTACTTTGAGATTCTCGTAGCTGAGCTGTACTTTAGAGTCCTCAGCCACTGGTCAAAAGCCAGCTGCTTACTTCTTTCAAACTCGATTTAAGTTTAATTAGATTGCTTCTGGAGTGTTCTAAACTTTTGGCGATAGGCTTCGGGTAATAATTCAAATGCTCCAAGGATAGCATTTTTAGTCAGTTCATAATTTGATGATCTTTCATCTGGCAACAGGGAATAAACCTCATAGGTTTTTCCTGTTAGCTTGCTTTGTAATAAGAGGGGTCAGGTCTCAGCTGGCCGTTTTATCTGCCTTGCCAGTTTCTCAAAAGACAAAAAATGCTTCCATATCTTCCTCACTGAATTTTGGGATTAATTGAGATAGTTTTAACAATTCTGCACCCAGCCCTGAATTACGCTCCTCCATATTGGCCATGCTTTCACTGGGGTTACTCTGTCACCCCCTAGTTAACTCAAGCGGCTTCAGTTCTCTTTCTTCGTATTTTTTCTGGAAGGTTTTTTTTCTCTCTCTCCTTCCTCTTTGTCTTCCCATTCCTTCTGGAAGGCTGTTTCTCCCTCTCCTGCCTCTCTTTTTCCCCTTTCCTCAAATTCAAGTTTCCTCTGTTCCAATTGTATCTTTTCTAGCAATACCCTGTCAGAGTCTGCTTCTAACACTGTTTCTGCTTCTTCAGATTCAAGGAAAGATGGTTAGACACTAGTCTTAGGAGTTCAGACTTTCTAGCCTAAGCACAGACAGTGACCACACACTGTTCAGCCATTTTCCTCGACTCCTCCATAGACAGTGCTTTTAACTTATCCCAAGTTACTCCATCCTGGCTTGGGGAGCTACTAGCTTCAGCTGCATACATGTTAGTATTCAAGCGCACACAACCACAAGAAAACCTGTATTGAAATCTTGCTCTTTTTTGATTGGGAACAATTTGGCTTCTCACTTCTAATTTCTCTCATTTGTCTGTGGATAAAATCCAGGACGGTAGCCCCAAATTTCTGTTACGACTAGGTGAGAAAGGGGTCTAAGGGTTTCCTCTCAGCCTTCACCTGTTCTTACCGTAATAGGGTTTTATTTTAAACACACCGTTTTTTTTTTTTTAAAAGCTCCCCCTTAGTGAATCCTTGTTCACTAACTTCCAATTATAATGCAAAGAAACTAGCCAAATGGGTTTTCTTAGGTTTAAAGAAAAAAGGTTGAACTTTATTAAACTTAAACTCTAATTCAGTTAACGTCTACAGATATGCAACATGCCCACGCTAGCATGCATATGCGATACACACATGCAGACAGAGACAGAAGAGAGAAGAAATAAAGTGGAAAAGTTTGAGGCAATATCTGAAGATGGTTTTGGGTAACTGTTCTTCAAGCTCGCTGTAAAGTCCTTGATTGTACATAGGTCTTGCTTTTCGTTGGGGCCCAGTATCCTTCTTAAACCTTGTTCGATGTAGGAGATTTTTCCCTCTTGCTGTTCATGTTTCCTCAGCGGGTTGACAGGCTTGTGAGAAAGAGATGGGAGCAGACAGGAGAGGTCTTCTCACTCCAGGAGTAAACAGTCTTTTCAAAAACTGTGTGGCTAGTTCAAAAAACCCTGGAACAGCTAGTTTCACCAACCCTGGCTTTTGTGGATTGTATCACCTCTGACATGCTCTTCCTTATACCTTCGATGTCTGGTGATCAAAATCCATTGTGGGTTGAATGTGTCAAGGAATGTTCTTTTTGTCTCCACAAGCACTGTCTGCAAATTTTTCCAGCTAGGTTTCTAGCAGCCCTTGTAACAGGTCTTCACTTCTTCTCAGCAAGTTTGAAATCAATGTTTATATGACTAAATTAATGTGTCTCATTCTTGGCAAGTGGGAGCCTGCATGACATGATGGTGCTTCCAAAAGTTAGGTATGGAGTTCTAGGGTTTGACCCAGGGAGGAAAAAGGAATGCCGATATAGATCTAAGTCAGGATAGTTTCATTTTTCATATCTTCACACCCTTCCCCTGGAGAATAGTGTGAAGCAGTGGAAGGAATCACAGACTGACAAGTTGTGATCTGAATGTCCCCTTCGTAGCAGCAACTAACCTGAGACCAATGAAAAGGGCAACTAGTCCTATATGTCAGGATGGTTTTATGGACTCCACAACACAAGAAATGAGGGAGTGAGGAAGTGAGCCATTCACACAGAATACTCAGCTTCATACGTGCTCTAGTAGCTGATGCATTTAGTGGCTTGTCCTGTTGAGTTTCTGGTCAATGGAAACTGACAGGAAATTGAGAATGGGGGACTTGTGATAGTAATGCCATTAAATATCATGGGAAGGTGGTTAGGCTCTCTTGTTGGATTGGTTTTTGCCTGGGACTTGTGTGATTCAAATGTTACTTGTCACTTATCAACCCAAGCCTGGATGTTGGGTATGGACTGCTTAATTATCTGAAGAATTGCGAATGGAGCTTAACTTTTAGACCATCTCTACACAAAGACAGGTGGCATTGTAAGCAATGTAGATGGAATCATAAAGTTAGAGATATCAATAGATTAAATAAAGTAGCAAAAAGTAAACAAATGTGACATCATCTACTTCGAACCTAAAGAGGTTAGAATAGAATACTTTCTCAATGGGGAAAAAGCTAGAAACAATGCAGGTCCAGAAACTTGGAGGTCCATGTAAATAGATTAAAAAGGCATTGACAGGGACAAAAAAAAATCAAAAAGTCTAATGGAATTGGCAAAAGAAGCAATAGTGATAGGAGGAAAAAACTTGTCCACAGCGATTGGTTAGGATCTGGAATGCACTACCTGAGAGTATGGTGGAGGCGGGTTCAAATCGAGGCATTCAAGAGGGAATTGGATTGTTAGCTGAAAAGGAAGAACATGCAGGGCTACGGGGAAAAGGCAAGGGAGTGGAACTAGGTAAATTGCTCTATTGGAGAGCTAGCGTAGATATGATGGGCCGAATGGCCTCCTCTGAGCTGTAATGATTCTACGATTCTGTGGAATGTTTGCCTTTATATCTAGAGGACTGAAATACAAGGGGATGGAAGTTATGCAGTAGCTATAAAAAGCCCTGGTTAGATGAGACATGGAGTACTGGTGCTCAAATTTTGGCACCACACCTTAGGAAGGATAGATGGCCTTGCAGAGAGTGCAGTGTAAATTTATTAGAATGATACCTCGGCTCCAAGGGTTAAATTACAAGGAGAGATTACAAAGTAGAGTTGTATTCCCTGGAATTTAAAAGGTTATGGGGTAATTTGATCAAAGTTTACAAGATATCAAGGGGAACTGATAGGGTAGATAGAGAGCAACTATTTCTGCTGATTATGGAGTATAGGACTAGGGACACTCTCTTAAAATTAGAGCTGGGCCTTTTAGGAGTGAAGTTATGAAGCACTTCTAATCGCACAAGGCGGTAGAACCTTGGTATTCTTCCACAAATGGCAGCTGATACTGGGTGAATTGTTAATTTTAAAATCTGAGCTTGATAGATTTTAAAATTAACCACAGCTTTTTAGACTTAAAAGTAATTTAACTTTTTAAAAAATTGACATTTCATTGTTTGACTAGACTGTAGGCTAGCTCTCATAATTTTGGCACCACTCACCAGGTATTTGGGATATGGGACAAAGGCAGGTATATGGAGTTAGGTCAAAGATTAGTCAAAATCTCTGACTGGCGGAATAGGCTCGACGGGCTAAATGACCTACTCCTGATCCTATGTTCCTAATACTCTGCAATCATTGGACAGTGGACAGTCGCAATTCTGATGTTATCATGGAAGGAAGGAAGGTAATTGATGAAGCAGCTGAAGATAGGGCAGTGTCCCAGACCCAATTACGAAACACCTGCAGCAGTGATCTGGGGCTGAAATGTTTGGTTTCTGACAACCACAACCATGTTTCCTTGTGCCGCATAATACTCCAGACACTAAAATCCCCATTAACTTCAGTTTTGCTAAGGCTCCTTTATGCCACACTTTGTTAAATGCTGCTTTGATGTCAAGGGCAGCAACTCTGACATCACCTGAGAATTCAGGTCTTGCATTTGCTGGTTAGCTGCAAGTAGTCCTACTTTGTAGCTTCACGGTGGTCCCTCCTACCAACGCTGTCACATAGTGATGAATCTATGACAGGTAGATTTGAGGGGACCAGGTCAAGTAGGTAATTCCTTCTGCTGGTTCCCTTCTTTTCTGCCAAGTCTGGCAGAAATGTCAATCAAGACTCAGCCAGCTGTGTCTGTAGTGGTACTACCAAGCCACTCATGCTGGACATTTAAGTTTCCCATCCAGAGTACATCCTGTGCCCTCAGTACTTTCACCAAGTGGTGTTCAACATGGAGGAGGGAAGAAGGTGATAAAGATCAACAGGAAGCTTCCTTGCCCACATTTGAGCTGAAGCTAAGTTAACTTCATGAGGTTGGAAGACAATATCAAGGTCACTCCTTTCCTCTAGCACTCATTTGCCTCCCACAAATTGTCCACTATGCCACCACCTCTTGTAGGTCTGACTTGAGGGCGGCACCGGATGTACACAGAGATGGTGACAAATTTTGGCTGATAGTCATACTCTCAGAATCTTGCCTCTTCAGGCTGTTGCACTTTTATTAAATTGAAAAACATGACCTGCATTATGTTTTTATGTAACTTCATATAAAGATCTGTTCAGCTTCCTGAAAAGGTTTTAAGCTTTAAGTAAATAGTGTACATTTTATCTTTAACACAGCCTTTTAGACTTAAAAGTAATTTAACTTTTTTTTAAAAATTGACATTTCATTAGGCTGTTTCTTGACTAATCTGTAGGCAGCTCTCACAATTTTGGCACCACTCACCTGATGTTACTAAGGAGGACTTAGCAAGCTTCACTGGGCTGTGTGCTCCTTCATTACCTCCTGATTTAATATGTAGGTTGCAGCCAAATAGTCCTTACAGTTTTATTCTAGCTTCCCTTTCTATCAGTTTGATGCAGTTTAGTGACTTGCTATGCCACTTCAGAAGGTAGTTAAAGAAGTCAAACTCATTAATATGGAACAGGAATTACATTGGCACAGACCAAGCAAGAACATACGAATTAGGAGCAGGAGTAGGCCATTCGGCCCTTTGAGCTTGCTCCACCATTCAAAAAGTTCATGGCTGAACTGATTACTCCACATTTCCACCTACCCTCGATAACCTTCCATCCCCTTGCTGATCAAGTATCTATCTACCACCGCCTTTTGAGGAAGAGAATTCCAGACTCACGACCCTCAAAAAAAAAATTCTCCTCATTTCTGTTTTAAATGGGCGACCCCTTATTTTTAAGCAGTGAGCCCTAGTTCTAGATTCTCCCACAGAGGGAAACATCCTTGCAACATCCACCCTGTCAAGACCCCTCAGGATCTTACATGTTTCAATCAAGTGGCCTCGCACTCTTCGAAGTTCCAGCGAATACAAGCCTAGCCTGCCTGTCCAATCTTTCTTCGTAAGACAGCTCGCCCATTCCAGGTCTATTAGTCTAGTAAAGCTTCTCTGTACTGCCTCCAATACATTTACATCCTTCCTTAAATAAGGAGACCAGTACGGTACACAATACTCCAGATGTGGTCTCACCAATGTATAGCTGAAGCATAACCTCCCTACTTTTGTATTCCATTCCCCTCACGATAAACAATAACATTCTATTAGCTTTCCTAATTATGTGCTGTACCTGCATACTAACCTTTTGCGATTCTTGCAATTGACACCCAGATCTCTCTGCATCTCAGAGCTTTGCAATTTTTCACCATTTAGATAATATGCTTCTTATTTATTCTTCCTGCCAAAGTGGACAATTTCACATTTTCCCACATTATACTCAATTTACCAGATCTTTGCCCACTCACTTAACCTATCTATATCCCTTTTAGCCCCCTTATATCCTCTTCACAATTTACTTTCCTACCTATCTTTGTGTCATCAGCAAATTTAGCAAACATACCTTCGGTCCCTTCATCTAAGTCATTTATATAAATTGTAAAAAGTTCAGGCCCCATCACAGATCCCTGTGGCACACCACTAGTTACATCTTGCCAAGCAGAAAATGACCCATTTATGCCTACTGTTTCCTGTTAGCTAGCCAATCTTCTATCCATGCCAATATATTACCTACTACACCATGAGCTTTTATTTTCTGCGGATGTGGCACCTTATCAAATGCCTTCTGGAAATCTAAGTACAATACATCCACTGGTTCCCCTTTATCCACAGCACATGTAACACCCTCAAAGAACTCCAATAAATTGGTTAAACATGATTTCCCTTTCACAAAACCATGTTGATTCTGCCTGATTACCTTGAATTTTTCTAAATGCCCTGCTATACCATCTTTAAAAATAGCTTCTAACATTTTGCCTAAGACAGATGTTAAGCCTGTAGTTTCCTGCTTTCTGTCTCCCTCCCTTTTTGAATAAAGGAGTTACATTCGCTATTTTCCAATCTAATGGAACCTTCCCCGAATCTAGGGAATTTTGGAAAATTAAAACTAATGCATCAACAGCATGTTTTCTTCCCTGAAGCACATGAATTAACTCGTCAGCTTCATGGTCACTTTTACAGGTTTTTTTATTTATAATTTTTTTTTAAAATCTGAATTCAAATTCTCAAACTACCATGATGAGAGTTGAAGTGGGGCTCTCTGGATTATTAGTGCAGTAAAACAACCATATACTAGGTCTCAGGACTGGGTGAAGGTCCTACAATGTTCATGCCTTTGGTGGGCAGAAATCTATCTAGTGTCCCACTTCCCTCAGACAACTAACTGGAAAGCCTGGTAGAACAACTTTGGGGGTATGAGTGCCAAGTCTCTCTCCCCCAATCATGTTAGAAACCTTAATTTGACACTGTAAAAAGTACAGCATGATAAAAATTTAAAATAAATCAGATATAAATCTTTGCAGGGAAGTGGGGGGGGTGGGGTAGTTGTTGTGGCGAAGCCAAAATCCTGACCTAGACTCTCAGGTGGGCCCCATGAATCCTAATCAGTCAGCCAGAATGCCTGGTCTCAGCTAGCATACCAGTGCTGACCATACGCTGTCATGAAGGTGGGTCAGGGTCTGACGACCTTGGCATTCAGAGTATACATCCCTTTACTTTAATGGGTGTGCAAGAGGCAGGAGAAACTACTACTCTACAAGTCCATTTCCAGAAACCTTATCACTGGGCCAGGACTTAACATAAACAGGTTCTGGTTTTGTTTTAGGAAGCCTGTCATAATAGCTGCAGCTTTCCAGCCGTAAAATATGCTTACAATTTTTAAAAAAAGCAATTGCAGTCTTGGAGGGAATGGAAGTGTTATTGAAAAATACAGTTTACAGTAAATGGACTGTTGTCAGTGATAGTAAGAGCAAATAATGTTAACTCCAATTTTATCCAAATCCAAGATCTTGCCATTTAAAATAAATCAATTACCAACATTAAACAAGTAGGATTGAAGTACGCTTAAACTGAAGGTCTTACTACAATATAGAATCATATTTTCAGCCATGCCACAAAAAACAAAGTAGTCTGCTACTTGCATTCATTTAAAATCACTAGTGGATTTCTCATGACATTGCTCATGGCAAATCAGATGATGTTTTAGAAGGACAGGAGCATTATATCATTTAATATACTTCGTATTATTTGGCTGCCAAGATGGAGCTGCAAGGCATCTGTATTATATGCAGGTCAAGATGGTATGCAACTTGCAAGTGAGCGTTTCCACAACATTGCTACTCTTGGCTT
Organism: Heterodontus francisci; assembly: GCF_036365525.1. Taxonomy (NCBI): domain Eukaryota; kingdom Metazoa; phylum Chordata; class Chondrichthyes; order Heterodontiformes; family Heterodontidae; genus Heterodontus; species Heterodontus francisci. Next base: position 54,018,712 of record NC_090376.1, on the reverse strand, counting down.
CTACCATCTACACTCAACTTCTATATCATCCGGATTTGGATACAGGAACACGAGTAATAAGCCTGTTGTGCCTGTTCCGACATTCAATTAGGTCATAGCTGATCTGTACCTCAACTCCATTTACCCACCTTTGCTCCATATCCCAAGTATCATGCTGGTGAATCTGCATTATATCTTCTCCAAGGCAAATAAACTCTGCCTGAGGTTCAGCAGACAAAACTGAGCGCAACACTCAAGACAGGGTCTGATAAAGCCTCTTTACAAATGACGCATTACTTCTTTGCTTCTGTATTCCAAACTCCTTGAGATAAAGGCCAGCATTCAATTAGGTTTTTTTTCCTTTTTTTATACCAAGCACCAGTTTTTAGTGATTGTGTGTATGGATAATTTTAAATCCCTTTGCTCCTCATCTCTCACTATTAAGAAGCTATTCTGATTTGTCTTTCTCATATCTAAAGTGGATGACCTCACTCTGCCTCATATTGAACTCCATCTGCTATAGTTTTGCCCATTCATTTAAGTCAGTCTATTTTTCTTTATAAATTCCTGCTTTCATCTGCACAATTGACTGCCTCCTAACTCAAGTGGTCATCTGCAAACTTGGATATATAAAACTTTCTTTTACCTCATTCAAGTTGTTAACATATACTGAAAAAACCCAGACCCTAGCACAGAGCCTGAGAGAACACCACTTGTTACATACTGTTCAGAGAATTTTCACTTTACCCTACTCTATGTATTACTGTTCCTTCACTGTTCTCAAGTCTGGAACTCTAATGCTAGATCTATCATTGTGGGAGCTCACCACTACCTTCACAACAGTAATTAGTGATGGGCAATAAATGTGACCTTGCCAGCATCTCCAATATCCATAAAAAATTAAAACATAATTAAAAGTTTGATGCTAGTACCTGTTGAATCCTAAATGGGCTTTTCTTTCCTGAAGCTTGTGCAGTTCTACTTCTGTCTGTCTGTCTGATGAAAGAATCAGTTCCCATCTTCCGAACATCTAGTGGTACCTATTGCAAAAAAATTACTAAATCAGAACGCATGTCTCCCACCAGAAAATTACAAGTCTGCTGTCAATTCCACATAAACCAGTGAACAGAAAATGCTAATAATTCCCCGTCTATATTTCACCAACATCTAAGGGAAGGGTTAAAAGGGTTCTCAAAGCCTGAACGCCTGGTGCAGTATGTAGACGACTTACTTCTACAAACTAAAACGGAAAGGAACATTATCAACTACTAAGTGAATTACTACAATTGTTACACGAATTGGGACTAAAAGTAAACCCTAAAAAAGCACAGGTTATGAAACAGAAAGTCACTTACTTGGGAATGATCTTGACACCGGGAAAGAGAGAAATTGACCAACGAAGGGTAGAGGCGGTTGGCAGACTCCCTGTCCCGCGGGATGTAAAAGGGTTGAGTCCTTCCTGAGTTTTGTGGGATATTGCAGAGACCACATCGATGGATTCACTACAAAAGCGGCCCCATTAATGGAGCTATTGAAAAAGAATGTGGTGTGGGAGTGGAAAACTGAACACACAGGCCATTTCAGATTTAAAGCAGGCACTAGCTGCTGCGCCTGCTCTGAAAACCCCAAATCCTACTGAGCCGTTTTCATTGGAGGTAGCTACCACAGACACCATCCTCTCGGCAGTTCTGTTACAGGAGACACACGGGAAATTGAGACCAGTAGCATATGCCTCGCGTATGCTTTCACCAGTAGAGCAGGGATATACGACGTGCGAGAAACATTTATTAGCAGTTTTTTGGGCAGTACAGTATTTTACTTAGGTAGTGGGACTGAACCCACTTACAATACTGACAGAACATACCCCGTACAGTTACTATTAGACGGTAGGATCAAAGACAAGTCAGTAAGTCAGAACCGAATTGCTACGTGGACACTATTGTTGCAAGAAAGAAACATAAGCGTAAAAGGAGTAAAAACTACCACTATGTTGGCAGACAACCTAGTGTATCAAGGAGAGAAACATGAGTGTCAAGTCATGATAGCAAATAATCCCAAGGGACCACTTGTATCAAAACAAAGAGGAGGGGGTAGGAGTGGATTGGAGAAAGCAACGGGGCCCGAAAGCAAAGATGCAAAGGAAAAAGAAGAACCCCACTTAAAAATTTCTGTGGATGGTTCCTCATCAGTACAGGGTGGCGAGAGGAAAACTGGGTGCAGTATATATGTAGAAGACGAACACGGTCAGGAAAAATTTAGCGCAGCCTTAAAATTGCCTAAAACCATGAGCGCACAGGCGGCAGAATTAGCAGCTGTCGCATATGTGGTTGGCCACCCAGAATACTTCCTGCCCGGATCAGTTATATATTCTGATTGCATGTATGTCTGTAATAGCCTCACGGAACACTTGCCCTTATGGGAGGCGAGAGGTTTTGTCTCAGCGGATGGGAAGCCCCTTCCATCGGCCCCATTATTAAGATACATCTTTGAAGGAGCACAGGGGAAAGGACATGGAATCACGAAGGTAAAAGCTCATTCAAAACTAACTCCGGAAGGGAACAGGAAAGCGGATGAGCTAGCCAAACAAGGTGCTGTTAGTGGGTAGGAATGGCAGCCACCGATTGAGGAAATTGGGGAACAGAACGGGAAACAGGTTAAGGTAACAGAGGAGCAGAAGAAAGATGGAGAATTGAAAAAACTGATAGGAGTAGAGTCAGACACATACAAAGAGTACAAGGGGGTCTATATTCAGGACGGAGTGGTTTTATGTGAAGGAAAATTCGTAGTGCCAGAGGGGGGACAAAACCAAATAATCCACTGGTACCATGACGTATGGGGACATAAAGGGTCAGAGAGTACCCTGGAAAGGATAAAGATGGTGTGCTGGTGGCCTGGGATGAAAGGTGACGTGGAACACTACGTCAAGAATTGTTTGATCTGTGCACAACACAACCCCGATAGGAATGTCAAGAAAGGGGCCCTCCGACATACTAGACCAGTAGAAGGGCCTTGGACTAATTTACAGATAGACTATGTCGGACCCTTACCCCCCACTCCAGGAGGGTTTGAGCACATTCTAGTAATAGTAGATACGTTTACCAAATGGGTGGAAGCTTTCCCAACCAGAACAAATACAGCCAAAATCACCACGAAAATTCTGTTAGAAAGGGTGTTCACTCGGTAGGGTTTACCCCGAAGCATAGAATCAGATCAGGGAACACATTTTACAGCCCAAGTAATGCAAAATGTAATGACCCTCTTTGGGGTCAAACAGAAATTCCACATACCCTATAGACCACAGCCTAGTGGAATTGTGGAAAGGATGAATCGGACATTGAAAAACATGATAGTTAAAATGGTACAGCAGCACAAGACGACCTGGCAGGTCATTCTGCCCTATGTGTTGATGGTAATCAGGAACACCGTGGCTTCATCAACAGGCTATACTCCCTATAAACTCATGACAGGAAGGGACATGAGAGGAATGGAGGGGTTGGTAGGTTTGGACTTGTCCAAACCCAAGGTGGACAGTATTATATCAGAAAAATGGGTGCAATAACTAGTAGAAACAGTGAGAGAAGCAAATTACGTAGCAGCCCACCAACAAGGAAAGAAGAGACAGCAAAGTAAGGCTTATTTTGATGCGAAAGCCAGCCAGATAGAGTTGGACCCCAGACAAAGGGTAATGATCAGAATATACCAACCCACCTCATTCTCGAGTCCAAAGTTCACTGGTCCCTACGAGATAGTAGATAAAGCTAGTCCATCTGTATATAAACGTATTGACGGCACCAGATAAGTGTGGCTGGTATCACATTAATCAGTTAAAGTTAGTAGGAGAAAAACAAGATAATCACAGTTGGCATGTGATACTTGATGCTACCGATGTTTCGACCGAAAGTCAGGGAGATCAAGAGCAGGATCAACTGCGGATCCAAGCGGAAAGTTTGAAAGACAACCTGATGTTGTACATCCACATACAGAGAGAAATCGAGGGAAAAAACGAAAGAAAAATGAAGAAAACAGGGGAAGTAAGTGGGCTAGAAGAAATGGACGGTTAGAATCAGAAACAAATTGGGAACAAGATATAGACAGTCTGGCTCAGTGTATGGAGAGACTGGACTTAAAATAGGATAAGAAAGAAACTGTAAATAAGAGCAGAAATTACACTTGTATATTACAGGTCCAGCCCACAATGAAGAGGGTGATACATTTCATTGCTATTGGATTGACCATATTTGGGACTCTCGGTGAACCCGCATCGGAGCTGTCAGGACGAATGAACGAAGCAGTGTCGACGCGGGAAGACTATCCCATGGCCAGAAACAACTTTGCTCCGCAGATCAAGATAGTTCGAACCAACAAAGGACAGCGAGAAGATTTAAATTTGTATTATGCGGCGTAGATGGGTTGGCGTGCGCGGGAAAAACATTGGGTATACCGGGAGGAACAGAAGTTTGACCTTAACTAACAGAGTGTTAGGTACCTGTGATGAGGATAGAGGGAGATATTATGCTGGGGCAGTGTTTCATATTCCCTGACACGGAAGCAATTTGACCTACCCTTTAAAGAGAGTCCATAACGTGGGCAAGTACCAAGAGGGTATTTGGATATCTTTAAGTAACCCACCATCTCATGCTATTGTAATGGATGGTGTTGAGAAAGGGGTAGATTTGTCAAAATGTCATCAAGGGGGGAATTACTGGTCCTGAGACAACGAGACAGAAACTTACAAATTGCGGGCGCAGCACTTATGAAAATTGTTCATTGTCCATTCTGCCTGTTAATAACCAGACCTTTTTACAATATGCCCTCGTGGGGCAAACATAGCCACGGCTGCTATGAACTACAACAAGGGATGGAAACAGTGCCCTCTGGAGGGACATTATGTAGCCATTCACAATGTAACCTCGGACTTGGTTGTTGGTGGACAAGTCCTGCCTAAGCCAATAATGAGGATAGTGATAAAGGAGAACCTCACAGTCCAACGTACTGATACAGATCAAGAGGTACGGGAATATATTGCCACCGAATTACCACCCATCCCACATCTAACAGCGGATTGGGCACAAATAGCAAAAGAGGCAAAAGAGATAATTCATCAATGGAATAAACACACTAAAACAATTAGAACTCATGCCGACAAGGCAAATGAACTGTTGCGCAACCCAGGGTTTTGGAGTAAGTTTTGGAATTGGGGATCTAATATTCAAATACATCCATGGGTCAGAATTGTATCACATATTGCTGTCATAGTGATTCTATGTGCACCAATAATTGTTGTACTCAATGTATATCAGCTTAGAAGGTGGAAAAATGAAATTTTGCGAAGATTGGATGATGGGGTTATAATGAAACAGAAGGAACAGTTATCAATATAAAAAAAACTGTATATACTAAGTTTTATAAACGTATCTTTTTGTATGTAACGGTATAGCACACCCATTGGGGGACAATGATGTTCTCAAGAATGGTTCACAGAGAAGGGAAAATTGATGATCCTAAGATAAGTATCTTTGGATCAAGAGGGGGGAGATGTTGGCCAGGGGCTGCAAGAAGTACTGAGTCTGTTACAAACTAACTGTTGCATAGCTCATGAACTGAAGTAACCTGAGCTCAGACACTGTTGGATTGCTTGTGAACTAAAGTAACCTGAGCTCAGACACTGGCCTGTGCTGGTAAAAAACAGTTTGAACTAATTAATTTATGTGAAAGACAAGGGAGAGATCACAGGAATAGAGCCTTATTTGGACATGGAGTGATACCGGAGTCTTTGGGCCTGGGCCAATAAGGAGAAGATACGAACGAGGTGAGCAGGCCTAAACCAACAGGAAAAAGACAGCACAGCTTGAAGAGATAAGAAAGAGAATTGCTTTTGTCTAACCAAGTGTATAAGCCTTATTCTTACATTGGACAACAACGTGAATAAAGTAAATTGATAGTTAAAGAAAGGACTGAGTTTCCTCCTCTTTGTACTAAGCCATTAACTGTAGCCGGTGGAGGGTGGCTCTCCTGTAACCCCGATATCCCAATCATCCAGCCTGAGCCTGAATTAAGAGGACTTAGTCCCACGTGATGGCCAGGATCAAGTGGGCGAAGGGAATAAAGGGGCCAATGGGGAGTTGACTCCGCGCCATGGTTTACAAAGGTCAGATTAAGGTTAGAAAAAAAAAGGAAACGACTGGAATTGTTAATTCAAAAAGTGTTTTGTTGCTGTTTTTGGTAGATGATATTTGAACCAATCAAGTGCACGTGCGACAGTTTGCAGTTATAACAAAATGTAAAGCCAGTCATTACGTCTGACAGACAATTTGTACATTAATAGAGAAGGTTGATAAAAGGTGTTCAAAACCATGAGGGATCTAAACAGAGTGAAGAGAAACTATTCCCATTGGCAGATAGATCGAGAACCAAATGACACAGATTTAAAGTGATTGGCTAAAGAATCAAAGTCGATACAAGGAAAAAAAAAACTTTTTTTAAAAAACGCAGCAAGTGGTTGCAATCTGGAATACACTGCAAGAAAGAATAGTGGAGGCAGATTCAACCGTGGCTTTCAAAAAGAAATTGGATAAGCATCTAAAAGGGAAAATAATTGTAGGGCAACATAGAAAGGATGGGAGAGTGAAATTAACAAAACTGCTCTTGCAGAGAGTTAGTACAGGCCCGATGAGCCTTCTGTGCTGTAAACATTTTATTTTACATACGAGGGAATCCCTTGTGCCCATGGAAGCAACAGAATGGCTGATTTTGTACTACATAAAAAACACAACTAGATTTTATTTTAATGCTCTGCAGAGGTCATTTACAGACTAGGCTGCAGATCCAAAACCCAAGTTTGTTTGGTCAATTAATAAACTGGAGATAGTGGAAGCAGCAATTTCTCAAGAGGGAGGGGAAAACACACAGCACTTTAAAGGTGGTTTTGCATCAGTAATAAAGAGCATGAGTGCAGAAAGTAGAATCTGTAAGTTAATTGTATGAGCCACTGGAGACTTCCTAAATTTACACCTAGGCTGGAGTTGTTTAAATATACTTGCTGCAGCTGTTAAAATAGAAGCCAAGCACAGGGGTTTTCCATAAAACAAACTGCTAATTTGAGAAATAAATTTGGGGACAATTATCATAAATTTCACTGATCACAAACGAGCAAAATGTGATTCAGAATGATACAAGCATTACAGGAGTGAGCACAGGGCAAGACCTAATATATTAGTGAATCTCCTGTGACTAGACAAGTTGAGGATGCCTCGTTTGAGAGTGTAGAGTTTTACTTTTGTCTATGTATGTGTACTCTTCATTTCTGTATTGTTTATCCCACGTTAATGATGCCAAGTTCTACCCCAAACAGTCTTCAAAACGGCTAAGTGTATTCTCCTTAGAGTTGAGGTTAGCCCCTATGTCACTTGTGTTACAAAAATTGTCAAGTAGGTAAATGTATAAAATGGCAATTGACCTTGCAATGCCATTTTTTATGTAATGCCATATAATCAGATGTTTCAATCATTAATAAAATTGAGACACATCTCATCCACGCTAGAGAATTACTGTAGCCCCTTCTAAGTACAAGTGGTGAGGAGGTACACAATATTTTTTGGCCTGTGAAAAAAAGCTGGTATTCTGCCCATTCTACAATGGCATCTTCCATGTCAGGCCAAAATAAATCTGGATCGTATGTGATTTTACTGCACCACTCTCCAGATTAACATCAGCTAACTCAGTACTGACAAGAGAATAGTTTTGAAAATTCACATTCTGAAATATAGACCAGTGATCAATTTAAAAGTGGTTTGAGTGCCAATACTTTTCGTAGCTAGAAATCAAGAAACACAGAAACTGCAGAATACTAATTCTGTTCACCAGGAAGAACTTCACAGATCACCTATTATGGTCACCCTCCTATCCCTTACAGGATAACCTGTTCACGATTTCCACTGCGCAATCTGTGTTTTGAGCAATGTGTGTATAGCATCACTGCCGACAATAGTAACTCAGTATGTGAAGGTGTCATTACATCAAAAGAATTATAGGCTTACTACTAATTCTGTTTTCTTTAGCTGTGGAGAGGAGGTCTCTGCTTTTTTCTCAATTGCTGCTTCAGCTTTCTTCCAGGTTTCCAACCGAAGTCTTTCCATTATGTTAACCTCATCTCTAAGCTCTCTGTTTTCCCTCGTCAATGCATCAACCTGGTTTCGAAGCCTTGAATGGATACTGGACCATCTTAATTCCTTTCGTTTCAGTTCTTCTTGCAAGTCTACAATCTGTTGTTTCAGCACCTAACCAGAAAGGGAAACAGAATTCCAAAATCATACATGGAAAAAAAAAAACTGGACAAGACTATTATAGTAGAAGTACTATATAGAATATGCAGCACAGAAACAGGCCATTCAATCCAACTAGCCCATGCTGGGTGTTTTGGCTCCACTTGAGCCTTCTCCCATCCTTCTTCATCTAACTCTACCAGCATAACTCTCTTATCCCTTCCTCCTCATACACTTATCTAGCTTTCCCTTATTTTTATTTTTATTTTTTAATTTTAGAGATACAGGCCCTTCGGCCCACCGAGTCTGTGCCGACCAACAACTACCCATTAATACAATATTCCCTACCACATCCCCACCATCTACCTACACTAGGGGCAATTTACAATAGCCAATTTACTGATCAACCTGCAAGTCTTTGACTGTGGGAGGAAACTGGAGCACCTGGCGGAAACCCCCATATAGTGAATTATACACATTCACCACTCTGGGTAAAGTAGTTACTCCTGAATTCCCCATTTGAATTCTTGGTGAAATTATGTAATATTATTGCATTGTGTAATAAATATAATTGTTCTTTCATTATTTTTGTGCACTATCCCAGTATCAAATCACTGCCTGTTTTAAGCCGTCCGGAGTTGAATGCTTTGAATGATGAGATTTGGAACCACATTGGCAGAATAATAGTTGTCCTTAGCCAAAAATGGGAAAATTCCTTTGACTTTAAAAAATAACATTTTGACTACTTTATTTAAATAGGACCTGCCTCATACTCGCACTAAGAGTACAATCTTTATACAGCTAGTTTATCACAAAGATAAAGTCTTATAAGCATTTATCCACAATCTAGCCTCCAAGCTTAGATGTCATAGGAGGGCCCAATAATATAAACCGTTCAAGCATTCAACATTCTTTGCATGAAGTGCTTCCTGACATTGGCCCTAAATTTCTCTTTCACCAGTTTTAACCAGCATCCTGGCATTCCTAGAATTAGAGTGAGTTTAACCTTATCTATCTTGTTTAAAATCTTGTATAGTTCAATGCAGTCATTAGATAGCTTGAGATTTATGAAGAAGCTTCCAGCAAATTAAAATGTTGAAGATCTCAAGAATACAAATGAAAGAGGCCAGTGCATCTTAGTTATCCATCCAGAAGAAAAAGTAATATGCCACATCGCATTATTTCACTGTCCCCTGAACAAGTAAAGTTTTGCTCCACTATCCTACTCAGATGATCATTTGATGTTCCCTCACTCATCAGGTCAGTACATCTGTCCTAAATTTACCCTTTACCAGTTTAAACCAATGCCCTCTGCCTCCCTTTGTTCTGGTATCCTGGCATTCCTTGAAGTAGGTTTTCAATTTAACCTCATCTAGCTTGATTAATACATACAGTTCAATTAAGAATTCCTTAGCCTTGAAAGTAGGCAACTGTAAAGAGCCCCAGTTTCTCAACTCAATCCTTTCCTGCCAAAGGATCAGCTCATAGCTCGTTTCTCCACAATCTCCAGGACTTGAATGTTTCCTCAGCGACAAAATTGAACACTGTAGTCAAGGTGAGATCTTAGCAGAGCACTATACCATTTTAGCATGATACCTTCTAACATACTCAAGTAACTTAATATAATGAATCATCAGATCGTAGTGGATTTCTCTGCTCTCCTCACTCTATCTCCCTCTGAACTTGCAGGACTCCGTTCTCTCAAGTCAAACCCCAACATGGTCATCAGACACGTTGACAAGGGTGCTGCCACTGTTGTCTGGCGTACCAACCTTGACCTAGCAGAGGCTGAATGCCAACACTTGACACATCTCCTACCTCCCCCTGGACCAAGACCCCACCACCAAACATCAAGCCATTGTTTCCAGGACTGTCACTAACCTCATCTCCTCTAGACATCTTACTTCCAGGCCCTCGAACTTCAGTCCCAACCCTGAAAAGCTTACTTCTATCTCCTTCCAAAGATCCACAAACAGGACTGCCCTGTTAGACCCATCAGTTCAGCCTGTTCCTGCCCCACTAAACTGATTTCTTCCTATATTCACTATTTTTTCTCTCCTTGTTCAGCATCTCCCCTCCTACTTCCATGACTTTTCCAATGCCCTCCGTCACTTGAACAGTTTCCAGTTTCCTGGCCCTAATCCTCCCCTTTTCACCATGGACGTCCAATCCCTCTATGCCTCAATCACCCACCAGGACAGTCAGAATTCTCCACTTCTTCCTTGAACGGAGGCCCAACCAGTCCCCACCAATGACCATTCTCCACCATCTGACTGAACCTGTTCTCTCATTGAACAACTTCTCCTTCAACTCCACTTACTTCCTTCAAATAAAAGATGCTGCTACGGGTACCCACATGGGTCCTAGCTATGCATGTCTTTTTATAGCTATATCCAACATTTCTTCTTTCAGTCCCAGTCAGGCCCTGTCCTTCACCTCTTTTTCTAGTACATCTGATGACTGTATCAGTGCCAATTCCTGCTCTTGCTCAAACTGGAAAATTTCACTGACTGTTCCCAATTTCCACCCTTCTCTTGCCTCCACATGGTTCATCTCTGACTCTTCCCTTCCCTTCCATTTATATTTCTGGGGATAGGCAATCAACCAATATTCACTATAAGCCCACGGACTCCCACAGCTAGCTTGACTATTCCTCACACCCTGCTTCCTCCAAGGACTCTATTCCATTTCTCCCAGTTTCGCTGTCTCCATCACATCTGTTTGGACCAGCAATCTTCCCCACTAGCACTTCCAATGTGTCTTCCTATATCCTCAACTGAGGATTCCACACCACCGCCTCCCCCCACCCACCACCCCCCCCAACTGTGGTTGACAAGGCCCTCGATCTCCATTCAATTCATGCACCTGCTCTCACCAATTCTCCTCCCTCCCAGGACTACGATAATGTTCCCCTTGCCTTCACCTTGCATCCCATTAGCCTCTGTATTCAACAGATCGTCTTCCATCATTTTGGCCAGCTCCGGCATGATGCCACCAAAAAACATGTCGTCCCCTCGCCTCTCAGCATTCCAAAGCTTTCCCTCCGCGATACTCTGGTCCACTCCTCAGTCATCCCCAACAACCCCTCCCCTTCCTACAGCATCTCTCCAGGTAAGCGCAGAACATGCTAAACCTGCCCTTTAATCTCTTCACTTCTCATCACCGAAGGCCCGAAACACTCCTTCCAAGTGAAACAATGATTTATTTGGACTTCTTTCAATTTAGAATACTGTATTTGCTGCTCACAATGTGGTTTCCTCTACACAAGCACAGACTTGTTGATCGCTGTGCAGAACACCTCCGCTCATTCTGCAAGCATGACCCCAAGCTTGCAGTTACCGGTCATTTTAATCTCCAACTTGCGCCCATTCTGACCCTTCTGTCTCCTCTGCCTCCTACGGTGTTCGATTGAAGCTCAATGTAAATTCCAGGAACAGCACCTCATTTCTCAACTGGGTGCTTTACACCCTTCTAGACTCAACATTGAGTTAAACAATTTTAGATTGCAACTTTTGCCCCATTTGGTTTCATTTTTCTTTGCTGGTCTGTTTTTTTCCCCTTTTATTTAGAACAGCAGCTATTCATGATCCTGCCATTCACACTTCCTCTAGACATCTTTTGTTTGTTTACTTGTACCATTAGCACTCCCTTTGTCCTTGCACCATGCACCCTTTTATCATTTCATCTCTCCTGTCATCCATCCGATCACAAACCTTCCCTTTTGTTCTTTTTCCCACCTTCCCTCCTTTCACTTGCTCAAAACCTATTTCATTAGAACTGAAAAAGGTTTGAAATGCAAGATCGCAGACCTGAAACATTAACTGTTTCTCTCTCCACAGATACTGCCAAGCCTGCTGAGTATTTCCAGAATTTTCTGTATTTTTATTTCAGATTTCCAGCACCGACAATATTTTACTTTTGTAATGAATCATTGTCTGCTCGTGTTATTGCTACTCCCAGACAATGTGGCATGTTAGGATTGATTTCATCTTTGGGCAGTGGCAGAAAAGAGGATTGGCTGCTCATTATACAGCCCATTTATTTTTCTTTTCCATGACTTCAGATCTCTTTCTACTTCGCCATTAACTATTTCTACACCAATAGTTTACTTGTGAAATTCATGTTTCCTTCTATTGTGTAGTTAGTTTCAACAACTCAAGTTCTTAGTTAAAGGGGGACTTTTCTGGAGGATGTGATAATATTTTGCCCTGGAAGTTACTAGAAAATTGACCAGAGCGATAAAGGACAAAGTAAACTATTAATAATTTCTCAAATATGAGTCAAACTAATGGTCATTCATAAGTCAGAAATTCAGCAAACACATCTTAATTGTTGAACAGTGGATTTAAATTTAAAGAGAGGATAACAATGCCAAAAGGAGAATTTCACCTGTATCTCTTCTCTTTCCTTTTTGTCAGGGATTGCTCTTGCTGCTGCAGCATATTTTTCAAAAACCATTCGCTCTTTTTGTAGTCGTTTCAATTCTTCTTTTTTGTATTCCTCCAATTGATTTAATTCTTCTGTTTTCTTACGTTCGAAGTCTGCAATTTCTTTTCTAAAGATTAAACATTTTTTTAAAGAAATTTCTTTGCCTTTAATATTGCAATATTTCAATTAAGAACCTAAGCCAATTAATTAATACCACAGTCTTCAAAACAGTTAAGTAGCATAGTTACAAAAATATTTCTCAATCTAACCGAGCACTACAAGGCTATTTTTAGTTAACAAGGATTAAACGGTTTGAAATCTGGATCAAGTGTGAGATGGGTGCAGTACAAAATAAATGTATTCCTAGAAGGCAAAAAGATAATGTAAAGAACAGAATTCATAGAGATTAAAATTAAATTGAAATGCAAAAAAAAATCTAACAAAATTAAGATTAATAAAAAAAACTTGAGGAATAGAGACAGTGAAGGTGAAAAGGAAGATTAGAAGTGAAGGTGAAAAAACTAGCAGAAGGAAATATCAATGACTTTTACAGGCATTCTAAAAGTAAAAAAAAAAAATCAACAAAGGGTTAGACCATTCAGTGATGGAAAAAGGAAATCAAGTTGTGGAGGATAGAAGTATCATACAGATAAATATTTTGCATCAGTGTTTACAAATGACGATCGAAATTAGAATGGTTCAGTCAAGGATGTGTAACAATTGTTCCAGATAACTGCAGAAAAGAAATTGCTAACTCTAAGTCTGTTAGCCAAATATCAGTTGTGGACAAAGTCTTAGAATGTATAACTGATGATGAAAATTAGTGAGTATGTAGAAATGCATGGAACAAAAGAAAGCAAGCATGGATTTGTTAAAGGTAAGTCAAGTTTCAAAGAGGTTTTTGAAAAAATGGCCGATTGTATAGATACAAGGAATGCAGTATGTGAGTCAGCGGCGCTTGAGATGGCTTGGCCATGTGAGCCGCATGGAAGATGGCAGGATCCCCAAAGACACATTGTACAGCGAGCTCGCCACTGGTATCAGACCCACCGGCCGTCCATGTCTCCGTTATAAAGACGTCTGCAAACGCGACATGAAATCGTGTGACATTGATCACAAGTCGTGGGAGTCAGTTGCCAGCATTCGCCAGAGCTGGCGGGCAGCCATAAAGACAGGGCTAAATTGTGGCGAGTCGAAGAGACTTAGTAGTTGGCAGGAAAAAAGACAGAGGCGCAAGGGGAGAGCCAACTGTGCAACAGCCCCAACAAACAAATTTCTCTGCAGCACCTGTGGAAGAGCCTGTCACTCCAGAATTGGCCTTTATAGCCACTCCAGGCGCTGCTTCACAAACCACTGACCACCTCCAGGCGCGTATCCATTGTCTCTCGAGATAAGGAGGCCCAAAAGAAAGAAAAGTATGTGATGTACATGAATTTTCAGTAACTGTTTAATAACTTTTGTAACAGGCCTCGTATGAGATATGTTAAGATATATAATGAAAGAGATGCTGCAGCATGCATAGAAAGTTGGCTGATGGACATCAAACAAAGGCATTGCTCAGAATGGAAAAGGGTTAGAAGTGGTATACTACAGCGATCAGTGCTGGGTCCAATTTTGTTCTTGGTATGATTTGGGCAAAGGGAGCTTACTAACAACAAAAAGTTGGGGTGTGGTGGTGTTGACAAAAAGTGAAATATTCTGTAAAAGTCTTGACAAGACCATAGTTAATGAAATAGGTGCACTGGTGGAAGATGCAAATGAATGCAAAGAAGTGCGAGATAACACATTTTGGAAGGGAAAATAAAGAATGGGAGAATACAACACCTGCATTTATAATCTGCCTTTAACATAGTAAAATGTTCCAAAGTGCTTCACATGAGAGTTGTCAAACAAAATTTGACACCAAACCACGAGGACATATCAGATTAGGTGACCATAAGCTTAGGTGAAGAGGTTTTAAGGAGTATCTTAGAGGAGAGAGGGGCAAGGAATTTAAAAGGAAGGGAAGTCCATAGCTTAGGCCGATGCAGCTGAAAGCACGGCCATCAATGGTGGAGCAGTTATAAACGGGGATGCCCAAAAGGCCAGAATTGGAACAGCACAGAGACATCCTGCCTATCACACAAATGAGTAATGTGATATATGAATTTCAATGCCAGTGCGATGGTAGGTATATTGGCAGTACGTCCCAAAGACTGGCAGATCAAACACGTCCCTTCTGCTGTTTGCGACAGGCAAGGTTGAGGCCGTACCCAACCAGCCCATGCTTGAAAATTCAAAAACCAGCGTCCAACCTTAGATGTGATTCCGCAATTGGACAACATTTGCTAAATAATCTGCAGTGTGCTAAGAACTACGCTGACAACCAATTTGAGATCGTCAGTAGGGCTCACAGTGTGGGGCATTTGCATGTACTGGAAGGTACATATATTAATACACAGGGCCCTGTTCTTTGTAGACAGAAAGAATATGTACACACATTGCGCCTGTTTCAACTGAACAAAATAAGTGACAGCCATTCGTTGGTTCATTCCTCAGGGCAATGCGTTGACCAGAGTCAAGCTGCCTGGTTTAAATTTCAAACAAAGCTTGGCGGCTGTCAGTCACCGTAAACTGGTGCATTCGCCATTGTAATGCCTCTACCAGAGTTCACTTGCCAACCAATCAGCACTCTCTTCTCATGCAGTATAAATTGTTGTTTTCCCTTACATTGGTTATTCTTGAATAATGTCCTGATGATTGCAAGTCGAACAGCTTCGACAACGTGTCTCTATTTTCAGCAACTCTCAAGTTCTGTACTACCATATGACTAAGTGTTATATTTCTGGATTTTTGTCACAAATGAATTGTTTTTTTTTTTAAAATAAAGTGTATTCATACGATTTTTAATCATCAAGTTTAGAGGAAAGCTAGTTACAATGCTCATGGAGTAAGCATTGAAGTTGCTTCCCTAAGACTGAAAACAAGTAGTATCACCTCTGCTTCTCTCTCCACAGATGCTGCCAGACCTGCTGATTATTTCCAGCATTTCTTGTTTACATTTCAGATTTCCAGCATCCGCAGTATTTTGCTTTTGTTTAAGTAGGTTTATTAGCCTGTCTTGGTCATCAATAAATATCTCACACTCACAGGGAGGTTCATGGTTCTGAGCAATCAGCAAGGGTTGCCTGTGAAATTAACCAACCTTACAATACATATCTGGCTTTGTCTTACCTAGTGTTTTCTTGGCTTACATTCAAAAATATTGGAGACATTCACATGGCAGCACATGCAAAAGACAAAAATATCCAGTTCAGATTTCAAGAGGATACTATTGTTACACCCAAGTAAGCTACTGTATAGGGAGATATTGGGCAGTACAAGTGCACCCAAAATATAAGATGCTGAAATCACTTATGAAAGTGACTACCATCACTGTCCCTGAAAAAATATCTAAGGAAAGACCAAAACTTCTAACAAGTAGTGATGTGTGGTGGATTTTTATACAAATTATTTGCTTCCTATGAATTTTTGATGTATGGAGAAAGAACTTTTCTTTATTTCACAATCAAATCATAGAGAAATTTGCATTAGTGCTCTCGTCTATTGAAAATAACCATATGTACTTACTTAAGGTCCACCATGACTTTTTCCCGATCATTTCGAAGTTTGGCCAGTGTAGCATTTTCTGCTCGAAATTGGTCAATTTCAGTTTCTAATTCTACCAACTTATCCCTCAGCAACTTGGACTGAATACCAGCACCTAACAAACAGCACAACATATTTAAAAATTAATGCTGTAAAAAGAATTTTAAAATTTACTGCTATGGCAAACTGCTTGAACATAATAAAATGTTCCTGATGCATCAAAACAGTAGGTTATTTCACTGCAAGTAGATGTACTCCACAAAAAGCAGTTTGATGCATGTGCACAACATTCACAACTAGTCTTCAAGAATTGCCAGCTGTCGCTCAGCCTAATTACAATCACCAGGGAAGTAGTGGTACTGAACAAATTGTGTGGTCCTCAGGAATTTTTTTGGGCCAAAATTTGTTGGGAGACAGAACCTTGTGCAATGTGATTGGTGAGATAAAAGTAACCTAACAGAAAAGCACAGATTAGATCTTATGAACCTTCGTCAAAGACAAAGAAGAAAATTCATTATCAATATCAATTGATAAAGAAGGCTCACAACATAGAAAACTTATTTTACAGAAATATATACACGGGGAAGTAATATATACATTGTAGTGAATTTCTTTGGGGGTTCTCCAGCTTGACCACCATATCTCTAGTGGAAGGGCTACAATTGTGCAACCATATCGATTTAAAAAGCTGTACGGCTTAAAATGCAACCACTAGCAGTATAGAACACCTATTATAAATGCATTGGTTTGTTTCTTCCAAAATTAGCTTTACAAATGCTTTTGCCCTGGCACCATGTACAGTTAAGCATAATTATTTTGAACATTCATTGGTTAAAAATTTAAAAAATGTAAAAACATGTCTGATGCTCTCTTTCCTATATTTGACAGGGATTACTTAAATGCAGGTGTGGAAATAATGGGCTTGAGTTTTGTCAGTCAGTAACCTGTTAAGATGGCGAAAGCAATGCCTGAGTGGTCTAATCAACTTGTACGTCATTGAATATTCTTTAGTAAGTTAAGCAGAAAGAATTGGATGTTCAGATCCCATCTAGATATTGTACAGTATAACAAATTTTAAATGTTATGAAAACATGTTAATTTATTTTCTTGGTATGATTTACCATTCCTCACCCAGATAGTTGGAAATTGACCTGCTCTCAGGATTAACTGATGGTAGTCAGTAACTGGCTTTTGGGTGTGTTAGAAAATGCTTGTTAAATATTCTGT
This sequence comes from Heterodontus francisci, assembly GCF_036365525.1. Taxonomy (NCBI): domain Eukaryota; kingdom Metazoa; phylum Chordata; class Chondrichthyes; order Heterodontiformes; family Heterodontidae; genus Heterodontus; species Heterodontus francisci. The sequence continues at coordinate 54,001,190 of NC_090376.1, read as the reverse complement.
CCTTCCACAGCAAAACATCTAGGAATGTACCTTGTTTAATATTTCTATTCAGTGCATGGAGGAGTAATGGAATATTTCCTTTGAGAATGCTTAATAAATTATATGCAGATATATGCTGGGATAAATTATAATCCAAGTCAATATGGATCTGCATTCCATGGGTTTCTGTGTAATATACCTGGGCTTCCTAGTAAAACCACAACTTTTATATGTTGCATTGTAGCATATTTATGAAAACTTGCTTTTGATTGTTAACTTAGAATTACTGTAGTAACCCCTGAGGTACAACATTCGAGGCTAAAAAATTGTTGACTGGGTATTGTATCATTTGTTCCATATGTTTCTTGGCAGAATTCAGTCTCAGTAAGTGAACCTATGTTCCCACAGAGCAGCAATACACAATTTATAGAATGTGGTGAACAGCAGCATGCCTTTGTTAATATACTACAAAAGTTATATACCACAAATCATACTGAGAACCCACTGTATACTCCTGATCTCATGAGCAGAAAAAGATCAAGTGGTTGGACAAAATGATTCAGGGTGAAGTTACAAATCTAATTATAGATGAGGAAAGCCATTTGGCTCATCTTGGTTCAGCCATTTTAGAATGATTCTAAAATTCTGACATTTGATTTATTAATCATTCCAGGTTTTTGCCTCTAGTTGTTTACCACATGTAATGTCCATTCCACATGTTGATCACTCTGGGAAAAATTTGCTGATATTAGTTATAAGTTTGCTTTTAACTTTGAACCTGTCTGACCTTGTCCTACCCTTGCAATTTATAGTAACTTTCTGGATTTACCTTTTCAATAGCATTTACCATCTTGTATACCTCAAAAAAGTCACCTGTTAGCTGCTTTCTTTCATGCCAGAAATGCCAGTTTTGCTTATTCTTTAACATCCCTCAAATGAGGAATCAACTTTGTGGCTCTTATTTGCAATAGCTGCAATGTTTGAATTACTCCTTTGTGTTACAATGACTATAACGGGACACAATACAAAGGGGGAGGGTGAACAGCCAGCAGTCGTGGTCCACATCGGAACCAACGACATAGGTAAAAAGAGGGATGTGGTCCTGCAGTCAGAATTTAGGGAGCTAGGTAAGAAATTAGCAAGCAGGACCTCAAAAGTAGTCATCTCCGGATTATTCCCAGTGCCATGCGCATGTGAGTACAGAAATAGAAGGATAAGACAGATGAATGCGTGGCTGGAAAGATGGTACAGGAGGGAGGGCTTTAGATTGGGACATTGGGACCGGCTCTGGGGGAGATGGGACCTGTACAGGCCAGACGGGTTGCACCTGAACAGAACTGAAAGTAATGGTTTTACCTTCTCCAATCGCTATGTAACTCAGCCAATTTCTTATTCATACCAAAGATATATCCTTGCGCCCCACAGCTTTTACTGGCCTTTGTAGAACTTTTGTCAAATGCCTTGAATCCAGGTACAATGTTATGGGGCTTACATATATCCATTTTTGGTATGACTTCAAGTCATGGAAATTAATGAGACAGTCTTCCTCCTGCTGAATCCTTGTTGACTACTGTCATTTGGCAGTTTCACGTGCAGTATTTGTGCCAGAACCTGCACCTCGAGGATTGGTCTTCACAGCCATCAGCAAAGGTGCACCAAGAGAAGACACCATCTAAATGGATAGCTTGCATATCCATCGTCTTTCATAGATGGAAGGATACCAACCAATTGTTTAATAAAGGTGGTGTTGTATGAAATAAATCGTACAAGATTGAAGCAAGCCTGGTGGATCTACATTGCCTGTTTCATTTGTTGACCATTATGAGTTGCCTGTTACCAATCTACTGCTTGGTTCCCACTGTTCAGTGGCTCCCTCATGATTATCTGCCTCACCATTCTCTTGTCTTCTGTCGAGGATAAATACCATCTTTCTTTGGGAAATTATTGCTTTTGGAATCTGTTTAGCTCGTCTTGAACCTCCATTCCATTTATATTAATTTCACTTTGGTTAACAATCTTCTCTAGTGAATACTCACTTGTCTTGTTTTGAGCCTGCTTGCCTCTTCTGTCAGCCCTCTTACTGCTGAAGTACTGAAAGAATTCCCTACTTGTTAGTTGCACCTAATGCACTTGGCACATCTACAAATTCCCGATCTCCCTCAGTCTTTGTCAACAAAACACTTTTTTTTAAAAAAAAAAATCCTCTGGTACATTATCCCTTCTCATCCTCTCTGCAGCCTTCGATATGGTTGGCTACTCCATCTTCCTCCAACATCTCCCCTTCACCTCCATTGTTCAGCTGAGCAGCTCTATCCTTACCCCTTAAATAAAAATGCTCAAAACTCAGGTCAGGCAGCATCTATGGAGAGAAAAGATTAACATTTCACTTCAATGATCTTTCAATGTCATTGACCTGAAACGTTAACTGTTCTCTCCACAGATGCCACCTGACCAGCTGTTTCCCCAGCATTTTTTGTTCGATTTCAAGCATCTGCAGTATTTTGCTTTTGTCCTTGCCCCTTTAGCTGGTTCCACTTACCTAACCAGTTGTAGCCACAGAATCTGTTGCAATGCTTCTCTTCTCATTCAGCATCATTATCTCTGGAGTCGTCCAAATATCTATCCTCATCCACTTACTATTTCCCAGCTACATGCTGCCCTTGGTAACATCACCAAAAATAGAATGACAGGTTTTGCGTACACTGGCCACTCAGCTCTATCTTGGTATCCCTCTCAACCTATGCACCAACTCTGTGTTGTCAGACTGTTGTTCAACCCCATATGCTTTCCACCAAAAAAATCAGATGCCTATTTCTAACTCAATGTCTCTACCCTCCTTCAGCTTAGCTTCTACTTTAATTTATTTTCTGTAATGGGGTGTCCAAAATTACACAGTGTAGCCAGCCACTACCTTGTACAAATGATCACTCTTTATTCCAGCACCTTATGTCCCTCATTTCTAAAAATCCAAAATACTATTTGCATCTTTATCTCCATTGCATTGGTGGTCTATAACTGAATTATATGATTTTTCTCTTATTTATCTCTCTCATGGATATGTTTGTATTACGACCCCAGAACTTCTGTTCCATTGCTGTTACTTAAAGTCTATTAATCCATCAACATCCTGGGGTTACTATTCACTAGAAACTTAACTGGACCAGCTACACAAGTACTGTGGCTACAAGACCAAATCAGAGGCTGGGAATTCTGCAGCAAGTAACTCTTCTCCTAACTTCCCAAAAAGCTTGTCGACCATCTATAAGCAACAAGGCAGGAGTGTGATGGAATACTCTCCACTTGCCTGGATGAGTGCAGCTCCAACACTCCTTTCTCACCAATCTCGAGACAGTTTTTCCAGCTGTGTGCTGCTACACTAAGCTGAATGCCTTGGTCTTTGCAGATTGAAAACCTCAGTTCATGGCCGTAGCAAAAAATCACAATAGTGATAGAGGTCTTCCCAAGTGAAGTATAGAAACAACCACCTTTCAATGTGAATATATAGCTGAGAAAAATTGGATGAGGCTGATCCATCAGGCACCATATTGAACACTTTCAGCCACCCAACAAGTACCCACTATTTTTTACCCTTCAGCCAATTTCATATCTGTTCCCAAGGTGTACCCTGAATCTCCTTCAGCTTTGAACATAATTCAGCCCTTAGTACGAAATTTTATCAATTGTCTTCTGGAAGTCAATGCATACCATTATCATAGACCACTTTGTCACTTCCTTAACGAAGTTGAAGAGTTGAGTCAGGTTGAATCTTCCATTTCTGAATTCATGTTGACTTGTTGTTTATTAGTTAACGTACAAAATTCAAGTTTATTCCTGATAAATTGGTTCCATTATTTTACATCAAATAGAAAGTTAATGGGGCTTGTCTAACAACCCATTACATCAAAATGTCTCGACATCATCGTGACTGAGTGTAGTCACTCTTGTAAGGATAAAATACAGTCATTTGGTGCCAGCAACAACTATGAATGGTCAATTTTTGGTGGCACGAGCTGAGGGAGGAATACTAGCATTATAGGATAACCACCATTGCAGGCAGACTGAATCTTGATTTTAACTTCCCAAATGAAAGAATCCATTTCCAATAATGCAGCACTTAATAATGCAGTGTAGGGTTAATGTCGAGTACATGCTCAAAATTTGTGTGGATCTTGAAATTGGGACATTAGTCCCGGCAAGGAAGTGCCTGTGTAAAGTCCTGCCTGCTTCCTCTGGCTTACTATTAATTCATGGAAAAGTAAAACTGCTAATATTACATTTCTGTTCATCTTCAGTAGCATGACAACATTGAGCTCTCTCTTAGCAGAGCACTGACAATACAGCTATGCAACTAAGACGCAAACCCCTACATCGGATCCCTCAGTGCCATGTTTCAGTTAGATAGGCTGAAGTCAAGGGTGCTCCCAGACCCTCCTACATGCTGGGAGTGCTCCTGCATCAGTCTCACTATTCCCTTAGTGCTCGTTTTTAAAAGGTCCCCTAGTATTTCATCACTGAACATAGACTCCCTCAGCTCACTATATACACTCCTGCTGCATTGCACATGGCAAGTTCAGAGCCATGTTGGTTTGCATTTTGCAGTTAACAGCTGCTCGCCACTGACCTCGAAGATGGTTGCCCGCATTGATTTAGCAAACCCTGTGGCGTGGATTTCACCGTTCCCAATATTAATTTGATTCCGTCACTAACTATAGGGGATCTCCGGCTTCCAGCAACAGTGATGTTACCAAGTAGGCTAAGCAGCCAAACACATTGACGGATTCTCAGACTGAAAACCAGGAAGTAAATGGCAATTATCCTTTGCATTTTAATTACTTTACAGAAAGCGAAATAAAGATTGGAGAGGCACACAGGGTAAGATGGAAGCTAAAGTATCAAACAAACTTTAAAAATAATTAATTTTGCATGATATTCTATGGAATTGTCATGAGAAATTTGACATTCCACAAATATAAAATTAGTTTATCAGGACTACAGGTAGTTCAGCAGAAATTACAAACTTAGCACGCCATTTAAAAACTCAGTTACACCTCATTCACCATGTGCAGACGCCAGAAGTTGCCATCAGATTCACAGTTGTAACAAATGAACGCTGACAGTTTCGCCATCGTTACAAACACAAAATCGGGCTGATGTGTTTCTAACCAGCCATTTGTTTTGCTGTTTCTGTCCTGCTGTGCTTTTATATTTCTTTTCTAAATTACTCCGATTGCATAATTATTGTCTATCTGTCTTCATCTCTCTCCTGTTCTACTAGGTTTGTGTTTTTGTTTATTTGTCCCTTCCACGTGGGTGGCGATGGAATGCCTGGTGGGGAAGCGAGACTGAAAGGGCTGCAACCTACCTGTGTAGAGAAAGGTGGGCTTCAATGATCAGTGGCTACCTTCCAATTCGCTTTCTGTTGCCTTCTGTTCTTGTGTGGTCCTCAGACCAGTTTTGTCACCCTCAACCTAATATCTGTTGACTTTTTCTGCTATCATGTCCTGTACCATTCTTGCTCCTTACTCTCAATGCATTTACTCTGCTGCCACTCATCCTTGTTTGCCCTCTAACTCTCCAAACCCAAATACACTGTCCCCTATTCCATCTCTTAGCACCCATAGTCAATGTTAGTTCACTGACATCCACTTGCCTCTGTCTCCCCCACCCCATATCCCTGTTATACCTCCAGGTTCCTAATCTCCCTCATCACACCCACCCCTCCCATTTGCCGCATACACTGAATGATGCTTAATTCTATCACTTGGATAGGAAACAGCCGTTTGTTTTTAAAACACTTAAAAGGAATTAAGGGCTATATACTATATTTAAAACCTGTGGATTTGTTTGCATATCATTTCTTAATCTAGCTTGTGACCTTTGAAGGTTAGCCATACCAGCTCTAGCCCAACAGAAATATCTCTCATACCACAGAGCGAGACCAAGGCAGACTTGCGAGGAGACAGGCACCGGCGAGCGGGAGTTCCAGCGGCTTAAAAAGAGGCATACTCACAGGGACAGCAACAGAGTTCCACGACTGACGTCACAGTGCAGAAAGTGATACATTGCAAGTGGAGGCAGCTGATTGGTAAGTAGGAACAGGTGGGTATTTCTACCCTTTTTTTTTACTAATTTCAATAGCTGAAGTAAAAGTAAAGGTAGGGAATTTAGATTGTAGTAGGTAGTGTTTGGAGTAGAACAAGGTCCCTAGCATAATTAGTACTCTAAATTAAAGGGAGTAACTAAGGAGCTTAAATCTAAGGTTAAGTCATGGCAGGAGAGCTCAGCCCCGTGGCATGCTCCTCCTGCGCTATGTGGGAATCAGGGACACTTCTAGTGTCCCTGGCGACCATGTGTGCAGGAAGTGTGTCCAGCTGCAGCTACTAGCTGACCGTGTTGCACAGCTGCAGCTGAGGATGGTCTCACTGTGGAGCATCAGCGATACTGAGGAGGTCGTGGATAGCATGTTTAGCAAGGTGGTCACACCGCAGGTAATGGCTGTAGAGGTAGAAAAGGGATGGGTGACCACCAGGAGCAGTAGTAGGTGCAGGCAGGTAGTGCAGGGGTCCCCAGTGGCCATCCCTCTCTCAAACAGATATACCGCTTTGGATACTGTTGGGGAGGATGGCCTCCCAGGGGAAAGCAGCAACAGCCAAGGTCGTGGCACCACTGCACAGGAGGAGAGGAAAGGAGTGGGAGAGCCATACTTGAAGGGGATTCAATTGTAAAGAGAACAGCCAGGCGCTTCTGTGGCCACAAATGAGACTCCAGGTTGGTATATTGCCTCCCTGGTGCTAGGGTCAAGGATGTCTGAGTGGCTGCAGGACATTCTGAAGGGAGAGGGTGAACAGTCAGAGGTCGTGGTACACATTGGAATGACATAGGTAGAATAGGGATGAGGTCCCGCAAGATGTTAGGGAGCTAGGTAGCAGATTAAAAAGCAGGACCTCAAAGATTGTAATCTCTGGATTACTCCCGATGCCACATGCTAGTGAGTATAGGAATAGGAGGATATAGCAGATGAATGCGTGGCTGAGGTGGTGGTGCAGGAGGGAGGGCTTTAGTTTCCTGGATCACTGGGTCTGCTTCTGGAAAAGGTGGGACCTGTACATGTTGGACGGGTTGCACCTGAACTGGAACGGGACCGACATCCTTGCTGGTAGGTTTGCTCGTGTTGTTGGAGGGGAGGTTTAAACTAATTTGGCAGGGGGATGGGAAACAGAGTGGAGGCACAGTAGGGGGTGATGCACAGTCAAATATAGAAGAGAAACTGAGTCAGTCTGGAAGGCTGTGCAAATGTAGACCTGTTAAGGCACAAGTAAAAAATGCAAGGCTGGATTGCATCCTTTTTTTTATTCATTCATGGGATGCGGGCATCACTGGCTATGCCAGCATTGCCCATCCCTAATTGCCCTTGAGAAGGTGGTGGTGAGCTGCCTTCTTGAACCGCTGCAGTCCATGTGAAGTAGATACACGCACAGTGCTGTTAGGAAGGGAGTTTCAGGATTTTGACCAAGCGACAGTGAAGGCGACAGGGCTGGGTTTGCTGTTGTCGCTTCCCGTGAATAGGTCGATGCCGGGTTGCCCGTCCGGTTTCATTCCTTTTTATTGACTTCGTAGCGGTTAGGTACAACTGAGTGGCTTACTAGGCCAATTCAGAGGGCATGTAAGAGTTAACCACATTACTGTGGGTCTGGAGTCACATGTAGGCCAGACCAGGTAAGGACAGCAGATTTCCTTCCCTAAAGGATATTAGTGAACCAGATGGGTTTTTACAACAATCGACAATGGTTTCATGGCCATCATTAGACTAGCTTTTAATTCCAGATTTATTAATTAAAATTAAAATTCCACCTTCTGCTGTGGTGGGATTCGAACCCATGTCTCCAGATCAATACCCTGGGTCTCTGGGTTACTAGTACAGTGATAATACCACTACGTCACCGCCTCCCCTCTTAGTGCAAGGAGTCTTACAAGTAGGGCAGATGAATTGAGGGCGTTGATTAGCACATGGTGTGATATTATTGCCATCACAGAGACATGGTTGAGGGAGGGACAGGACTGGCAGCTCAACATTCCAGGGTATAGAATCTTCAGGCATGACAGGGTAAAAGAGGTGACATTGCACTGTTGATCAAGGAGTCAATTACTGCAGTGGGGGGATAATATCTTAGATGGTTCTTCAAATGAGGCCATATGGGTAGAACTTAAAAACAAAAAGGGGGCAATCACTTGGTTGGGAGTGTACTACAGACATCCAAACAGTCGGAGAGATAGAGGAGCAGATAGGTAGACAAATCTCAGAGACGTGTAAAAATAATAGGGTAATAATAGTAGGGGATTTCAACTTCCCCAATGTCAACTGGGATAGTCTTAGTGCAAAAGGCTTAAAGGGGGCGGAATTCTTAAAATGCTTACAGGAGAGCGTTTTGAGCCAGTACGTAGAAAGTCCTACATGAGAAGAGGCAGTATTGGACCTAAACCTAGGGAATGAAGCCGGACAAGTGGTAGAAGTGTCAGTGGAGGAACATTTCAGGGATAGTGACCATAACTCTAAGATTTAAGGTAGTTATGGAAAAGGACAAAGATGGACCAGAAATAAAGGTACTGAAATGGGGGAAGGCTGATTTTAAGATGATAAAACAGATTCTGGATAAATTGGACTGAGAGCAGCTACTTGTAGGAAAGTCTATATCAGATCAGTGGGAGTCATTCAAAGGGGAAATAGTGAGAGTTCAGAGTCAACATGTACCCATTAAAGTGAAGGGTTAGGACCAACAAGTCCAAGGAAACCGGGATGTCAAGGGATATAGAAGATTGGACCAGGAAAAAAAAAAAGGAGGCTTATGGCAGATTCAGAGTGCTGAAAACAGTGGAGGCACTGGAGAAGAATAGAAAGTGTAGGGGGGGGTACTTAAAAAAAAGTAATTAGGAGAGCGAAGAGGGGACATGAAAAAACACCAGCGGAAAAGATAAAGGAAAATCCTAAGGCGTTTTATAAGTATATTAAAGGCAAGAGGATAACCAGAGAAAGAGTGGGGCCCGTTAGGGACCAATGTGGCAATCTGTGCGTAGAGCCGGAGGACATAGGTGAGGTTTTAAATGATTACTTTTCATCTGTGTTCACTGTGGAGAAGGACGATGGAAGTGTACAGATCAGGGAGGGGGATTGTGATATACTTGAACAAATTAGCATTGAAAGGGAGTAAGTATTAGATGTTTTAGCGGGCTTAAAAGTGGATAAATCCCCAGGCCCAGATGAGATGTATCCCAGGCTGTTATGTGAGGCAAGGGAGGAGATAGCAGGGGCTCAGACACAAATTTTCAAATCCTGTCTGGCCACAGGTGAGGTATCAGAGGATTGGAGGACAGCGAATGTGGTACCATTATTTAAAAAGGGTAGCAGGGATAAACCAGGCAATTACAGGCCGGTGGGTCGAACATCAGTGGTTGGGAAACTATTGGAAAAAAGTCTGAGAGACAGGATTAATCTCCACTTGGAGAGGCAGGGATTAATCACAGATAGTCAGCATGGCTTTGTCAGGGGGGGATCGTGTCTACCCAACGATTGAATAGTTTGAGGCGGTGACAAGATGTGCAGATGAGGGTAAAGCAGTTGATGTAGTCTACACGGACTTCAAGTAAGGCTTTTGATGAGGCCCCGCATGGGAGATTGGTTAAGAAGGTAAGAGCCCATGGGATCCAGGGCAATTTGGATCCAAAATTGGCTTAGTGGCAGGAGGCAGAGGGTAATAGTCGAGTGGAAGCCTGTGACCAGTGGTGTACCACAGGGATCGGTCCTAGGACCCTTGCTGTTTGTAGTGTACATTAATGAGTCAGACGTGAATATAGGAGGTATGATCAATAAGTTTGCAGATGACACGAAAATTGGTGTCGTAAATAGTGAGGAGGAAAGCCTTAGATTACAGGACGATATAGATGGGCTGGTAAGGTGAGCGGAACTGTGGCAAATGGAATTTAATCCCGAGAAGTGTGAGGTGATGCATTTTGGGAGGACTAACAAGTCAAGGGAATATACAATGGATGGTAGGACCCTAGGAAGTACAGAAGGTCAGAGGGACCTTGGTGTACTTGTCCAGAGATCACTGAAGGCAGCAGCACAGGTAGAAAAGGTGGTTAGGAAGGCATATGGGATACTTGCCTTTATTAGCTGAGGCATAGAATCTAAGAGCAGGGAGGTTATGATGGAGCTGTATAAAATGCTAGTTAGGCCACAGCTGGAATACTGTGTACAGTTCTAGGAAGGATGTGATTGCACTGGAGAGGGTGCAGAGGAGATCTACCAGGATGTTGCCTGGGCTGGAGTATTTCAGCTATGAAGAGAGCCTGAAAAGGCTAGGGTTGTTTTCCTTAGAGCAGAGAGGGCTGAGGGGAGATATGATTGAGATATACAAAATTATGGAGGGGCATTGATAGGTTAGATAGGAAGAATCTTTTTCCCTTAGTGGAGAGGTCAATAACCAGGGGGCATAGATTTAAGCTAAGGTGCAGGAGGTTCAGAGGGGATTTGAGGAAAACATTTTTCACCCACAGGGTGGTTGGAATCTGGAACACACTGCATGAAGAGGTGGTAGAGGCATGTACCCTCACAACATTTAAGAAGTATTTAGATTATCACTTGAAACGCCATAGCATACAAAGCTACAGGCCAAGTGCTGGAAAATGGGATTAGAATAGTTAGGTGCTTGATGGCCGGCATAGACACGATGGGCTGAAGGGCCTATTTCTGTGCTGTATAACTATGACACAGTATACGACAAGCTTTTCTTAAAGTCTTCAAAGCAGCAAAAACATACTTCACATTTCTTAAATCAAAACAAAGAGGTATATAGATACTATACCTAATGATGTGTCATTCACAGCTTTAAATTTTTGTTCCAGTCCTTGATTAGATCCAGGCTTTGTCTTGGGTTTCAGTGAAGGGAACAACCTTGTTAGCAGACCTGAGGTGGGGGGTGATTCTGTAGATTTGTTCACGTTCTTTTCATCCACAGCCTCTCCCTTCTTAGTAGAAGCAACTTTTCTTTGCATAATTTTATCCTCAATAGCTTTTCCAGATGAGAAACCTTGAGTAACTAACACAGAAGTAATTACAGGCTCGGTTGAGTTATCTTCATTGTTAACAAATCCAGCTTCTTCCAGATCAGCCCATGTTTGGTCATCATCAAACTCAACCTTTTCTTGATGTAAAGGTGAACTGCTTTTGCATCTAGAATTAAAGAGGGATGAATCTGGTTTCTGGCTCAACAAAAGTTTTTTGTTTTCTATCACAGTAGGCATTTCAACATCAACATCAGACGATGACGACGACAAGTCAAGATCTGTGTCCATGTTATTGTCTTTACTGAGAATATCTGTTGGTTGTTTTCCACATTTAAATTTAGGATCATCATCTTCATTACTGCTGCAGACCACTGACGCTTTCTTCATCGTTTTTTCATTTGTCAGTGTAGAATCAAGATCATCTACTTCTGAATCCAAAGTAGTATCACAATTGCTATATTCTTCCTTTTGGGGATCATATTCAACATTTTTGACTGCTACTTTATCACTGACTGGTGAGGCAAAAACACTTTTGAAGTTTTCTTCTATCGCAACATTATGTTCTAAATGGTCATGATTTTTAAGATAAACATTTTCCTTTTCCTCAAAATCTGTATTCCCACAGTCCATTGGCCCACTTGAATTTTCAGCCAATTTCTGGTATTGTTCAGACTTAATTGGGGTAGATGACAACCTGCGACCTTCATTGTTTTGCCAATCGCGCTGTACCATTTTTAAAACAAAGGAAGAATTACTAGAGAAGGAAAGTTCGTCAGCAGCCTGCTCCAGAAACTCAAACTCATTCAATTCTATATTTTCATTCTCTTTCTCCTTGTTCCACTTCTCCAAATTTTTCTGAAATGATATGTCAAGTGCATACTCAGGTCCAGTTGCAGCTTTATTACTTGGCCATGTGGGAATTATATTTTCATTTGTCTCAAGTCTCTCAGCATTATGAACCGGCATCAGTCTATCTGAAGCTAGGCTCCCCTGTTCAGTTTGTTTTGGTGCACTCTGTTCACACTTCTGAACCATATTTGCACTTTCAGTTTTACAGCTGATCGCAGTTTTATGGATATTTTGAACTTGACCAACCAGTGCACTTATTTTTCTCTCTGCCTGCATTTTCAAAGGTGACTGGAAGGCGTTATCTCCATTACGATTGTCCAAGACGGTTACCTTTTTGACATATAATGCAGAGTTGTTCTTTCCCTTACTGACTGCCTTTGGTTTGTTGCTAACCCCAGTTGAGCCTCCAAAATGATTTTCTTTGTTTAATAATGTAAATTTACGCTGCACTTGTTGATGGGTTGTCTTCATTAAACTTTGAGAATCTGCTACCTTTTGGTTGGTTACATTTGTTTCCTTATCAGCTTTGACAGATGCCAAATTACTTGACTTGACTTTCAAGAATCTTGCTAGTCCTTCACCACGCTTCAGAAACTTTCTCTTTTGGTTTCCTTTGCCTTCAGAGAATACGGCAGGTAGCTATAATCAAAATACATATAGGTGAATACTGATTAAAATTTAATAACTGAAAAAAAATCTCTTCCAAATTTTATGGGCCCCCTAGGGATGGGAATGAAGGCTAGGGGGAGCAGGGAAAGAGAACCATAAAATTGCATTGGAAGGTGGGGTAGGGCGGGGGTGCGGAGGGAGTGCCCATCACCTTCCAAATTAGTCCAAGGTAGGGAAGGCAGAGAACGGTCTTCCCACCCCAGGCCAAATACTGTCTACTTAATGGCCTCTTCCCACCTCCACCTCATTTTAATTGAAGGCCTTCACAGGGAGATGCACCAAGTAAAATCTGGCAACCGCCTAGCAGGGTTGCGGGGCAATCCCTCCTTTGGGGGCAATCCAGGGCCCCTGAAGGGCTCCTCTGGCATTGATGGCTGCAACCCCAGGAAGGCTCCCCCATCCACCCTCACCCCGTCGCCAGGGCCTTAACGGCCCCGGCAACTGCGAGCCCACCCACCTCTCTGGGGTCTCAAGTCCTCGGTACTTCAGGCCCTCCTGCAGTTCCAGCAGTGGCCAGTACTGCGCAGCAGCCAACTTTCTGTTTGGCTGGCAGCTCTTGGAGGTGGGAGCTGATCCCTTAAAGAAGTGACGCCCCCGACAGCAGGCAGTTAATGGCCTACCTGTTCTGGAATTGCAACAGGGGATCCGATGGAGGGCCGATGCATGGTCTACCCTGCCCCCGCCCCCCCCACCCCACCTTTCTGGCCCTCCAGTGGAACGGAAGAAAATTCAGTCCATTATCTTGGGTCATTAAACTTGTTTAAGAAAACATCACAAAAAAAAGACTGAAAATCAGATTTTTTTTTAAAAAGAAAAAGAACGTTGGCTTCCAGAACACTACAAAGTGCATTTCCAGAGCTTTTCTCACATGTAGGAAGGCACAACAAAGTACTTCATATTAAGGGGGAAAAAATAACAATGGCCCAGAATTCAGTGGAGCAAGACATTTCACAGTGTGCCCAGTTGGTTAGATTATTTTTGCCTATGCTGCAAATTTCTGTAAGTGCAAGATGATAATGAGATCAATGGGGCATCTGGAACTTGGTGAACAATGGGACCAACAATCTATCTCTAATTAAAGAGATTTATTAAGATAGAGACAGAAACAGAAACAAAGGAAAAGAAATATGAATGAGAGTCAAATTTGATACATACAGCAAAATAGAAGGAAAGAAAGATTGAATTAAGAGATTGGATTGGAGTAGTCTCAGGATAAGGGGTCAGCTATCCAAATTCTTCACTCAAAGTTGTGAATTTTTGGAAAGCCAGAGGGCTGCGGATGCTCAGCCGATGAGTATAGTGAAGTTAGAGATAGATTAATTTTTAGGCATTAAAAGAATCAAGGGATATGGGGAAAGTGGAGTTAATGTAGAGGTTCAGTCATGACATTATTGAATGGCAGAGCAGAATCTATTAGTCATATGGCCCATTTCCACTATTTCTTATGTTATGAGAGGAAGAGACAGAAAGGAAAAGAAAACAAACCAAACCTATATTTTAATTTTTAAAAACCTCCAAGAACAATTTAGTACCTGCAGAATAAGAATCCACAGTTTCAGTATCTGGGCTGAAACGGCTGAGTATTATTGTAGGAACATAAATCTAGTCATTAAACTGATCATTATGGCATGACGCACTGACCCTACTTTCCTGCAATAAGCTTAATTCAATTTAGCAGCGCAAGCATAGTCATCCAAAAATTTGTAATGATTCAAAACTCTTTAGACTCATTACTTTCCCAGCAAATTCTGGGACAATATTTATAAAAACACATGCACAATGTGATTACAGAAGCTTCATTTTTGACACACACACAATTTTTAACAATCTTTTTCTCGCCCTCAGCCTCCTTCATGTAGAATGGCAACAAACGTCCAGGGCACAGAACAACATCTCCATTACCAGGTAGTTACAGCTTGGCTCAATTTGTTGCCTCCAAGTCAGACGGCTCCAAAAATGCTGCATTCCTTGACTTCTTGACTGCTGACAGCATGCATTTTGTATGTTCCCGTAAAGGTGAAGGGTAGGACCAATAAGTCCAAGGAACCCTGGATGTCAAGGGATATAGAGAATTGGATAAGGAAAAAAAAAAGAGACTTATGGCAGATTCAGAGGGCTGGAAACAGCGGAGGCACAACAGGAGTATAGAAAGTGTAGGCGGGTACTTAAAAAAAGTAATTAGGAGAGTAAAGGAGGGGGGCATGAAAATACACTGGTGGGCAAGATAAAGGAAAATCCAAAGGCATTTTAAGTATATTAAGGGTAAGAGGATAACCCATTAAGGACCAAAGTGGCAATGTGTGTGTGGAGCACGTAGGATGGAGGTGAGGTTTTAAATGATTACTTTTCATGTGTTCACTATGGAGGAGGACGATGTAGGTGTAGAGATCAGGGAGGGGGATTGTAAGATACTTGATCAAATTAGCATTGAAAGGGAGGATGTATAAGCGGTTCCAGCGGGCTTAAAAGTGGATAATCCCCAGACCCAGATGAGATATATCCCAAGCTACTATGTGAGGCAAGGGAGGAGTTTGCAGGGGCTGTGACTCAAATTTTCAAATCCTCTCTGGCCACAGGACAGGTGCCAGAGGACTGGAGGACAGTGAATGTGGTACCATTATTCAAGAAGGGGAGTAGGGATAAACCAGGTAATTACAGGCCAGTGAGTCTAACATCAGTGGTAGAGAAACTATTGGAAAATATTCTCAGGGACAGGATTAATCTCCACTTGGAGAGGCAGGGATTAATCAGCGATAGTCAGCATGGCCTTGTGTCTATCCAATTTGATTGAATTTTTCGAGGAGGTGACCAGGTGTGTTGATTAGGGGAAAGCAGTTCATGTAGTCCACATGGACTTCAGTAAGGCTTTTGATAAGGTCTCGCATGGGAGATTGGTCAAGAAGGTAAGAGTCCATGGGATCCAGGACAATTTGGCAAATTGGATCCAAAATTGGAACACAGTGCCCGAAGGGGTCATAGAGTTATACAGCACAGAAACAGGCCCTTCAGCCCATCGTGTCCGTGCCAGCCATCAAGCACCTATCTATTATAATGCCATTTTCCAGCACTTGGCCCGTAGCCTTGTATGCTACGGCGTTTCAAGTGCTCATCTAAATACTTCTTAAATGTGGTGAGGGTTACTGCCTCTACAACCCCTTCACGCAGTGTGTTCCACATTCCAACCACCCTCTGGGTGAAAACTGTTTTCCTCAAATGCCTTCTAAACTTCCTGCCCCTTATCTTAAATCTATGCCCCCTGGTTATTGACAGCTCCATCTGTGCACACGAGCGCGTGAGAATGATTGAGCACGAGCATGCACACAAAAACTACAGGATGTGCAGGATTAGCTCAAAAACAAGATTTGGATTTACAGATTATGGAACACTATTTACAAGAAAACACCTTTGTAATTTAACTTGAATTTTAACAAGAAAATGAGGAAGTTAATGGAGAATCTACTTTCTGCCCAATAAGAAAATTCTAATTCACTTAGAAAAAAACTCCACACAGAATAAGCTGGGTGAGAGGTACTTTCTGCCCATTTATCACAGACTGTGCAGCAATGTACTATTAACTTTTTTTTATGCCAGCCAAATAACTGCAAAGGAGATGTTGATAGCAGACCACTTCTGCAACAAATTTCATTTAAATGTTACTCAAGTATTAGCGAAGCAACAGCCATATTTTGAAAGTTTTGTTTAATTAAAAGATTAGATGTGAGAGACTTCTAGTGTTGAAAAGCTGAAGAATAATATTAGCTAAGTTAATGAGAAAGCAACCCAGAGCCTACCATTTCATTCAAATCATCACTGGAGTAGATCATGAAGTCACATTAGGTAACTGGTTCCAGGTTGCGTATTCCCAGCAGTTTCAATGCATAAAATAAGACGTAAAAAAAGACATAAAGGGCTGTATTTTATGCCGTACCTCATGGTGGGTTTGAAGGCAGGGAGAGCATTTAAATTAGGCGGGATGGCGGCGATGGGGACCCCACCACCTTCCCGCCTCCACCCCAATTAAGTCCGTGGTGGGAAGGTCCGTGGACGGTCTTCCTGCCCCGCCACCAATTGAGGCTCTTAAGTGGGCAATTAATGCTGATTGAAGGGCCTCTTCCCACCGCCGCTGGCATTAGCCGATCGACATGTGGGCCGGTTAACACGTGGGGAGCACAACAAGAAAATGCACATGGGTTGCTTGCCAGCTCCCTGGGAGGGGGTGGGGGCAGTGTCCCTCATGCGGAGGCAATTAGTGCCTGATCAAGGATCTGGCATCGGGAGGGTGGAGGGGGCCCGCAGAGAGCCAGCCCTTGCTGCCAACCCCACTCTCCCACGATATCCCTCCTGCCATCACTCACCTGTAGTCTGGTGCCATCAACGATCCTGGGCCTCCAGTGGGTGGGTGTATTGCCAGCAGCAGCCACCGCCTCCACAGTGGAGCTGCTGAGAAAAAGCTGCCAGCCTCTGATTGGCCAGCAGCTCAGTGGGTGAGGCGCCCATCCCTGGGGTCCTTAATCCTGGCCAAGGTCCGCTGCTGCCCAGTTAAGTGCTTGATTGGCACATAATTTGGTGGGCCTTCCCACAAAGGGGCATCGCGGGGCTCTTGACAACACTTCAGCTGGCAGGCAAGAACCCCATCGCCTCCATTAAAAATACCAGCCAACAAAAGTGTGGATACCTTCCAATATAACATTCCATTATGTTCATTTTCCCCTCCCACAGCTTTAAGGTGCTGACTCATGCTAGGATAAAAACAGAAAATGCTTCCAGCATCAACAGGCTAAGCTATAGTTCACAGTGTCAGCTGCCCTCTGATTCCTCACAAAGTGATTTTCCTTTATGTAGAGCCTGGATAGTGATTCTTGACAGGCTATTCACTGTAAGAGACATCATGTGAATGCAATAACAGCCTTATCTGATATCCATACCAAAGCATTTTATTGCAATAAGGAGCCGGAATCCATTTTTTCTACTTCTTAATCCAGTGTCAATGCAAATTGTAGCATATCTAGTGACACTCCAGTTCTCAACTAATTAAGCACAGATCACAAGATTAAATTGGGGATCTTCCCATTCTGCATGGCTCAGTTTACCATGAGGCAGTAAAAAGGCTTGCGTTTATATGATGCCTTTCATAACATCAGCAAATGCCAAAGTGTTTAACAGTCATTTAAATACCTTTGAAATGTAGTCACTGTTGCATTGCAGGAAGCACAGTAGCCAATTTGAACACAGCAAGATCCCACAAACATCAAATAGATAATCTGCTTTTTGTGATGTTGGTTTAGGGATGAAAATTTGCAAGGATACGAGGGAGAACTCCCCCACTCTTAGAAACAGTGCCATGGGATCTTCTGTGCACACCTGGGGGCTAGCAGGGCCTCAGTCGAATGACTCATTTGGAAGATAGCATCTCTGAAAGTGGAGTGCAGTCTCGATTTTGTGTTCAAATTTGTGGAGTGGATTTAGAATGGGCACGATGGGCCGAATGGCCTCCTTCTGTGTCACAAATGTTTCGATGCTTGCAACCCGCGACCTCTGGCACTTGTTTTTTTTTAAGTAATATCAGAATATCCGCAATTTATCTGTTGATTTTATGGCACTAAATGCAGCTTAATAAATCTCAAATAATACATTTAATTTTACCCATTCTAGATTTACTGTTCCAGACACAAACCTGTGACTGTTGTTTCAGTCGCTCTTCTTCCATTCTCATCTGTTTCTCCAGGAACTCTTCAAAAGTTTCTTTTCTTACATCAACTCCTGGTTTAATTGGTCTATTAAAAAAGTTAATAGCTGCATAATTTTTGAATTACTGAAATTTAATCAGAGGTCAATAATCATTGCAGTTTGTTAACCTGCCTATAAAACATTTTAAAACTAAAGAAATACCAGTGTAAAATTGATATATGAATTTTCATTAGCATTTTAATCCACCACAAATAACAGTCTTAATACTTCTATAATATTTTGGGCAATTACATTTTTGACAGATGGGTAATAATGTATTAAACGAAAGGCTAATGAGTTTTAACTTTTCATTTACCTTTCCTCTAAAGTTGTAAAGGATGGAGGGTCTTTAGAATCATCTTTTTCAAATGGAGATTGAAAGAAAGATGCACTCGTAGAATCTTTAATAATTAGATGTGTGTCTAAAGGGTCTCTTGAAAATGAACATCTTGAATTTGGTTCATCGTGGACATTGTTCTCAGCTGCAAAAGTTTTTTTTTCAAAAATCAGGAATGCACATATTTTGTAGGTCTCAAGACTAAAATATTGTGTTGTCAAACTTCATTTGGAATATTTTGAACTACATGAGTAACAATTATGCAAGAAAGAACTTGCATTAAATCAAGTCACCATACCTCTCAACATCCCAAAGACTTCATATACAATGAATTACAAGGTGTATTAAGTGAGTAAATATAGCAGTCATTTTGTGCACAAGATGCCACAAACTACAATGAGATATATGGTATTTTTGATGATCCAGTTTGAGAAAGAATTGTTGGACAGGATGCCAAATGATTTTTATTGACCATCTGAACCACCTGAATCCATCTGAATCCAACTAACAATGTCACGACTCCTCAGTAATGAACAGTGTGGGAATGTGGGTTCACAATACCCATGTCTTGGGCTGTTTGTAGGATCAGCACATGATGGGTTAAAACAACTTTCCGTTCTGCTGCACAGGGATGCTCTGTAAAGGATGAGAGGGGGTCTGGGACATGTTTGGTAAGCTGAAGGAATGGGAAAGTCATTCATCCATGTCCTGAAGATCCAGGACATGTTGTTTGGTTACTGTTTATAGTAATAAAGCTTGGACCATATATAACCATGATAACTGAATTATTGGGAGAGACTGATGAACATGAGTGTATCTTCTTGGTTCCATGTTATCTGAAGTCTGCATTGTGTCTTTTAATGTACTGTAATTTAGTGTTAGTATGCATGGAATGTACAGATCAAAAGGTAGAATTGATCGAAGTGTTTGGAACAAACCACTGTTTGCTGTAGGCAGACTGGAATAGTAAAACTTGGCACCCGAGTTCTTATAGTGAATTGTGAACTCAACTCAATAATAAATTATCTAATCATACTGGAATCATATTGTATGACTCAGTACTCACACTGGACTTTGTGACATAACTTTGTTAAAGACAAAGATCTGATTCTGCAGCTGTTACAGTTACAAAATAAAATAGAACAGGAAGGCAGTCCAACAAACAGTAGTGGTTAGTTTAGATTATATGTATAAATGGGTTTTGAATCAGCAGTCTTCTGAATCAGTTGTTGGCGAGAGTCTACAGCTGAACCGAACTAACACTTGGAAATGTTGTTCTTTGGCAACACATATTTTCAGTTCCTTAATACCTGATGCAACACCAATTTCAATACTACTTCACCACTTTGAAAATACTCATCTGCCTCCCAAATTTGTCTTTATAAGTTAATTTTCTCAAATATATAAAAATTATATTTATAGCAGCAGCTATTTTAGGGCTGTATAAATATGCCAAACAGTAATTATAGTGCATGCTACTGTTTTATTTGCTTACCTTCAAGGACAACACTCTCTTGCTTAGTATGCTCTTCGCTTTGCTTGACAACTTTAACAGGATTTCTTTTTTCCATATCATGCAATTTACATAAAGTTTCTGGAAAAGAGTAATGAGGAGGAGGAGGAGGAGGAGGGCAGATGTTAAAGAAGTTCAACTAAAAGAACTATTCTCAATTGTAACAGCTCTAGATAAAATTTACAATTTTACAATTTACAATTTTATCTACAATTTTTTTTTTGATTAATGACAATAAATGCAGTCACACCATTTGCATGGATTAAGACAAACACTGAACAAGCTGAATTATGGAGTTATTACACAGGCTCCTTTAGCTAGAACTATGCATATTACTGCAGCTTCCGAAGAGAAAACAACTCAATGATTTTAAACCAGTACTCCCTGCATTTAGCCATTCTACCCACAATCAGCAGAATTCAAAAACTTTACTTGTGAATAATTGATAAAACAAGTCACACAATACTATTAACTGGACAATCTTGAACAACTGTGTTTAATACATCTGTAAAATGACTCAAGTATTGCCCTCTGTTCTGATTTAATTCATCCCAGGGGTGAGCCAGCGGGAAGCAGAGAGGGACCAGTGAAAGCTCAATTACAGACTGCCCGAAAATGCCTATTGAGTGTCAGGACAAACTGTAGCTCACAAATCATTGTACTATGTTCAGTAATGTGTTTTGCAAGTTGGAGAAGGATCTTGTCCTTCAGTGCTAGCCTAATGGATCCTTCTGGAGAGTGGAGATCCATTGTGGAGAGTGGATAACATGCAAAATAGAATGTTTGGCAGCAGAGACTTGAAGATAGTAGATCCAAACGTTCATTCTTTCAAGATCTCCACTGTATGGGCCTGATTAAATATTCCAAGTTCCAGTCACCTTCATAGTGGAGTCAAAGAGAAAAGGAAGACACCAGGTGGAGTAAAAATAACGGCATTTGGCCATCATATTCAGGACCATAAAAACCAGAAAGTGCTGGAAATACTCATGGACTTCAATTTTGCTAGGGCTCCTTGATGCCACACTTGGTCAAATGCTGCCAAGGGCTGTCACTCTCACCTCACCTCTTGAATTCAACTCTTTTGTCCATGTTTGGACCAAGGCTGTAATGAGGTCTGGAGCTGAGTGGACCTGGCAGAACCCAGACTGTGCATCAGTGAGCAGGTCATTGCTGTCTAAGTGCTGTTTGATAGCACTTTGGAGGACACCTTCCATCACTTTGCTGATGATCGAAAGTAGACTGATGGGGCATTCATTTGTCTGATTGGATTTGTCCTACTTTGTGTGAACAGGACATACCTGGGCAAATGCCACTGTTGTAGCTGTACTGGAACAGCTTGGCTAGGGGTGCGGCTAGTTCTACAGCACACGTCTTCAATACTACTGTCAGGATGTTGTCAGGACTTATAACCTTTGCTATATTCAGTGCCTTCAGCCATTTCTTGATATCACGTGGAGTGAATCAGATTGGCGAAAGACTAGCATCTGTAATGTCGGGGACCTCAGAAGAAGGCCGAGATGAACCATCCACTCGGCACTTCTGGCTGAAGATGGTTGCAAATGCTTCAGCCTTGTCTTTTGCACTGAGGATGGGGATATTCGTGGAGTCTCCGCATCCAGTTAGTTGTTCAACTGTCCACCAGCATTCACAACTGAATGTGGCAGTACTCCAGAACTTTGATCTGATCCATTGGTTGTGGGTTTACTTAGCTCTGTCTATCACATGCTGCTTCTGCTGTTTAGCATGCATGCAGTCCTGTGTTGTAGCTTCACCCAGATTTCCCTCCTCTACTGTGGCTTCCAGTGATACTGTCTCTCAACACCAAAAAATGGCTTTCATTGCAGATTTGTACATGAAACACTTCTAATGTCCATTTTCTCACCCCAATACCTAGGGCTAATTGGCACCCTGATAACTGTCTTATTCGAGTTGCCTGTGTTGAGTTGGCATATTCCTAGAGAATTGATCAGGCGACATGATCACATGGCATTCA
Organism: Heterodontus francisci; assembly: GCF_036365525.1. NCBI lineage: Eukaryota > Metazoa > Chordata > Chondrichthyes > Heterodontiformes > Heterodontidae > Heterodontus > Heterodontus francisci. Next base: position 53,979,062 of record NC_090376.1, on the reverse strand, counting down.
ATCATGTAACCCAGCTCATGTGATAATCACACGACATTTGTCCAGTTTGCAAGTTATTGTACTTAGCTTAATTTAGTATCCAAGTATCACCAAGCACTGCCCCCCAAAAAAATGATATTTTGCAGTGAAATGTGCAATTTATAAATTAAAAAGTTACATTAATATACTGCCTTTCATGACCAAACGTCTCAAAATTATAAAACCAACGAAATACTTTTGAAGCAGTCTCTGTTATAATGTAGGAAACACAGCAGCCAATTTTGTGCACAGCAAGCTCAATGACCAAATAATCTGTTTTTGTGATATCGATTGAGGAATAAATATTGGCCCGGACACTGGGATGACTCCCCTGCTCTTCTTCAAAACAGTGTTAAGATCTTTTACGTCCACCTGAGAGGGCAGAAGGGGCCTCAGTTTAACGGTTCACTAATGTCCTTTAGGGAAGGAAATCTACTGTCCTTGCCTGGACTGGCCCACATTCGACTCCAGACACACAGCAATGTGGTTGACTCTTAAATGCCCTAGCAAGCCACTCAGTTGTATCGAACTGCTACGAAGTCAGTAAAAAGGAATGAAACCGGACGGACCACCCGGAATCGACCTAAGCAACGGAAACGACAAAGGCAAACCCAGCCCTGTCGACCCTGCAAAGTCCTCCTTACTAACATCTGGGGGATTGCGCCAAAGTTGGGAGAGCTGTCCCACAGACTAGTCAAGCAACAGCCTGGCATAGTCATACTCATGGAATCATACCTGACAGACAAGGTCCCAGACACTACCATCACCATCCCCGGGTATGTCCTGTCCCACCGGCAGGACAGACCCAGCAGAGGTGGCGGCACAGTGGTATACAGTAGAGAGGGAGTTGCCCTGGGAGTCCTCAACATCGACTCTGGAGCCCATGAAGTCTGATGGCATCAGGTCAAACATGGAAAAGGAAACCTCCTGCTGATTACCACCTATCACCCTCCCTCAGCTGATGAGTCAGTACTCCTCGATGTTGAACAGCACTTGGAGGAAGCACTGAGGGTGGCAAGGACACAGAATATACTCTGGGTGGGGGAACCTCAATGTCCATCACCAAGAGTGGTTCAGTAGTACCACTATTGACTGAGCTGGCTGAGTCCTAAAGGACATATCTGCTAGACTGGGTATGCGGCAGGTGGTGAGGGAACCAACAAGAGGGAAAAACATACTTGACCTCGTCCTCACCAATCTGCCTGCCACAGATGATCTGTCCATGATAGTATTGGTAGTAGTGACTACTGCATAGTCCTTGTGGAGACGACGTCCCGCCTTCACATTGAGGATACCCTCCTTCGTGTTGTGTGGCACTACCACCGTGCTAAATGGGATAGATTTCGAACAGATCTAGCAATGCAAAACTGGGCATCCATGAGGCGCTGTAGGCCATCAGCAGCAGCAGAATTGTACTTAACCACCATTTGTAACCTCATGGCCCCGTATATCCCCCACTCTGCCATTATCATCAAGCCAGGAGACCAACCCTGGTTCAATGAAGAGTGCAGGAGGGCATGCCAGGAGCAGCACCAGGCATACCTCAAAATGAGGTGTCAACCCAGTGAAGCTACAACACGGGACTATCTGCGTGCCAAACTGTGTAAGCAGCATGCGATAGACAAAGCCAAGAGATCCCATAACCAACGGATCAGATCTAAGCTCTGCAGTCCTGCCACATCCAGCCGTGAATGGTGGTGGGACAATTAAACAACTAACAGTAGGAGA